>NC_133470.1:134007922-135207922 GCF_048565385.1 Saimiri boliviensis
ACAACATTTGTCCTTTTGTGTCTGGCTTATTGTCCTTAGCATAATGTCTTCAAGGTTCACCTATACTGTAGCATATATCAGACTCTCATTCCTCTTTATGGTTGAATAATATTGTATTATATGCATAAACCACATTCTGTTTATCAGCTAATCTTTTGATGGGCATTTGGGTTGTTTCTACCTTTTAGCTATTGTGTTGCTATGAATAATGTTGTAAAGGTATCTGTTTGATTCGCTGTTTCCAATTATTTTTGAAGCATACCTAAGAGTAGAATTACTGGAAAATATGGCAATTCTGTATTTAACTTTTTGAGAAACTGCCATAGTATTTTCCACAGTGGCTGTACATTTTATATTTCAACAAGCAATGTTGGATGGTATTTCTTATGAAATATATTTTGATTTATATGATGATGCTACATAGACTCCTTTGGATTTTCTAGATACAAAATCATGCTCTATACAGGTAATGAGAGTTTTATCATTTCCTTTCCAAACCTTATACATTTTATTTATTTATTTATTTATTTATTTATTTTTCTTCTTGGACAGACTGGGTCCACTAATAAAGTCCCATATAAAAGTGGTGATTCTTTAGGAGGCCGAGGCAGGCAGATCACGAGGTCAAGAGACTGAGACCATCCTGGCCAATATGGTGAAACCCTGTCTCTACTAAAAACACAAAAATTAGCTGGGCATGGTGGCGCACGCCTGTAGTCCCAGCTACTCAGGAGGCTGAGGCAGGAGAATTGCTTGAACCTGGGAGGTGGAGGTTGCAGTGAGCCAAGATCACACCACTGCAGTCCAGCCTGGCACCTGGCGACAAAGTGAGACTGTCTCAAAAAAAAAAAAAAAAAAAAAAAAAAAATGTGATTACGAGCTTCTTTATCACATTCCAGAGTTCAGTAAAAAAGTTTCTAAAATTTTCTGGTTGAGTATAATATGTACTGTAGGGTTTTTGTAGATGCCCTATATCATATTTTTCTTCTAATTTGGTCTTGAGGCCTCTCTCTGAAGAGTGGGTCTAAATTGTAGCCCTGTCCTGATGAATTTCCAAGAGATTTGTTCATAGATATTAAATGTGTCTTTCACAGCATACTTCTTTATCCTGGTGAATTACCTAATATCTAAGTGTCTGACTCATCACCAGGTGCTCCTCTCACAGGAAACTTGTTTACACTTACATTTGGAAAGGAGGTCTTGTGGCTCCTGTCTGACTTATGTCTAGTTTATTCTTACCAAGATAGATGGAGAGGCTTGACTACGAAAAACGTTATTTTGGGTGTGTCACTAAAATGAGAAACAGAGGCGACAACTCAACAAAACACATGAAATAACAAAAGCATTATATAACTTACAGATTCCAGGGGGAAGAAGGCAGCACACCTCACAGGGCCAACAGGAAGGGAAGAGCTTTTGGAACATGTATGCTCAACCAGCAGGTGAGGTGCAAGATAGAGAGAGAATGATGGACCTAGGTGCCAACATTTACTGGAATTCAGAGAATTACCCAAGTAGATTTCCTGCAGGGAGTTCTAATTTGTGAGTTTAGAGCAAGCAGTCATAAGTTCTATGGATCCATGCTGTGACTAAGAGATCACTGAGTGTATCCATGCAGTCCATTCAAGACATGGGGGTCAGTGGGGCAAGTCAAGTAGGTTGTATCTTGCTGTCCCATAGGGAGCTGGTCACCAGGTGCTGGTTGTATAAGGTAAATATCTAGATAGAACACATTGAGGAATATAGCAAGTAGAGAACTGGCAACTATGTGAAGGGTGACTAAGCCCTCCTTCTGGTATGAGAAAATCCAATTCATATTCCAAATGGATGTTGAGGCAACATAAAATTATGAGAATTCACTACACCCTGTGGGGTAGACAGAATGATATTCCAAGAAGACGCTCACGTTCTAATCTCTGGAACTCATGAATATATTAGATTATATCGAAACTGGGTCTTTCAGATATAATTAATACTACAGGTCTTAAAACAGGGAGATTATCTAGATTTTCTGGGTGGACCTATCTAATCACAGAGTCCGTTCTCTAACTAGAGTTAGAGATGAAATGTAAGAAGAGGTAGGAAAAAATGCAGAAGAATGGAAACTCAGAGAGATTGCAAGCATGAGAAACATTCCATGTACCATTGCACTAAGACCATTTATAAGAACTAGATAGCAGCCTCTAGAAGCTAAGGACATCCCCCAGGTAAAAGCCAGAAAGGAAATACGAATCTCAGTCTTACAGGCACGATGAATTGAATTTGTCTAAAACTCCGAGTGAGCTTGAAAGCTGATCCTTTTCCAAGCCCCCAGTAAGGAACGAGGACTTGCCAATACCTTAATTTCAGCCAATTCTACCCAGACATCTGAACAGAGAAACTGAAATAATTTGTGTTGTTTAAGCTGCTAAAATTGTGGACATTTTTACGGCAGCAGTAGACAACCAACACATGCCCTTTATTGGATTAAAAAAATTCTTTCTAGTCTTAATTTGCTTAGAGTTTTATCATGAAGAGATACTGTTTTTTGTTTTTGTTTTTGATTTCAAATGCTTTGTCTTCATCAAACAGAATGATTCTATGGATTTCCAAAGGTCTTTTATGGTCTGTTGGTGTAACTGATTTTCTAATACTAAGCAATTTTTGAATAACTAAAACAATCTTCAGTTGGACGTAATGTATTTTTCTTTTTTAGTATATCCATGATTTCTATTTGCTAATATTTTTCTATTTCTTGCAACTATGGAAATGAGAGAGATGTTGATTACATTTACTTTACTGCCATACTCAGATTATGGAATTGATGTTATGCTGTTCTTTAAAAATAAAGTGAGGAACTATTCTTTCTTCTATTTTCTAGAAGAGTTTGAAAAAAAATGGTGTTATTTCTTTCCTAAATACTTGTAGGAATTTATTAATAAATTCATCTGAGCCTAAAAGTGTGTGTGTGTGTGTGTGCGCACGCACATACATGCATATGTGTCTGTATGAAAAAAAATAACAGCAGATTCACTTCTTTCAAAATAATTCCATGTATAAAGCTATTCAATATCCTCTGTCAGCTTTGACGGCTCATATTTTTTGAAAAATATTCTATTTCCTGCAAATTGTTAAAGCCATCTGTATAAAGTCACTCTAATAATATATCAGAATCTTGAATGTCTATAGAATCTATTATGATGTTCCTTATTCTCCCTTTTTTTGATCAGTATTTCTATTATCTATATTAATATTTTAAAGAACAAAATATTCGTGATCTATTTTATCTATTTTATTATTGCTTTCTAATTCACTGATTTTTGTTCTTATCTTTCTTAACTTTCAATTAGTGTTTAAGTGGCATATAGATTTCATTTTCCTTTAAACTTTCTCTATGATTAAATTTAAATTTAGCATTTTTAAGTAACATACAATTGTGTCTTATCTTTTTGTCAATTCTAATAGCTTAATGTTCTACTTAGAGTATTTTGCCCATTTTCATTTAATGTAACTTCTTTATAGTTGGATTTATATTACTATCTAAATATTTGCTTTCTGCTTAGAACATTTGTTCTATGTTTCTTTTCACCTTCTCTGTCTCACTTTTTATAAGTAATCAAGTATTTCTATTATTTTATTTTCCTTTGTAGTAACTGTATAGTTATCTCACTATTCTTCTAATAATTATCTTGAAGATCACAATCCATCTTCATTAATCATCATAGTTTAATAGTTATTAATATTTGTACCCCTCCTATGATACTTACATAAACTTAGAATATTTAAATCAGTTTATCTCCATTACCTCACTATACTATTTTAATATATATTTTAACTTTCTTATAACATGTATTTATTGATGCAAGAGTAAATATTTATTTATACTTATTCACATATTTACTTTTCTTAATGTTATGCATTTCCTCCAGAATTTTTGTTTTCTATATGAGATCATTTTTATTCTATCAAAAGAGCTATCTTTAACTTTTCTTTTAGTGTGGAATTTCTGGTGAAAGTCTGTTTTTGGCTCTTTGAAGAATGACTTTATTTCACCTCCTATTTTTAAAATTTTAAAATTATTTTTATTTTCTTATTTCAAATAAAGAAAAACTATAAAACAAATGTATACTATAAAACAATCATTGTTTCTACCACCAGCAAGCTCCAGAAATAGAAGTTGTTCAATTACCCAAGGCCTCCCTTTACGTGGCCCATTGTAATCACAGTCCCCACCTCATCTACAACTGACTACTATTCTGACTTTTATATAAATTATTTACTTGCTTTTCTTGATGGTTTTATCACCCAAGTGTGCATTATAGTTTAGTCTTGCCAATTTTTAAAATATGCAGTAAGTGATAAAATATGATATATTTTCTCTCTCTTACAACCAATATATCTCCTCATACTTCCCTTTCCCCCCTTATTATTTACTTGCTGAAGAACCCAAGCTATGAGAATTGTAGACTTTCCCACTGTCTAGATTTTGTTGGTTGCATTATTATGGTGTAATTCAAAACATTCTATGGTCCTCTATGCTTTCTGAAAGTGTGTGGCTAGATCCAGGGCTTAATCAACAGATTCAAATCCTTCAGTAAGAATATAGAAGTGGTATTGTGTTCTT
Organism: Saimiri boliviensis; assembly: GCF_048565385.1. NCBI lineage: Eukaryota > Metazoa > Chordata > Mammalia > Primates > Cebidae > Saimiri > Saimiri boliviensis. The sequence goes on from NC_133470.1 coordinate 134,012,526, forward strand.
TTATCAGGAGAATGGTAATGGGAGTATCTCTCTCCTTTTCTGTCTCTTTTCTTATGTTAACAAACATTGGTATTAAAACCATAGATCAATTAATTCATTGTTAGGTTAAAGAAATTGATTTTTTTTTTTTTTTTGAGACGGAGTTTCGCTCTTGTTACCCAGGCTGGAGTGCAATGGCGCGATCTCGGCTCACCGCAACCTCCGCCTCCTGGGTTCAAGCAATTCTCCTGCCTCAGCCTCCTGAGTAGCTGGGATTACAGGCACGCGCCACCATGCCCAGCTAATTTTTTGCATTTTTAGTAGAGACGGGGTTTCACCATGTTGACCAGGATGGTCTCGATCTCTCGACCTCGTGATCCACCCGCCTCGGCCTCCCAAAGTGCTGGAATTACAGGCTTGAGCCACCGCACCGGGCCAGAAATTGATATATTAATTCAGTTATTTCCTGACCATTTATTCACCAGGAGATTGCTATAAGGAGACACTTCCTTTCATCTACTTTTTGGTTATCAATTGGTAATGTTTATGTAAGAAAGGTAGTATGAATGTATGATTTATTCTATTTAATTTTCAAAATATTGAATCATTTCTCTGTCTTCCTCAGAAGATACTCAGTATATTCCTATTAAATAGAATTAGAAACTCAATGGATTAAACACACTTGATAGATTTTAATTTTTTTCGGTTTTCTAGCAGTTTTGCCACTTTACGCTTCTACCAGAAATGTATGAGTGTTCAAGTTGCTCCACTTTTTTGCCAACACATGGTATTTTTAGTCATTTGAATTTTGCCTGTTTGAATATGTGTGAGATGTGTGTATATGCATATGTGTGCTATCTCATTGTGTTTTGAATTCCATTTTATTAATGAGTAATAATGTTGAGCATCTTTTCATGTTTATTGGCATTCTGGATCCTGAATTATAATTATCTGGAATTCTTTTCTGCCCCCTTACCTTTTCATTCCTCGCTGTCTCCATAGTTCACCTTATCCAGACCCATGGATTTATTATTATATGTATACCAGTGACTTCCAAGTCCAAACTTGTATCCTAAACCCTTATATCTAAATGCCCACTCTACATTTTCCATCACTTATTTACTTTTTTTCTTTTGCCTCTTTGCTCTTCTCTCTTCTTGGCTGAAATACTGATGTGAAGCCTGGATACCCAACAGTTACCTTGTGACCATAAACACAAGGGCAAAAGGCAACCATTGAGAATGGCAAAAGATAAAAGTGGAAAAATCCTAGGCCACTGGCAGCATTGCATGCATTACCATCCCTGAACTGCATAATACTGAACATTTTATTATATAACACAAACAAGGCACGGTGTTTTTTGTTTTTTTGTTTTTGAGATGGAGAATTGCTCTGTCGCCCAGGCTGGAGCGAAGTGGTACAATCTTGGCTCACTGCAATCTCTGCCTCCCAGGTTCAAGTAATTCTCCTACCTCAGCGTCCGAAGTAGCTGGGATTACAGGCAGGCACAACCACACCTGGCTAATTTTTTTTTTTGTAAGTTTTTAGTAGAGATGGGGTTTCACCATATTGACCAGGCTAGTCTTGAACTCCTGACCTTGTGATCCGCCTGCCTTGGCTCCCCAAAATGCTGGGATTACAGGCATTAGCCACTGCACCTGGCTGGCACAGTCTTTTTTAAGGCATTGTAATAGGATGTTCTTTTATTCTCCATATAATGCACTGCTGGTACAAGGGGACCTCAAGAAATACTACTTAGTAACCATTTGATTCTATTATGTTTCAAAGGAAAATCTGAATGATTTGCTCTATAGAATGAGATTTTGTCTATCACCTAACTAAAATACATAGATTTCGGAAATTTGCCAGTTTTGTCATGTCTTCAACATTTATGATTTCTTAAAAGTACTAGTATGTCCATTTTTATTGATGTGTACATGTGTATACAGAGATACATACATGTAATATTTTACATATTTGTAGTTATGTACATATGCATATATTAGTCAAAACTCTTTCAATAGCACCTGAGAGAAACCCAACTCAATCAAGCTTAAGGAGAAAGTGGATTTATAGATTCATAGATATAAGAATGTCAGGCTTAGATCTGGTCTCTGGAAGAACAATATTCAGAGTCTCAAACAATATTATTAATTTCTCTCTGTTTATTTCTACTTCCTTTCTTTTTCTCTTTACTTAGTGTCTACTTTTTCTGTGCATTGACCTTATTCTCTTTTACCATATGGAAGCTTTCTCTATATAGATAGAGATATGCCCAAAGGCAGCTTTAGGTTAAATCATATTATTTTATGGTTCATAGATGAAAGAAAATTTTCTCCTCTCTCTCCACTGTAGAAAAAAAAAACCAAGGACAAGGATCTATTTGACAGAGCTTCAATGACTAGCTCAACTTCTACATTCCTTTGGTTATTGGGTCAATTTATGTTTGGTACGCCTAGCAAGTATTACATTTTCCAGAGTGCTGGAGAAACTTAACTCATCAAAGAAATACAATATATAATGTTTTCTCAAGCAGTGAAGAAATGTTAAGCAAATAATCAATCAATATCTGTTAAGTCAACTCTACTTGGTAGGTTTAAACATATGTCTGTTCATGTCACATTAAGAAGTATAACAATATTACTATATAAAAAATATAAATGTTAAAGGTAACATAACCATAGACAAATCAAGATATCATTGTCCTGATGAAGCAGGCAAACATTTTATACTAAGAAATAAAGATTATCATTAACAAATTAATAAATTTATGTTTTTTTAAAAGAGAAAGAGGTCCCTCTTCTGGAATTGCAGCATGAGAAGTTCCATGGCCCAATCTCCAATGAAACAATAATAATTGATTAAAAATAATATGCATATAGTTATAGACATATTGATACTGATAGAGATTATATGTACATAACTAGATATGTCTATCTATATCTAACCATGCCACCATATCTCTATATGTTAAAGTCTCTGTAAATTGACCTAAGGTCTTACAGCAAGCAAAGAAACATTTATTCAAGAAAATCTACTAAAATTTTGTAAGAACAACAAGAATCTGTGACATTTGAACAATGAATCACTCTGTCCCTCATCAGTCCCACCTCAGCACAATAAGGATGTCTGCAAAGACCACTAACATTTCAGAGTACTTAAGTATAAAAGCTAAAACTATAAAACTCTTAGAAAAAAGGCATAGGTGTAAAATTCATGATCTTGAAACAGGCAATGATTTCTTAGATATGGAATCTAAAGTACAAGCAACAACAACCACAACAAATAGATACATTGGACTTCATCAAAATTTAAACTGCACCTCAAAGGACCACATCGAGAAAGTAAAAAGTCCACATAATGGAGAAAATATTTGCAAATAATTTTTGATAATATATTTAAATTCAGCATATTCAAGTAATTCTTATAAATCTACAATACAAAAACAACCCAATTACAAAATGGGCAAGAAATTTAAAAATGAAGTCTTTTATCCAGGAAATATATGAAAATGGCTAATAAGTACATGGCAAGATGCTGAACACCAAAGCAAATCAAATGCGCAATGAGATACCAAAATTATCCTCACTAGAATGTCTGTAATTTTTAAAAAAGAAAAAAAAAAGTGCTGTATTAGGCTGTTCTTTCATTGCTATAAATGCCCGAGACTGGGTAATTTATGAAGAAAAGAGGTTGACTGACTTACAATTCTTTGGGTTTTATAGGAAGTGAATTGATGACATCTGCTCAGCTTCTGTTAAGAAGTTTACAATTATGGTGGAAGGTGAAGGAGAAGCAGGCACATTACATGGTGAAAGAAGGAGCGAGAGAGTTGAGAGGAGGTGACCCACATTTTTAAATAATCAGATTTTGTGTGAACTCAGCAAGAACTCACTTATCACCAAATGGTTGGCCCAAGCCATTCATGAAGGATCCGTTTCTGTGATCAAAACACCTCCCACTAGGCCCTACCTCTAACATTGGGGATTACAATTCAACATGAGATTTGTGTGAGGGCAAATATCCAAAGTTCATCATGGCACCCCTGGCCCTCCCAAATCTCAGGTTCTTCTCAAATTGCAAAATGGAATCATACCCTCTCAATAATCTCCTAAAGTCTTAACTCATTTCCACATTAACTCAAAAGTACAAAGTACAAAGTATAAAGTCTTATCTGAGGCAAGGCAAGTCCCTTCCACCTGTAAGCCTGTAAAATCAAACCAGTCATTTCTCAAACACAACAGGGATACCAGAATTGCATAAATATTTCCATTCCAAAGGGAGAAACTGGTGAAAACAAAGGGACTGCAGGCCCCATATGTCTCTAAAACCCAGAAGGGCAGTCATTACATCTTAAAGCTCCAAAATAATTTCATTTGATACTATGTCTCACATCCAGGTCCAACTGGTGCAAGGGGTAGACTCCCAAGGCCTTGGGCAGCTTTTTTCCTGTAGCTTTGAACAGTACAGCCTCCATGGCTGCCCTCATAGATTGTCAGGTGCCTATAGTATTTGCTGGCACAGGGCTCAAGATGCCAATGAATCTACCATTCTGTGGCCTGGAGGATTGTGATCCCCTTTTCACAGCTCTACTAAACAGTGACTCACTGGGGACTCCATGTGGAGGTTGTAACCCCCATATTCCACCATTTTCCACCCCATATTCCACCATTTCCCTAGTGGAGCTTCTCTTTGAGTTTTCTACCTCTGCATCAGGCTTCTGCCTAGACACCCAGGCATTTCCATACATTCCCTGAAATCTAGGCAGAGGCTGCCAAGAATTCACTGCTCTTGTGCACCTGTAGGCTTATCACCACATGGAAGCCACCAAAGCTTATGGCAGCCCAAGCTGTACCTGGGTCCCTTTGATTGAGGCTAGAGCTGGAGTAGCCAGAATGTGGGGAGCATTTCCCTGAGGCTGCACATGGCAACAGAGCACAGGACCTGGCCCACAAAATCATTTAGTCTTCCTGGGCCTCTGGCCTGTAACGAAAGAGGCTGTCTTAAAGGTCTTGGAAATTCCTTGAAGACTTTTCCCCCAGTTTTTGAATATTAACATTTGGTTCCTTTTTAGTTATGCAAATTCCTCTAGCAAGTGGTTGTTCCACAGCCTACTTGAATTTATCTTCTGGAAAAACCCTTTTTTTCCTCTGCCACATGGCCAGGTTGCACATTTTCCAAATGTTTATACTCCATTTCCTGTTTAACTATATATTCCTACCTTTAGAAATTTCTTCCGCCAACTCAAACTTCCACAGATTCTTAGGAAATTCACAGAATGCAGTCAAGCTGTTTCTTAAGGCATAGTAGGCATGACCTTTGCTCCAGTTCCCAAAAAATTCCTTGCTTTCCTCTAAGACCTGTCAGCCTGGGCTTCACTGTCCATTAGTCTCCAGCATTTTTGTCTCAACCATTTAACTAGTCACTAAGAAATTCCAAACTTTTCCTCATCTTCCTATCTTCTGAGCCCTCCAAACTCTTCCAAGCTCTGACTCTTATCCAATTCCAAAGCTACTTCCACATTTTGAAGTATTTTTATAGCTATACTCCACTCCTAGCACCAATTTTCTGTATTAGGTCATTCTTGATTTGCTATAAAGAAATAACTGACACTGGATATTTTAATAAAGAAAAGAGGTTTAATTGGCTCATAGTTCTGCAGGCTTTACTTAGAGCATAATGGCAAACTTTGCTTGGCTTTTGGGGTAGCCTCAGGAAGCTTACAATCACGACAGAAGGCAAAGGTGTAGCAGGCATGACACATGGTGAAAGCAGGAGCAAAGAGTGTGAAAGAGTGGGAGGGAGGTGCCACACAGTTTTAAAAGACCAGATATCATGTGAATGCAGAGGAAGAGCTCACTTATCACCAAGGGGACGACATGAGCCATTCATGAGAGATTCACCACCATGATCCAAATACCTTGCACAAGGCTGCACCTCCAACATTGCGGCCTGCATTTCAACATGAGATTTGGGCAGGGACAAATATCCAAACTATATCAAGTGTTTACATAGATAGAGAGAAATTGGAATCATCATAAACTGCTAGTGGGAATATAAACTAAGACGGCTGCTATCGAAACAGTCTGGTGACTTCTCAGAAGTTAAACATACATTTTCCATATGATTCATAAATTTCACTTAGGTACATAGCAAATAATACACCCATTGTAAGAATGCCCTACATTTTGCTTATCTACTCATCAGCTGACGGTAATTTGGGTTGTTTCCATCTTTTGGCTACTATGAGTAATGCTGTTACGAGCATCCATGTACTGTTATTTTTGTGAAATTCTCACTTAGGTACCTGAGGGTTAATGGCTACATTTGCACAAAGTTTCCTAAGGGGTTATGAAAATGTTTTATAACTAATTTGGTGGTGGTTGCAATACTTAGAATATGCTAAAAACCATTGAATCGTACACATTAAATGGATGAATTGTATGGTATGTGAATGGTATGTTAATAAAGCTGATAACAAAAAAGAAAAAGAGAAGTTTTTATTGTAACAATAGTGTATGCTCTTCTGTAAGACTGGCATTTTATAGGATTTTATAATAAAATTTAAAATAATCTGAATACTACTTTACTCTTTATATTCTAATGAATAAAAGTATTTTGTGTGTATACAGTACTTGTATGATTTCTCCCACACTTGAAAAAGAATCAAGGTATTCTGTGCTGAATTCTAACTAATATTCATTAATACAATGGTGTATAATTACCTCAGCCAGTGGAACTTATTATAAAGGCTATTTAGCTGTTAAAAAAAAATTCTAATCTGTATTGAAAATTTTAATGTGTCCACATCCACACCCAAACAAAGGTATTTTGTCATGCTGAAATCACTATGAGGAAAGAATTATAAATTTTCTAATTCTTATTGAGATCACTATGAGAAAATAATTATATGTTTACTAATATGTTCAGTTAGTACATCTAAATTATTTACTGTTTCAATATAGCTATTTAATTTTACAACTTTATATGTTTTCATATAGTAAGAAGCACATTTAAAACCTCAAAATGAAGATATCTGATTGCCTGGATCAAAACAGAAACTTTGAAGTTAATAATCTTGTCAAATAATGCATGTTTACTTAAAGAACCTGCAAACTTTCAGTTATGCCAAATTTGTTTTCCAAAGTTATTCCAGCTACACTGGAGAGAATTTCAAAACCATTTGCTTGAAGCAATTAGCTTTTAATCAATGTTTCAGGTCAATCAATATTTTTGGCACTTTTCAAATAACAGGACACAACTTGTTTTGACACTGAATGGAAACGTACTTTTGACTACTCCCTTCCTTCATCTTTTCACTTGTCACTAAATCTACCTGTAAAAAGTCACTAAATTATTTGTCACTAAATCTACCTTACACAAGTCTTTCTGTTTATGCATCCTGTATGTGGCTAACTTAGGTTGCTCAGGTTTTCACTCTTAATGTCTCTCTTTTCTATTCTTTTTGTATATATTCAAAATAGTTACGAAGCCTACAGAAGCAAAAGGGGTGATAGGAGTGGTAATATCTAGGTAGTTTTTGTGTGTGTATGTTTTGTTACATTGCAGAGGATTTCAAATAATTATCTGCTTCAAAGTATTTTACAAATTTATTCTAATATTTGATGCAATGTGTTATAGGAAGTGCTTATCAATAAGAAGTTAAAAGATAATATTTTGAAAAGATTTGCATTTTACTGGAAATTTATACTTCTTTGGGGAACCCAGCACACATTTTTTTTCCACCCAACACTCAGTAAGCAGCTTGCTCAGAATCTTCTTGAGGCCATCATGCAATGAGATATGTAACTAAAATATTGTGTTCTAAATGGAAAAGTGTCTACAAGCTGTCACAAATAAATTTCAGATAGGTAAATTGTTTTGTTTTACAATGTATCAAGAGTTTGTATAATGGATCTACCTCTTCACTGAATCACCAAAATTAACTAACTGTTTTGGTATTTTGTAAACTCATATACATATAAATATCATATATATCTTATATATATATATATATATATATATATATGTGTGTGTTTACAAATATATATATCCATATATATGTTTATATATATTCATGCAAGTATATAAAATGGTTTGTAATTCAGGGAATTATTCTCGTATCTTTTGGTAGCTTAACAAGAGTACCATATCATCCATAGTACACATTATATTCTTGAATAGAATACTTTTTCAACTTAAGCACAATATTATGTACACAGTCTTCTTTACAACATCACACAGTACAGGTTAAGAATAGACTTTGAAAAAAATTACAAACTGAGGTTCAACAAGCAGAAAGCATGCATTTACTAATAGTTTCATTTTTTTGATAACTATGCTTATTGTATCACTTGTATTTTATAGTTGGAGAAATGTGAGCTTCAGAATTTTTAATTGACATAATAATTGCACATATTCATGGAGTAGGTTGTTATGCTGCAATACATATAATGTATACTGATCAGATCAGGGTAATTAGTGTATCTATCATGTCAAACATATCATTTCTTTGTGTTGGGAACATTCAATATCCACCTTCTAGCTATTTGAAACTATATATTATTGTTAACTGCAGACATTCTACAGTGTTAGAGAACACTAGAACTTTGTCTTCCTATCTAACTGTAACAAATCTCTCCCTATCCTCCTCCTCCTCACCCCTTCTCAGTCTATAGTATCCTCTGTTCTACATTTTACTTATATGAGCTGATTGAAACCAGATCATCTAATAAGTTAATGATGGACTCAAGTTTAGAATGAGTCTCCTGATTCCAGATTAGTGTTTATTTTTTTACTCCCGTGTTTGAAAATGTGCCCTTTGCATTAGAATTACCCATCTATTTGCTTGTAAAAATGCAGATGACTGAGGTCCATTTCAGTACTTTTTTTTTCTTTTTTTTTCTTTTTTTTTAGTATCACATATTTGAGCACATGAATGTCATGAGCTCTTAAGTTTTACAATCTCCTAGGGAGAAAGATGGTGAAAATTCTGATTGACCCAACTTGAGTCAGGCGTCTATCCCTCTATCAATAGTAGACAGAAAAAAGATATTTTCACATGTAAATATAAGCCTCTGCCAAGGCCTAGAGGTAGACAAGTGTGAAGCATTTGTGAGAAAGGAATAGTTCTAACTGAAAGAGTGAAAGATTCATGTGGCTAGAAAATAATGAAAAAGTAGCTTGGAGTAGATTATAATGGGCTTTGTATGCCAGATAGACTAGTTTGGAATTTATTCAGTAGATAAAAGGAAATCCATGAAGGTTTTTGAGCAGAAAGCAGCATGGCAGTTAAGATTAATCTTCCACTGCTAAGTAAAGAGAATTTGAGTGGAGGTGAACCAGACCAGCAGTTCTCAGCTTTGTGTATACCTCAGAAACATTTAAGATGCTAGTTCCAAAAAAAGCAAATTTCAGTTTCTCAGCCCCACAGATTGTAGTTATGGGGTGCATTCCAGGAAATGATATTTATTATCAACACCTCAAATGTTTCTTACATACACTAAGGCCTGACAGCTTCTGCTCTGGTTTGTCTTTAATCTGACCCTCTCAGTGTGTACATTAATGATTCACTTCAAGTAGGGTGGACTGTGGGACAGAGATGATTCTAGGCTGTCTCTAAAGCAGACAGCTGTGACTCAAGTCAAGCCAGTTTTTGCCATGGGACAATGTAGGTCTAATTTTGTTTGATAATCTGATTTTTCAGGAGAAATCAGATATTTCAGTTACGAGAACTCCCTCAATTTTCAAATGTTTAATGTGAATTTTGTGTGTTTGCAAACCAAATTGAACAAAATTCTTTTTTTTTGTTGTAATTTTTCCTTTATTTCTTCTAAAACAAAACAAAACAAAACAAAAACAAGATACACGAACAGAAAAGGCAGGTTTGTTACCTAGGTATACATGTGCCAAGGTGGTCTCCTGTACCTATCAACTCATCCTCTAACTTCACTCCTCTCACCTCCCCCATCCTCCAACAGGCCCTGGTGTATGTTGTTTCCCTCTCTGTGTCCATGTGTTCTCATTGTTCAACTTCCACTTCTGAGTAAGGATATACAGTGTTTGGTTTTCTGTTCCTCTGTTAGTTTGCTGAGGATGATGACTTTCAGCTTCATCCATTGTCTAATTCCTTTTTATGGCTGCATAGTATTCCACTGTATATATGTACCACATTTTCTTTATCCAGTCTATCATTAACGCAAATTTGGGTTGGTTCCATATCATTACTATTGTAAATACTGCTGCAATAAACATACATACACATGTGTCTTTATGCATGGAATGATTTATATTTCTTTGGGTATATACTCAGTAATAGGATTGCCAGAGCAAATGGTATTTCTGGATCTAGATCCTTGCAGAATCGCCATACTGTCTTGCACAATGGTTGAACTAATTTACATTCCCACCAACAGTGTAAAAGCATTCCTATTTCTCCATAGACTCACCAGGATTTATTGTTTCCTGACTTTTTAATAATCTCCATTCTGATTGGTGTGAAATTATATTTCATTGTGGCTTTGATCTACATTTCTCTGATGATCAGTTATGTTGAGCTTCCTTTCACGTTTATTGGCAAAGTAAATGTCTTCTTTTGAAAAGTGTCAGTTCATATCCTTTGCCCACTTCTTGATGGTGTTATTTTTTTTCTTATAAATTTGTTTAAGTTCATTGTAAATTCTGGATATTAGACCTTTGTCAGATGAGTAGATCACAAAAATTTTCTCCCATTCTGTAGGCTGCCTGTTCACTCTTAGGACAGTGTCTTTTGCTATGCAGAAGCTCTTTCTTTCAATTAGATTCCATTTGTCAATTTTGGCTTTTGTTGCAACTGCTTTAGGCATTTTTTCATGAAGTCTTTGCCCATGACTATGTCCTGTATGGTATTACCTAGGCTAGGTTTCCTTCAAGGGTTATTAAGGTTTTGGGTTTTACATTTAAGTCTTTAATTCATCTTGCATTAATTTTCATAAAATGTGTAAGGAAGGGTCCAGTTTCAGTTTTCTGCATGTGGCTAGCCTGTTTTGCCAGCACCATGTACTGAATAGGTGATCCTTTCTCTATTGCTTGTTTTTGTCTGGTTTGTCAAAGATCAGATGGTTATAGATGTGTGGGGTTATTTCTGAGGTCTCTGTTCTGCTCCATTAGTCGTGTCTATTAGTAGCAGTACCATTAGTACCAGTACCATGCTGTTTGGTTACTGTAGTCTTTTAATATAGTTTGAAGTTAGGCAGGATGATGCCTCCAGCTTTGTTCTTTTTGCTTGTCTTAGCTGCATGGTGTTTTCTTTGATTTGATATGAAATTTAAAATAGTTTTTTTTTTTTTTCTAATTCAGTGAAGAATGTCAATGGTAGTTTGATGGGAATAGCATTGAATGTATAAATTACATTTTGCAGGATGGCCATTTTCCCAATATTGATTCTTCCTATCCATGAGAATGGAATGTGTTTCCATTTGTTTGTGTCCTCTCTTATTTCCTTGAGTAGTGGTTTGTATTTCTCCTTGAAGAGGTCCTTCACATTCCTTGTTAGCTGTATTCCTAGGTATTTTAATCTCTTTGTTGCAATTGTGAATGGGAGTTCATTCATGATTTGGTTCTCTGCTTGTCTATTGTTGGTGTAAAGGAATGCTTGTGGTTTTTGCACAATGATTTTTTTATCCTGAGACTTTGCTGAAGTTGCTTATCAGTTTAAGGAGTTTTGGGGCTGAGATGATGGGCTTTTCTAAACATGAAATCATATCATCTGCAAACAGAGACAACTTGACTTCCTCTCTTCTTATTTGAATATCCTTTATTTTTTCTCTTGCCCAAATAGAATTGTTGATTGGATTTGGCTCAAGGGCAGCTAGCTAATTCAAGGCCTCTTTTTAAAGGCCTTTTCTTTTTAAAAATTATTCTATTTACTAGAATATTTCTATTCTTTTTTTAAAAATACTTTATTTACTGATATATAACAGATATACATATTTTGGGGATGCATGCAATAATTTAATACATTCATAAAGCTTGTAAAAATCAAATTATTTTAATTGGGATATCCATCACTTTAAATATCTATCTTCTTTTGTATGCCAAAAGCATTTGAATATTTTCTTTGGCTATTTTGAAATATATAATAGATTATAATAAACTATACTCGCCTTACTGCTCTACAGAACAATAGGTCTTATTTTTCTATCAAATTGTATATTTGTATCCGCTAATCAACCTGTTTTCATTTACCCCTTCCCATACTGTTTCTTTGACCTTTCTTATCTAGCCTCACTCAGTCAAGGTTTTGTTCATTTTTGTAATTTTAAAATTATCTTTGTATGTGATCAGCCTCATATTTACATTCATTTCCATGGGGTTGCATATGTTACTGTTTTTTATAGATATTGACTTTGTGTCTTTAAGTTAGCTAATAGTTCCTCCAAAGCAGAGATCTTATTCTTTATTTTAACTCTACTCTACTTAATGAAGTCTTAGATTGACTTATGTTCTGACAACAGATGCCCTTTGTGGTCACTGTGTTTTCATGATGGTGACCCTTATAGCCTAATATTGAAATATATTTGATAATTACCTATGAAAAACTACCAGTCAAGGTGTTATATTTTTATGTAAGTTTCTCTGTGTTACATACTTTTATGCATGTATATCTTTTCTGCATTATTCTGCCATCTCTTCAGTAGCATGGTATCTGCTGTGTGTTGTGCAAATGTTTCCCTACATTTACTTTTCAAGTGGTTTCTCAGACCAGATGTTCCCCCAAGTGTACTTTCCTCCTAGTTTACTAGCATTTTTTTTTTTTTAGAAACAACAGATTGGTTTTTGGCTGTCTTTTAGGTTTAAGAAGAAAAAAAAAGTTCACCACTACAGATGTTTGCTTCTCTTTCCCCACTCCAACATTCTTAGCAATGATTTAAAAAGAAAGATGTATCCTCTTCCTCTCTTTCTTCCTTACCTCCTTAATGTCATATTATAATGCTTGGCTACCAAATATTTTCTATAGAGTTACTGTTTATGGTTTTTCCTAACAAAATTGCCTTAAAGTATTATCATTAGATGAAAATGTAGTGCTCAGAGATTCATGAACAAAACTCACTTGTCAGCCAAATAAAATTAAATAATTTTATATTATCTAAAGTTAACTGAAAATAATTAGGAGTGTTGTTATTTATCTAAAGTTAATTCTTCTGATTGCTATCAAGGAAGTCCGTGAAACTAAGAATCAAAATAAGGGTGTCAAATGCTGGAGTTTACATACCTACTGTATATTATAATAATAATTATACATTTACAGCTACATGTTACCTTACAATATTTGAATAGAATGTTGAGACTTACAAAATGTTTTTACCTACACTATCTCATTTAATCTTCCCACAAGCTAGCTAAGGTTTTATTATCCCTAGCTTTACAGTTAAAGGCTGAGAAATGATTTATCCAAACTCAGGCAGTCACTAAACTGAGGTGCCAACATTCCCGCCCAAGTCCAGTTGTTTATTTGTAGTGCACAAATTTGCCTCTCTGCCATGTGTATGATTACTTCCAAAGCATCTTCAAATGAATTTTTGCAGCTTTATTTAAATGGAACTTGATTGCATACAATCACTAACATAAAGTGTACAATTTTATTTTTTTTAATATTCACAGAGTTGTGCAGCCATCAGTAAGAGCCAATTTAGAACATTTTCATTACTCTGAAAAGAATCATATCTATTAGCATTCAATTCTCACTCTCCCTTTCTCCAGCCCTGGTAATGGCTACTCTTCTTTCTGTATCTTTAGATGTACTCCTTCTGGACATTTCATATAAATGCAATAATACAATACATCACCTGTTGTGTCTGGCTTCTTTCACTGAGCATAATGTTTTCAAGGTCCATCCATGTTGTACCATTTATTAGTACTGCATTCCTTTTTATGGCTAAATAATATTCTATTGTATGAACATACCACTTTTTGTTTATTCATTCATTGTCAGATATTTGTGTTGTTTCCACCTTTTGGTTATTGAGAAAAATGCTACTATGGACACTCAATTGCTTTTTCAACTGTAGCATATCTTCAGTTTTTTTATTTGGTGAATAATCACCTTCACCTGACAAAAAGAATGGTATGTCCAAAGGTAAGCAGTTGAGTATACCTGTGGCTCATTTGGGTGTCTAAAAAAGTTGAGTATGGCTGGAAGCCTCGAATAAGGATTTTGAATCAGAGGGGTGAAAGCTGATGTCAGAACTTCAGAAGGGTGTCAGATCCAGGGACGCCTTAGAGACCACTTTAGAGAATTTATCTTATTCCAAGTGGCACAGAAGTACCAAGAAGTGTTTTAATCAGACTAGTAACATAATTTATTTGGAATTGTAGAAAAACCACTTTGGTTACATGGTGAAGAAATGATTGGAAGGGAGACCTGAAGACTTATCAGGAGGCGATTTCAGCATTTCCTTTTAAAAAATCAAATTTATGCATTATCTTTAAATAAAAATAAAGCATCATTTGTATCTGTTACTGAGACTTCCCTGAGGCTATGGCAGGTACAGTATCCTATGATATAATAATGCAAAAATGCTTGAAAATATATATCCAGCTTACTTTGATTGTGGTAGACAACATTTTGCTTTCCAAGTAACATTTCTTTGGATCTTTTGTTCTATATTAGTGTCAGAGCTAGAAGTAATGCCAGAGGTCTTCTCATCTGTTTTTGTCATGTTATAGAAAAAAAAATTGAAGCTTCAAGAGATTTTCCAAGATCATACAGCTGTGTGACTTATGTCTCTTGATTTTGAGTAGAATATTTCTTCCATTACAGCATGGTTATCAATGAAATATTCATCATTCAGCAAGTATTTGTGGAATACCTCTTTAGGACCTAGAACAGTGCAAAGTTCTGTGGAGATTGTCGAGTATATAATTTTTTTGCTTCTGAAAACCCTTGAAAAGATTAAGCTTATTTGTTTCTTTGTATTCACTGGTAATAGTACTTAGGGTACCCTGGATAACTAACACAACGTAAAGTTCATGATGATTTATACTTCTATCCTGAGGCAAGCCACCTATTCAAAACCCTACCTCATAGCTTTCTGTGAATAATAAATAAGACTGTGTGTGTTTTGTGTTTCACACAGCATCTGGCACATACTAAGTACATAATAATGTAAAGAAAAAAGTACACTAAGGACAAGTTCAAGAGGGTATCAGAGAAGAGAGAGATCAATACAGACACTTTATGAACTCTGAATGCTTGGTTTACATTTTCTCTTTCATGGACTTTTTAAAGATGTAATTTCTTATGAAATTGAGATAGTAACCTAACACAACTTTCAAAGCTATTACTACATCTTTTTTCTTTACTATGTAGTGATATAAATTTGAACTCTTAGCCTAGCTTATTTTCTTCTAATGGAAAAGTGATTTGCTCACATAAAGCACATCGATACATGTCTTACTACCTTGTGGTAGCTTTGATCTTAGCTAAAATTACCTGAAATAATACCATTTATAGGCCTTGTCTACAAGGCTCTTTAATCATAGTCAATGAAAATTCTGTAAGTATCTAGAATTTTCTATGCTCTTCATATGTATTGCATAGAGATCTAAAAGCACAAGGTGATTCCAAAGTTACTCTATAGGTGGTTCAAAACTCTGTCCCACAACTTCTCCAATCCCCAGGCCATCACTGACCTGTTTTCTATCAGTATGGGATTGATAGATATGTTCTGTGGGTGTGTGTAGTAGTTTGGGGTTGAGGGTTTAATGAATGTATTTCATAAGTCAAAATTTATAAAATTATATATATTGATTATTCATCAATAAACTGTTAAAATATACATTATATGGTTCAAGGGACATAGAAAAATTAAAATAAAAAACAAAATACCCAAAAATGTATATTATCTGACCCAATAATTTGACTTTTAAGCCTCTATTTATTAAAACAATGACATATGTATATAGAGATATAGGAATAAAGATATGCATGTTAAAAAAAACAGTGCAGACAATCTAACATAATTATCAGTTTTTGGAGTAGAATTTAAAGTAAGAATGTCAAGCGATACTTAAATAAATGTCCATTACTTTTTAATTTTGTGACCTGTGAAAAAATATTTAACCTCTTTCATTCTAAAGCTGCTTTTTAAAAAACTGGAAATAAGCAACCTACATAACAGATAGTATAAACCGTAAAGTAAAATAGTGTATGAGAAAGAAGCTTTCCACTAAGAAATCACAATAATTTCCCTTTTATGAGTTCTTAGTTTGCAAAGTATTGTACTAGATATGTGTATTCTTTTCCTAGGGTTGCCATAATGAAGCACCACAAACTTGGTGGCTTAAATCAAGAGAAATTTATTTGCTTATAGTGCTGGAGGTCAAAAGTCTAAAACAGAAATGTTAGCAGAGCCGTGGTCCCTTCAAATGCTCTAGACAAGAATCCTTTTGCCTTCTTGTTGCTGACAATCCTTGCTGTTTCTTGGCTTTAAGATGCATCACTCCCATCTCTGCGTGTCTTGTGTGGCCTGTGTGTCTTGGTATTTGTATACATATTTCTCTTTTATTATAAAGACTATAGTCATTACCTAAATAAATACTGTTAATCATGCAAAATTGGTATATATATTTTTTGTCTCACGGCTAAAGAAATTAACCTTCAGTATAATTCAATAAGTTCACTCAGCTCTTAACTAGCAGCGCCAGTATTCTAGATTATATTGACTGAATGTCAAAGCTTTCTTTTCAGTCCACCATGATGATGTCTCTCTATGAATATAAAAGATTTTAAAACCTCTAATATTCTTGAAATTGTTGTAGTGCTTATTTCTGGGAAAGGCTCATATTACAATATAGAATGATGATTTACTAGAATTACATAATTTTAAATGTTAATACATTTTGACAAACTGGCCTACAGAAAGGGTTATATCGATTTATATTTTGTGTACAAATATATTATTTATTCTATTTTTCTTTATTAAAATGATTGCTCAAAAATATTTTTAATATGAAAAAAAATCTCATATTTTTTCATGTATTAGCATACATGAGTATTACTCATACTTATGTATGTTTATGTGAGTATTAGCAAGGTTAACTATTTTGAAAATAAATTTGCTAAGCATTTGTATTTCTGGTTTTATGAACTGCCTGTGTATTAGTCTATTCCTGCTACAAAAAACGTACTTGAGATTGAGTAATTTAAAAAGAAAAGAAGTTTAATTAGCTCATGGTTCCTGAGGCTGTACAGGAAGCACAATAAAAATAGAAGTTAAGACAAAAAAAATCAGTCAAAATAATGCAATTACATGGAAACTAAACAATATGCTCCTGAATGACTTTTGGGTAAATAATTAAATGAAGGCAAAAATCAAGAAGTTCTTTGAAAATACTTAGAACAAAGATAAAATGTACCAGAATCTTTGAAATCACAGCTAAGGGAGTGTTGAGAGGGAAATTCATAGCACTAAATGCCCACATCAAAGAGTTACAATTTATCTAGAGTTAACAACCTAACTTCACAACTCAAAAGATCACACAAGCAAGAACAAATGAACATCAAAGCTCCCAGAAGTGAGAAATCATAAAAATTAGAGCCGAAATGAAGGAAATCAAGACAAGAAAAACCATTCAAATACACACATATCAAACTGAATGTAGAAGTTAATTTTTTGAAAGCATTAATAAAATAGATAGGCTATTCGCTACACTAATAAAGAAGAAAAAAAGAGAAAATACAAATAAACACAATTAGAAATAATGTAGGGAATGTCATTACTTACCCCACAGAAGTTAAAAAAAAAAAAAAAAAACACAGAAACTACTATGATCACCCCTACACACACAAACTAGAAAGCCTAGAGGAGATGGATAAATTCTTGGACACATACACCCTCCCAAGACTGAGTCAGGAATAAATTGTTCCCTGAACAGACCAATAATGATTTCTGAAATTGAGGCAGTAATAAATAGCCTAGCAACCACAAAAAGCCAGGAACAGAAAGAGTCACAGATGTATTCTACCACATGTACAAAGAAGAGCTGGTACCATCCCTTCTGAAACTATTCCAAAATTTTGAGAAGGGAATCCTCCCTAATTAACTTTATCAAGACAACATCATCCTGATACCAAACACTAGCAGAAACAAACATACAAAAAAGAAAATATTAGGCCAATATCCTTGATGAACATTAATGCAAACATCATCAACAAGATACTGGAAAACCAAATCCAGCACCACATAAAAACCTAATCCACCATGATCAAGTATACTTCATTCCCAATGCAAGGCTGGTTCAGCATACACGATCAATAAATGTAATTTATCACATAAATAGAACTAAAGACAAAAACCACATGATTATCGCAGTAGATGCAGAAAAGGCTTTCAATAAAATTCAACACCTCTTCAGGTTCAAAACTCTAAATAAACTAGGTATTGATGGAACATACCTCAAAATAATAAGTGCCATATACGACAAAGCCACAACCAACATTATACTGAAGAGGCAAAAGATGGAAGTATTCCCCTTGAAAACCAGCACAAGACAAGGGTGCCCTCTCTTACCACTTATATTCAACATAGTATTGGAAGTCATAGCAAGAGCATTCAGGCAAGAGAAATAAATAAAGAGCATAGAAACAAGAAAAGAGAAAACCAAACTTTCTGCTTGCAAACAACATGATTGTATATCTAGAAAGCCCCACAGTCTTGACCCAAAAGCTCCTTCAGCTGATAAAACAACTTCAGCAAAGTCTCAGGATATAAATTTCATTTACAAATATCACAAACATTCCTAGACACTAGAAACAGCAAAACTGAGAGCCAAATCAGAAAGGCAATTCCAGTCACAATTTCCACAAACAACCCCCCTGCACCCTCCCACAAAATACCTAGGAATACAGCTAACAAGGGAGGTGAAAGATCTCTACGATAAGAATTACAAAACACAGCTGAAAGAAATGAAAGAAGACACAAATAAATGGAAAATATCATATGGATATGAAGAATCAGTATTATTAAAATGGCTATATTTCCCAAAGCAATTAATTACAGATTCAATGCTATTCCTAACAAACTACCAAAAACATGCTTCACAGAAATAGATTAAAAAAAAAACCATTTTAAAATTCATACAAAACCCAGAATGAACCCAAATAGCCAAGGCAATACTAAGCAAAAAGAGCAAATCTGGAGGCATCATGATACTCGACTTCATACTATACTACAAGACTACAGTAACCAAAACAGCATGGTACTGGTACAAAAACAGGCAATAGACTAATGGAACTGAATAGAGAGCCCAGAAATAAAGCCACATGTCTACAACCAGCTGATCTTTGACAAAGCTGACAATAACAAGCAATGGGAAAAATAATCCCTATTCAATAAATGGTGCTGGGATAACTGGCTAGCCTTATACAGAAGATTGAAGCTTGACCTCTTCCTTACATCATACACACATAAAACCTCAATTTAGATTAAATACTTAAATGTAAAATCTATAACTGTAAAAACCAAAAGAGGAAACCCAGAAGATACAAAAAAATGGTTAATCATAGATGACTGAAAATATATGTATTGAAAATGAAGTCAATAAAGAAATATTAGATTTTAATAAAAATCTATATTTGTAATACAATTGAAAAATAGCTATACTTCAAACACTGTATAAATTGAGAAGAAAAGAAAAAAAGTAGAAAATAGGCAAATTATGTGAATAACAAATTGACAGAATATCAAATACAAATGGTCAATAAATGTACAAAAATGTTGTTGGAACACACTTGCAGTCAGGGAAATGCAAGATAAAGTTGCAAAGAGACGGAATTTCCAACCATCCAATACATAATAAAATAAAATAAAATGAAATGTTTATTGTTAGTGTGGATGTGGCCAAAAAGATATCAAAGGTTAAAAGAAGAGATATTATTTGTTACAAATCTTTGGAAAGGCAATCTGTTGGCATCTATTAATATTAAAATGCAAATAAACTTTAACAAAATAATTCCTTTCAGAGATTCTATTCCCTAGACATAAAACAACAATAAGTATATATGTCTCAGTACATTTATTAGAGTATTATCTGTAGTGCAATGAACCTGAAAATCAATTGAACACCTACCAGAAAGGGCATGTTTGAATACATTTATGGTCATTGAACACCATGGAATCTTAGGAAACCATTAAAAATAATAAATTGCAGATATACCTGTTTGCTTTTATAACATACAGTTTAAGGAAAAAGTAAAGATGTGGAAAATGTATATAGTAGATTACTTTTTGTAAAAACAATATCCACCCTCTCCATATGTGATGTATTTGTGTGTAATTATATTTGTATGAAAAATATAGAATTATTCAAAATATTAGGTATTTTCCATGATTTACGGAGGATATAATTGAGGTAGAGAGAGGAGAGTACAGAGCTTGAGTTGTAAGGTAAAAGCCTCAAAAAAGAAGACAGCTATTCTAAAGAAGCATAAATTTTATAATTCCATCTCATTAATATAAATTTATTTATATAATTCTTAAAAGTCAATGTTTAAATAGAATAACTGTTATTCTAAAGAGTCAGATTAGATTTGACTGATTATTTTAAATATTAAAATCAATCTGGAGATAATTAGCAATAGGGTATTGAGTCTTCTCATCCAAGAATAATGTGTCTCTTCATATATTCTAGCATTCTATTAATATTCCCCTGTAAAGATTCTTCCCTTCATGTACATCCATCATACTTTGTTTTTAATGGTTTGGAAGTGTAAAGCTTTTATGTGTTCTTCTTTCAAAAGCTGTATGCTTACTTTTAAAACAGAAACTACAGAATAAAAGAACCTTCAGTAAAAATCAAATTACATTATACATTGACCCATTAATATTATTTGTAAAAATTTTCCATAATATTTAGCACGTATGTCTCCAAAAACTCAGGTATAAAGCATCACGGGTACCATTGCTACTGAAAGTATGCCAAACAACTGAAAAGGAGGGACTGCTCCCTAACTCATTTTATGAGGACAGCATCATCCTGATACCAAACCTGGTAGAGACACAACAGCAACAACAAAAGGAAAACTTCAGGTCAATGTCCCTGAGGAACATCGATGACAAATCCTCAATAAAATATGGACAAACAAAATCCAGCAGCACAGCAAAAAGTTTGTCCACCACAATAAACTTGGCTTCATCCCCAGGATGTAAAGTTGATTAAACATATGCAAATGAGTAAATGTAACTCATCACATAAACAGAATTAAAGACAAAATCCACATGATTATCTTAGTAGATGCAGGAAAGGGCTTAAATAAAATTCAGCATCCGTTCATGTTAAAAACTCTCAATAAACTAGGTATTGAAGGAATACACCTCAAAATAATAAGAGCCATATAGGACAAACCCACAGCCAATACCATACTGAATGGGCAAAAGCTGGAAGCATTCACCTTAAAAACAGGCACAAGACAAGGATGCCCTCTCTCACCACTCCTATTTAACATAGTATTGGAGGGTCTGCCCAGGGCAATCAGGCAAGAGAAAGAAATAAAGGCTATTCAAATAGAAAGAGAGGAAGTAAAATTATCTTTGTTTGCAGATAACATGGTCCTATGTCTAGAAAACCCCATCACCTTAACTCAAAAACTTCTTAAGCTGATAAACAACTTCAGTTATACAAAATCAGTGTGCAAAAATCTATAGCATTGCTATACAGCAGAAATAAGCAAGCAGAAAGCCAAATTATTAATGAACACTCATTCCCTACTGCTACAAAGAGAATAAAATACCTGGAAATACAGCTAGCAAGGAAAGGGAAGAACCTCTTCAAAGAGAACTACCACCAATTGCTGAAGGAAATCAAAGAGGAAACAAATGGAAAAACATTCCATGCTCAGGGATAGAAAGAATCATTATCATGAATATGGCCCATTAAACTATCGTTGATGTTCTTCACAGAATTAGAAGAAACTCTTTTAAAATTCATATGGAACAAAAAGAGAGCCCAAATAGCCAAGACAATCCTAAGCAAAAAGAACAAAGCTGGAGGCATCACACTACCTGACTTCAAACTATACTACAAGGCTACACTAACCAAAACAACATGGTACTGGCACAAAAACAGACACGTAGACAAATGGAACAGAAAAGAGAACTCAGAAATAGGAATGCACACCTACAACCATGTGATCTTTGATAAACTTAAAAAAAGTAAGCAATGGGGAAAGGAGTCCCTATTTAATGAATGGGGTTGGGAGAACTGGCTAGCCATAGGCAGAAAATTGAAACTGGACACCTTCCTTACACTTTATACAAAAACTAACTCAAGATGGGTTAAAGACATAACTGTAAAATCAAAACTATAAAAACCTTAGAAGCAAATCTAGGCAATAACATTCAAGATGTAAGCACAGGCAAAGGTTTCATGATGAAAATGCCTAAAGCAATAGCAACAAAAGCAAAAATTGACAAGTGGGATCTACTTAAAGTAAAGAGCTTCTTCACAGCAAAAGAAACTATCATCAAAGTGAACAGACAACCTACAGAATGGAAGAAAATGTTTGCAATCCTACTGTCTGGCAAAGGTCTAGTATCCAGAGTTTACAAGGAACTTAAACAAGTTTATAAGAAAAGACAACCCCATTAAAAAGTGGGCAAAGGACATGAATGGACACTTCTCAAAAGAAGTCATTCATGTGACACACAAACACAGGGGAAACAAAGCTCAACATCACTGATTATTAGAGAAATGCAAATAAAAACCATAGTGAGATACCATCTCACACCAGTCAGAATGGCAATTATTAAAATATCAAGAAACAATTAATGCTTGTGAGGTTGTGGGAAAAAAAAAAGGAACACTTTTACACTGTTGGTGCAAGTGTAAATTAGTCCAACCGTTGTGGGAGACAGTGTGGCAATTCCTCAAAGATCTAGAAGCAGACATATCATTTGGCCCAGCAATCCCTTTACTAGGTATATACTCAAAGGAATATAAATCATTCTGTTATAAAGATACACACATATGTAAGTTCACTGCAGCACTATTCACAACAGTAAAGGCATGGAATCAACCATAATATCCATCAATGATAAACTGGATAAAGAAAATGTGATACATATACACCATGGAATACTATGCAGCCATCAAAAAGAATGAGATAATGTCCTTTGCAGGGACATGGATGGTGCTAAAAGCCATTATCCTTAGCAAACCAGTGCAGGAACTGAAAACCAAACACTGCATGTTCTCCCTCAGGGGAGCTGAACGATGAGAATACATGGACACATGGGGGAAAACAACACATAATGGAGAACGTTGGAGGTGGTGAGGGTAAGGAGAGCATCAGGAAGAATAGCTCATGTATGCTGGGCTTAGTACTTGGGTGACAGGTTGATCTATGCAGCAAACCACCATGGCACACATTTACCTATGTAACCAATCTACATATCCTGCGCATGTACCCCGGAACTTAAAATAAAAGTTGAAGAAAAAAATTAAAAGGAAAAAAAGATTTTGAATAAAATTTTATTTTAAAAATATTAAAGCATCTTTGGTGAACTTTAAGAAACAGAACTACTCTGTAAAGAAATATTCTGTAAATTAACTGCCATAACCCAGTTTACCTTTATGGTACATTTTTCTCCTAGAGTTCAATGTAAATCAATATTCAGAATTAGGTAAGAATTTCAATATTAAAGTAAATATCATTAAAATATATATGGCATATGGATTTTCTTCTTTATCATATGATTAATCTTTGTGCTTCAGGATTCTTTATCAAATGAACAAGCCAAAGAAAGAAGTTCAATTTTTTTTGTTTGTTTTCCTTCCTGCCCTTATCTTTTTTTCAGAATACTGTTAACTAACTGGAAGCCTTCTTAATCATGTTTTAATTGTCTTTCTGTTAATTTGGAAAATGGAAAGACAATTGGTGGTTGACATGAGAAACCTTTTAAAAAGTTTTACCAAAAAATATTGCTCCTCTATTATTTTTCCCCTTTTTGGGGGGCTCTGCTTTCTGCCCCTTTAATCATCACATTGAAAAGTTTGCAGAGGAATTTTAAAGTGATTGGACAATAACCAGGCTCAGAGGAGTTAAGGATTTACTTAAAACACAATCAGACGTGATACACATAAAACAGTGTTTATATTTCAACTGTGGTTGCTTCTGTGACTCATTTTTATAAAAACTATGCATAAAGATATGAACTAATGAAATAGAAAAACAGAGTTAACTATTCACCTCTCAAAGTTAATACCTTTATAAAGTCAATCAACCTGAATTTAATTTAGACACAAAATGTCTGAATAATTTAAAATATGATACAATTTAGAAAAAAAAGTCTTTTGCAAAATTTAAGGAATAATTTGTTGCTTATAGAAAGGTTTACTTCTTTGCAGTTATCAAGATATGAGTAGGATATAGTCAACTAGATTAATCCTTCCATTATCAACATACTTTTTCTGTTATTGCCATTTCTCTTGACTTCTACTTCATTCACTTTTGGTATCCTTTAGAAATGTTGTTTTACTCAGAAAATTATTGATGGTACGTATTTCTAGAGACACAACAAGTCAGTAGTTGTGAGCCCTAACCATGAGAAGCACTGAATTAGATCTTCTTGTGGTATTTTTCCTGAGGGAAAGTCTTAGAGAAAGAAACCAAAAAGTTGATATGCAGACACTTGATATTTGAGATTACTTCCTTTAGAAAGCATGTCATTTTGTGCCAACCATATTGGCATTATCTACAAGATGGACTTTCAACCGTCTGGGTTTGGAATAAGACTGCTAATTTATTGTTCATAGATCACAAAGCAGCTAATAAATGGTAATCACACTGAGTCACCATTCATTTTAGATACATTCAAGCTGGTAGTCTGCGGACAAAAAATAGCTTTTCTAATTCTTAATCCCTCAGCTCTTTACTTCACCCATAGGCTTATTAATTTAAAACAAAGCATCCAAATAAACCATTCTCCTCACCTTCTACACCTTCCCTAACATGATATAAATATTTGTATGTATTAAGCTGTTTTATCTGAATGACAGCTTCTAAAACAAAATAGTGATTCCGATACAGATCATCTATCTGTTTGCTGCTTCCGGTTTTAATGGATATGTGAAATTCATACACAGATCTTCAAGTCATAACTATTACTAGTCATATTCTCCTTAAAAAATACACATGGGATATAGTTTTGATATATGTCCCTAACAAAATTTCATGTTGAATTTTAATTCCTAGTGCTGGAGGTGAGGCCTCGTGGGAGGTGCTTGGATTATAGGCATAGATGCCTCATGGCTTGATGCTGTCTTCATGGTATTGAGTTGTGAGATCTGGTCATTTAAAAAGTGTTTGGTATCTACTCCCCTATTCTCCTCTCTCTCTCTCTCTCTCTCTCTCTCTCTCTCTCTCTCTCTATTCTGCTCCTGCTTTCACCATGTGAAGTACCTGCTCCCACTTTGTCTTCTGCCATGATTGTAAATTTCCTGAGGCCACTCCAGCAGCTGATACCAGAGCTATGCTTCCTGTACAGCCTGCAGAACTGTGTGTTAATTAAACATCTTTTCTTTCTAAATTATTTAGTCTCTGATATTTCTTTATAACAATGCAAGAATGTCCTAATACAACATGAGTTCACCAAAGAGACTATGTGCCAATTGGAGGCAATATTATAACATTTTTTTAATTCAAATATTTGAGATTTTGAGTAACTCTGCAAGGGAGCATCATAGTCATCTAAAATGAGTCTTTCATTTAGAAGGTGAGTTAGTTGCCCAAGGCCACAAATCTTTTTGGTTGCTGAAGCAGACTCAAGATCCCAGAGAATCAAACTTAGGACCTTGTTGTATGGAGTAGAATGCATGTTTCCCCTCAGAAAGCACTGCAGTTATCTCTTTTAGTTCTACAGAATTTTTACATTGCAGTTTCCAATAGTCCCCTTCTCGGTTAGCCAAAATATTTATTTCAACAAACCTTAATAACATTAAATTTTAAAATAATGTCAAATATATCTGGTTATATCTATGATTTCCAGCCCATTCCAGTCAAATCTGTGATTTCTTATATTGGAAACTCTAGGGCAACAAAAAGGTTTCTGACACTATTGCTGTTTCACTGATTAAGGAATGAAAGATCAGAGTTTTAGTGAGCTGTCTAAGAAACCACAGCTAGTAAGAGTGGGAGCTGATATAGAGCTAGTGTCTCCTGATATTCACCTGTGGCTCTTTACACTGAAATCTTCAGCCTGAAAAGATTTTAGCATCCCACATTTCTCTTAACTTTAGCTTTCTGACAGTCATTGTGTCAGGGAGTTACGAAATATCAGAATTTCCTTTTTATTATCAGACATTCTGTACGCATGAGATTTCCGTGACATTAGCTATAAGCTGCACTCATACTACAGAGAGAGACATGGCAAGCATCAGAAACAAATGCAGTGATACAATAAAAGCTGGTAAAGTGCTTTCATGGCAAAGGTTATGCAAGCGTGATGGAAGATTCTTCGCACACATTCTGTCAATGGGAAAGAGAAGGTTTTGAAGTGCAATTTAATGGGGAAACAGAAGTCAAAAGCCTACCAAAACTATCTAGATCTTAGTATACTTCAAATGGAATATAAATTGTTGCCTTGAGTAATAATGATCTACTTTTTACCTAATAAATGATAAACAACTCTGTCTACATTTACCTGAATTATGAATCACTGGTGTTCACATAAAAAATGTAATTCAATACATTTTTAGGATCCTCAGTCAAAACTTACGGCCGATGAGTGAAAGCGTTTAACTGAATCTATTGCAAATAAATAAATTTATTAAAGAAATATCCATTGCCTTTATGAAAGGAAAATAACTCTTGAGGCCCCAAAATCACTAACCTAAAGAGAAAAGTCAAGCTGGGAACTGCTTAGGGCAAACCTGCCTCCCATTCTATTCCAAGTCACTCCTCTGCTCACCAAGATGAATGCATATCTGATTGTCTTCTTTGGAGAGGCTAATCAGAAACTAAAGAATGCCACCATTTGTCTTTTATCTATCTATGACCTGGAAGCCCCCTCCCTGCTTCGAGTTGTCCCACCTTTGCTTCAAGTTGTCCTGCCTTTCTGAACCAAACTAATGTTCATCTTACATATGTTGAGGGATTGGTGTCTCCTGTCACCCTGACATGTGTAAAACCGAACTGTACTCTGACTGCCTGAGGCACACGCCATCAGGACCTCCTGAGGCTGCGTCATGGGGGTGGGACTCTCAACCTTTGCAAAATAAACTTTCTAAATTTACTGAGACCTGTCTCAGATATTTGGGGATTACACCTTCATTTGAGGACAGCTTGTTGGCCTGCTCACTGCTCCCTCATTCTGGTAGGTAGGTTTGAGATACCCCAGATCATTGGTGTACAATCATTTAATGCGTAATGACTCACTGGGCCTACACAGCAGCTTCATGCATCCCCAATTTTAAAGCACTTTACTTTTTAAACAACAACTTTGAAAGGCAGTAACTCGGCAGGGTGCAGTGGCTCACTCCTGTAATCCCAGCACTCTGAGAGGCCAAGGCCCACGGATTACAAGGTCAAGAGATTGAGACCATCCTGGCCAACATGGTGAAACCCTGTCTCTACTAAAAAATACAAAAATTAGCTGCGTGTGGTGGCATGCACATGTAGTCCCAGCTACTCAGGAGGCTGAGGCAGGAGAATCGCTTGAGCCTAGGAGGTGAGGTTGCAGTGAGCCAAGATCATGCCACTGCACTGGTGCATGGCAACAGAAAGAGACTCTGTCTCAAAATAAAAAAAAATAAAATAAAAAAATAAACAATGAAAAAAGAAAAGAAAGATTGTAATGCCTTTGCTTGCTAACAAAGATTTTCTAAAAAAAACCCAGAACTTTAGTCCCTGATGTTGTCAATGTACTTATTGTGCTTTTAATCTGCATTACCATGAATATTTTAAAAAGCACTTTCATACATTTATTCACCATTTGTGTTTTCTCTTCATAAAGTTTCATTTTGCTGATTTCCTATTTTTCTATCTCGTTCCAATTGATTTGTAGTTCTATATGATTTCTAGATACTAGGCTGTAAGTTTTACGTATTGCAAATACATATATATCATTCTTTGCCTTGCCGTTTAACTGTTTTGATTGTATCATTTGATCAACAGATGTCATTAAATTTTTATCAACTATTCAATGTCAACTATATTGAATACATTATATTATGTTTATTGATTACGATTCTTTGATGCTTTATTATTTATACATTATTTAAATTTATACAAGAAAAACTTGAGGCGCCTTCACAGGACGAGAATATATTGAATAAAAAATAATTGTCTCTTTTTGACATCACTCCACTACCCACACAAAACTAAACACCAAACAGCTATTTTTCTAGACATTTGTGTGTCCGTGTGTGCATATGCATATGTGTGTGAGTGTGCATATAAAGAGAAGCAATATGGAGTAGTGATTAGTAACACAGCTATTGGAACCAGACACTTAGTTCAAGTACAATCTCTGAAGTTTAGCAGCTAGGTGGCTTTGGACAAGTTGGTTCACTTGTCTAGTAATGGGATTTCTAAGGCAAAGGGTTTTCTCTTTCAATGTCCTCCTCTGCAAAATAAGGATAATACTAATATCTACTTTACGGAGTAGCTATGAAGATAAAAGCATATAAGGCACTTAAAACAATGCCCTTCCCATTAAAAAAAAACAGCTAACATTTATTCAGTCCTTACTATTTGCCAAACACGTTTTATGTATTAATCTCTTTAACCATCCCAACAACTATATCCATTTTTCAGATGAAGAAACTAAAGCCCAAAGGACTTAAAAGACTTGCCCAAGGTGACACTGTTAGTAAAAGTTAGGATTGGCTTATGAAGCCCAGGTAGTCTTGCTCCAGAGTTTACACTCTTAACCACTATGCTATGTGCTAATCTTTCCATCAAAAGCACTCACATCTATTACTTGATTTTACATATATATTCAAACGTATGATTTAGTATGTTTTATTATATAAATGCTACCATAATACACATTGTACTGTCACTTGCTTTCATCATTATACAATATAATAGTATTTTTTCCTTGTCAATATTTTATTTATTTAAACAGCTAGATGTATAACATAGTGTAGTTGCCTATAACGTATTTGAACATTTCTTTGTTGATGAACACTGGTTTCTATAGTTTTGCTACTGCAATGTGGCAGCAATCATCTTTATACATTCATCTTTTGGGTGTATGTGCAAATATTTCTGCAGCGTGAATGTCTAGTAATGGGATTTCCAAGGCAAAGGGCTTGATATTTGTTTAAGTACTTTCTCAGGCAGGGTATCCCTGAGTAAACACAGGTTTTTATATGTCACATATAGATTTTTATCAATTTTCTTTATAGCAACAAAATTTGTTGAATCTTCTTTGCTTGATTTGTTCTGCCACTGTCCAAATGCCTAGCTTTGCAAATATTCTTTTATTTCTTTCACTTACATAAAAGGTACCTTTGTAATAAATCCCATAATATATTTAGATAAGATTTTTAAGACCATCCTACTTCCGTCCTCCCTTCTTGGAACCGACCTCAAAATGTCTATCAATTTAATTTCTTATTGGTAAATTGAATAATCTCAATTTTATTTTCTTTCTACATCTACACAAACCATCTACAGTATTGGTTCAGTGCAGCCTCTATGTCTGCTCACCCTCCCTTTACTATGTAAGCAAGTTATCAATCATAGGAGCAGTCATAAGTAAATAAAAATTACCTTGTTCATGAAGCAGTTGATTATGGAACATTCTGAAGACCGCTGTGGATTGCACACTCTGCCAGGGCTTCTCCTAGAAAGTAGAAATAAACACTATATGTAGTTTCAGGGCCCAGTCTCTTTAATCTTTTTATCTGCCTGGGATTCCTTCCAAGCAACACAACAGAATACAGCTCTATAGCTTGTCTCCCGGTGACACACCCCTCTTGATCCTGTCTCATGGCCAACAAAGCAAGCTCTCTTCTGTTGTGATCCAACTAAAGCAACCTCCACTTTCCTACCTTTTTATTTTCATTTCAACCCAATTGTCTTAGTTCCTCTTTGTAGACTTGAGTTTAGCATTTTGAGAGGCATTTATCTGTGAGATAACATTTTCCGGAGAGCTAGAAGGAAGTTATTATCCCTGAAAACACTTTGGCAATATGAGGATTATCTTGACCTCATTTGTGGAGTATATCTCTAGACTGAATACGTGTGCTGTTCCCTTTTAACAAAAGATACTTTTTAGTATTTGAGTCTGTTATACATGCCTAATACCAGTGTTTTGCTTCCATCATAATGCTGGTATACTTCAAGAACAACAGCCAAACTCATTCATAGAAGGTGATAATGAGAATGACTCATTGTATAAACTTGAGAATGTACAAATGTAAGTTTTCTAAAGCTGCCCATTTTATTTTTAATCAAAAATTTTCTGAGTCAGCTGAAATACTCAGTGGAATTTATGACCAATGCTAGAAGGTCCAAGTTGCTGATGAACACTTTGAGCTCTCGGTACACTCTAGAATTTCTCACTTCTTTCCAAACCAGCATGAAGGCATTCAGATTAAGCACTCTTGACATGTTGGTTTTGGGGGGAAGCAGAGGTAAAAATAAGTGTATCCCCATCTTTATTACTCACTCTTGTTCCTTCTGTCCCAATTTGTCCAAGGTGGGTACCCAAGGGAAAAAGAAATACATACAACACGGAATTATTTAACTATCCAGAATTGCCCTTCTAATATCAACTTCTTTTTTAGGCAAGTACAGGAAAACGTGCAGTAGTTCTAGCTGCGGTTTAGATCTCAAGTTCCTACATAATTGTCTATTGTGATAAATCGAGCTAGATTATAGGTGAGTTTTAAAAAGATCTGCTATTTAAATAAAGTTTTTATTTTGGAATAATTTTTAATGTACAGGAAAGTTGTGAAGACAGTACAAAGAGTCCCATATATCCCACATTCAGTTTATTTGATTACTAGCATCTTATGAAATCATGATATATTCATCCAAACTACTGACACTGATATATTGTTATTAACTAAAGGATCCATTTTTTTCCACTCCAATTTTAGTTTAAACAAGCAACAGGGTATAATCTTGGCATTCCCCAATGTTAGCATTCTAATGGCTGAAAATACTTCGGAAAAGTAGGCAAAAAGAGTTTTAGTGAGAAAAACTTCAACTACAACAGGCATAAGCATCCCATCCCCTGTTTCTTTTCCATTATACATTATCCTTAGCCTTGTGTGTCTCAGAAAAGGGAGAAGGTTGGGATTTCTAGGCTGAAGACAACCCTGGGGCTATCCTACTGTACCAAATTACATAGAAGAAGGAAAAGAAAAATTGGAGGCAAAAATTAAGAACATATATACCAGAAAGAAATGAGTTGTAAACATTTACACTTTCCACTAAAAATAACATTCTTTACTAAATGTGTGTCTCTGATCCATACTAGAACAACCATATAATGGTAGAAATTCGTAATTAGGGCAACCCTTAAAATACCTTCATAAATGAGGGTATACCACAAACTGTACTCCATATAAGCTGTTATAATATAAAGGTACAAATTATTTTCAAAATTCTGATAATCTTTTTAGGTACAGAAAGTGGATATTTACTTAGATTGAGGGTAAAGATTCACAACAAATGACACTTTTTATTAAAGCTGACAATGCCATACCACCTGAACATGCCCAACCTCATCTGATCTGGTATTATTATAGTAATTTGTTTTATTGGTAACTTTTTATCTAAGGAACCAATGGTACAAAGTTCAAGATTCTGTAAATATAACAGGAGATCATAATTTCCAAAGGTTGGAGGAGCTTTCAGATATCCCTTCAACTGGAAGAAAAGATTGCCTAAATTAGTTATAACATGTCTAATACTGTCTTTCTGTCTCTCCTTGAACTTTGACATCTTTGGGCAGCTTTGTTTGTTGGAAGGTTTTGTTTTGTTTTCCTGCATTCCACTAACATTTACCTTACTGTAACTTTCATGCTTTGATTATAGTAGGTCTGAAGCTTCCTACTAAAGCAAATACCCAAAATAATTCTTTTTCTTTTGAGAGACTAACACACATCTAAAACTAGCTGTTACTTCTTTCACACAAACCTTCTCTTTTCTGGGCTAAAATAATCCTGGGTTTTATCTACAAATCAGTCTTTGAGGGATTTGACTACTTTATTTTTGATTGCTCTTTAAGCAATCAATTTCAGTAAAATGACAACCTCATTTTTCTTATTACATAAACACATTTTCTTTTTGTTGAGAGGCTGTCTCTATGAGAGTTACGAGTGTATGCTGTATATGGAGAGAACTGGGTTCAAATCCAGGTTTTATGAGCATGTCAAATTACACAATCTCTGAGGCACATTATTCACCTTTTTACAATGGGCTATAGTAATAGTCCTTATCTCAGCATGTGTGTATAACAATAAAAGAGGTTATTCATGTAAGGAATTAGCTAGTATTCAACTAGAATCCATTATTACTCTGCTTTTAGGTTGTAATTTCATTGAAACAATTTTGTCTTTAATACCTGATGTTACAACAAATATTTAAAAAATGTACCATATGCAAATAAGTTTTCTTTCCTTCCCTACCCTCATCCCAAAGCATTAGAATCCAAGGAAGAAGGACTCATTGCAGAAGGATACTGGAAAAACAAAATTAAGAGAGAAGCAAACTAGTCTTTATTCCCTTTATTTGCATAAAAATGTTATTTCATTCAGCCTTCACACTATTTTAGTTAAGGTTACTGTGTCTTATTTTGTCAATGTTATTATGCTTTAGTCATTACTAGTGCTGGTATTTAGTCAGTTTTTGCATTTCCCTTGA
Organism: Saimiri boliviensis; assembly: GCF_048565385.1. Classification (NCBI taxonomy): domain Eukaryota; kingdom Metazoa; phylum Chordata; class Mammalia; order Primates; family Cebidae; genus Saimiri; species Saimiri boliviensis. The sequence continues at coordinate 134,045,365 of NC_133470.1, forward strand.
GTGACTTGTCCCAGAGCAGGTACTTTATTTCAACCATACCAAAAAATTTTAATTGAATTATCAATCTTATCAGGTAAACTCTGGTTTCTAGGACAACATTTTTCAGCCTGATGCTATGTTACTCTCTTAGCATGGATGTCTTGTAGCACTGTTAATATTGCAGTAGTAATAAAACGGTCTTAAAACATGCTACAAAATGGTCATAAGTTTTGAAAGAAAAGTTCAGCATAAACAAAGTTCAGCATTTAATTGCATAAGCGGATTGCAACAGAGTCTTAAACTTGATTGTGTTGAGTCATGAAACCCCACAAAATCTTAAAGATTAAAGCATGTCTGGAATATTGGAAAATAATTTGTTGGTGATATTTTAAATGATGTCTAATAAAAATGGTCATGATTTTCTAACACCATGTAGGAAAGAAAGAAAATGGGTGTGCTTTCCAAGTATCTAGACTGCCTTAACTAAATATTTTGTTTGATGGAATCGCAAGTAATTTCAAATTGTGTTTGCTTCAGTATTAGAAAGTGCCCCTCAGACTCATTTCCATCTTTGGGTACTGTGAGGAGGCTGAAAACAAAACAAAACAAAACAAAAAAAACAACTTCTTTGCAACAAAGAGCAACACCCAGATGGTTGAAGGTGAAAATTTCAAATAATGCAGGTGTGAAAATAAGAGAAAACCTTTAACAAACTCCAATTTTGAAATTATGTTTCCTCTTTCCATTTGGGGTCTCATCATTATTGTCAGAATAGTGGTTGTTCTGTCAAAAAAGCACGGTAGAGAAATAGGTGAGTGGAAAACCAGTTGCACCACTAATCAATGCCATTAATGGTAATCTGTCCTGGGAAGTGATCGGGCTGCTAAATATTCAAGGAAAACTGTTGGATAGATCACAATAAACAAATCCTTTTAGTGTATAGTCTAGTGGTAGTAATCCCAGTGGTGCTGCTTATCCTGAATCTCCAGGTTTTAGTGAGTGCTAAGTGTTTTGGACATGTGAATGCCATTGAGGTCCTAACTTTTGTTATTTATCATCCATAGCTATAAAACTGTAAAGTCTGAGGAAGAGACATTCACATGAGGATTATCATTCATCCCATCAAAAAAAAGCCCTGAAGCAATTTACCTATTTTTACTAAGCAGAGTTAGACAAGCCAGTTCTACCATGAATATATTGAAAGACTAATATCTTGGTAATGTCTCCTAATCATTGTGTCATGATAATTGGAACCACTGTCAAAACACTCTGTATGTTGAAATATCCTGAGTTTCTTTACCCCAGGAAGTTCCTTTTTTTTTTTTTTTTTGCCAAAATCCTTGTTTCTAAAGTCACTGCTTTCAGCTTCTGTCTGTATCTCAGAGATAAAAGCCAACTAGTTCCTTTGAGGAACATAAGCAACTGAATACGGCAATCAAGATTAAGGAAGAGACCTCTAGTACAAATGCAATAGTTGTCCTGGACTGAATTTTAAAAGCATATAGTTACAGACTGCATAGGAAATGCAAATTTTAAAATCAACTGAACACTTAAACTCTATGTTATATATAGAAAAAGTACTTAAAATTTGAAGTCATAGAATTGCTCCCAACCCATAGAAGTATTTCTTAAAATTTGAAAAGGTGCTGATTAAACATTCAAATGTGACAGTATTAATCTTCAGATATCCAGAAAATAGAGAATCACATTGCCAGAAATTTTATGCATGTAAGTCATAGCGTTTTGGTCTCAATATAGTCATGGGAGAAAAATGAGGTGGGGAAATATTTACTGCAAGTATAATGAATTGATTAAATCTGGAACTGTGTTAAATTGTAGATATTTCCACAGCTTACTACACCTCTTTGATCTGTTCCTTAACCTCAATTTTATATTTTTACTTATTTTCAAAAGAGAATGATTAAACTTTGCTTTGGTAATTATTCACTACTAACTACATTTTACAGCATTATTCAGTTGACCAAGATATTTTCTTGAAACAACAGAATGTTTCCATTGTTGTACAATTCCTGGTTATTGGAGATCAAGCTCATGCTACGAATGTTCTTTTGGACTTGTGGTCCCTCCAGAGTAACTGAAAATAGATCGTTTCTGTTGTCCAGGTCACTTTGCTAAGTAAATTTGGTTATCGTATAATAGGATTTTTTTTCAGCTTACTTATTCATTATGAACAGAAAATTATGCTGGAGAGTATTTTTCTTCTACTAGCTGTCTGACAACCTTAAGAATGATTTTCTACATGCAATTTGAGGAAATAATTTATCTTACAACAATAAATGTTCCTTCAGAAAAAATGAAATGGAGAACTAAATATGTATTAAATGTATTAAAGAAAAACAGTCCTAATTTGGAGAGGTTAAAGTCTCCATATCACCTGAATTATTCAAACTCTCTGTCTCTGCTACCAGTTAATTGCCTCATAGTTTTGTGGGTTTTTTTTTTTTTTTTTAAATTCAGGTCAATAGAATAGGCTCTAAAATACCTTAAATCAATCTAGCCTTGGTCAATGGTAAAACAACAGAAAGCTGATGTCTTCACTCTATCATTCTTTCATTTCGTTCATACACTAAACACATACCTAACATAACTTTCTTAAGTCATATTAAACAATTTTCATCAGGGAATTTCAAACAAAAATAATGCATTTAAATATAATAATGTTCCAAATAATTGAGAAGCCTTCCTAATACAAGCCATATTATTTAAGCACTTCACTCAATAAAACCATGTTCTATGAAAAAGAAAAGGATGCTATATTATTTGATAACAACCTCCAGTGTCAACAGAAGTCCTGGTACTTTACTAATATGACATGGGTAATTCATACAAATAATACTTATATTGTAAATGGCTTTATATTTTCCAAAGAATGTTCACACTATTTATATCATTTGATCCACATACAAACACTGGCAAGGAGATAGGACAAACAGTATTTTTTTCTTTTTTACAAATATCCTTCTCTGAACCCGAGCTCAGAGAAGTATAGTGACTTGTCCTGAGTATATATGGCAGAACTGAGACTAAACTTTTGTCAACGAACTCCAAATCCTTTATCATTCAGTGCACAGGATGTTTATTAACTGAAGGTCACACTTACTGAGAGCATACATGTGCCAGAGATTGCACTATCTTTATGTGTATTAGCTCATCTGCAATTAATAAACAAGTAAATCAAGGATTAGTGAAATAAAATAACTTTGATCAAAGTCATACAATCAGTTAGTGGCAGGACCAAAATTTGCAGGATGGCCCTGTGATTCTAAGGCTCACATTTTTAACCACTTCTTATTCTGTAATTTCCTCCATCATCACAGGAAGGATTTTAATTAGGTATAATTACATCAATTTCCTCTTTTCATCACATTAACTTAGAGAACAGACAAGCTCCTATCTCTATTAAATACCATTTAATTTCTATTGTTGCTATCTTTCAGATTTCTCTTCTAAATATCCACCTCTAAGTCTACAAGTTACATTTTCTACTGTTTGAACCATTTTCAGTGGGTTCAACTAAATTCTCTAAATTCTTCTCCTTTCTCCTTTTTTAAATAGTAACTTCTTTTTGTATCTTACCTAATCACCCAGCTACATATTCTTAATGAAGAAAACATAAAGCCCGAAAGAAAGAACAAAAGTTATCCTAAATACCACCAACATAAGATAACAAGGTAATGGTTACATTTTCTGAATATGTAGAAATAAAAATAATGACTATGCTAGATGCTTTCATATATTTAAGGATCACAACAACCCTTGGAAGTAGGTACTATACTTATATCCATTTATAGCTAAGGAAAGTTAAGCTTATATAGATTATTTATTCACATTCATATAATTAAGAGGTAACTCTATGATAGAAGTAGAACTGTTGACCTGCCTTTCCAAGTGTGTCTGTTTGGATTGATACTGTATAATATTACTTCTTTCTCTATTTTTGGCCTTCAAGCATATCACAAACATCTTCTTTATTCAGTAACATTCAACATGATTTCTAATGAAAGGTTACTAATCTATATTAACAATGTAATTGGCACATGTATACCTATGTAACAACCTGCATGATCTGCACATGTACCGCAGAACTTAAAGTATAATAAAAAAAAAAAATGTAATGTAACTTATTTAAAGAACCTCCATATTTAGAGGGTATTGTGACTGCTTTTTATTCTGCCATAAAATTGCAATGAAACATTTTTGTACTGTTGTGCCAAAACCCAGCATTCTATATCTAGTTTTCTTTGTGACAGCGGGTCTGTGTTTGTCTGTTTTGTGTTACTATAAAGGGATACCTGAGACTGGGTGATTTAAAATAAGAGAGGTTTATTTGGCTTACGGTTTTGCACTCTGTATAAGCATGGCACCAACATCTGCTCAGCTCCTGATCAGGCCTCATGAGTTTTTACTTATGGTGGAAGGTGAAGTGGGAGCATACATGTGACATGGTGAGAGAGGGAGCAAGAGAGAATGGAGGACATGTCATGCTCTTTTAAACAACAAGCTCTCTTGTGGACTCATTACCATGGAGAAGGCACCAAGCCATTCATGAGGGATTCGCCCAAACATTTCTCTCTGGGCCCCACCTCCAACATTGGGGAGCATATTTCAACATGAAATTTGGAAGAAACGCACATCCAAACTATATCAGTGTCTACGTTTGGTACCTTTTCTGCTCTTTGCCTGAGAGGAGCCCTGCCATCTCCAGGCTTTGTTTATTTTATTGTCTTTACCCTTCGGATTCTTAGTGTAGCTGATTTCAAGTGCTGACTTTCAGTGATATTGATCCATGGCAGAGTAGCACCCACTCTCTTCTGACCTTCATGTTTGCCTCGCTTTCACTGTTAAAAATTTATTTGTTCAGTCAGTTCAGGTTCTTACTTGCATTAACAGGAAGGAACAAAGACTAGCTAACTTGAAAAAAGAGATATGTTTAAAGGGTATCAAGTAGCTTGCAGAATGGATGGAGAGATGGAAAAAGGAAGTTCAGGAAATCAACAGGAACCAAGGGAAGCTAAGCAGCCAAACTAGTGCGAGAAGAATAGTCTAGCTAGGTCCGTGTACCACCACCATCACCACCAAAATCACTGCTTTTGAAAAACTTGACGTCAGTACTTCTTTGATGATGGTTTCCAAACTCTCCTTACTTCTTTATAAAACTCCCTCAATGTTCAGTCGTGGGTGACTGCATCTAAATGAGACTAGCTCATGTTCCTAGATGCTGCTTTGCTGCTAGAGACTAAAGGAAGGAAGGTCCCTGCTTCAGCGTTTATGGCAGGAGGCAATTACCCAACCAACAGAACACATAATGAGGAATTTCTCTCACATAGGTAGAGGATTTGAATGCCGGGAAGATATGCAAATAACAAATATCCACTACGGTTTTGCTTAAGAGATTTTTGCTATCTCAGGCCAGTTCTGAAGTGGCTGCTTAATCTCTTTGATTTAGTCTTGTTTTCATTGTTCTATACTGTGCAAAAATTTTTCCAAGTTTGTGGCACAGGGACGGCAGTCTCCTCTAAGTACTCGACGTGATATAGAGTTCCCGCCAACTTTCATGTTATTTTGCAAGTCATCACAGGCATGACAGTACTTCAAATGTTTACATTACACAAAATAATGCATTTAAAACACAATGACCACATGTACAGCAATGTTTGGAGACAATGTGAAAAGTCTAAATTTGGGGAGGCCTTTTGTGAATATGTGGTCTTGGCCAGAATGACGCTTCTATATAATCTTCTGTTACACTCCCATTTCCCCCACTGATTCCCACAAATAGGTTCCTTTCCTTTGATTATTTAAATCAGTTGCATGGGAGAAGCATTTCGGAAAGAAGGATTGGATGCATTTACTCAAGTTACACTCATTCACAGAATCTCTTATGCATATATTATTAATGGGATCCTAGAATGTCTGTAATAGTGGGGCAAAGTCAGGGCAATGTTATGCATGATGTAAACCAAACTCTAGATTTCCACATAATAATCTCTTTTCTATTTGCCCCTGTTCACATTAATCCTTTAAAAATGTATAGTGTTTCTCATTATTACTTTAAAATAAATTACACTTTAAGTATAACAATTAAACATTTTGCAGCTGCTAATGACTTGAAGAACTGATAAAGCTTTATTTTCTGAGCCTTGGCATTGCTAAATAAGATGGTTTCATTTTATATTAGTAATAAATTGGCAAAAATACTGGTTAATTAACATTGGTTAATTGAATCGTTATGGAAACAACACTTGCATGCACCTTAAGAATTAAATGAGAAAAGCAGGCTGGGATGTGCATTGTAAATTCTTCCTAATAATGGGTGATGGGTACAATAATGCTCTCTCTGTGTCCACCTGATTCATTATGAAGCTTTCAAATCAAGATTGATTTTTTTTTCTAACATTGTCTGTCACATTAACACTAAACTTTCTATTAACACGACACAATGATTGCAGATAAGATTAAGTCCAATTTACATGATGAGTTCCTTTTTGAAACCCTCTTTCATTATTATGAAAATGTAGACACCTGGCCCCAGGCAGGTATATGTTTTTATCAATACGCTATAGCACTTAAATCCAGTCATAAAAATAAAAAGTAACGAGCTTTTAGTAGTTTGATTACTTTAATTCTTTGGATATATTTTACATGATATAGGTCATTAAAAATGCGAAACTACGACAGCATATTTATGTACTGAAATCATGGGAGAATATTGGTTCCACCACTAAATATACTACCATATTTATATGAACTCATCTCCTGGTAAAGATATAAAAGCAGAATAGTGAATATCCTGCTGGTATTTGATCATCACAGACTATCGGTAAATTCTTGCTCCCTTTAACCAAAGCTACACCTCTCTTCCACAACCAATCAAGTGTTTTTGTTTACTGTTTGGATTCCTTCTTCCTTGTCAATTGATATTGTTCTAATATTGGATCAAAGCCTTATCCTCTTTTGCTGGAGAAGACAATATCCTGACCACATATATAAGATATTCATATCCATTTCCACACATCAAAGAATATACATTCACATTATTTTCACCTACTATATACTATTATGTTTCCCTACAGGGAGATTTATTTGACGGCAGAAATCTAGAAAGAAAATGAATACTTTACGGAGATTTATAGAAAGTCCAAATCTCATGCAATTCATAACTAACTTGGGAAGGAATGGGTTTTGAGTATGTTTGGTAGAAGAGGCAAACTGCATAGTTAACAGTGCCTGAAAACTGGGAACATTTCATATATGACTTCAGGAAGGAAGATTCTCTATTAATAAAATGACTAGCAAAGTTAAAGAGTGGGGCACAGGAAGGAGTAGAACTGATAATACTTCACTACATGGGTGGAATGAAGAGGGAAATGGGCATAGAGTTTTAGAGTATCCACAACAAGATGGAGTAATGATGAGAGTTCTGCAGCTATGTTTCTGGAATCATTGGTGAGAATGAATTCAGTACTGTGACTTGAGGTGGGTAGATAGTAAACAATGAATTGGACTAAGCCAATCCTGAATATAAAAAAAAAATACTAATTGATCAGTAGGTTCATTTCACCTCAGTCATTTTCCCTGCTGTGTTATGCTTACTTGTTCATTGGATCTTGATACATTTTCTGTTACGTCATTATTTTCAGCAGCTCAAGTGTGTTGCTTTTCACCAGACACAATTGCTAGTTCTCACCTGAATGTAACACTTATCTTTGTGAGTAATCACCAACACTTTTATGCCTGTAGGGTAAAATTTGCAGCAGTAACATATCCTAGAATTATTTCTCCATTTTGTGTAATATATAATTTTCATGTATTGAGTATCCCAGACAGTCTTAGAAGCTGAATAAGTCCACTTTTATAAATTTAGTAATTAATATTTATTCATTGTATTATTTAGTCTTTTTTTTTTTAGAAATTGTGTTTGATTGACTTGGACATATAGTACCCAATTTTGTCAGTTATGCTGGATACCTGTCACATTTTTTTCTGCCAACTTCAAAATCAGTATATTCAAAGCCAACATTTTTTATTACCCCAAATCTACTTCTTGTTTTCCCTTACCACCATGACCTCAGATCATCCAATCTGTCTTAGACTGTCTTAACCCATTACTCACACTCACCCAAACACATCACAGTTTTGATTGTATTCAGGACATGCAACCCCAAATATGGCACCTGGCATTTGAAAAAAGAGCAGAGCGGGGAATGTCACTTTCACCTTCACCTTGCCCTTCTCCCCTGAAGCAAGCTATAATATCTTCATTCAAGAGGTGTCCTTCCTATTCTCAGAGAAGGAGTGCCAATGGCACAGAGATGCCAAGAATAATCTAAGCTAAAAGGCCTTGCTAAATTACATCCACAGTTTATTATCATTAGATCATCTCCCCTTTGTCTACCAGTTATGTTTCCTCACAACTTCTTTTCCCTTATTCTTCCAAGCTTTGTTGACGCCACTGATGAAATCACATTAACACATATATCCCACTCCCATCTGCTTGAGTTCAAGTTCTCATTATCCCCTGTTGGGATTATTTCTTGTTTCCAATTCATTGTTCACAGAACTATCAGAGAGATTTTCACAGTGACCTGACCAAGAAAGTCCTTAATTTTAAAGCCATCTTGTTTACTAGTATTTTTTAGAGCTTCTTAACATTGTTTATGAGGCCCTTCATATCTTTGGTTTCTATCTATCAACACCACCTCATTGTATTTCACTAGTCCATTTCACTAGGCCACATTCACTTCTGACCACCAAGAGTCATTTCCAGAGATTGAATCAGATTAGTTTCTGCCATGATTGTAAGTTTCCTGAGGCCTCCCAAGCCATGCAAAAGTGTGAGGCAATTAAACCTCTTTTCTTTTTTTAAATTTTAAGTTGTGGGAAACGTGCAGAATGTGCTGGTTGGTTACACAGGTAAACATGTGACATGGATGTTTGCTGCATGTATTGACTAGTCTTCTAGGTTCCCTTCCCTTATCCTCCATCCCACAACAAGCCCTGGTGTGTGTTTTTCCTCTCCCTGTGTCCATGTGCTCTTATTGTGCAACTCCCACTTATGAATGAGAACACATGGTGTTTGGTTTTCTGCTCCTGTGTTAGTCTGCTGAGGATAATGGCTTTCAGCTTAATTCATTGAGCTGCTGTGGCCACAGTATACCACAGCTGGTGTGTTGGGATATGAGAGACACTTTTGGGACCAAGCTGTCCAGCTGCAACAGGGAAAAAGCTATAGAGATGGATACCACCCTTCCCCCCGCCCACGGAGGAAGGGTGGTAGCCATCTTAGCGTGTTACACAGCTATCAGTCCCAGTGCTGGCTGCTGCCCCTTTCCCAAGGAGCTCCAACAGCTTAGGCAGCAGGCAGTCACAGCTGTGGTGCTGGCCACCCCTCTCCCCAGGAATACAGCAGGCTTAAGTAGATTCTAGCTGAGAGGCTGTTGAGAATTTGCACACCTCGGGGATTGGAACCACAGGCCCTGGTGGCATAGGTTCATGAGTGTCATCTTCTGATCTATGAGTTGCATAGTTCAGTGGAAAAAGCATGGTTTTCCCAGCTGGATAGCATGCTCACTCACCACCTACCTTGCCTTGGGGGTGGGGCTCCCATGCCTTATGTGGTTCTCAGGTGGGCCACTGCACCACACTGCTCTTTCTTCCTCTCCATGGGTCACACTAGCCACTTACTCAGTTCTGATGATAGAACCTGGATACCTCACTTGCCAGTTCAGGATTCACATGCTATTATGATTCTTTACAACAGACGCCTCCAATCACCGCTGCTTCTTGTCAGGCCTCTTGGTCCCACCTCAAACCTCTTTTCTTTATAAATTATTCAGTCTCGGGTTGTCTTTATTAGCATCATGACAATGGACTAATACCAACCATACACCAAGTGCTTAGCCTTTTCTTAGGATTTTCCAGTAGACTACATTGCTATATATCAGATTTTTCCCAGAGTTCTTTTCAAAGTACTATTAGAATTATAGAACTATTTTTTCTTCTACATTAAAGTATTATTGTGGTTTTTCAATTTAATGTAATACATACTCATGCAGGATAATTATAAAAACAAAAAGTTGGAGGAAGAAAAAACACACAGTTTCATCTTCAAAAAATGACTATTAATATTTGAAGATATTCCCTTCAAGGCTTATTTGCATGCATCCTTTAGATTTTATAGATCATTTTTCTTTTTAAAATTAAAACAATGTTTCATTTTTTTTTCTTTAGGTAAGACAATGTAAGTTCATTTACAATAAGATTATTCCAGGTTAAAAAATGATGATACAGGTATATGAAGCATTTTAAAAAATACTGTTGCTGCCTCTTATAGCACAAAATGTTTAGTCTTCTTTGGCAGAAGTCTAAGAATTCACAACTGAAATGTCTATTTCAAAAGTACTGGAAACCTTATAAAAATCAGGAGGTTATCCACTACTATAGTTAACATTATTAACCTCTTAATATTGCCTTATGAGAAAAAAAAAAGTTAAGCAAGTTAAATTGTTACATGAAAACCTTTACCCAGAAATTATTCTCTCATGAAAAAGACTTTTGGCAAGCTGCCTATAATGCAACACTCAATCATTAAATTAAAAGTCAAAAATATGTTAATGATAGGCATGTAATGTTCAGAATCCCTTCATCCCCAATGACCAACTGTCTCTTCTAAGTCTGATTACTGCCTTACAGCTGGCTCTACAGATACATTTTGAATCTCATTCATTTATGTTCTTCTATTTCTTTCTGACTCTATTCAGCAGTGGAACCATTCTAGAAATCATAACTCTCAGGAGTACTTATGGTGCCACTTCAAACATGTTGTTTCCCAGTTTCATTCCCCTTCTCCATCATGATGCTGTTGTTGGTATGGACTATAACTGGAAGATACCAAATACATATTTTCTACCACTCTCCACTTCTATACCCAGGTGTGGCCTCAGAATTATCCTTAACATAAAACCTGTGCAACCATTATTTCTCAATGGAATTTGGTACTTGAAATGAAACTTTCTTATTATCCTTGGAAGTTAATTAACTAAACTGCAGAGGAATACGCTGCTAAGGAAACAAACTCACTTCTAGTTACTGGTTGTACCATGCGATTAAATACCAAATATGTCCAGGGCAGCTTTTGAGACATAGGTCACTCCCTTGATAGCTTTAGTTGCTCTTGATTCTGTGTCCACATTAGATCAGCTACTGCTTTTATATTTCCCTCTTATTATTTCTAACCTTCCTTTATATCATTCTGCTACTTCAGTCTTCATCCCAATGTGACACATACTCATGTGTATACCGTTGATCTCGGAAAAAATATATTTTCCCTCTGTGACTAACTTCTCTTAATATCAGGTCAAAACTTCTAAAGTTTGGATATGGATTTTTCTTCTGCAATAAGGACCAAAGTACCAGAAGTTTAAAATATATAGAAACGTATTCCTCACATAACAGTCTAAAGAAAGTAGCCCTGAGTCAATGTTGGCCACATAGTGTTCAGAGACCTAGGTTCCTTATATCTTCTTAATCTTGTGGCTGCTCCATTTCGTAGTGGTATGTTACAACTGTCTCTCCATAGCATCATTACCCTGTAACTTTCGAATTTGACCTTCTGCTAAGTGATTTACTTCTCTAGGGTCCCAACTCTTAACTCATAGCTCTCCTTATTATCGACACAGGTACAACATAATTATCTTTGAATTATTTGTTCCTAGAGATGATAGAGAGACTTGCCCACATAGAATTTGATTGGAGTTTGGTTTTTGGTTCCCTTCAGCTTAGGGAATGGCATGACATTATTCATTTCAGTTAGCATTCTATGTCCTCTAGGAACCCTACTTTGTGCCTACCTAATTAAGGCTAAGGTTTGTAGTGATCTTCTAATCCTTGGTGGTATTTAATTTTCACATTCCTTTCCTGGGGCATTTTGTATTTATTTTGGCTATTTAGCATAACTAATCTTAGCCATTTACAAATTCTGTCAAATTATACCAGTTCTACTAGTAACTATACCATGTGTTCCCTGTTGTCAATCAGAAAGGAGGAACTTTAGTTCACAATGAAAAGTAAGCTTTGTTTGCTTCAGAAAACAAACATTCTTACCTATGCTAGTCTCCATTACGAAACTGAGAGCCTTATATAGGAAAGGTCATAGTATAAAATATACAGAGTGTCATATTTTCAGGAAATGGAATAACGTGTGGTATTAATCATACTCAAAAAGAGTTGATCATGGATTTAAAGTATACTATATTGTAATTTTGCAGGCTTTCTTAGAAATAGATGTTAGAGAAATAAGTGTTAGACATAATTTGAAGTCTTGTTGGCATTATACAATTTATTTTAAAGTTAATGACTTAGAATATACTTGAATTGTTTATGTTTCTAATAAATAAAAAATATGGGAGAGAAAAGTAACCTGTACTGAAGGGCTGCTCTTCACTATGTTCTATACTACTTTTATATAAATTTAATTAAAACCTAACAGCATTTCTGAAAGGCTGATATTCTCAACTATGCCTTTTCAGAATAAAGAAAATGATATTCAGAGAAGTTAAGCATATTGTCTAAGTGGCAGAGCTAGTAGACACAGGACAAACTGCTCCAAAATCATCATTCACTCTTCAAGATCATGCTACTTTCTTGAAACACACAGAGATAAAACACACATCTTTTAAAATAAATGTTATTATTTAAAATCTTAAGACATTGGTTTGCAACTCACAATTTGTAGCTTTTGTAGCAAAATAATGATGTTTGGATATTGTCAAACCATGCACTATACAGTTATTCTCTTTACAACTTACTGTTGATCAAGTTCAAAGTATAAGAAGCTGTCAGATACAATTAGGGAGTAAAACATTGCACAATGTATCAGTTAGATTACAGGTAATTCTTTCAAGAAGAAATGGTTGGTAACTGTGCAGCTGAATTGCTTAAACCTAGTCTTGACACTGCAACAGATCATGTGAAACATAGCATGTACACTGTAGCTTTTGGTTATTATGTTTTAGTAAAGAATATAGTTGAATAAGTTGGCCTTATTTTATTTCAATTAATGTCTGAAAGTTATTTGAAAAGCAGATAAAAAGAATGTTAACTGATTCCACATTTCCATTGATGCCATTATTATTCAGACATGTATTAACTCAAGCAAAATATTTTGACTAATTATGCAATAATGAAATAATAATTATGCAATAATGCAAATTCGACTTAACCTGGTCTAAGTCCTAAAATTTGACTGATAATTTCCAAGTATGACTAATCCAACGTTTATTTTGTAGACAAAAATCAAAACTCTCTAACTTTTAAAATGTTCAAAAGAAGAATATGTTTAGGATTCAAAGACAATATGAGCTCAGAACAATCAGAGATCAGTTCCATGGCCAGGAGATCCCCATGATCCGTTCAAACTTTCTCATTGTACTCCTAGGATAAATGCCAGCCTCTGTCTTCTGAAAATAAACAGCATGTATCTTTTACATGTTAAAGCTCTGATAGTTTTAATTGTATATATGCTATAATATTCAAAGAATCAAAGAAAATTAAAAATACCCTTTTTCCAAACTTGCAAAGCCAGAATCAAGAATTACATGGGGATCCTTCCTGTGCCACAACCACCACCAGTGAAGCAAGCACATGCAGCCTTGCTCCTGCTGGTACCCCACCCCAGCTGACATGCTTGCACTGCTGTGGCTACTGGCATGTGTGAGTGACCATAAAACCCATAGCCACCACCCTGGCAAATTGCTTTGCATTACACCATGTATTAAAGTTTTGTGGCCAGCAAACTGAGAACACCTTGGCACCTCCAGTACAGCAGGTTTCTAATCTCAAGGGGCCAGAAAACAAAGCTGGGGGCTCAGTAGCAGTCCACAGAGTTAAAGCACACAACCCAGGAGTGCTGAGCTGAACCCATGGCCTCCCAAAATCTTCCAGAAATGAAGCCAGTTGACTTAACCCATGGTATACCACAATCAAACCCCCAAGAGCATTAAAGAAAAAGAAAGCAAACCAAACAAAACAGAAAACACAAGCAAACAAACAAAAAACACCCATGTGAAGGACAGCAACTTCAAAGACCAAAGGAACATTAGCCCACACAGATGATAAAAAATCAGAAAAAGAACTCTGAAAACTCAAAGGCCAGAGTGTCTTCTTGTCTCCAAACAACCACACTTGCTCCCCAGCAATTGTTTTTAATCAGGCTGAAAAGGATGAAGTGACAGAAATAAAATTCAGAATATAGAAAGGAATAAAGATCTTCAAGATTCAGAGAAAGTTGAAACACAATCCAGGGATTCTAAAGAACACAATAAAATAGTACAGGAGTTGAAAGAAAAATGAAAGAACCAACCATTTTAAGAAAGAACCAACAAAACTAATCTGAAAGAAACGAAAAACTCAGTTCAAGAATTTTTTATACAATTATATTTTTAAAAGTAGAATCAATGAAGTTGATGAAAGAATCTAAGTGCTTGAAGGCAGGATCTCCAAAATTACTCAGACAAAAACAAAGAAAAAAGAAAAAGTAGATTACATGAACACCCTGAAAAATATGGAATTATGTAAGGAGACCAATTTTATTACTTATTGGCATCATTCTTATTATCCTGAAAGAGAGGAAGAGAAAACAAGCAACTTGGAAAACATATTTAAGGCTATCATCCATGAAAATTTCCCCAACCTTGCTAGAGAGGCCAACATTCAAATTCAGGAAATGTGGAGAAGCCCTGCAAAATATTATAAAAGATGACCATCCCAAAGACACATAATCTTCAGATTCTCTAAGGTCAAAATGAAAGAAAAATTGTTACATGCTGCTATAGAGAAAAGGTAGGTCACCTATAAACAGAACCCCATCACGCTAACAGCGGACAATTTAGCAGAAACTCTACAGACAGAAGAGCTTGGGGGCCTATATACAGCACCCTAAAAGAAAAAAATTTCTAACCAAGAAATTCATATTCAGCCAAACAAAACTTCATACACAAAGGAGAAATAAAATCTTTTCACACAAGCAAAGGCTAAGGGAATTTGTTACCACTAGATTTACCTTACAAGAGATCCTTAAGGGGGTGCTAAATATGACAATGAAAGACCACTACAGGCCATCACAAAAAAAAAAAAAAACCAGTTAAGTACATATACCATTGACACCATAAAGCAACTACATAAGCAAGTCTACATAACAACCAGCTAACAACGCAATGACACGATAAAATTCACACATATCAATATTAGCCATAAACATAAATGGGATAAACTCTCCATTTAAAAGGCACAGAGGGTAAGTTAGTTAAAGAAACAACACTCAACTATATGCTGTTTTCAGGAGATAAATATCACATGCAATGGCAGTCATAGGCTCAAACAAAGGGATAGAGTAAAATCTACTAAGCAAAAGGAAAACAGAAAAAAAAGCAGGGGTTATTCTAATTTCAGAAAAAACAAACAAACAAATATAGGGAAAAAAGCAATCAAAACAAGACAAAGAAGGGCATTACAGAATGGTAAAGGGTTCAACTCCACAAGACCTAACTACCCTAAATATATATGCCCTCAACACAGTAGCAACCATATTCACAAAACAAGTGCTTAGAGACCTAGATAACCACACAGTAATGCTGTGATATGTCGGCATCCCACTGACAGTATTGGGCAAATCATTGAGGTAGAAATCTAACAAAAATATTCAGGCTCTGAACTTAACACTTAACCAAACAGACCTAATGCTATCTACAGAACACTCCACCCAACAACAACAGAATATGCATTATTCTCATCTACACATAATACATACTCCATAATCAACATCAAGGTTGGCCATAAAAAGATTCTTAGCAAATAAAAAATAAACTAAAATCATACCAACCACACCCACAGACAACAGTGTGATAAAAATACAAATAAATATTAAGAAATTCATATAAAACTACATTAAAATTAAACAAGCTGTTTCTCAATGACTTCTAGGTAAACAATGAAATCAAGGCAAAAATCAAGAAATTCTTTGTAATTAATGAGAACAAAGATACAACATATAACAATCCCTATGACACATCTAAACAAATGTTAAGAGAGAATTTTATAGTGCCAAAGGCCCACATCAGAAACTTAAAAAGATTTAAAATCAACACCCTAACATCACACCTAGAGGAACTAGAGAAACAAAAATAAATTAACCCAAAAGCTAGCCAAAAAAAAGAATGAAAAAGAAAAAATAATCCAAATCATAGCTGAAATGAAAGAAAATGAGTTGAAAATAAAACTATACAAGAGATTAATAAGTTAAGGACTGTATTAATTTGTTCTCATGCTGTTATAAATAAATACCCAAGACAGGGTAATTTATTAAAAGAGAGAGAGAGAGAGAGAGAGAGAGAGAGAGAGAGAGAGAGAGAGAGAGAAATTCAATTGACTCATAGTTCCACATGGTTTGGGAGCCCTTACAATCATAGTGGAAGTTATCTCTTTAAAGGGTGGCAGGAGATAGAATGAATGCCCTCAGGGAAAAGGGCAGATGCTTATAAAAACATCAGATCTCATGAGAACTCACTCACTATATGAGAACACTATGGGGGAAACTGCTCCCATAATTCAATTACCTCCCACCATGTCCTTCCTATAACACATGGGGATTATCACAATTAAACGTGAGATTTGGGTGGAGACACTAAGCCAAACCATAGCAGGGACTTTGTTATTTAAAAGAATAAATTAGATTCATAAACCACTAACTAGAATTATAAAGAAAAAAAAAGAAGATGCAAATAAATACAATCAGAAATGACATAGAAGTCATTATCACCAACCCCACAGAAATACAAAAACTCTCAGAGACTAGCATGAACACCTCTATGCACACAAGCTAGAAAACCTAGAAAAAAAATGAATAAATTCCTGGAAACATACAACTTCCAAAGATTAAACGAGAGAGAAATTGAATCCTTGAACAGACTAATAATGAGTTTGGAATTTAATCAATAATAAGACCCTAATAAACAGAAAAATATCAGGACAAGATGGATTCACAGCTGAATCCTACCAGATATATAAAGAATAGATGGTACCATTTCTATGGAAGCTATTCCAAAAAACTGTTGAAGAGGGACTCCTTCCTAACTCATTCTATAAGGCTTATGTCATTCTCATACCAAAACCTGCCAGAAACACAACAACAACAACAAAAAGAAGCCAATGTCCTTGATAAACATAGATGCAAAAATCCTCAACAAAATACTAGCAAACCATATTCAGTAGCATATCAAAAAGCTAACCCACCACCAAGCAGGCTTTATCTCTGAGATGCAAGGTTGGTTCAATATACACAAACCAATAAATGAGATTTATCACATAAACAAAACTAAAAACAAGAACCACATGATCATCTCAATAGCTGCAGTCTTTCAATAAGATTTAGTATTTCCTCATTTTAAAAATCCCTCAAGAAACTAGATATTAAAGGAACAAACCTGAAAATAATAAGAGCCATCTATAAAAAACTCACAACCAATATCATAATGAGTTGGCAAAAACTGGAAGCATTACTTTTGAGGACCAGAAAAAGACAAAGATGCCCACTTTCACCACTGCCTTTCAACATAGTGCTGGAAGTGCTACCCAGCATCATCAGGCAAGAGAAAAAAAGTAAAGATATCCAAATGGGAAGAGACAAACACAAGCTATCTCTGTTTGCAGACAATATGATTTTTATATAGAAAATCTCAAAATATATATTCAAAAGCTCCTGGATATGGTAAATAACTTCAGCAAAGTATCAGAATACAAAATCAATGTACAAAAATTAATAGCTTTTCTATATATAAACAATGTCTAACCTGAGAGCCAATTCAAGAAGGCAATTTCATTCACAAAAGGAGTTTAAAAAAATACCTAGGAATACAGCTAACTAGGAAGGTAAAGATCTCTCCAATGAGAATTACAAAAAATTGCTGAAAGAAATCAGAGACAACACAGACAAACAGAACATTCCATGCTCATGGATAAGAAGAATCAATGTTAAAATAGCTATATAGCACATGGCAATTTACAGATTCAATGCTGTTTCTATCAAACCACCAATGTCATTCTTCACAGAATTAGAAAAAAAATATTTAACATTCATACAGAACCAAAAAAAAAAAAAAAAAAAAAGCAAGAATAGTCAAAGCAATCCTAAGCAAAAAGAATAAAGCCAGGGACATCACACTATCTGATTTCAAACTATACTGCAAAGCTACAGTAACCAAAACAGAAAACAGTATGGTTCTGGTACAAAAACAGACACATAGAACAATGGAATAGAGTCAAGAACCTAGGAATATATCTACACAATTACAACCATCTGATCTTCAACAAAGCTGACAAAAACAACCAATAGGGAAAGGACTGCATACTAAATAAATGGTGCAGGCATAACTGGCTAGTCATATGCATAACATTGAAAGTAGAACCTTTCCCTGCATCATATATAAAAATCAACTCAAGATGGATTGAAGACTTAAATGTAAAAACTCAAACTATGAAAATTATGAAAAAATAACCCAGGAAATGCCATTCTGAACCATAGGACCTGGCAAAGATTTCATGCTGAAAATGCCAAAATTGATTGCAACAGAAACAAAAATTGAGAAATAGGACCTAATTAAACTAAAGATCTTCTGCAGAGCAAAAGAAACTATCAACAGATTAGACAATCTGAATTATGGGAGATAATATTTCAGACTATACATCCCACAAAGGCCTAATATTCAGAATCTATAAGAAACTTAAACAAATTAACAAGCAAAAAACAAAAAAGATCATTAAAAAGTGGGTAAATAACATGAACAGAAACTTCCCAAAAGAAGATATACATGTGGCCAACAAGCATATGAAAAAATGCCAACATCACTAATCATTAGAGAAATGTAAATCAAAACCACAGTGAGATACCATCTCACAGCAGTCAGAATAGTATATATTATTAAAATATCTAAAAATAACAGAGGCTTGCTGGGCATGGTGGCTCACACCTGTAATCCCAGCACTTTGGGAAGCTGAGGCGGGTGAATCACCAGGTCAGGAGTTCAAGACCTGCCTGGCCAACATAGTGAAACCCCGTCTTTACTAAAACCACAAAAAGTTAGCCAGGTATGGTGGCAGACACCTGTAATCCCAGCTACTTGGGAGGCTGAGGCAGGAGAATTGCTTGAATCTGGGAGGCAGAAGTTGCAGTGAGCCGAGATTGTGCCATTGCACTCCAGCCCGGGCAACAGAGCAAGGCTCTATCTCAAAAAATAAATCAATAAATAAAAATAAGTAAAAGATGCTGGTAAGGTTGCAGAGATAAATGAAGTCTTATAAACTCCTGGTTGGAATGTAAGTTAGTCCAGCCATTGTGGAAAGTAGCTTGGCAATTGTTCAAAGAACTTAAAATGAAAGTACCATTCAATCCTGCAATCCCATGATTGGGTACATACTTAAAATGACTATAAATTGTTCTACCATAAAAACACACGCACATGTATGTTTATTGCAGCAGTATTCACAGTAGCAATGACATGGAATCAATTTAAATGCCCATCAATAGGAGACTGGATAAGAAAATATAATATACATACACCATGGAATACTATGTAGCCATTAAAAAGAATGAGATCATGTTTTTTGGCAGCAGCATGAATGGAACTAGAGGCCATTACCCTAAGTGAACTAATGCAGAAAGACAAAACCAAATGCCACTTGTTCTCATTTCTAAGTGGGAGCTAAACTTTGAGTACACGTGAACACAAAGAATGGAACAGACACCAGAGCCTACTTGAGTGTGGAGAGTGGGAGGAGAGTGAGGATCAAAAACTATTTATCTGTGGGTACTATGCTTATTTCCTTAGTGATGAAATAATTTGTATAACATATTTCCATGGCATGCAGTTTACCCATATAACAAACCTACACATGTACTCTTGAACCTAAAGTAAAAGTTAAAAAAAGAACGACATGGCTCATTTGGCTTTAGTGATGCCTATTACTGGCCAAACTGAGAGCTGACAGTTAAATAACAGTTCCACCCTGGAAAAACCACAGCATTGGTTGAGAGTGACTACTGGCTACATTAAATGAATGACTGACCTCAAAGAGTAAAGCACTAAATCTGGTCCTAGATTCCAGCATCCAAATCAACGGTCAATGCTTACTATGGTGATTCAATGTTAATTAGGGAATTAACAATTTCTAACGTGCCTTCCAGTTCCAATACAAAAGCTGATGCATAATATAGATGAGGTTCCGATACAGAACACGTTAAAATATTTTCAATAGTATTTTTCTTCTCACCTATGCTATAAGAATAGGTTTTTAAAAGTCTGTAAAAACAATGTAATTGCACAGGCGTCTAGTTACATGATGACCTCTGCCAAAGTTAACAAAACGCAGAAAGTAAAAATCTCTTTTCCCATAAAGAGGATGTTGCACATAGGGATGGGAAATATCTACACTGAGAAGTTTCCAAGGATAAGTTCCAACAGGCAAAGTTGATCTACAGTATTATCACTTTAGAGGTGGAAACTTTAAGTGTCCTTGTATATGCAAAAAAAAATCTTTATTATAGGGTTAAGACCCTTTCATATTAATGTCAAGCACTTTCCTCTATGTTACTATTTTAAGAAAAATAAACTGAAGATCTTCTAGAATTATGAAACCCTTATATATCCATATCCACATATATATAATATTGTATTATATATATAGTAACATTTGACAAAATGATTTAAATTAAATTATCCAGCAGATCTCAATGTGTGTGAAATTGGAGTCTGAGTTTACTTCATTTATGTTTTTGCTTTCACCTTTCCTGCAATCTTAACCCCTTGAAATGAGTTTCTCACATTTCCCTGAGGTCAGGAATGCAGAGCTGCACATTAACTACTTTCTTATGGGCCAGTCCATTATTCTTATACAGTTATTAGAACATAAGGAAATAGGCCCAGAACATTGACCTAATGCCTCACCTCATCTGTAGTGAAGCCTGGTTTTCTTCCCAATAACATTAATATATTTTGGCTCTGTAAATTCCAGAGAATGAACACATACTATGATATGAGACAGAGACATAGGATACTGCCAGCTACAGAAAGTGGGTGGGGTAAACTACAATGAACAAGCGAACTTATCCTGAATTCCTTGATGAAAAGCTTTACTCTCCTTCCTTGTGGGTGGCAAACTGATTTGACAAGTTTTGCTCTAGCATTCAGTGTAGTTTTTGACATTAAACCAGAAAGACATGATGACATTTCTAGGTTCACTAATACTAAAATTTCACAGGTAAGCTGTAAGAATAACAAAGAAAGGAGAAAAGGTGGAAAGAGCATAACTCTGCACATAGTTTCTAATAAATGTCAACCTACTGTCTCTTGTTATGCTCCAACCAGAAAGGGGGGATGAGGGTGGCTTCCAGAATGTCTCACCTTATAAGTTCATGAGAACAAAATCTTATTTAAAATAAAATACTTTTTAAAATGATTATAAAAGAACTTAAGAAAAATTGCTTATCTCCCATTCAGCATTATCTACTATAAAGTCAGAAGATCTCAGTCAAATTGTTCCCTCTCTTATCATTCTATTTCCATTTTTATTAGCTCTTGTTTATACTCAGAAGATGGGGTTATAAAGGTGATAATGGTCAGATCTACAAGTGAACTCTCTTACTGCAATAATTATGCTTTATTGATTTGTTAAATGTTTATATTCTGAAAAAATGTTTAATAGTATTAAAATGTCAATCACTAGTGTCACACTAATTGGGATGAATTTCACATCAAGCTTAGCAATCACTTTGTTTTGATAGAAATCATGCACTTAAAGGAAAAATTTCCCAAATGTCCTTATTTTGATTTGATAAATAATGTTAACCATTATATATTCTAACATAGCTAAATAGGGGCTCTATCTTTAGCTATATGGGTAAAATGCTGTTTCCATTCTGTGTTGAATATTCATACTAAAATTTATTTTGATTTTTCTAAGTTGCACATCTCTTTTACACACTTTCTGAAGTAAATGACACTCTCCACATTCAAATCAATAGAGACAGAGAAGTGACTTAAAATTCATGTTAAATTCCAGCACTTTGGGAGGCCGAGGTGGGTGGATCACGAGGTCGAGAGATCGAGACCATCCTGGTCAACATGGTGAAACCCCGTCTCTACTAAAAATACAAAAAACTAGCTGGACATGGTGGTGTGTGCCTGTAGTCCCAGCTACTCAGGAGGCTGAGGCAGGAGAATTGCCTGAACCCAGGAGGCGGAGGTTGCGGTGAGCCGAGATCGCGCCATTGCACTCCAGCCTGGGTAACAAGAGCGAAACTCCGTCTCAAAAAAAAAAAAATTCATATTAATAGTTGGATATCCAAAATGTAAATATTATTGTAAACATAGACCTTTAACAGCTGTTGGTTTAGATTTGTGTGTAGATTCACCCAGTCAAATGCTCTGTGACAAAAGAGCAATGATAATTCCATGAAGAAAAAACAATCTTCAACAAATGATGCTGGAGCTACTGGATATTTATATGCAAAAAAAAAAAAAAAAGATTCTATACACAGATCTTAAACATTTACAACATAATTAATTTAAAATGGATCATATAACTAAATTTAAAACTCAAAGCTATAAAACTAAAGAAGATAATGATGAGAGAAAATCTATGTGACCTTAGGTTTGGTGATGACTTTCTAGATGCAACACCAAAAGCATAATACATGAAAGAAAATATTGATAAGGTGCTTTATTAAAAATAAAAACTTCCGCTCTGTGAAAGACAGTGTTGAGAAAATGAAAACATAAGCCACAGAGTAAAAGAAAATTTTTGCAAAACACATATCGGATAAAGGACTGACATATAAAATATATGAATAACTCTTCAAACATAACAACCAACCAACCAAATTAAAATATGGGCAGAAAACTTGAACAGACATATCACCAAAGAATGAATATATGTATATATTCATTCTAAAATAATAAAACCCTTATATATCCTTATATAAAAGGCTTTGTTTTTCAACAAACAAAGGGTTTTCTATAAGGGTTTTATATATATAACCTTTGAAAAACAAAGACTTTGCAACTTTTTAAGGAAAAAAATCATAAAAGGATTATTCAATTATTCTATTAGTTTATTCCATGCATTTAACTCCTGTTCTAATTGATATTCATGAACACTTCAGCTCTCCATGATAGCCCTGAAAGTCTTTCCTCTATTTTAATGTCACAGTCTCCAATGTTATCAGAAACCTGCCCTTAAGCCTACAGCTGATTATAAAATTAAAAGAAAACAATTATCTGTGGATAACAAAATATCTTAGGGCAGTCACAGTCAAAAACACAACTGACAAGGAAATTTGTTACTTCTGTGCCACACAATAATCTTACATAACAATTATGATTATTACTGATAATGTATACTAAGTCATATCAGAATTACAGGAGTTTTGGGTAACTTTGGAACACATACTGATAATACATTTATCATCCAACTAAAATACAGCTGAAAGAAATCCAGATATTACTTTTGCATTAGTGTACTATTGATGTCAAACCCATTTCTTAATAATACCTCACAGAGAAATCTATGCACTTTTATTCAATCTGACCATAAGGTAAGATTCTCATAAGCCTTTTATAACTCTTTACAATGTTTTTGTTAAAGAGCAGAAAAGTTCTCTAAGAAAAACCGGTCATGGTTTTATTCTAATATTCAATTTACTGAAAAACTGAATAATATCCTTTTAACTTTAGCCCATATGTCCACACACAGAATTTCTTTTACAAGATTAAGTTTTTACAAACCTTCCACAGCTTATGCAAACCTTGAGATCTTTCCTATCTAACTTAAAAGAAGCCTTTAACCCTTTAATGTATGCAAAAAAATCCACATTTCCATGCCTTCTTATAATCTTTTACCAAAAACACATTTTACTTTCCCAACACCCAACATACCTTGTGTGTAAAACTGTTTCTTTAGTAGTCTCAATTACATGTTATAATGTTAACTCTTAGTAACTTTTATTTTTTATGAAAAACCTGGTAAATAAGTGATTTTAATTATTAAGTATAAAGCCTGGAACACTAGACAGAAGTGCAGATGTTCTGACTCTTTCCAGAATAGCCAGAGGGTATGGTTAACTTCACATGTGCCCAGGCCTTACCTAGAATCTAATGGCTCCAAAACAGTTAAGTTGAACAATTTTAGTCAAAGAAGCAGATTATGACCTTAAAGCATTTAGCAAACTGAATGTCTTACCTACCTAGTTTTGACCAAATGTTTAAATTTCTGAAGATTTTTTATTTTACCAATAATCTTTAAAACTGTCTTTATTTATTAAAGATTACTTAAGTAACATGAAACAAAATACAGTAGTTTTTGTTTTTCTGACAAAATATTTGATTTATACACTTATTATTTTTAAGCCAATTATTCAGAGCTCTCTCATATGTAACCATCACACATATAACACATATAAATACACAGAGAGGCAGAAGATTCAGTAGTTGTTAAGATTTTTCATTTGTCAATTTTAAGTTTCTTAATTAGATTACTGGCTACGGGGTAGAGCCCTTTGAAGAACAGGGCCAGGAAAGCATGCAGTTTATAGGGCCGAATAATCAGGCAGGCACAGCTGGAAGGCAAAACAGATTCCCCAAAATTAAGTGTCCCATTTTTATAACAGATCCTGGATTCCATGTAATGAGAGAATCAGCCTATCTCCCATGGGAGTCTTACGTCTCAATAAGGAGTGGGGACATTTCCATACCTTCTAGGTGGGTAAGAGCATGTTTCTCTGATCCAAACGTGCAAAGAGATGCATATCCTACCATAACTGCCAGTAGTCATCCCTAAAAGTATATTTCCTACCTAGTGATTATACACCAAAGCTCTCTTACAATGTGAAGTAATTTCTGATATCCACAAAAGTCAAAAACATCAGATAATACAATGCAAAACAGAACAGAGCCTTAGATTTTGAGAGAAATTTACCAGCTTTTAATTCCTGAGACTTTATGAGGAAAAGTTTTTCTCAAAATGGGGTTTGTCACCCTTTGTCTGTTTTTCCTAAAGTGTCCCAGGCTGTTAGAAATTATCTTAGATCCTTTTACTTTTGCATCAACAGTGGCAAGAAGACAAATGGGGAAAAACATTTCTGTTAATTGACAAAAAAAAAAAAAAAAACACTTTAGAAAAACACAATCCAAGAAGAGAAAAAAATATATATAAAGACTGTTTAAATATAGGCATGACTTAGATATCTGCTTTTAATTAAGTTGAATTTTAGTCACAGTCCTCTTTTAAACAAATCCTTTTAAATCTCTTATTACCCTACTTTAGGTAGGCCATACATCCAATATTTCTGGCTTTTAAACTTTACAAAAAGTAACCTCACAGGTGAAACCAATAAGCCTTAACCAAGGTTATGACTTAAACACGAGTATACAAGGTATTTTCAGTGAGGTGGCTAGCAGTTTTTACAAGATCTAGAATCTCCAAAGGTAGCTCAGAGAAAGAAAAGTTTAAGAAGGAAAGTCAGACATTGTTCATGGAGGAGCAGAGAATCAATAAATGGCAAAGGTCACACAGATATCAAGCAGAAAACATTCATTCCCTAAGCCAGGAATTTAACCTTGAACCCATGTTGCCATTGGAAGAAGACTAAGCCTTAGCTACTAGACTGCAGCCTTGAGCAGTTTTCATTGCTCTTCCCAGAAGGAGCCTAGAGCAGTTGATTTTGAGCTTGAAATGGCTTTTAACTTTCTCAAGGTAATTTTGTGAGCTAACTATGACATGAGCTCCAAAATTCCTGTCCTCCAGATGGTGGGGACGACCAAGGCAAAGTTCCTGAACATGGTTACAAGGTCAAGCTCCCAAGGACATAAAACAAGGTGAGAGAAAAACTTCATCATTTTGTTTTGGTTTTGGTTTTTATGGTTCAGGGACCTGCAGCAAAGTTTGTTACTGAACAGTTTGCTGGCCAGCTACAGCAGTGGGTTACAGGGGTCCTAGGCCCACATTGTATCTTAAGGTACCACTCTTTATGACAGAATGAAACAGAAAGACAAATTCATAGGCAAAGTACACTAGATTTCTTACAGCTTTGATAAATCATAAAAAGAATTAACTAATAACCTTACATTTTGAAATACCTAAAGACTTCACCAAAAAACCATTTAGTATCAGAACTGGTAAAAGAAATTTAGGAAAGTTGCAGGACACAAAATCTACATACAGAAGCAGTAGCATTTATATATGCCAACAGTGAACAATCTAAAATAGTCAAGAAAGCAATACAATTTACAATAATTACAAAGAATATAAAATCATAGGAATCAATTTAACCAAAGAAGTTAAATATCTTTACAAAGAAAACTATAAAACATTGATGAAAGAAATTAAAGAGAATACAAAAAATTGATATTCCATACTCATGGATTGGAAGGATCATACAACTAAATGTCAATTCTACCCAAAGCAATTTACAATCTTTACGCAATCCCTAACAAAATGACGTTCTTCACAGGAATAGGAAAAACAATTCTAAAATTTTTATGGAACCACAAAAGACTCAAATAGCCAAAGCAATCCTGAGCAAAAGTTCAAAGCTAGAGGCCTCACATTAACTAAATTCAAAATATACTACAAAGCTATAGGAACAAAATCAGCATGGTACTGGCATAAAAAGAGACACATAAACCAATGTAACAGAATAGAGAACCTAGATATAATATGTTTACAATCAACCCATTTTCAACAAAGGGGCCACGACATATACTGGGAAAGGAACAGTGTCTTCAATAAATGGTTCTGGGAAAGCTGGATATCCACAGGTATAAGAATGAAACTAGACCCCTATCTGTTGACATAAAAAAAAATGAATTACAAACTCAAATTTAATACCTCAAACTATGAAACTACCATAAGAAAACATTGAGGAAACTCCCCTGGACATTGGTCTTGGCAAAGACTTTCTTTGGTAAGATCTCAAAAGCATTGGCAACAAAAGCAAAAATTGACAAATAGGACTGTATCAATCTAATGAGCTTGATACAAAAGAAATAATCAACAAAGTGAAAACATAATCCACAGAATGAGAGAAATATTTGCTAACTATCCATCTAATAAGGGATTAGTAACCAGAATATGTAATATATTCAAACAATAGCAACAAAAGATTTGATTTAAAAAACAGGCAAAACATCTGAGTAGACATTTCTCAAAATAATACATATAAACTGTCAGCAAGTATATGAAAAATATGCTACATTGCTAATTATTAGATAAATGCAATTCAAAATTATAATGAGGTATCATCTCACCCCTGCTAAAATGGTTTTCATCAAAAAGACAGGGACTAATGGATGTTGTCGAGGATTTAGAGAAAGGGGAACCCTCTCACACTTTTGGTGGAATGCAAACTAGTATAGCCATTACAGACAATTATATGAAGGTTCCTGAAAAAAACCAAAAATAGAATGATCATATGATTTAGCAATTCCCCTACTGTGGATATGTATATATATAGTGTGTGTGTGTGTGTGTGTGTGTGTGTGTGTGTGTGTGTATCCAAAAAAAAGGAAATTAATATATGAAAGAGATACCTCCACTCTCATGTTTATTGCAGGCCTATTGACTGTAACTAAAATATGAAATCAACCTAAATTTCCCTCAGTGGATGAGTTGATAAAGAAAATGTGGCATATATGTATAATGGAATATTATTAAGCCATGGAAAAGAACAAAATCCTATCATTTACAGCTATGTGGATGGAACTGTAGGTAATTCTATCAAGTAAAATAAGCCAAGTATAGAAAGACAAATATTGCATGTTCTTACTGATCAAAACTGGATCAGTATCATGAAAATAGAGTGCAAATTGGTGGTTACCAGAATGTGTAAAGGAAAGAAAGTTTAGGTAATAAAGAGAGTTTGATTAATGGGTAAAAATATACAGTTTGATAGAAGAAACAAGACTTTTTGTTTGATAGATAAGTAGGTGGCAATAGCTTAACCTATTTTATATTCCAAAATATCTGCAAGTGAATAATTAGAATGTCTGTGTCATAAAGAAAATATTTAAGGTAATAGATATCTCAATTACACTGATTTGATCTTTATAAATTTTATGAATGTATTATCACATGTACTGTCTCAAAAAAGCAAGATAGTAGATTAAAATACTGTAAACTAAATTCACATTTAAATATAAGAACCTGTAAAAAATAAATAAATGAACTGTGAACTCAAGTCATAAAAAGACATAAAGGAACCTGAATGTGTATCACTATGTGACAAAGTCAATCTAAAAAGGCTAAATTTTATATGATTCCAACTACGTGACATTCTGGAAAGGGCAAAACTATCGAAATAGCAAAAGTATCGTTCAATGCCAGGGTTTCTGGTAAAAGGGAGTGATGAATAGATGAAACACATGGGATGCACAGAGCAATGAAACTATTCTGTATAGCACTGTAATGGTAGATACATGTCATTTGTCAAAATTCATAAACTGTACAACACAATGAGCGAACCATAATGTGATTTATGGACTTTAGATAATAATATTACTGTATCAATACTGACTCATCCATTGTAACAAATGTAACCACACCAATACAAGATGTTAATAATAAGGGAAACTGGAAATGGTAGTGAGGAAATATATAGAATCTCTCTCTACTTTCCACTCATTTTTGTTTTTTTGTTTTTTGGGTTTTTTTTGTTTGTTTTTGTTTTTTTTGTAAACCTAAAACTGCTCTTAAAAGTTAAGTCTATTAACAAAAAATGTGTACAGGAATGCAGTGGTTGAACTCAGAACTTCTTTTGCTCAAAGTTTATTTTTGCAAAATGTTAAGTCTAGAAAGTACACATGTGCTGATCATATCTTCATAGCAACACATATTTCAAGAAAATAGCACTGTGAAAAAATGATTAAAAATAGAAAATCTATTAAGTAGTTTGTTTGCAGTGAAAATATCTCTCTAATATTTATAGTACAATTATATAATCCTGCTGATCTAAAATCACATCTTTTAAAGGTTTTTAATGTGATGATTCCATACTTCATTTTATTAATCACATTATATATTTGTTGTGTGGTAAATGATGTGAAAAAGTGATGTGAACTATGTATCCTTGCCTAAATAATAAAATAAAATGTTAAAATGTTTTTTTAATCTAAATTCTTTCCCCCTTAAACGTTTATTCAGCTGTCTTCTCTGCCCAAGAGTATTCTGCTAAAGCTTAACCAACTACAGGTTCTCTGTACCCCTCTCAAATGATACCAACATATTATATTTCTCTTCTTTGAGTCAATTAAACTATAGTCATATGCATAAATTAATTCAATCCCATTTAATGCCCATTGTCTTTCATTTTAGGGACCACCAATTACATATACCACTTTCGCCAAAATTGCATCTCACAATCTAATCGAGACACTTCTAACTTAAATTCCTAGCTTTTCTAACCTTCTTCTATCTGTTTTAATAACTTTAAATATTTCAATGTACTCAAATTTGCCAATTTTTACACCAGTGAATAAATGAACAAAAGTGGATGGCTGAATATTTTTTGACTTCTTTAAAAAGGAAATATTTGTTCAAATTAACCCTGATAAAGTACACTTGTGTGTGTGCATGCTCATGTCTGTATTCACTTGAAGGCAAAATTCTGAACTTGGCAGAACATTCTTTAAAAAACTCAGGCTCACTGCAAACATTTGTGAGGTTCAAGTTTCAGGCTGAAATGGTTGAAATGACAGACTTAGAATTCAGAATCTAGTTGGAAAAAAGGACCATCAAGATTCAAAAGAAAGTTGAAACCCATTCTAAGAAATCTAAAGAATCAGGTAAAATGATATAAGAAATAAAAGATGAAATATTCATTTTAAGAAAGATCTCTGGTAACCAGAGGCCACAAAAATGTGCTTAAATATTTTAAAGTTATTAATCAACAAACTATTACATAGAATATGCTACGTCTTTCTACATTGACAAATATTCATTCATAAAAACAAAATTGAAATAAAATACATATGTATAGAAAGATATGGTTTTTGTACAACTCAAATTTAGCAAAATTTCAAAGATCACTGAATGTTATTATTGGGCATATCTAACTCCTCTGTTCATAAAACAGCAATATTCAAATAAGTAAAAATAAAGACATTTATAGTTTAAAATTAACATATAGCTATTTCATAAATATTCTTATTGTTTTTATTTTGATAAAATACATAAATTGTGCTTGTGCAATGAATTCTGGTGAGTCTCCACTGCTCTAACTCCTCTGCTTAATAATGCCCAGGTGGCTCTGCCATAGCTTCTGTTGAACTGTGACCTGCAGGTACTGAGGAATCAATAGGGTGTAAGGAAGATGCCAAGACACCCTGGAATCTGGGGAATGGAGTTAAATCCATTTACATTAAAATAATTGCTGACCAAGAGACCAGAACATCAAGAAGGCTAGAACACTCCAAGCAGATCTCTGGATGGAAGGCAGTAAGAGTAGACAGAGGGAGGATACTGACACTAGGTTGAATGGGGAGGAAGCTGGGGAACCTGCACCAGGCTGCCAAGCAAAGAGTCTTATTCCAGGAGCCCGGTGTCTCCTGGAGAAGGGGTGAGTTAAATAGGTGAAGAGTGACCCACTCACCATGAACCTCTGAAATCCTAGTTGCAGGAGGCCCTATAACCACCTATGGACATTTGGACTGGCAGGGAGAACTGCTTGGAGAAGTGACAGGGACAGGACTACAGCCTGTGTGGAATCCAGAGGGTTTTGTGAAGGAACGGCTACAGTGGAGCATGACCAGGGATCCAGGGATACCCATCTCCCAAGGCCTGACATGCTCCTTTACATGGCTTTGGCCTTTGTTAGTAGTAAGACCTAGATAGAGCAGAGTTGTCTTGCCTACGGGAAAGGGCCAGTGTGTTCTGAGCACCCCTCTGTCTGCTGGGCACTTCGAGTCCCTTCCTACTCATGCATGTTTGCATTACAGCCACAAATGACCAAATGGTATGCTCCTGGTGGCCACTATAGTTCTGTTAATGGCAAACCCTGCCTAATTATCAGAGAGCTTCAGCAGATGAGCCCCTGCCACCATGCACCCACACCCAGCTTCCCCTCATGGTTATGCTAGTGTGCATCATGGCTATCCCAGTGTACACTCACTCAGTGTATGCCCTTAGCACTTATCTGGCATAGACGTCTCTACCCTGCTGCCACTGGTACATGCACATGTGCACAAACCTCACCACCACCACAGCACTACCCCTGCCAGCATGTGCACATGAATGAGCGAAGACCCACTACCACCACCTCAATGTAGTGCTTTTGCCAGCAACCCCCACCAGATTGTTGCTGCCAGCAGACCAGGAACACCTCAGCCCCTCCACTACAGCAGGTGCCTAACTTTGAGGGGTCAGAGAATAAAACCATAGGCCTGGTCCCAGCCCCCAAGGATTACAGCATGCAGTGATTGTTGTTGCCAGCAGACCAGGAACACCTCAGCCCCTCCACTGCAGCAGGCGCCTAACTTGGAGGGGTCAGAGAATAAAGCCATGGGTCTGGTCCCAGCCCCCCAGGGTTACAACATGCAGTGTAGAAGTGCTGAGGTGAGGCTGGGTCCCCTGAAATCATTCAGAAACAAAGCTAGTTGACTGAATCCACCTATTACCACAGTCAAACCCTCAAGGCCATCAAAGAATATACAATCAAAAAGCCTCATCCAAAGGATAGCAACATCGGAGATTAAAGGAATATCAACCCAAATTGTTGAGAAGGAATCAGGGAAATAACTGTGGTAACTCAAAGAGCCAGAGTTTCTTCTTTCCTCCAAATGACCACAGTACCACCCCAGCAATAGTTCTAAACCAGGCTGAAATGGCTGGAATGAGAGATTTAGAATTTAGAATCTAGTTGAAAAAAAAAAAGACCATCAAGAATCAAGAGAAAGTTGAAACCCATTCCAAGGAATCTAAGGAATCAGGTAAAATGATACCAGAAATAAAAGATGAAGCAGCCATTTTAAGAAAGAATCAAACTGTGCTGATAAAGTTGAAAAACTCTCTACAAGAATTTCATAATACAATTTGAATTATTGACAGCAGAATACACCAAGCTGAACAAATATCTCAGAACTCAAAGACTGGCTCTTTGAACCGTTTCTGTCAGGCAAAAGTAAAGAAAAAAATGAATGAACAAAACCTTGAGAAATATGGGATTATATAAAGAGAACAAATCTGTGATTCACATGGGTCCTTAAAAGAGGGAGAGAGAGTAAGTAACTTGGAAATCATACTTGAGGGTATTACCCATGAAACTTTTCCCAATTGTGCTAGAGGGGTTAATATTCAAATTCAGAAAATTCAGAGAACCCCAGTGAGATACTATATAAGATGATCATCTCCAAGACACAGAGTCCTCAGATTCTCCAAGGTCAATGTGAAAGGAAAAATATTAAAGGCAGCTACAGAGAAGGGCAAATCACTTACTAAGAGAACCCCATTTTGTTAACAATGAATCTTTCAGCAAAAACACTGCAGGCCAGAAAATACTGGGGGACTATATTCAACATCATAAAGGAAAAGAAATTTCAACCAAGAATTTTATATTCAGCCAAGTTGAGCTTCACAAGTGAAGAAGAAATAAAATCTTTTTCAGACAAGCAAATGCTAAGAAAAGTTTTTACCACCAGACTTACGTTACAAGATGTCCTTAAGGGAGCACTAAACATGGAAAAGAAAGATCATTGCAGGCCACCACAAAAACACACTTAAGTACAAAGACCATTGACACTACAAAGATACTACAAAATCAAGTCTACATAACAACCAGCTAACAACATGACTAGGATCAAATCCACACATAATAATATCAACCTTAAATATAAACAGGTAAAACTATCCATTTAAAAGGCAAAGTTGGTTAAAGGCTCCACTTAAAAGTGTCTACTTGAAAGGCAAATTGGTTAAAGAAGCAAGACCCAATTGTATGCTGTCTTCAAGAGACCCATCTCACATGCAATGGCACCTAGGCTCAAAGTAAAGAAACAGAGAAAAATCTACCAGCTAAATGGAAAATAAAAAGAAGCCAAGGTTGTTATTCTACTTACAGAAAAAAAATAAATAAATAATCCAATGACAATCAAAAAGAGCAAAAAAAAAGGCACTACATAATGATAAGAGCTTTAATTCAACAAGATGACTTAACAAATGTATATTCACCTAACACAAGAGCACTCAGATTCATAAAACAAGTTTTTAGAGATCTATGAAGATAGTTAAGTAACCACACAATAAGTGAGATCTCAACACTCCAGTGACAGTAGTAGATCATCAAGGCAAAAAACTAACAGAGATATTTGGGACCAAAACTCAGCACTTGACCAATTGGACCTAAGAGACATCTGCACAATACTCCACCCAAAACCAAAACATAATTCTTCTCATCTGCACATGGCACATAATCTAAAATCAATCTCATGCTTATCAGGAAAGCAACTCTCAACAAATAAAAAGAAATCATACCAATCACATTCTTGGACCACAGTACAATAAAATAGAAATCAATACTAGGAAGATACCTCAAAACCATACAATTACATAAAAATTAAACAACCTGTCCAGAATTACTTTTGACTAAACCACAAAATTAAGGCAGATATCAAGACGTTTTTTCAAACTAATAATCACAAAGATACAGCATACCAGAATTTCTGGGACATGACAAAAGCAGTGTTAAGAGGGAAATTTATAGCACTAAAGGCCCACATCAAAAATTTAGAAAAATCCCAAATTAAGAATCTAACAACACACTTAGAGAAACTAGAGAAACAAGAGCAAACCAACCATAAGGCTAGCAGAAGAAAAGAAATCATGAAAATCAGAGCTGAACTGAAGGGAATCAAGATGTAAAAAAAAATGATACAAAAGATCAAGAAACCAAAAGTTGCTTCTTTGAAGGCATAAATATAATTATAGAATATTATCTCTACTAATTAAAAACAGACAATTCAAATAAACATAAACAAAAAGGACAAAGGAGACATTACCACCAATATCACAGAAATACAAAAATCACTTGGGGAATATTAAGAACAACTCTACATACACAAACTACACACAAACTGGAAAATCTAGAATAAATGAATAAACTCCTGGAAACATACAACCTCCCAAGATTGAACCAGAAAGAAATTAAACCCTTGGACAGATCAATAAGGAGTTCTGAAATTGAATCCATAATAACAAGCCTAACAACCTGAAAAGCCCAGGACATGGCAGATGAACACCAAAATTCTACCAAATGTATAAGTAAGAGCTAGTACCACTCCTCCTGAAATTATTCCAAAATATTGAGGAGAAAAGAATCCTCTCTAACTCATTTTATGAGTCCAGCATTATCCTGATATCAAAGCCTGGTAAAGACACAATGAAAGAAGAAAACTTCCGGCCGATATTCTTGATGAACATAGACGAGAAAATTCTCAACAAAATACTACCAAACAAAATCCAGCAACACATCAGAAAGCTAACCTACCACAATCAAGTAGGCTTTATTCCTGGCCTGCAAGGTTGGTTCTATAAAGGTAAATCAGCAAATATGATTCAACAGATAAACAGAACCAAAAACAAAAACTACATAATCATCTCAATAGATGCAGAAAATGTGTTAAATGAAATCCAATATCCTTTTATGTTAAAAAAAAAAAACCTCAAAAACTGAGCATTGAAAAAACAATTTAAAATAAAAGCTATCTATAATGAACCCACATTCAATATCATACTAAGTGGGCAAAATCTGAAAGCATTCCCCTTGAGAACCAGAACAAGACAAGCATGCCCACTTTCACCATTCCTATTCAACATACTACTGGAAGTCCTTGCCGGAGCCATTAGGCAAGGAAAAGAAATAAAAGGCATCCAAATAAGAAGAGAGAAGGTCAAACTATCTCTTCACAGATGACACAATTTTATACCTAGGAAACCCCATAGTCTGTATCCAAAGGCTCCTAGATCTGAACTTCAGCAAAGTTTCAGGATACAAAGCCAATGAACAACAATTAGTAGCATTTCTATACACCAATAATATCCATGTGGAGAACAAAATCAAGAACACAATCCTGCTCACAACAGTGACAAAAAGAAATAAAATATCTAAGAATACAACTAACCCGGGAGGTGAAAGCTCTCTACAACAAAAATTACAAAACACTGCTTAAATAAATCAGTGACAAAAAGAAATGGAAAACAGTCCATGCTAATGGGTAGGAAGAATCAATAATGTTAAAATGGCCATACAGCCCAAAGACATTTAAAGAGTCAGTGCTATCCCTATTGAACTACCAATGATACTTTTCCCAGAATTAGAAATACTGTTTAAAAAATTGTAACTGAAAAACAGCCTGAATGGGCAAATTAATACTAAGCAAGAAGAACAAAGCTGGCGGCATTACGCTATCTGACTTCAAACTGTACTACAAGGCTACAGTAACCAAAATAGCATGGTATTGGTACAAAAACAGACACATAGACCAGTGGAACAGGTTAGAGAACCCAGAAATAAAGCTGCACAACTACAACCATCTGATGATTGACAATGGTGCTGAGATAACTGGCTAGCCATATGCATAAGATTGAAACTCGATCTCTTCCTTTCACCATATAAAAAATCAACTCAATATGGATTAAATATTTAAGTTCATAACTTAAAAGTATAACAACCCTAGAAGAAAATGTAGGAAATACCATTCTGCATATATGACTTGGCAAATTTCATGACAAAGGCTTCAGTAGCACTTGCGACAAAACCAAAAATTGACAGGTGGGATCTATTTGAAACAAAGATCTCCACAGGAAAAGAAAATAACAGAGTAAACAGACAACCTGCAGAATTGAAGAAAATATTTGCAAACTGTGCATCTAACAAAGGTATATATCCATAACTATAAGGAACTTAACAAACAAAATCAAAGTTATTAAAAAATGGACAAAGAACATAAGCAGATACAGTCCAAAAGAAGGCATCCATTCATCCAACAAGCATATGAAAAAATGCTCAACATTACTAATCATTAGAGAAATGCAATTTAAAACCACAATGAAATAGCACCTCACAACAGTCAGAGTGGCTATTTGTAAAAAGTAAAAAAATAAAATAAAAAATAAAAAATAACACCTAGTAGTGAGGCTAAAGAGAAAAAGGAACAGTTATGCACCGTTGGTGGGAATGTAAATTAGTTCAGCCACTGTAGAAAGCAGTTTCGAGATTTTTCAAAGCGGTTGCTACAGAACTATCATTCATTCAACCAGCAATCCCATCACTGGGGGTATACCCAAAAGGACATAAATGATTCCACCATATGTTCATTGCAGCATTATTTATAATAGCAAAAGACATGAAATCAACCTAGATGCCCATCAACAGAGGACAGGATAATGAAAATATGGTACATATATACCATGGAATGCTATGCATCCATGAAAACAAAGAAAATCCTGTCCTTTGCAGCAACATGGATAGAACTGAAGGCCATTATCCTGAGCAAACTAAAGCAGGGACAGAAAGAAAAATATTGCATATTCTCAGTTTTATGATGGTGCTAAACATTTAGTACACATGGACACAAATAAAGAAACAATAGACAATGGGGCCTACTAAAGGGTGTGGGGTGGTAGGAGAATGAGGATCAAAAAACAACCTATTGGACACCATGCTTATTACCTGGGTGATAAAATAATATGCATACTAGACCTCCATGACATGCAATTTATCCATATAATAAACCTGCACCTGTACACCCCATCTAAAATGAAGTTGGAAGAAAAAGAATTAATTATATTGTTATGACAAATATTCTCACACAATATTTGTTGTAGTGACAATAGTGACTTGAACCCAGTTTAGTAAACTTCTCATACAAAGAAATAGAGAGTATAAATATTCAGATTTGTGGACCATCTGGTCTTTGTCACAACTACTCGATTCTGGTCTACTAGTGTTAAAGCATCCATTGTCAGTTTATAAATAAATGATCTTCACTGTGTTCCAAGCAAACTTGGCTGGCTATCAGCTGGAGGCCACCCTCAGCTTCTGGAAGCAACCCAAAGTTTCTTACCATGTCATGATCCCCAACATGCCTGTTTGCTTCCTCGAAGCCAGGAAAGGAGAGACAAGCTTAAGGAAAATAGGTGCTAATATCTTATATAATCATGGAATCATGTGTATGTAATCATGTACATCCCATTGTCTTTGCTATATTCTGGTCATTAGAAGCAAATTGCAGGTCTGGCCCACACTCAAAGGGAGGAATTACATATGCTTGTAGATATTAAGAAGCAGGGGTCATGGAGACCACTCCATGAGTCTATTCACCACAGGGTCTCCCTTGTTTGAATTTAATATGGTACTGAAAAAGCGGATAGACCATTTCTCATTCTACTGGATTTATGTCAATAATTTTGCCATAAGTTCTTTAATCATATTGACTCTTTTTCAAATTTGTTTCCACTTGCTATGATACTTGGTCAAATTTTTCAAAACAGTCAAGATTCCATGTATTGAACCATAAGGTGCTTTGGTCATTAAGAAGAAAAAGGAGAAGGTAAAGGGGGTCAGAAAGAGAGAGGGAGAGAAAGAAGCAGGAGAAGGAGGAGGAAGAGAAGGAAGAAGAGAATGAGGAGGAAAATGGGAGAAAATAAAAGAGAAGAAGGAAGGAAGGGAGGGAAGGAGGGAAAAAAGGAAGGAAAGGAAGGAAGGAGTGGGAGGGAGGGAAGGAGGGAGGGAGGAAGGAAGGAAGGAAGGAAGGACACACTTTATAACCATCCCAAAATGTAGACAGGAGCACTTGGAAATAGGGTGTCAATCATGGAATGTGCAAGCTGTCTACTACAACATGTCAATATAATCTTTGGTTTGAACAGATGGCGATTTGGAGCTTCTGGATGTACAGTTAATAATAAAGTTTCTAGAGGATAATACTTCAATTTTCTTTCTACTTCGTATGTTATATCAACAAGGTCAGATTACCGTGGTATCTAATCATCTGCTTGAGCTATCTGACTCTGTCCTGCTTCCTGGGAAACTTTCCTCAGTCAAGACAGACACGATGATTTTTTTTGCTCACTCAGCTGCCAGGGCCTTGTCATGGGGATCTGCCCACATACACAGATTTGGATAGTGATAGAGGAAATAATCTTGAACAATCTATTATATAAATCTGAATTGTTGTCTCAAAATTGATTTTTCTTGTTTCCATTACAAATTTTGAAATATCAAATTCTGAACCTGCCATAAAACTCAGCATTAGACTTAAAGGAATATATTTAAGCATTTGACTTGTATATCCATCCCCTGTTCATCAGAAATGATGTCCTTTGAAATATTTATGTATTTAAAAGGCTAAATTATATATCAGGACTGTGTAAAGAATCTCAAAGAACCCAAAATAAATGCTGAACCAAAAGAGCATTACATATATATATATATATATATATATATATATATACACATATATATATACATACACACACGTATATATATATATATATATATATCAGATTTCACATTAGCTGTTTGATTTTAAGATATATATTACATATGTATATATGTTATATAACAATGAAATCTCATATATATATTACATACATATATATATATATATATATGAGATTTCACATTAGCTGTTTGATTTTAAGAAGGCCTATGTGTCAAAAACTTCCCCTATAATCCCTCTCCAAATCTGAAAAAAGCAGTGCTTCTGCTGTGCACAGATTTGAATTGTCCTCATTTATAACCTTATGGTTTCTAAATCCAGTAGCTTTAAACAGCAAATCAATCATGAAGTGCAATGAGAGGTCATGGGGAAGGTTAGAGGAGTTTAGTTTTGTGATTGTATAAAAAATAGAACATATTGCTTCTCTCAAGAGCAAATGACAATAAATAGCAAAATTCAAGTGTCCCACCAACTTTAGAATTAGAATCTGATCAATTATTACGTCCTGGGCAAATGAGTATAGAACTGACTAGTTGTACAATTTACAAAAGTGGAAAATGCTGATAAATATAAAGATTTAACTGAAACTATAAAGCTTCCATTATAGAATACTTTAAAAAGATAGCCCATAAAAGAGTAATAACACTTACATTAAAAGCCTGATATTTTTGGACTATTATTATAGGATGTTGCAGAATTTGCAGAAGGGTTTCCAAGCATGAGTCAAACTAAAATTAGTGAAGACAGACTGGAAACAAATTTATTTTATTTACAGACTAACAAATACAACCGAAGGGAATAAGTCCTCATGAATCATTGACACCAGAACCTTACATCAGGCCCCTCGTTAAGTTTGACTGCTATATTGCATATATACTAGTACTTTTATTCACCAAACAATTGTTAAGGTATTATTCATTGACTGAAAAATTACTCAGTGGAAACATGACTTTCTTTTTAAGCTAGCAGAACAGAATTCCCATTGTTTTATTACTAGCTATGTACATTTTACCTTGTTGCTTAATTCAAGCAGAGAAACCAAAAATATTATTCAATACATATTAATCAGCCACAAAAGATTTAATTTTAGAGAATGGAAAATACTACAGCAAGAGCTATGGTATTTAAAGAAATGGATGAGGCGGAATACATTCCCTTACAGAGCTTAACAAAGGCATACTGCTACTGAGTTTCTCATACATTTATTTTTAAACTAATTACTAAATTGGGTTTAGACATGAAGATAATTCATCTTATGAAATGTGTTTTTCAGCTTCTGGAATAAGGGTCTCATCTGCTGCATTAGTAGAAAATAGTGACACAGCAGGCACAATCAGGAAGGCTAAGATGCATTTAAACAAGTTTAGCCCAGTAAGTTCATGCTCTGTTTCTCCATAGCAGTTCATTCCATTATAAATTTAATTAGAAACCTTTTCTTTTTAATGTTGAGAAAAAGCATTTTGGTTATTACTAACTCTCTATGTAGGAGTTTCAAATCTTATTAAATGGCTGATTTACGTTACACTAAATTGACTTTTTTATTTTTAATACACCTAGTAGGAAGATGCTATAAAAGCTTTTAAGGAAGACAGTGAATCTTTCGGAGTGGTCTATATGCTATTTCAATCAGTCTGTATTAAGGCATGATGGTCATAAATACCAAATGAATTAATACAGTGGAGTTTCGGAAGCTAGATTAGGTAAAAATAATAGTTGGTAGTTATGATTAAACTACATAAAGAATATACTTTTTATTTTTACTAAAAATGAAAATATTTTTATTGTACAAACTGTGATTCTATTGAATTTGCATAATG
This sequence comes from Saimiri boliviensis, assembly GCF_048565385.1. NCBI lineage: Eukaryota > Metazoa > Chordata > Mammalia > Primates > Cebidae > Saimiri > Saimiri boliviensis. The sequence continues at coordinate 134,085,713 of NC_133470.1, forward strand.
ATTTGTAGTTGCTGAAAGTTGTTAGGCACTCTAAAAGCCAAAGTATGAAAGGGATTACAATCTACCTAAAATTAACTGCTTTCAGTAAAAGACTAAAGCACTCAAGCTTTAAAATCATCTACAGCAAAGACTGTTTATTCCCCATGTAAAGTCTTACTGTATACTGTGTCCTCAAAGATATAAGGGCTGCAACTGAGCAGACTGTTAGACACCTCAAATATTAATTTACTGGCTTCCAAAACTGTGCTTACAGAGCATACAAAGCAGAAGATTAGGAGTTGGTAAGAAAGAATAAGATTTGACAATTCTATTTGAACCTCGGTGGTTTAGAATTGAAATATTTGAAGTTCACACTAGCTGAAAAAGATATTTTGAGCAAAAAGTTTCATACAGCTGCTTTGGTTTGAAAAGCTGAAGGGATTTCAAAAATCCATTTTACTCTTTAGAAAATAATTAGAAGTGGGAAGCAGTTTATTGAAAAATCAAAACACAAACACTGCAAACTTCCCACAGGTGAGTATCTTACTATTGTCCAAACCTGTTGTGAGAAACAGCCTATCTAACACAGGTGCTTCTGCCTTCAAAAGACACATTTATCCCCTGGCCTCAATATTTCATAATTTATTTCTAATAGTCGGGGTTGCAACAAAATCAGATTTTGTATGTTTTACAGTAACTTTTCAGAATGAGTTATGAACCATGCTTTGGAACAATCTGCATTTGAGCAAGAGATATTTTGTGGTGAACTGACATCTAAGAATGTCTGGCATATGAAGTGAGATGAGGAAAATAATACAAAGAAGAAAAGGATATGCAGAAATTAGCTCTCTCCACAACCTTGGTAACAGAAAGATCATATCAGTGTAACATATTGCAATCTATTTTTAAGAATTATAATAATTTGAAAAAAAAAAGAAAAAGAAAGTGTTCTTCTATTGTACTGGCTCATACCAAACCCTAGGGTGAAAAAAACAAGTGATCGGGCAACAAAAGATATCTCCAAATTCTGAGATTTATTAGTTTACATGTAGAAGTGTCTGGTTTGATCTCATTTTTGCATTTTTTGGCTAGTCATTCCCCTTTCTTTAATTTACATTTGAACAATTTCTTCTGTTATTTAAATATATTTGGAAACAATTATTTTTTTCCTGTTGAAGATTCCTTGGAATTCTGAAATAGTACCTTTCCCAACAGACTTCTCTCACTGCCAGAAGATCACTACTTTATAAACACATTGATATAGAATCCAAAAAAAGAGAAGTAACATCCTCCAGACACAGCCACATACTAAAGAGATCACACTGAGTGTTAAGGAATAGCATTATACCTCTCTATCAACATACGCAAACTAAGTTCATTTCTCTTCTGAGGGTTAGTGGTATTTTGTTGGGTTGCTTACAGAGTTGCTTTTGCCAGTGGTATTTTCTCAGATTTCTACCCAGCTATCCTTTTTCTGTCTATGACCTTTGTGTTGGTGCGATCTGGATTTGATTTTCCAACTAGCTCATTTACCCCATGACCAGTCCCCGGAGCCATACAGTCCCTTCACTTTTCTGCATTGTAGTGCCAAAACCTTCATGCCTCACTGGAAACTGCGTAACATTAAACACATGCTGCAGATATACGTTCAAATTAGAGATGTAACAAACTATCCATTGAGAATCCACTTAAATCACTGAAGCAACAAACCTGCAGATCCAGAGTCAGCACCAGTAAATTACAATCTACCATATACTTCTCCTTCTGATGATAAAAGTAAAACATATTTTATTTTAAAATGCTGACAATAACTCCTGAGCAATCAATACCTTTCCTGGAAAAGGAAAATTGCACAGCCCCAACTGCAACTGTACATACATTGAAAAGGACAAATGAACTATATAGATGTGAGCCCTTCAGCAAAGCCCAGGTATGAAAGGTTTTTGGAACCTGGCACTTAGATGGGATTCAGCAGTCAGCCCTTGAACTCTTTGTGTTACATGCACTGAGCTTCTCACGATTGACAGCATGTTGTCTCGCAGGCTCAAGGGATGTCTAAAAATCAAATGTGAGGACTCTACTGACAAACGTGTGACTTTTCCCCACCTCCCTTTTGGAGGATGTGGGCTTAGTTTATACAATAAAAACAGAGCAGCAGCAAAGCAGAACTATATGAAACACTATATGAAAAATGTATATTTCTAAAGTAGCAAGTCCCATGCTGAAGAGATGTTAACTACTGCAATGAAAAATAAGACAATTTAAAAAAACAAAAAGAATGATTCCATAAAATGAAATTATTCCACAATATGGAATCTGATTCCATAAAAATGTCTGCTGATGTTTTATGCCTCTATTTTGCAAGGGTGAAGTGGGTAGGGGGTGTCTGGGAGGTTGTGTCCTAGAAAATAGCATAAATACAGAAAATAAAACTTATTGGTGGGAAAAGGGGTTACCTAGAAATAGAAATGGGCAATAAGTATATGAGCATCCCTTATTTACAGAATACACTAATCCAAAATGTCTGAATTTGTAATTACTAACTAGTTACATTTTGATAAGAAAAATTAATTAAAAAGTTATCCAGATGAAGCATCAGCACTTTTACTGTAAGTATGAAATGGCTTATTTTCAAAACTCAGCTTATTTTTGTAATTGCACTGTCACCACATCTGTGAATGTTTGCAAGGGTCTTCAGGTTTGGGAAATTTACTTTCCAACTTCAAGTGGCCTCCATGATTCCAAACTAGATACTTCCATTTATAACATTTGAGGGATCACTTTGAATATGCATGTCCTTCAAGAAAGTTTGGCAACTTTTAGTTTTGTGGCTGACAAAAATTTTTGTTAGCAGCATAGGAAATGACAAGACTCTGCCTGGTGCTTCAAATAAGAAAGTCTACCCAAGCATCAAAAATAGTAATTTTTTCTATGCAGAAAGAAATGATGAACCTGAAAACTTCCCCAAAAAGTTGTGCCTTTAAATTACTGCTGTGGACAAGATCAAACTGATACAATTCTTTTTCTGTTTCCATGTGTAGTAAGGGTATACCTTGTGCTAGGCATCGAACTAGCAATACATCTTATTTTTAAAAAATGAGTTAGATATTATCTTTGACCCCTTTATCGTTCTGTCACCTATAAATTTATCCAAAAATGTCATAGAAGCAACTGACATTTTCAGGCTACAAGGTCTCTGTTCATTTAGTTGTTCAATCATTCATTCATTCAATGTTTATTATGCTTTTTATCACTTTATGACTATATAACAAAAGGTATCTGCTCTGCTCTCTAAGTGTTCATGGGGTTGTGAGGAGGCAGACCATTAGACAGCTAACCGTAATAAGAAGGATTAATTAGAATACTGTAATAGAAGCTGAAACATGAGAGTACATAGAGCTATTCTGGGAATTGCAAGTAGTTTGCTGTGACCAGAGCTTCAGGAGCCTGGAGTGAAAAGCAGTAGTAAGGCAAGGGAGACTGAAGCAGTTAGGATTAGACTATAATTGGGATCAAAATGGCAGAGTGAGGAGTTTGGAGGTTATCCTATGTGCAGTGGGAGGTCTTTGAAAACTATTCCATAAGGAAATCATATAACTAAACAGGGATTTTTAAAGGTAAATCTTGAAACTACGTAGAAGATGATTTGGAAAGAGGAGAAATGAAAGAAATAGATTGGAACAGCATGAGAAGTTGTCAACATAATTCAGGCAAAAATGATTCAGGGCAGAACCAAGGCCGTGGCAGTGGGAATAGAAAACTGGGTCCTGATTTTGAGCATATTTCAGAGATCAAACTGGCAGGATTTGAAAACTTGTGGCTATGCCATTTTGTGATAATTCAGAGGATTCTTTGGGAGAGAAAAGCCTGAAAAACACCATGGGATGCTATTCAGTGAGAAAGGAACACAAGAAAAGCAAAAAGCATATAAGGGGAAGAAGATAAAGGATTTGTTATTACAGATGTTGACTTTAATGTGTCTGTGTGAGAATCAGGAAGAGATGTCAAACAAGCAGTTAGAAATAAAAGTTATCACTTGAGAAAGAGATGAAATAAAAAACCTCTGGCAATAAGAGTTTCCATAAATCTATTCTTCACTGTAGAATGTAGGTTTTCAGTGTATTTTCTATTTTTGGAGATGCCTTTCTCAAGTTTCATCAGTTTCATTCATTCTAGTATTTGGGATTTCAGTAAATTTAAATTGGAAAAAAAGTAAATTATGTCCTCAGCTTAGTTACTTCTTATTAATTTTTTGAAAAAAATCTGCTCAACACCTTTTCGTTTTTGCTTTGCTTTTTGTCATTAATTCACTGATCATAATTGTTTAATGTTCCAACAATAATTTCTCATCAAAGAGAGGATGATTTTTATTTTCTAGCTCTTTCGCTCCTCTCTTAATGAGGTACATAGTTTTCTTTTTCTTTTTGCCTCAGCAACACACTAGGCAGATGTCTTCAGGGAACAATTTCTCTTGGCTCTCAGAACCTTTCTTGGGTTTCCTTCTGGTATAGTTTAATATTTTCCTGAGAACACTCCCTCACACTAAGCCACATTCCCACTTTGTACAGTCAATGGGCCTTTCCACACCTTCCTACATTCCTCGATACTTTTAACTGTCCAGAAGAACTTAAGGACATCTTCCAGCTTGATTACTACCTCAAGATCATTTATAAAACAACTACCCAGATCCTCAGAGAAACTCACTATTTGTCATTACCTGTTTTAGAAACGCCTCCTTCTTTCCTAAATTGAAGCAAAGTATCTATTGTGTGGTCAAGGTGGTTTGATTGTTTTACGTATTGCTTTCGTTAATTTTGTTTTGTGTTTTTAATAGACTTTGAAAATATGGAATCTTGTCAAAAGTTTTGGAGAATCTAGATTGTATCCACTGTTTCCCCTTTTTCTGTATGCATATTTTCTCCTAGAAAAAAACCACAATAAACCAGTCAAATTTCCTCTCTCCTTGTTCAAAGCTTGTTGTCTTTTCCTCAAAATAGTCTTTGCTTAAGTGTTGATAATGGAAGTAAAGCATGCTATTTGTCAATGACTCACTACAACTATGGCAACCATGAAAAAATATTCTTAAATATTTAAATGGCGACTTGCTTGTCTGAACAAAATGAGTAAATGTAGTTACTAGAATACACAAAGTTTGTCTGATGATATGACTGCATATAACAATGCCACAGTACCAAAATACTTGTTGTATTTTCTGATGAGTAATGTAGATGAATATGATGTTTTCTCTGATGTGGGGGGATGAGGTTAAGGGATAAAAATAAAGCTCTAGAGACAGAGAAAAACAACCAAAAAGCAATGCAAGAAAAATAAATAAATGGATTGATTAAAAAGTTGGTGCTTTTGAATTTGACATTTGGGGGTGAAATGACTTTAGATAAAATGAAGTGAAATGCCAGCTTTTAAAAATGCCAGGTTGTTCTTTTCTAAATAGGTTTTTAAGTGAGATTTTTTTTTCTTTTTCACTCACTTAGGAGGGGAAATATTTCAACCTTTTTGAACATAGTACATATGGTTGCCTTGGTAACAAACACAATAATCTACAGCATCCATGTGAACCTTAATTATGGCATTAAATTAAGCTAGCATGTGTTAATTCTTTAGGAAACACATGAGTTTGTTATTATAATGAATATTAGCTATTGGTACATGGTCTTTCAAATTAAAGCATTTGCTTTTTTATAAATACCATTTCATGACAGATAGCTAAGTATATAAGCAGCTTCTCCTATGATAATTCAGGAATCAAAGCCAAGGTTAATGAGCTGGACATTTTGTTTATAGTATGTTCACTCTGTCAATTATTTATTAAGTATCAGTGATGTGCCTAGCTCACTGGGAGAGATTGTAATTATTATTTTTTTCAGTATAAAACATAGTCTCTGCTATAGAAGAGCTTAAAAGTGTACTAAGGAGATAAGACAATCATGTAGAAAAAGATCTAAGAATGTCAATGTTTAATTATTTTCACATACATTATCTAAATAAAGTTATATAGTCAAGTGTTGATTTGAATCATGACCATCCTATGGTGTTGCTGGATACCCAAATGTCACAAATTTTAAGGCTTAAGACAACATAAATTGATTAGTTCCTCTCAAATTGTAGAAGTTGTCAATATTCTATTCTTACATGATCCACTCCATCTTCAAGCCAGCCATGGCACATCAAATCCCTCTTGTACTTTGAATCTTTGACTTCTCCTTCTATAACCAGCTGGAGAAAATTTTCTGCTTTTGAAGAGTTCACCTGATTTTGTCAGGCCATCCAAGTTACTCTCCATATCTTAAGATCAACTGATTTTAGATTTTAACTACATCTTCAAAAGCCCTTCAGAAATATAACTATATTAATGTTTGATTAAATAGCCAGGGGAAAACAATATTGAGGGACTGTATTAGAATTCTGCCTACCATGATATGAAATATAAGGAAGGGATGGGACTAACTGGAAAATCTCCAGTGTTGAAAGGAGACTTGGACTTCTCTTTGAAAAACAGGTACAATTTGAACATGTGGAGAAGAACCAGGGATGTTATTCCTGACAGAAGAAGCAGCATGAACCAAAGCACAGTTTCAGGTCACAAGAAGGAGAACATTGGAGAGGCTTAAGGACTGCTCGAGATGCCACATGTTATTGAACAATGGGGGATAGTGATGAATAGGTTTGTTGTGTATTCACTGCACTTCTTCTAGGCCTTTGGAGAAGTCTGTGAATCCTTTTGCCTAAATATTGAAGCCCAATCTTCTGATCCCATGTACATGCACCTAAACCCTGTTCTTAGAATTTATAAGATGAAGATTATAACAGTAATTAACAATATTGACTGCAGCTGATTTGTGTACATTGCTAAGGAAAAGCATCCATAAAACAACTTGTACAACAATATGTGATATTGTCCCCCTTGTGAAAAAATACAAATTTTCTCTACTCTCTATTTCTGTGCTTATATATTTCTGTCCCTCTGTATCTATGCATCAGTGTGTTTCATTATTAAAAAAGAAGGTATATAACAATATACAGAAACAGCAGTGGTTAATTGCAGGATTGAGATTTGGGGTGTGGACACAGTAAAGACAGGAAGAGGCTTCAAGATACAGTTTTCAGAGTTTTTTTTTTTCTTTACATACATTTTTATTGTTTTAACTTTCAAAATGATCATGTATACCTTTTGTTAAAAGTGTATGTGTGTGCACATGTGTATGTCTGTGTGTATCTAAGTATGAATTCAGAGGCATCATGACCTAAGTTGAAAGTGAACTTCATAGCTGTGTGACTTGAGCAAGTTATTAACCTGGTGAAGTCTGGTTTGCCCACCAATATATTGAAGGTAATAATACAAAAAAAAACTCACAAGATTCTTGGAAATTTTGATAGGTAGATGGGTAGTCAGATATAAATACAGAAAGAACAATTATAACTTCTATTAATGTATACGAGGATCACCTCGTTTTTTATCGCATGGAGTTGCATCATTGCATTAATTCATATTGTTTATAGTCAGCTTTGGGACTATAGGATACCTGCTGATAGTTTATGTGATATGTCTCTTAGATGTATCTTTCCTTTTGTACATATTTTAAATGTTTAAATTTTGTTGACCACATATAATTTCATTGTATCTGGAGAATGCTAAACAAAGTAAAATAAAATATTTCAAGGAGGTAAATAGAAATCCTGCCCTTACTCCCTGTTTTGCCACCCATAGTTGACACAACACCACTGACTACTATCATTTGGGTATATATCTTCAAATTGGCTAAGAGTACTTAACAGTAGTGTCATACTTTCCAAGAAAATAGAAAAAAAATCATTTGGAAAAGAATAAGAAGTGTTCATGAGGTAAAGACAGATTGATTATATCTTTTTACTTACCTGTATAACCTGTAAATCATTTAATCAGTAAAAGTGAATTGAGCACCTGCTACATGCCACACACTGTGCTTAAGGATTACAAACATGATGAATAAAACATGCTTTCTATTTTTAAAGATCTCATATTAGTAGGGGAGATGTACACATATGCAAGTGTACATACATATATGATTAACTGTAACAGTCTTGATATACAGTGGTAATACTTGCTAGGTATTTTATGATACATATTCCATTAAATTCTGCCATGTGACATTATGTTGAGTATCTATATGGTATATAAAGAAGTCTCTGCTTATTTATGCATTTAGTTGTTCCACCAGCATTTATTGAGTCTTTCTTGTTCGCAGGCTGTGTCATAAACTACTAATGCAAAATTGAAAAAGGAAGAGTCAGTACCCTTAAGGAGCTCACAGTCCAGTGAATATAAGAAATAGTCCAAAGAATGCCATGCAAAAGTGATAGTTCTAAATTAATGATCTACAAACCTCATGTAAGCATGAGGCTCAAAGTATGTGGCCGTGAGAAACTAGATGAAACAAAAATTATAATTCCTAGAATTAAAAAGAACAAAACAGAAAACTACAATAAATATTTAATTGACATAGTAGGTATTAGACTTGATCATATTTGCCAGTCTTTCTTTGGGTTGAATATGGCCCTTTCTATGGTGGCCTTTTGAAATGCAAATGTCCCTGTAGAGTTAATCTATTTAATCAATATCACATTAGTAGTGTTTGTCTCTCATAAAAGGGGCCAGAGCAGCATGAAGATATAGAAGTTGATGAGGAGGGAGGGTTTTGGGGAAAAAGTCCATCTATTTTATATTTTTGCTGAGGTTCTGATGCTATATCTCTATCTTAACCATAACACTTATTTCAAATTGAATCATTTTAACTAATCAGCACTCTCAATTTTCTTTACCTATCTTTAATATATTTCTCAATCCACTTTTACTAAAGACATTTAATTTTGTCTCCTTAGGACCTTTAAGAATTATGCCAAATCTACTCTGCCTGTTCTCTGTAAATGGAGCAACAAAGCTTGAAAACAGCCCATCTGTTTATAGCATGGAAGAGTGACAGTTTTAAGCCCATTATTGAGAACTACTAATCAGAAAAAAAGATTTCTTCCAAAATATTACTGCTTTTTGGAAATGCTCCTAGTGAAACAAGAGCTCTGATATACAAGGAGTCTAATGTTGTTTTCATGCCTGGTAACACAACTTCCATTCTGCACCCCAAGAATCAAGGAGTAATTTTGACTTTCCAGTCTTGTCATTTAAGAAATGCATTTGGTGAGGCTAATGCTGCCATCAATAATGATTCCTCTGATGAATCTGGGCAGAGCAAATTGAAAAGTTTCCAGAAAGGATTTACAATTTCAGATTGCCATTTAAAATATTGGTGATTCATGAAAGGATTTCAAAATATTAACATTAACAGGAGTTTGAAGAAGTTGATTCTAAGCCTTACGGATGACTTCAAGGAGTTCAAGACTTCAGTGGAGGAAGTCACTGCAGATGTGGTACAAATTCTGAGAAAACTAGAATTAGAAGTGGAGCCTGGCTGGGTGCAGTGACTTGTGCTTGTAATTCCCTTACTTTGGTAGGCTGAGGTGGGAGAATTACCTGAGAACAGGAGTTCAAGAACAGCCTGGAACACAGTAAAAATTCACCTCTACAAAAAAAAAAAAAAATTGGCCGGGCATGGTGGTGCACTCCTGTAGTTCCAGCTACTCAGGAGACTGAGTGGGGGCGGATCGCTTAAGCCTGGGAGGTTGAGGCTGCAGTGGGCTGTGATCATGCTGCTTCTCTCTAGCTAGGGCAACAGAGCAAGATCCTGTTTCAAAAAAAAAAAAAAAAAAAAAAAGAGAGTAGAGCCTGAAAATGTTGTTGAATTCTTGCAATCTCACGATACAAACAGTAGAAACGGAGATGTTTGCTTCTTATGGATGAATAAAGAAAGCAGTTTTTCAATGTGGAATTTACTTCTGGTCAAGATACCATGAGCATTTTTGAAATGGCAACAAAGAATTTAGAATATCACATAAACTTAGCTGACAAAGCAGTGGCAGGTTTTGAAAGAATGTCTGAAAGAAGTTCTATGGATATAATGTTATCAAATAGCATTGCATGGTACAGGGAAATCTTTTGAGAAGAAAGAGTCAGTTGTTGAAGAAAAATTCATTGTAGTCTTATTTTAAGAAATTGTCACAGCAACTCTAACTTTCAGCATCCACCATCCTGATCAGTCAGCAGCCAACAACACTGAGGCAAGGCCTTCCAACAGCAAAAAGATTATGATTCACTGAAGGCTGAGATAATCCTTAGTACTTTTTAGCAGGTAAGTATTTTAAAAATTAAGATGTTTACATTTTTTTGAGTAATGCTATCACCCACTTAACAGTTTACAGCATAGTGTAAACCTAACTTTTATATGTACTGGGAAACCAAAAATTGGAGTGACTCACTAATTGTGATAATTTACTTTATTGGGATAGTGGCTTTATTGCAGTGGTGTGAAACCAAACTACAGTATTTCTGAGACATGCCTGTATTAAGGGCAAAAACTTGAAGTTTAAGGTGACTGCAGGGAAAATTCATTCAATAAAAAGTGCTAACTATGAGTTTGTAAAAATTTGAATACACTGTAGGATTTTTTTCAAAGACATTTTAACCTTTTATGGAAGCATAACATGCATACATACAAGTGCACATGCCATAATATTTAAATGCTGTTTGGTCTACATTCCAATGAGGAGTAGAAATTTAAGCAGATATATTGCATAAATGTAGTTAAGTATAATAAAATCAACTCTGGTGAATTCCTTTCTTCTCTAGGTCTGTCCCTTGCTCCCTTTTCCTTCCTCTGACCTTAGCACCTTCTCACCTTTTTTTGTTTACTTCCTCTCTTCTTTCCATCAACAAATATATTTAAAATCTTTTTCTTCACTAGGCATGATATAAGGTCTTAGGGATAAAGCAGATAACAATACAGAAAGTTTCAGCCACCCCCAATTTTTTTAGTCCATTAAGAATGGCAGAAAAATAAATGAATATCACAATAAAATATTAAAAGGTAATGGGGGAAATTACATTACGCTATGGGAACAAGTTAACAGTTGACCTTTTTCCTTTTTTGCCATTGTTCTGGTTGAGTGAGCCCAAAATGAACCTTTTGGTCTTTTTAAATATTACAAACTTTTTATCAAATTTACAAATGTCTTTGTTCCTAGGACCCAACATACTTTCTAACAATAGTAGCTGAAAGTGTGCTTTTCACTTCCCCTTTCACACCGTCTATCTATTATAGCTCAATTCTCTGTTAACCAGCTCAGAAATGTTTCATTTTCAGTGATTCTACTAACAACTCAAGAATAGCACCTACTCTTTTTAATCAACTAAGTAGCTAGCATATAAGCAGTGGAATCTCTAGATAGCTGTTCCTGAATCTCAAGTGGGCATTCCAAAAGAAGGGTGGAGGATCTTGGGCTTGTGTACTCTTAATTTCAAACTTTTATTTTCTACTTGTTATTCTTGGTAGAACTGTTAAATCATCCCTGACCATTTCTGCTATGTCATAGGCTATTAAAACACACGTTCCCTCCCTCTCCCTCTATTTTACTTTATCTCTTCCGTGGTTCCTCATTTTCAATATCAACTTCACTCTAGTTATCCAAATCCCTGTGTTTGTATTTGTTGTATGTTACATGAAGAAACTTAAGGCAATTGTCTAAGTCTGGGCTGTTATCATCAAATACCTCAGAGTAGGTAGTTTATAAACAACAGAAATGTATTGATCACAGTTCCAGAAGCTGGAAAGTCCAAGATCAAGGCGCCAGCAGATTTGGTGTCTGGTGAAGCCTTGTTCTTTGCTTCAAAGATTGTGTCTGCTTGCTATGTCTTCACATGGCAAAAGGTTGGGGGGCAGGATGGTGGCAAACAGGTTCTCCCAAGGCTTTTTACAAGGATGCTAAGCCCATTCATGAGAACACTCATGATGTAATCATCTCCCAAAGTCCCCACCTTTTACTACTATCTCCTTGAGAGTTAGATTATAACAAATGACATTTTTGAGGACACCAGCATTCAGACCATAGCAGCAATCATTCATATTTACTTTGCATTCTGAGACCCATAAAAATATATGTGCAAACCTCTATGGAATACAGTATGGAGATTCCTTATGTAACTGAAAGTAAATCTACTGTTCTACCCAAAGGAAAAAAAGTCATCGTATGAAAAAAACACAGGAGCATGCATGTTTATAGCAATACAATTCACAATTGCAGAGATACGGAAACAACGTAAGTGCCCATTGTCCAATGCGTAGATAAAGAAAATGTAGTATACATACACCATGGAATAGTACTCAGCCAAAAAGAGGAATGAAATAGTATTTTGCAACAAATTGGATGGCGTTGGAGGCCATGATTCTAAGTGACGTAACTCAGTAATGGAAACCAAATGTTGTACGTTCTCATTTATAAGTGGGAGCTAAGCTATGAGGATGCAAAGACATACAGGGTGATATAATGGACTTTGGGGACAGTGTACAATGCTCTGGTGATGGGTGCACTAATATCTCAGAAGTGACCACTATAGAATGCACCCATGTAGCCAAAACCACTTGTATCCAAAAAGCTATTGAAATATAATGGTTTGATCTGTCTCCCCAGCCAAATCTCATGTTCAGTTATAATCTCTAATGCTACAGGTCGGGTCTGGTGGGAGGTAACTGCATCATGGGGGTGGATTCTCATCTACAGTTTAGCATCAACCTCTGTGTGCTGTTCTCATGATAGTGACTGAGTGAGTTATCATGAGATCTGGTTGTTTAAAAATGTGTAGCACCTCCCCCATCTCTCTCTTCCTCCTGCTCTGGCCATGTGACATGCTCACTCCCTCTTCAGCTTACACTGTGTTTGTAAGTTTCCTGAGGCTTCCCCAAAAGCTGAGTAGATGCCAGCATCATGCTTCCTGTACTGCCTGCAGAACTATGAGCCAATTAAACCTCTTCTTTTTACCCAGTCTCAGGTATTTCTTTACAGCAGTGCAATAATGGACTGATACAATATGATAGCTTTATGACAGACTTTTTCTGATGAAAATTTGTGGCTTCAGCTAGGATACCTACATTAAATATTTTAAATTACAGAATTTTGTGTGCCATTTCTATTAATGTCATTATCTCTAGGAATTTGTGCAGTTGAAACATGAAAGCATCGAGAATGAGGATTTGTTCTAATTCAAACAATACAAATAATACTAGAAAAGATACTGATTCACAGGTCACAGAACCTAGATTCTAGTCCTGTTATAGCCACTTACTGTGAAATTGCTTCAGTGTCTCTGGACCTCAGTTACACTGTCTCGAAAATAAAGGTATTCACGCTGCCTACCAAAAAATGACCCATGTTATCTGTCTCACATGGTTATCATGAGGCTCCAATAAGATGATGAATAATTTTGGAATTGTTTTTAAATACTGTAAACTACTATACAAATGTGAGATTTTTGTTTAGCTCTTAAATGTAGACACTTGATTGGTCTTTATTACTCCTTTTGTAACACATTTTTGTTTTAGAACCTGACAAAGCAAACATTCATAAAATGGAAATCATAGTCAATTCTAGCTTCCAAGAAAAATGTTTCTTTTTATTAATTAAAGTGTGATTTTTATTCAAGTTATGATAACTGATATTACTCCCTGTGAACTGAAAATAAAAAGAAAACAGTGTCTACTCCTTTAGAGTGTCTTAGCCCCATCTTACTATCTCATACATTTCCCTTTGAGTTTAACCCTTACATTTTGATTGAAACAAGCTTGAGGCAATATTTTTTGATGGCAGAGTTTCCAGAAAGAATGATGGAATGGTTCATTTAAATATTCTGTTTTGTTATCTGTACTGTACAAGAAAACAACTTGTGAGTTTCGCTTGCCAGTACCTCTAGTTGTCAATCCAGCTGAAAATGGCAAGGGAATAATTCTTTAGGAAAACAAAGAGATATGGTAGTAAATAATATAAGCACCAGCATGCAGTGGAAACAAAATGCCATGATATTCCACAGGATCTTATTTCATAATCTGTAATTTTAGGGTCATACAATTCTGCAATTCAAGTATGGACTCTTCTGAAAAAAGGTTTCTAAAAGTAAATAGGCTTAGGCAAGTGCTAATTTTAGAAAATTTAACTTTACTTAAGGAGAAATATTAATTTATTGCCCATACAGTCAACTTATATGGTTATCTTCCTAAAAACAAGTGTGTGTGTGTTTATCTGTGTGTACTACCATGTGATACAGATATGCTTTAAGTAACAGCGTTCCTAACTAAAAGTGTACTGTCATAAATCATTCAAACAAAACAGTGCCACCTAATACTAGAAAAATACCCGTTTTCTTATTCTCAATGCAATCACCAAATGGAGCTCCCACTATAATAATAAAGCTTGAACTTTGAGAACAACTAGCACCTGGTTGGCTCAACAAATACTGTCTTGTTATTGTCATGTTCTTATTTCCCAATAATATCATTCTTTATTGAAAGGAAAATAAAGGAAAGAAAGGGAAGGAAAGGGAAGGGGTGGGAAGAAAGAAAGAGAAAAAATGTTAGAAAGTAAAAGAAAAGAAGAAATCTTGGGCATATGGCTTTTCTAAAGATCCTGACATAAGGAGGTGGCTTTATCCAGTTTGAAATAGTAGGCAATTAAGAGTTGATTAGTAGCTTGGTGAGAGGTAGAATGGTAGACACACAATCACTGACCTGAGAGCCAGAAGTCCAGAGTTCAAGTCCACCATAAGAATTACAGATTATGAACTGCTGCATAATGGCCTTGTGTAAGTCATCTCCTTTCTCTGGACCTTAATTTTCTCTCTTGTAAGAAGAAAAGGGCAGACTAAATGATCTCTTAAAGTCCTTTCATTTTGAACATTCCACACTTGATTTAAGAAAGAGGATACTATAAAGAGGCTTGTGGATCTTCACAGATGAATGATTTCTCTGAATTAATACTAAAACGGTGCTTCAAATTAATATTTTGTTAATACTGGCCCTTTCTGTTTTATAATTAAATGTGTCACATAGTGAAGTGAGAATATAATAAAAGAACTGGAATCCAAATTTGCTATTTCTATCACTGAGTCCTCCGAGAAGTATCAACAGATGTCTTACTTCACCTAAACATTTAAACTGTTCTGAGGTGTATTATATATGAAATCCCATATATTTCAATCGGATCTTGCCTAGTATTGCCAAATCAATAAAATTTCTTCTTTTATTCTTTCCTGCCTCTATCTGGATCATTCTCATTCCACATAGGACTTTAATCTCAGATGTCCCACATACTGTTTTGGCTGATACACCTTGAATTATTCCTCATTTTAGAGGTTTATACTTGTAGAATTGTATACATTGTATAACTGAGGAGGAAAAGGCAACGGCCCACCTTGAATCATACTACTATGGCCTACTTTAGGGTGTCCACTTTTGTTTTTTGTTTTTTGTTTTTTGTTTTTTTCTACATTCTAAATATGTCTACCTGATAGTAAGAGTGATTGTGAAACAGTCACTAATTCAGTATTACCTCAGGCAAGTCACTTCAAGTCACTTCAGATCTTTGAGCTGTTTCTCCATATGATAGCAGACCTAGGTAATTCCACCTTAAAAATATTTGGCTTTACACTTTATTTACACAGTTTGGCATTTTAAAGCCATATGACAGCAGGAGCTGTATTATAAATATTTAGGTAATGTTTCTGCATAGGATGTGTGAATGGATACACCCATGTAAATCCTAAAGGTACAATTTCTGTCCTGTTGTAAGCTGGTTAGGCTTCAGGAGCCTGTGGATAGAGCTTATATAGTATTACTACACAGGGAGAGAAAGCAATCCACTAATCCTTCTCATTGCTTCTCAGTTTAGTTGCACCCTCCAAAGTGCAAGTTTCAGGGGCAGATTTATAATCTGGAAGTGAGACACTGGATACCAAAAGTCTTGGTGGAAAAACCCCAAAGGGCCTGCAATTATTCTTCTGCACACACGTTCATAAAGTTATTAGATATCCTTTTTGGAAAAGAATGTCTGACAAGGGACACAGCATGTGGTTCAGCTCCAGCCATGAATTTGATATAAGATTTTCAGGAAACTACAGCAAGGGCAATATGAGTCTACTTATCAGCTCTCTAGCTTTTTATTTCCTCTCTATGTGTCTGGCTTATCCTTTGCTTTATATGGAACTGCTTGGCAGAATTAAAGATGCCTTCTAACAGAAAATCATGCTGCTATAGATAGGTTTTGGACATTCCATTTGTTTAGAGATAATGCCTGAAAAATAATACCATGATAAAGCATATGCATGAAGGATGGTAAGGAATTTATAGATAAGAATCAAATACATTTGGTAAAATAAGCTCTTCTCTGCTGCTCATGTATGACTAATCATTGAAAAACAATTAGAGAGCATATAGATGAAGAAACCTGCAGATACGAAATGACAATAGTTAAGTGTAATAGCAATCACAAAACTGAAAAGCAAATGACAAACTAGAAAATGTCCATGTAGAATAAATATATCCTAGAGTGAGATTTATATCCTCAATGTAAAAAGAGCTCTTAGACATCAAATAAGGTACAGATGACCCCTCCACAAAAACTGGCAAAGAATAAGAGCTGTCAAAATGGAAAAAAAAAAAAAAAAAAAAAAAAGATTAAATGGCCAATAAATTAAGAAAAAAATGACAGGGGCTGTGCCAAAGAAATTACATTAAAAAAACTAAATCACAGTTTCTTTTTCTTTCATCAAATTAGCAAAGCATTTTAAGAAATAACAATATTCTTTATTGCTAAAGGTGAAGGAAATAAAAATTGTCATCTGTAATTTGTAGAACTGTGAGTTAATGTAGTCTTTTTTTTTTTGGAAGAGAACCTGTCAGTATTCATCAAAAATACAGAGTTTTGCATGATCATTTAAATAACATATGGATTTATACTAAGGAAATAATGTATGTACACCAAGGGGTTATTACAAAAATATTTTGCAGTGTTATTTATAACATTAAATAAATTGCAACAGATTAAATATCCAATAATAGAGTATTCACTAAATAAATACTATACATTCATACTAAAGAAATATTAAGCAATTATTAAATGTGATACTGATAAGAAACATTTAATAATGTGGAAAATGTTTGTGTCAAACAATTAAATGAAAATATTGTTATTTTGATGTGTGACTTTGATTTTCTAAAAAAGAAAATGTGTGCATCATACATACATACACATACCCAATGTAAGCAGCGGCTATACATCTAAAAATAAAAGTAGTTGCAATAAACATGGGGTACTGAGACAATAAACCCTTCTAATTCTTTAAATTTAGTTATATTTTAATGTTTCTTTAAAATAGATATTCTCTGGTGATAAAATATTTTAAAATCTCAAATGTATTTGAAGATAACAAAATTAAAGCATTCAAATGTGTGCATTCGTACGGACATGTATCTTAAAAGCAGTATATAATCGATAACATAAATTAAATTAAAATAAAATCTCTTAAGTCTCCAATAAATTGATTATATTAATAGTATGAAATAGACTTGTAGACATCAGTTGCAGAAAAATATAAAGAAGAAATAGAAAACCATCCATCCCAGCAGCCAAAGATAACCAAGTGAATCATGGTTTATATTTTATTTTAATAATATTGGTTAGTATTGTTAATATTTTGGTATATATACTTTTTTAGATATATAAACATATAAATATACAATCTTTTTATAATTTTTATCAGTGTGTATTTATAACCTGATTTCCTACTTAACAATATATCACAATCATTTTCCTTAAATGTAATTCAAAAATTATTGGTTTCACGTTATTTTGTAATATAAACATACTGTTATTTATTTACCCAATCTCCCATTATTGGGCCTATAAATTGTTGCAGTTTTTAAAAACTATTATGATGAATACTTATCCTGAATATTGATGTAGATTAATCTGACAATTCCTTTCTGATTTTCTCTTAGAGTAAATTTCTAGAAAATGACTGATTTAAAGTACTAAGTAAACTTTGCCAAATTGCGTTTAAGGAAAGTTCTATTAATTAACACACTACTTTAATTGTATGAGACTTGTATTGCTCCACAACTTCTTAAATATCGAAGATTACCATGCTTTACTTCTTTTGCCAGATTGAATAATGAGGTTGCATCATTTTTTCCATATTTTTGTTTTGTAATTTGCCCATTGCTGTATTTGTTATTTGATTTGTTGGTACTGATGTTATTCTTATTGACTGATTACAACTTACTTTATATTGGTAATATTTGTTGGGTAGGAATAACATTAGGAACATTCAGAAGAAAATTGAGTTAGATGCGCTGGACACCAAACTAAGGAATAAACCAATGAAGTAGATATCCAACACATTTTGAGTTTCTGTAATTTTTTTCTATAGTATCTCTATTTCTTTAACTAAGGTTAAAATACTCTATGGTAACATTTTGTGTTTTCTTTTACCTTACAATGATTTATATTCTATTTTCTGATTGAGATATCTGTGCCTTATCTTTATTGCCTTTTTCAGATATTTGTATAGTCTTGTTTCTTATCTAATATACTAATGCTACAAGGACATACAGAGTTCTGCTAAGTACTCTTACCACTGAAAGTAAGAGGCAGTAAGTTGAGTAATATGGAGACATTGAAATATTCAGTAAGTGGAATGCTTATCATAGCACATGAAGCATCCAAAAGAGGAAGAGTTTATGAGATAAAAATTGTGAGGATCAACTACGCCAAATTATGGGTTAAGATTACTATATAAAGTCATTTATCTTTTATAATAATGACTGTGCCTACTTATAAATGGAGAGTGATAGGTGAGCACTGCATTGAGAGGGAACCATGAGAACCATTGTTAATGCAATATTCACATAAAATTTGTAAAAGCTTGAACGTTTGAGCTGAGCCGAGACACTGCATTTGCTACTTCTATGCTGTTGATTTATAATTAACCTGATTATAGATCCTAGGATTTTGCAATCTACAATCCCCTGAGTCTTCATGAAGTTATACCAGGGTTCTCAAGAAGCCTATGACTATTAAAGGAAGCTTTAATACTGGGTTAGTTTTCATATGGTTACAAGATCCCATTGGCTGTCACCATAGGCCCTAAAAAATTCTGCTTATTTCTTTAGGTAAAGATCAGAAAAGATTCTTTCCACTAGAAAGAATGAATCACTTACTAATGTATTTATAGGTAGGGCCCCAATAGGCTCAGCAATCTGATCTGTAATCTGAATAAGAGTGTTATTTATCCTTCTATAAACAGCAAGGAAACTCTATTTACTTAATTTTAATGACTGAATGATTGATAACAAAAAGTGCAAAAAAAAAAAATCTTACCTCATCAGAACCTTAATTTACTGTACAAGGAAACAAGAGAATTTCTGTAGAAGTTGTTATGGTTGTTAGTAGCAACTTGGAAAAGCATAACAGCTATGCAAAGCAAATCACTATAAAACTTGATCAGAAGCAGACATAAAAACTTCTGCTAAATGAGTATGCTGTTAAAAAGGTTAATCTGTATCTGGCATAATTGCACTATTTTAAAAGAACTCAGTCTGAAAAGCAGCCACACTGTATATACTGGAATTTAAAAAAAAAAATGCTTATGACAGGATAATGATGGCTGTTGAAATACTAAATAAAATACTGTCAGATCCTGTAGTTCCCAATCTGGCCTGTTTTAGAAACTCATTAATTGCATGATTCTTCTGTTTGCTGCCCAGTTGTAAATGTGCAACTTGCTCATGATCCACCCCTGAATAGACTTCCTACAGGCATGGTGTACTCATCAGGATAAGACAATAAAGGTAGAATGAGGAAAAGAAAAAGAAGGAAAAGAAATGTGTGCTGAAGAGCCAATGTAGTCCCAAATGTTTTTAACTTGAAAAATGTTTCTAGTAAACAAAATATAGCCAAGTTTTTCAATGAATATTGATCTTATGTTTCAACTTTCTACCAAATCAAATACATAGTTTCCTTTCAGGAACAGCCTGACAGATAAGCAGAATTAGCAGCTGCATACAGGGTATGAGTTAAGTGGTAGAAAAGACCCTCTTCTTCCAGGGCCTTCTCATCCTGTTTTCTTGCCTGTTCTTAAATTTACACATTTAGGATATGTGAGACTGAGATTATAAGAGAAATATCTGTAAGGTCAACTTTTTATAGGAAGAGTTTAAAAACTACAGTAGTGTTAGGCTATTACTGAGTCAATTTCCTGCTTTTAGAAATGGAGAAACTAAAGCCCAGACAGGGAAAAGTGACTTGCCCAAAGTTCCTCCAAATGGACATGTTACCTTTAGCGAAAGGTCTAGCCACTCTCAAGAACAAAGTAAAAATCAATGATACCATTAGCTCCCGTAAGTTTATCTGACTAGCTAGTTTCTATGTTAAAGGAAAAACCAGTCGTAAAAGAGAAAAAGCAAGACAGAAAGAAAAAGAAAAAAAAACAAGCAGTCAAGTTTTGAGATTAGTTAGAAAGTAAACCAGAAAACTTATAATGCAGTCTCAAGAGAAGGATATGGCAGCCAGCTAATAAGAGACAAGATACAATCAGGGAAAAGAAGATAATGGAAACAATCAATGCCAGGTTTACAACGTTGTCTAGCTTCCTGATTCACAAATAGAGGAGCAGGAGCTAAATATATAATCAATTTTCTCCAGGAAGACAAATTCATATTGGGACTAATTTAAAGATTCAGAGAAGAACTTTAGAGTAATATGTGGAGAGTCTGCAGTAATTCCCCTTTTTTTGATTCGTGGTTTATTCATTCTCTTCAATTTGCCCTTTCTTTTTGACCACTTCATTAGATAGCCAAATTTACATTTTGATTTTTCACATTTTCATTTTATCTAAAATATTAAATCACACACAAAAAGAAAAAAAAAAAACTTTTTCCAATGGTTTTGATGGGGTAAGTTAAGGTCAATGCTTTCAGCACTAGCTCTGAATGTCCTTGCTTTTATGAATTTAAGTCAGACCACTAATATACAATTTAAATACAGCTTTGACTGACTAGGAAATGTTACATAAAATCCCCAGAAGACATAGATCAAAGGACAGTAAAAATGCATCCGATATTTGTTTTAATGCTGCTTTGGATTAAAGTAAAAGGAACATATGTCGAAACCTTGATCCATTGATTATTCAAGTTCAGTTTAAGACTAATCTGCTGTAGTTTTACAGAAATCTGTAGCCTAATATATAATACATAACAGAAACTACTTGTTTGTAATAAAAACATCGATATGACTTCAAAGGCATTCTAGGTTGCCAAGTCTGATTGTGTGTGTTGTGTTTATAGCTTTCTATAGTATTTATAGCTTTATATAGCATTTATAACACTGCCTTTTACTTTTCTTCCAGAGAAGATCTTTATTTTCTTCTGTCCAGCCCTGGAGGAACTGTAATAGGGACCATCACCATTGTGTCTCTGTCTACTGACAACTGGAATTTCTATTTCAGGCCCTAATTTTTTTTTTCACAGTACTTTTCATTGAGCTTGGTGAGCTCATCTTTCCCACTGTCACCTTCATTCATACAACATATGAAAGATTGCTACATTCCCCTCTCATTGTATGTCACATTTTTCCATTTAGTTTACCCAATACAGGGACATCTGCTATCACTTCTTTGCAGTCACCTCTTACATATGTGACACTCAATTATAATCTGAACTCCAGATCCATGTTTTCTAATGTGGGCTTCACATCTCCTAGTGGATATCCCACCTGTCTTTTCCACATACATCCTTCTTAAACTATTCTTCCTGACTTTCCTTTTCTGTTAGTAGTAGAACCATTCTTCCCAGTCACTTATATTTGAGCACTCCAGTCACCCTAGACTCCTTTTACTTCTTGGCTCTACACATGCAATCAATTTCCAAGTGCCTCTGATGCTGCTTCCTCAATATCTCTTGTATCTGTCTCCTGATTCCTTTTTCCACTGCCAATACTCTGGTTATTGCTCTCATTACTTTTCATCTGGGGTTACTGAAACAGTATTCTCATTGGTCTTTCACCACTTATTCCTCTTTATTCAACTGCATGCTGCACACAGTCAAAGTAGGATCCCTTAAGGTAACTCTGATCAAGTCCCCACTCAAAACTTTTAACACTTCCTCATTGCCACCCAACCAGTTACTAACTACTGACTCTGGCATATAAGGTCTTCTATGACAGCATACTTCATCTGTAATTACTCTTCTACATTAAACCTGTGCTTCCATGAAAGTAGAATGCTGACATTTTGAAAATGACCTATGATACCCAATAATTTGCCTTTGATCATATTGTGCTTTCTCTCTCGCTTGTCTTTCTCTTCCTCTCCTGATGCAGAAATACCCATTCATTCTTTAAGGTCCATGACCTCTTCCATGAAGACTTCTGTATCTGCCTGTGCACTAAAATTGTAATTCTAGAAAGAAACTTTTGAAAGCAGTATGGAGAAAGGGTATGTCAACATTATAAAGTTGGTGTAGATTGTCCTGAAGCTCAGAAGAAGTAACTTTTGAGGGCCACATAGAAAAATATTCTATGCATATAATCATTTAAAACCAAAAGATGGCCAGGCGCGGTGGCTCAAGCCTGAAATCCCAGCACTTTGGGAGGCTGAGGCAGGTGGATCACGAGGTCAAGAGATCGAGGCCATCCTGGCCAACACGGTGAAACCCCGTCTCTACTAAAAATACAAAAAATTAGCTGGGCGTGGTGGCGCGTGCCTGTAATCCCAGCTACTCAGGAGGCTGAGGCAGGAGAATTGCCTGAACCCAGGAGGCGGAGGTTGCGGTGAGCCGAGATCGCGCCATTGCACTCCAGCCTGGGTAACAAGAGCGAAACTCTGCCTCAAAAAAAAAAAAAAAAAAAAAAAAAAGATAAACTAGGTTGGGCTGTATCACACATGGCCAATACCTGGCATGGATTCTACCTATTCTTTTGTTTGTGTACAATGTAGGTACGAGACAATCTTTTGTCCATGTGACTTTAGACTGGGGTATAATTAATCTATGGCCTTTACCTGAGAAACATCAAACCAAGTAGCTCTCTCTGAGCTAGATGTTTCCTAATCCCTGCCTACTCAACTGTCTTTGAATCCCAACTGCTTTGGGCCTTAGTTATATTATGGATACTTTACTCTACTTTGCACTATGCACTAAGCAGGTATTGGTTAAACAAGTACATCATTTGTATATTACTATTATTTTCCCTACTAGCTATAAGATCTTTGAGAGAAAAGACTATGTCTCAGTAGTCAGTCCTCCAGAATTATTATAAGGGGAATGTATGGATAACAATTCTAGTCATATGGGTGGGGAAGAAGAGGGGGTTCTAGGCTAGGAAGTCACATTTGATTTTCATGTATACTATTTTACTCAAACTACATGTATTTGTGGTGGCTTGGTGGGTGCTTTTGGAAGTCATGAAAGGGCAATAAACTCTCTCAAGCTACCTTTTCTCATTTAAACTATGTCTTACTTCTCATATAGCTTTACATTCTTTAAAGCAGATATCTTAATAACTGGAATTCTGCACATAACTCACTCAAATACTATTATCTCCATTATATTCCCACGTGGAAAATACTAATCTAATACGAATTTTAATCCTGTAGAATACAAAACCAATATTCGGCCTTCTCTCTCTTATCCCCTTCCTTCCTTCATTTCATTTTTCTTTCTCCCTTCCTCCTTCCTTTTATTTTCTTTCTTTTTTTCTTTCTTTCATTTCCTGTCAAGAACAAAATGGGTTCTTTGACATTCAGAGAGCAACTGTGGTACAGTGATTTGGGAATCAGACAGATCTGAGTTGGTATCCCAGCTCTGTCAGTAGCTGTGTGCCTTTAAACAAATGATGTGACCTCTCTGCTTTGCATTTTCTTTAACTAAAAACTTGGTAATAAGGTTTTTGCTTTAAAATATACAATGGAGAAGAAGCAATGATATAGCAAGAAAAATAATATACAAATATACAGATTTTCCTTATGTTTCCATCTTGTACAGTGTGGATTCCTTCAACAGTTCTTTGAATTTATATACGTGAATGAAATTGATTATACCAGGAGCATATTTAGAATAGAAATAGTGTCTATATCTTTGGTGTAATTTATGTATCTTTGTAACTTCTGCAGTACAATTACAAATTACTCTTTGTTCTTAAAGAAATTAAAGAATCCTTGTGCAGTGAAATGGTACAAATGCTCATTTCACTTATGTTAATATTTTCAGAAAACTTCAGCACTATCTATTTATGATTCTGGTAATGTAGATGGATAGCATTTTGCTATTGTTGTATCAACTATAAAACTACTGAATTTTGCCATCCTAATGGGGCTTATCTCAATAAAGATTTGAGGAAATAATTTTGCTGTCATTTGGACATCCTATTATCATCTCCTCAAGGTTTGGCACTAAAATAATATTTTCTTTTCACTCATTTGCTTTTGGAGGAAATACGAAATTCAGAACAGGTTTTCTAGTAAAATCGTGATTCTCCAATTTCTCAGCAGATTGTCTATGTTTTACCTGCTGCTCAGCATAAATGCAGTAGCTAGTTACTATCTATAAAATACTACACAATGAATATTTTCCTCAATAATTAAAGGTCTTCTTTTATTTGGGTATATTTCCCTGGTTCAAGTAACTCAAAATCCAGAGACAGAGCAGTCTTCAGGGCTGATGTAATACAGAAGCTTTGGCTCCACTACTCTGTTTCTTATCTTGGCTTTCCTCTGGATGGTGTTGGCTGCATGCTCAGGTTGATACTGAAATAGCTACATCAGCTTGGGTTCAAGTCCAATGAAGATAGTGTTCAGAAGGAAAAAGTATGTCTAGCTTTTTGTGTAGTTTGGTTTGGTTTTTAGAATTTGTTTAAGAGATCCAGTTATAGAGGCTTCTCATGACCTGAGTCAAAGGTAGTAAGCAGGTATTGGCTAAACAAGAAGAACAAGTGTTTAATGAATGGAGAACTTTGCCATCTGGTGTTATCTCTACAGAGAGGGACTCTAAACTCCTTTTATAACCTGTTTAATATGTTTCAAGTTAAATAAATTTTTATTGTATCTAAATTCCATTTTGATACCTTTTAAGACTACATTTGCCTCACCTGCCTTTTTGACAGTGTCAGTGTTATTATAGTAAATCACAATATTCTCAATGAAAACATGATTATGTGTATGTGATGCTGAGTAGCTGTTTAAAAATGGGGGGAAACAATGGGAATTATATGTCTCATGGCATGTAAACAGATTTTAACATAATTTTTCCTTGGTGGAAAGATCAAAATTCCTTTTGTAGTTCATAACAGCTTCCCTCTATGTATTCAGGCTTCATGCAGACCAAAGAGCTAGATATACAAGTAAGAATCTTTATTCTGCCACTTATTACTAATGTGATATTGAATAAATTACTCTAACTTTCTGAGCCTCAGTTTCCTCACCTATAAAATGAACATAATTATTTTTATCTCATAGCTTTGTTGTCATTCATTAGGTATTGATTTCCCTATCTTTATCATTCATGTTTTTCTTTGGCTTTTACACTTTTTCCCAATTAAGGTTTAAACATAATAAAAGTAACTGAAGTTATATTGGCTGGTGACATAAGTATCCAAGAATGTGTGTCACCAACCTTGCAAACGTATCCTAAATCATTCCCCAATAGACTATATTGCTATGTTATAGAATGTGTCCCTTCATTAAGAACTGATTCAAAATAAAATATTTGAAATTAATTTTCAGCATATAAAGAAAGCTGGAGGTGGCTAGAATTATAAATGTCAAGGCAATTTAATGTTAAACATTGTTTTTTAAAACATCTGAAAGTGATGGATTGCAGATCACTTCAGGAATACTATAATGAAGCCTCACTGTATTTACTTAGAAGAAGATTATTAGCATAGCAATTTTGTAAGATTAATATTCTGCTAAATTGTCTCAAAGGTTTCAGATAACTCTTCTAATTTTATGGAAAATTGTTACCAAAATTACATCTCTTATGAAAAACACATATTAATGTAGCAGACAAGCTAAATACATTTTAATAAATAAGCATTATGTTACAAGGGAGTTATATCTTATGTGAACCTGATATAATGAGTAATGGAGCATTTCAACTTGATACAATGAGTAATGAAACCTTTCAACAACACTGATGATTCACTGTGTCATTAAAATATACTGAAATTTTAAAAGAGAGACATGAAAATCGTCACAGACACCCATTCAGAGTCTACAAGACTAAAGCCTGAATTATTTTCCATGCTCTGGCAGAGCAAGAAACAGAAGCTGCTTGCAGAAGTTGTTCATAGAATCCTAAAAGGAACAGAGTCTGAATAATTTATTTCCCCTGAAGTTGTCCAATACTGTACTACAAAATGGTATACCTGATGAAACTACCCATTGTAACTTGACATCTTAATAGTCTAGTGTTAATTTTGACTAGACTTTATAACATCATTTATTTTTCATTATCTCTGTAGATTTGCACTGGCTCCGTAAGATTGTTAACAACTGAATATAAAATTAGAGTTATAAATCAAGAATGAAAATGGGAAAAGTAACTTTCCTATCAAGTCATGTTATATCATTTACATTACAATAATACGGCCAACTAAATGCAAACTCTTTCTTTGCTATAATCAAATTTCTTATTTTATTTTCCCTGTGTATGTTATATACGGTTTATTTTTATTTTACTTTATTGCACTTTAGGTTCTAGGGTACATGTGCAGATCATGCAGGACTGTTGCATAGGTACATACATGGCAAAGTTGTGCAGTTTTGAGTTAGTTTCTTAATCACTGGTTCTAATTTGATTGCACTGTGGTCTGAGAGATTGTTATGATTTCCGTTCTTTTGCATTTGCTGAGGATTGATTTACTTCCAATTATGTGGTCGATTTTAGAGTAAGTGTGATGTGGTGCTGAGAAGAATGTATGTTCTGTGGATTTGGCATTAAAGGTTCTGTAAATGTCTATTAAGTTCGCTTGTTCCAGGTCTGCATTCAATTTCTTGGTTTCCTTGCTTATTTTCTGACTCAATGATCTGTCTATTATTGACAGTGAAGTGTTAAAGTCTCCCACTACTATTGTGAGGGAGTCAAAGTCTCTTTGTAGGTCGTTAAGGACTTGCTTTATGTATCTGAGTACTCCTGTTTGGGGTGCAGATACATTTAGAATAGTTAGCTCTTTTTGTTGTATTAATACTTTTACTATTATGTAATGGCCTTCTTTGTCTCTTGATTTTTGTTGGTTTACAGTCTGTTTCATCAGAAACTAGGATTGCCATCCCTACTTTTTTTTTTGCTCTCCATTTGCTTGGTAAATCTTCTTCCATCCCTTTGAGTCTATGTGTGTCTCTGCACGTGAGATGGGTCTCCTGAATACAACACACCGATGGTTACTGGCTTTTTATCCAATTTGCCAGTCTGTCTTTTGACTGGGGTATTTAGTCCATTTACATTTAATGTTAATATTGTTATGTGTGAATTTGATCTTGCCATTTTATTATTGGTTGGTTGTTTTGCCCTTTGGTTGGCATAATTTCTTCATTGTGTCATTGGTCTTTACCATTTGGTTCTTTTTTTGCAGTGGCTGGTATTGGTTGTCCCTTTCTGTTTAATGCTTCCTTCAGGAGCTCTTGTAGGGCAGGTCTGGTAGTGACAAAGTCTCTCAGCAATTGCTTGTCCTTAAAGGATTTCATTTCTCCATCACTTATTAAGCTTAGTTTGGCTGGATATGAAATTCTGGGTTGAAAGTTCTTTTCTTTAAGGATGTTGAATATTGGCCCCCACTATCTTCTGGCTTGTAGGGTTTCTGCAGAGAGATCCACTGTGAGTCTGATGTGCTTCCCTTTATGAGTGACCCAACCTTTCTCTCTGGCTGCCCTTAGTATTTTTTCCTTTGTTTAAACCCTGATGAACCTGATGATTTTATGTGCCTTGGGGTTGCTCTTCTAGAGGAGTATTGTTGTGGTGTTCTCCGTATTTCTTGTATTTGAATGTTGGCCTGCCTTGCTAGGTTGGGGAAGTTCTCCTGGATAATATCCTGAGTGTTTTCCAGCTTGGATTCATCCTCCCAATCATCTTCTGGTACCCCAGTCAGGTGTAGATTATGTCTTTTCATGTAATCCTATGTTTCTTAAAGGCTTTGTTCATTTCTTTTCACTTTTTTTCTCTTTTCTTGTCTTCACATTTTATTTCACTGAGTTGATCTTCAGTCTCTGATATGCTTTTTTTCTGCTTGATCTATTCAGCTATTGAAACTTGTGTATGCTTCGTGAAGTTCTTGTACTGTGTTTTTCAGCTCCATCAAGTCGTTTATGTTCTTCTCTAAGCTGGGTATTCTAGTTAGCATTTCATCTAACATTTTTTTCAAGGTTTTTAGTTTCTTCACATTGAGATAGAACATGTTTCTTTAACTCAGAGAAGTTTGTTATTACCCACCTTCTGAAGCCTGCTTCTGTCAATTCATCAAATTCATTCTCTGTCCTGCTTTTCTTCCCTTGCTGGTGAGGAGTTCTGATCTGGAGGTGGGCGAGAGACTCTGATTTTTGATGGTTTCATTCTTCTTGTGCTTGTTTCTTCCCAACTCATTGGATTTATATAGTTTTGATCTCAAGTAGCTGCTTGGGGAGGTGGACTTTCCTTTGTCTGCCTGACGAGGCACTATTGGGCTGCCACAGATTCAGTGGAGCTGCTACATTTTTTATTTACTCAGGAAAATTACGCCGGCTTCTGCAATGGCGTCTTCCCTTACATCCGCAGAGTTCAATCGTTTCTGGTCACTCTCTAACTGATGGTCTGGGTGTGTAACTCTAGAGTGAGAGCTTTTTAACCTGCTAGGCTTTGTGCAGGGGAGGGAGGACCCGTCCTGCCTTTTGGACTGTTTCCCTGCATTCAGTTCCCCTTCTTTCTGGGGGGTGGGTGGCTCCATCCAGTCAATTTTCTGGCTTTCACATCAGCCAGTGCTTCCACCTAGAACTATGCTGACAATCCTGGCACTGGCTGAAGTTGTTGTTCTGCCCTGTTCAGGCAGCTCACTGAGGCTTTTCAGCCCGGCAAAGAGCTCCCATTCTGAGGATTGTAGAGGGCTTGGGTGGAGGGCTGTATCCAAAGGAAAGTCCCAGAGGAGGAGATCCCCTTGTACTCTGGTCAGTTGCACACACCTCCTGGGTGGGACAGTGCCCCACCTTGCCTCAACTTGTACTAGTTCATTTATACCCACTGTCCAACGAGACCCACAAAATGAACCTGGTACCTCGTTGGGAATTGTGGAGACCACTCAGCTTCTGCATCTCTCTTGCTGGGAGCTGCTTTCCAGAGCGGCCCCTTATTCAGCCATCTTGGGATCCCCCAAATGTCTTATTTTTTATAAAGACAACATTTTTTTTCTCCTTTGGGAATTATTTCTAATCTTTCCTTGCCCTTCCTATATCTATTTTCAGGTATTATTTTTCCCATAACATATATGTAATATCTAATTCAATGTTGCTGATGGCTGTGTTTTTGTGCTACATAATGTTAGATTGCAAAATAGAGTACTGCAAATATCATCCATTTTTTTAAAAATCACCTTCTTGAATCAGAGTTGAGCAAAACATATGACCACCTTCAGTTAAATAGGTTCAGGAAAAGTAAAATATATATGTATATAATACATATATATATGTACATATATTATATATATATATATATATATATATATATATATATATATGTCTAAAGGTGTCAATTGTTAATTGCCTAGGTCTTTCTTTAAAATAACTTCCTCAAAATTCAGAAAAAGGTTATTTGAACTTTCAGAGTTCATAAAATTTTAGCTGGGAAAGCTCTTAACAAGATATTCTTCCAAATATAAGTTAGTTTTCAAAAACCAGCTGCTTTAACACTGCAAAGAACTTCAGCCCCAACTAGTAAAGTTTCATCTCTGGAACTTCACAACCAATCTAATTGTGCCCATTGTGCTGTTGCCAGTTGAACTCAATGTTTTCATCTGTCATTTGGAATCTGTCAGACATGCATAAACATAATAATAAACACCCAACCTGGAGGTCACTAAGTTGTGCAGATCAGAAACCAATATGACTTCAACAGCACAAATGCAAATACAGTAGTTGTCAAAAAAAAAAAAAAGCCTATGAGTTTCTCATGGCATTAAAAAAAGAAATAAAAGGTTAGATAGCATAGTGATCCATCAAGACTCTGAAAGATAGTGATCTTGGGCACATTTAAGGGAATAGTTGTGATCAATGTCGTTTTTACTGCTAGCTTTTTGCTCTTTCTCATGTCTCAGTTTCTTACCTTTACTTTTTACATACTTTTGGTCCTACTATATAATGATACCTCCATACTTATAATGATTCTCTGGTAATGCCTGTCAAAATACTTTAAATTTATTTTTACTGTTATTTTCAGACACCAAAATGGCATAAACAAATTTCTCAGTGTGAGACCTATAAGTAATTACTAGTTTTTATGACTAATTTTTAGTATTGTCAGTAATTCTTTCAAAAACTAATCTCCCTTGCTAGCTTCAACCTATTGCTTGTGTCACTAGTGTTCTCTTATTAAAAAGATATTTGCACAACCCTACTAACAAATATTGAAAATTCTTAATTTTTCTGTACATATAGCTTACTTAGTTATATGAAAATAATGTTTTACAACAGCTATTCAATTAAAGCGCATTGTTTACAGTATTCACATAAGCCTGCATTATATATCCCATTCAAAAATGAGTCAGAAGATTAAAATTCTATGTCTTGAAAATAATGCTCTCCTGAGTGTTTCAATAACAACCCAAGCACAAATAGTACAACTTTAGTCAATGACAGAGGAAATTTAGTTTTCACATTAACATGTTTGGTGACAATGCCCTCAATTATTCTTACCATCATGCCAAATTGCTTCATCCTAAATCTGGCTGGAATTTACTCTCCAATGCCAAATTCTTTGTTGGCTCATCTCCTTCCATTCTTGTTCAGACAAAAGGCAGGAAAAATGTCTGTGTGCTGAACGTGTATTCATTTTGCTTTCCCATTGTGAGTTTCATTGTTTCCTCTCCTTTTGTCTGACAAAGATTTGTCAACATCTGTCTTGAGTAAACCAATATCAGTTCCATTATGAATATTTAGTAGCACTACTCCACCCCCACATAGAGGCCAGTAGTCACTCAATTTTAGGCAAGATGAGGGCTGACCAATCTTCCAATATTTCCTCAAGCTTTTTGTTCATTCCTTTGTTTTTCTATGCCAGATAACTGGAAAATAAAGGGTCAAAGATGGGGCATTACCAATCCACATATTGCTAGGAATGTCCCACTTTAAGTCAGCTATTGATTTAAGAAGTTAGGTGAAAATATACCTAGACACAGACTGTACTATTGACTGTTTTCTAACAAGTACAGTCCAATTTTATTTATCCAAATAGAATTAATTTGAATAAACTGATGGTCAGATGACAGAGAAAATAAGAAGCATTTCAGGTAAATATTCATGTCTTGCAAAATGACCTCATTTAGTTGACAGGTTTGGGGTAAGAAAGACTGGTGAATGAAGTTCAACTGTAGATTTCAGTTCAAAAGAAGAGAAAATTTTTGTAACTGTATTTGCATCACATGTTCTAGGCATTTTCTTCTGCAATAAATTGAGGTTGTTAGAGTCTTTAGGGAAATGTAAGGATTAATACCTTCTCATCTACTGTTGCACTTTAAGATGGCTATCAAAAATGTTATATCACAATGAAAAGTATTCTTGTGAGTAAAACATCCAATGTCACTTTAAAACTTGCAGTTCTCTGCACATTTCATGCAAATAAATTTTAATTTTTCAATAAGGAGTCAACTATTTAAACTGATGCTGAAGCACATTGATCGACCTAATTAGACATAAAACCTGGTGACTAAAGTCACCAAGAGTATATGATCTCATGCCCTAGGTAACACATTCAGTGTTTTTATTATTATTGTATGATAATTCCCCCAGCTTTATTTGTAAGAAACTCTCTCTGGGCTAAGTAATTGGTAGTTTCTCATGCATGTTTTAATAGTTTTCAGAAAAAAGGTTTCTGAACAAATGCCATCTACTATGGAATACTATTTGAACTGCATTTATTTCTACAGCAGATTTCCCTAGTTGGCCAATTAATTGCAAGGTATAAAGGTCTTTTTAAAGTCACTTGGAAAAAAAAAAAGCACAACAGTTATGGCTCATTGTTCCCATCTTGAACTGACTCTAATAATGCAAGTAGTGTACATCATAAATATCTTTCCCATATTTGTTAGAATAAGGTATAAATATATATAGACTATTCAAAATTCTCATTAATTATATGGTATGGACTTTGATTTTACTTTTATCAGTTTTGTGCTTGCGGAATGAAAAAAAAAAAAAAAGAAATCTGTCCATAAGCATTTTTTGACCATTGCTTAAGTGGAATTTTAAACCAATGGAACAGGCTGAGTGTGTTGGTTTGTGCTTGTAACCTCAGCACTTTGGGAAGTTGAGGTGGTTGGATTGCTTGAGGCCAGGAGTTCAGGACCAGATTGGGAAGCATTGTGAGACCCCATTTCTACAAAAAAATAAAAATAGCTCAGCACAATGGCATGTGCCTCTAGTCCAAGCTACCTGAAGGGTGAGGTGGGAAAAACATTTGAGACCATGACTTTGAGGGTGCAGTGAGTAGTGATCGTATCACTGAACTCCAGCCTGGGCAACAGAGTGAGACTGTCTCAAAAAAAAAAAAAAAAAATCCTATAAAACATATGCCGTAGTCACTACTGAGATATTTAAACTTAATTAATTAAATTAGATCATGGGCGGGGCACGCTGTCTCACACCTGTAATCCCAGCACTTTGGGAGTCCCAAGGTGGGTAGATCACAAGGTCAGGAGATAAAGACCATCGTGGCCAACACGGTGAAACCCCGTCTCTACTAAAAATATAAAAATTAGCTGGGCATGGTGGTGTGTGCCTGTAATCCCAGCTACTCAGGAGGCTGAGGCAAAAGAATCACTTGAACCAGAGAGTTGGAGATTTCAGTGAGCCGAGATCACACCACTGCACTCCAGTTTGGTGACAGAGTGAGACTTCGTCACAAATAAAAAGAAATGAGATCACAATGCAGTAGAGTTCAAATTAATTTCTCCTTTTTGTGTATTTGTTCTTGGCACCAAATTATTAAATTTTTTTAACATTAAGAGCTTATTTGGAGGTTCTAGCAGGAAAGCATAGCTATTTATAAACTCTTGACCAAAGAAGAGTCCTCAAATATTAAGAATAATTTTGGAACCTGGGTTTTGGAAGATTATCTATGTTTTTAAGGTAAATCTTAAAAATAACCAATATATGTTTACTAGCCATGTAGCTCTATTTAATTTATCACAGACAAGATAATTATTTTCTGTTATGCAAAGTAAATTAATTTCAAACACTGTATCACCATGGCAGGATCTAAAATATCCTGGGATTATGGATATTTCAGAATCCTATTTATTTAGTTACCTGAATCCAGAGCTAAATTTTAATACATCTATGAAGCTGAGGAATCTCAGAATCACAGTAGAGATAAAATGATGAGAATCATGAGTCAAGGCATTTTCTAGACTTAATGTTATTATGAATTCCCAATGCCAAAGAACTTACATGCAGTGCATAATTTGTAGTAGGCCCTTGAGACATATTTCATGAATGAATGAATGGGAAAACCACATATAAGTTTTAATCGCAATTGTATATTTGGCAAATATCTACATAATAAGTGATTCACACAAGCTTAACCTTTAAAAAAAAAACTAATTGTACATAATCATCTAGGTGGATTCACATGTAAGGCACTGGCTATGAGAAGTATTTTAGGTTGAATTTGCTTTCCACCTAGTCTTTTCACTTTCAAGAGTTATTATCCAGAAAGTCTATTTATCAGAAAGGTTCTTTTGCATTTTAGAAAGGACTGTAACCCCCTAAGTAGTTTTTGAAATTTGTAAAAAGCCTCCCCAGGGCTTCAGCTGATATTTTGACCTGACCAGGAGAGCTGGGCCTTTTTTCTTTGGGCTCACTGCTGGTAATACTGATATGGACCTCTCACTTCATTAGCTGTGATAAGGGCAATATTTCCCCCACAGCTTGTGAGTGACAAGACTATAGAGATTCTCTAGAGCAGTAGGAAACTCTGCCCTTATCACAAAAAAAAAAAAAGGGAATCTGTTTTCATACACCCTTATCACATTGGGCATAAAGATGGCAATAACAAAAACTGGGGCAGGCATATTAATTACAAATGCACTTTGTGAAGAAGCACAGTTCTACATCGTTTTGATTGGTTTGGTGTATTTTTGAAATAGGTTTGAAATAGCTACAAGAAGTAGTTTCAGGGAAACAGACAGGACTATGTAGAAGATAGTGAGGCTGGAAAACAATGCTCTTGATATGACAAATAACGTATAGCCCAGAGGCAGTTTAACGTAGTAACTACTGTTACTACTAATAAGGGCTAGCTTTTATATAGCACTTATTATGTTCCAGACCCTGATTCGAAATGCTTTATATTTCTTTACTAATTTAATCTTCACATAATCTTAATACATTGCTACTATCATTAACCCCATATTATGTATGAGGAAACTGAGGCAGACAAAGTGTGAATAATTCACCCACAGTCAAACAGCTAGTAAGAGACACAATCAAAAACCAAACAATTTGGTTTTGTTTTTCAACTTTTATTTTAGATTCAGGAAGTACACGTACAGATTTGTTACGCGAGTATATTTTGTCAGGATGAGGTTTGGATTATAAAAGGTCCCATCATCAAGGTACCCAATAGTTGGTTTTTCAACACTTGTACCCCACCTTACCTCCTGCCTCTAGTAGTCCCCAGTATTTTTTGTTGCCATCTTTATGCCCATGAGTACCCAATGTTCAGCTTCCACCTACAAGTGGTATTTGGGTTTCTGTTCCTGCTTAAATCTGCTTGGGTTGTTGGTCTCCTGATGAATCCATATTGCTGCAAAGGATATGAATTTGTTCTTTCTTATGACTGCATAGTATAATATAGTCAGTGCATATGTACCATACTTTCTTTATCCAATCCACTGCCATTGGGCACCTGGGTTGATTCCATGTCTTTGCTATTGTGAATAGTGCTGCAGTAAATATAAGAATGCATGTGTCATTTTGGTAGAAAAATTTGTTTTCTTTTACTATATACCCAATAATAGGATTGCTGTGTGGAATGGTAGTTCTGTTTTAAGTTGTTTGAGAAATCTCCAAGCTCCTTTCCACAGTGGCTGAGTTAATTTGCATTCTTACTGACAGTATATAAGCTTCCCTTTTCTCTGCACCCTTGTCAGCATTTGCTGTTTTCTGACTTTTTAATAATAGCGGTTCTGACTGCTGTGAGATGGTATATCATTGTCATTTTAATTCGTGTCTCTGATGATTAGTGAGGTGGGGCATTTTTTCAAATGTCTGTTGACCACTTATATCTCTTCTTTTGAGAACTGTTTGTTCATGTTTTTTGCCCATTTTTAATAGAATTAATATATTTGTGCTTTAGTTAAGTTCCTTTTGGATTCTGAATATTAGACTTTTTTTGGATGCATAATTTGTATTTCTCCCATTCTGTTCATTGTGTGTTTACTCTGTTTATGGTTTCTTTTGCTGTGTAGAAACTCTTTAATTAGGTCCAACTTTCAATTAATATTTTTGTTGCAATTGCTTTTGAGGACTTAGTCATAAATTCGTTCCCAAGACTGATGACTAGATGGTGTTTTCTGGATTTTCTTCTATGATTCTTATGGTTTGAGGCATTGCATTTAAATCTTTAATCTATTTTCAGTTAATTTTTATATGGTGAAAGGTAGTAGTCCAGTTTTATTCTACTTCATATGGCTAGTCAGTTATCCCTAGCACCATCATTGAAGAGATTGTCCTTTCTCTAATATTTCTTTTTGTCAACTTTGTTGAATATCAGGTGGTTGTAGGTGTGTGGCTTTATTTCTGGGTTCTCTATTCTCTTCTATTAGTCTATATGTCTTTTTTTGAAACAGTGCCATGCTGTTTTGGTTACTATAGTCTTATGGTGTAGTTTGAAGTAGCATAATTTGATACCTCTGGCTTTTTTATTTTTGCTTATGATTGCTTTGGCTTTTCAGGCTCTTTTTCAGTTCCCTATGAATTTTATAATAGTTTTTTTCTAGTTATGTGAAAAATTGGATTGGTAGTTTGATAGGAATAGCTTTCAAACTGTAGATTGCTCACTATAGACTGTCAAACTCATTTTGTTTGTGACGAGAGCTGGAATTAAACTTTGTTCTCCAGCGATGTGATGCCTGTGTATTAATCTTATCTGTGCTTTCTTCCAAGGGACCTTGTATATTGCTATAGCAGCTTTTCTTTTTGCTGCTATATCTACCTTATTTGTTTGCTTGTTTTATTTGGAAGTAAATAGAAAAGCATTTTTCTGTTTGTCCTGTTGGTAGAAAGAACTTTCATTGCCTCTGTTTGGCATGGCATCAGCATTCTACTGTGCTCTAGCAGGCTCAGGCAGGCTATCTAATCATATGTCCTTTATTTGCTACCTGAATCTCTGGCTCTGTCACCTCTGATTTATCAGACATCTCTGATGCTGCAAAATAATGCAAAGCACACATATTTAAGAAGCTTCAAACTGTCATACCTATGTCAAAGAACTGCCATTTTTATATCTCATCTGATATGGCAAATCATTTGTCTTTATATTTTGTTTTAAGATGACCAGGGGAGACCAAATCATGTAGTCCTGGGTTAGGGGGTAGGGTGGGTCTTAAATACTATCAGTAAATGATGATAGATAAATGACTGATTTCCATTTTTAAACTTATATACCTTTGGATCAGCATTAACATGTCTGTTAAGTCTTTTTCTCTAAGAGATCATATTTTTAAAACATTAGAATATGCCAGAAATATACTTTTAAATGTTCACATAGCATTTCCTAGCTGAGAAGACTGAGGTCATTTATAACTGTCTTAATTGATTTTGAAGTTGAGTAAACTCAGATTAAAATAGAATACATATGTGTCATTTGCTATCGTAATTTAATAAAAAGTAATGCATGGCCTCTGGGAATGTATATTAGTTTAAATTTTGATCAATCAAATTAAAAGCAATGCCTACTTATTTGAATTGCACAATTTTGAGGAAGACTCTGAATACTGTTATTTCAGAAAATGATTTTTCAAGCTAAGAAATATAATTGAACTTAATGCAGTATTAATGGTCACATTGTGGTTTCCCTAACATTCTAAAACACTTTTATGCTAATAGGAGTGTCAGCTCATGTTGCCTCTCAAATACCAAATAACTCTTGATTAGTTGTTGGGAGGAAGATTTTTTTTTATGGCACAATGTCTCTGCATGAAAGTGTGTTGGAGGGCATATTTGTTGAAAAAATTTCAGGTATATGCTGGGTAGCCATCAGCCTTCTTGCTAAGTTTGATTTAATTTGCAAACCCCTTGTCAGAACATCTGTGCATTTAGACTGTCTGGCTAATGGAACCTGGAGCCCAGGATTCTTAAAGGGATATAACAATCAGATTTTATTCAGAAGGATCTTTTCTTATTTTTCCCATTGTACTATGTTAGTCCTGGGTCAGTTATGGGAATTGGTTTTATTGGGTCAATTCCTAAACAAAACACCTAAATTAATAGTATTGAAAATATTCTGTCAATAGAAAAAGTATGTTGATGAATTTTTACCCTTAGAATCTCTGAACATACATTGAAACTGGATCCTAATGATATATTTGACTTATGTAGTACTTTTCTAAAGACCCTTGAGTATATTTATGGATTGAGAATGTGCAGCAGGATATTTTTTTTTTCTGTTTTCCCTTAAACCTGGAAACTAACATGTAACCATACAATTGCCTCGAGGTCACAGTGGCAGAGATAGAATGTAACTGTAGTTGGAAAATGAGCATGGTTTTTACTTTGTCACACAATTGTTTGTCCAGACCAAAGGATACCTGTCATTCTTCCTTCCATTTCAAAATGATAGGGAATCCAAAAGAGAGAGAGAGAGATCCAAGATAGCCAAATAGGAACAGCTCTAGAGGGCAGTTCCCAGTGAGAACACAGAGGGTGAGTGATCACCGCATTTCCAAACGAGTTTTTACTGCCTACAGACCAGGAGATTCCCAGGCGGAAAAGCACCAGGAGTCTCCAACATCACTGTTTCAGCCAGCACAGCAGGTCTCCGCACAAAAACTCAACACAAATCTGGGCAGCCATTTCAACTGGTGCCTGGAATGCCTGGGAGACAGAGTTGCCCATTCAACTGAAAAAAAGGAGGCTGAAACAGGAAGCCAGGTGATCTGGCTCGGCAAGTCCCACCCCCACAAAGACCAGCAATCTGAAGAGCTCTGGATTGAGAGTTCCACAGCAAGCACAGCTAGACCTTGGACAGTCCAGCACTGTGGGGGGAAGGGCATATGCCATTCTGAGGCAGTCCACCACTACCGAGGCAGACCACCACTACCGAGGCAGACCACCACTACCGAGGCAGTTCTAACTATACCTCTGTAAACAAAAACTGCAAGAAAGTTCACACAGCACCTAGGTAGAGCCCATAGCAGCTCAGCGATGCTTCTGCAGGCAGACTGTGACTAAGCTGCCTCCTCGCTGGGCAAGGCATCTCTGAAAAAAGGCAGCAGCATGTCAGGAACTTATAAATAAATCCCCACCTTTGCAGGACAGAGCACTGTGGAAAAAAGGCAGTTATGAGTTCCACTGCAGCAGACTTAAACACACCTGCCCAGCAGCTCTGAACAGAACAACAGAGCTTACAGCTCAGCACCTGAGCTCCTATAAGGGTCAGACTGTCTCTTCAAGTAGCTCCTCCATCCCCATATATCCAAAGAGACACCTCACAAAAGAGAGCTCAGGCTTGACATCTGGTTGGTATCATTCTGGGACAAAGATAACTGAAGAAGAAACTGGAAGCTGCCCTTACTGTTCTGCAGCCACCATAGGTGGTCCCTAGGCAAGCAGGGTCTGGAGTGGACCTCCAGCAGTCCTACAGCAGAGGGCCCTGACTGTTAGAAGGAAAACTAAAAAAAGAAAAAAAAAAAGCAGAAAGAAATAATTTCATCATCAACAAAAAGGATATCCACTCAGAGACCCTATCTGAGAGTCACCAACTACAAAGACCACAGCTAGATAAATCCACAAAGATAGGAACAAACCAGTGCAAAAAGGATGAAAACACCCAAAAGCAGAATGCCTCTCCTCCTCCAAGGGATCAGAACTCCTCATCAGCAAGGGAACAAAGCTGGATGGAGAATGAGTCTGATAAATTGACAGAAACAGGCTTCAGAAAGTGGGTAATAACAAACTTCTCTGACTTAAAAGAACATGTTCTAATGCAATGCAAAGAAACTATGAACTTTGCAAAAAGGGTTGATGAAATGCTAAAGAGAATAAACAGCTTAGAGAAGAACATAAAAGAATTGATGGAGCAGAAAAACAACACGAGAACTTAATGAAGCATACACAAGTTTCAATAGCTGAATCAACCAAGCAAAAGAAAGGATATGAGATTGAAGATCAACTCAATGAAATAAAATGGGAAAGGAAGATTAGAGAAAAAAGAGTAAAACGAAATGAACAAAGCCTCCAAGAAATATGGGATTATGTGAAAAGACCTCATCTACAGTTGATACGTGTACCTGAATGTGACAGAGAGAATGAATCCAAGCCGGAAAACACTCCTCAGGATATTACCCAGGGGAACTTCACCAACATAGCAAAGAAGGCTAATATTCAAGCCAGAAAATACAGATGACACCATGAAGATGTTCCTCAAGAAGAGCAACATCAAGACACATAATCGTGAGGTTCACCAGGGTTGAAATGAAGGAAAAAATGCTAAGGGCAGCCAGAGAGAAAGGACTGGTTACCCACAAAGGGAAGCACGTCAGACTCACAGAAGATATCTCAGCAGAAACTCTAAAAGCCAGAAGAGAGTAGGGGCCAATATTCAACATCCTTAAAGAACTCTCAACCCAGAATTTCATATCTAGCCAAACTAAGCTTCGTAAGTGAAGGAGAAATAAAATCCTTTATGAACAAACAATTGCTCAGAGATTTCTTCAACACCAGGCCTGCCTTACAAGAGCTTCTGAAAGAAGCACTAAACATAGAAAGGAACGATCGGTACCAGCCACTCCAAAAACATACCAAATGGTAAAGACCATAGACGCAGTGAAGAAACTACATCAACTCATGGGCAAAACAAAAAGCTAGCATCAAAATGGCAGGATCAAATTCACACATAACAACATTAACTCTAAATGTAAATGGACTAAATGGCCCAATCAAAAGACACAGACTGGCAAATTGGATAAAAAGTCAAAACCCATCAGGGTGCTGTACCCAGGAAACCCATCTCACATGCAAGGACACACATTGGCTCAAAATAAAGGAATGGAGGAAGATTTACCAAGCAAATGGAGAGGAAAAAAAAAGCAGGAGTTGTAATCCTAATCTCTGGTAAAATAGACTTTAAACCAACAAAGATAAAAAGAGACAAAGAAGGGCATTACATAATAGTAAAGGATCATACAAAAAATTAGCTGGGCATGGTGGTGCGTGCCTATAATCCCAGCTACTCAGGAGGCTGAGGCAGGAGAATTGCCTGAACCCAGGAGGCGGAGGTTGTGGTGAGCCAACATCGTGCCACTGCACTCCAGCCTGGGTAACAAGAATGAAACTCCGTCTCAAAAAAAAAAAAAAATAGTAAAGGATCAATGCATCAAGAAGAGCTAACAATCCTAAATATATATGCAACCAATACAGGAGCACCCACATACATAAGGCAAGTTCTTAATGACCTACAAAGAGATTTAGACTCCCACACGATAATTGTGGGAGACTTTAACCCTTCACTATCAATATTAGACAGATCAACAAGACAGAATATTAACAAGGATATCCAGGACTTGAACTCAGATCTGGACCAAGCAAACCTAATAGACATCTACAGAACTCTCCACCCCAAATCCAGAGAATATACATTCTTCATAGCACCACATCACACCTACTCTAAAACTGACCACATAATTGGAAGTAAATCAACCCTCAGCAAATGCAAAAGAACGAAAATCACAACAAACAGTCTCTCAGACCACAGTGCAATCAAATTAGAACTCAGGATTAAGAAACTCAGAACCGCACAACTGTATGGAAACTGAACAAGTGGATCTTGAATGTTGACTGGATAAACAATAAAATGAAGGCAGAAATAAAGATGTTCTTCAAAACCAATGAGAACGAAGACACAATGTACCAGAATTTCTGGGACACATTTAAAGCAGTGTCTAGATGGAAACTCATAGCAATAAATGCCCACATGAGAAGCAAGGAAAGATCTAAAATCGACACCCTATCATCAAAATTGAAAGAGCTAGAGGAGCAAGATAAAAAAAACCTCAAAAGCTAGCAGAAGACAAGAAATAACTAAGATCAGAGCAGAACTGAAGGAGATACAGACACAAAAAAAACCCTCAAAAACTTAATAAATCCAAGAGGTGGTTTTTTGAAAAGATCAACAAAATAGACCACTAGCCAGACTAATAACAAAGAAAAGAAAGAAGAATCAAATAGATGCAATAAAAAACAATAAAGGAGATATCACCACAAATTCCTCAGAAATACAAACTACCATCAGAGATGACTACAAATAACCCTATACACATAAACCAGTAAACCTGAAAGAAATGTATAAATTCCTGGACACTTGCACCCTCCCAAGCCTAAACCAGGAAGAAGTTGAAACCCTGAATAGACCAATAACAAGGACTGAGGTTGAGGCAGCAATTAATAGCCTGCTAGCCAATAAAAGCCCAGGTCCAGATGAGTTCACAGCTGAATTCTACCAGACATACAAAGAGGAGCTGGTAATACTCCTTCTGAAACTATTCCAAACAATCCAAAAAGAGGGAATCTTTCCCAAATCATTTTGAGACCAACATCATCCTGATACCAAAACCCAGCAAAGACTCAACAAGAAAAGAAAACTTCAGGCCAATATCCATGATGAACATAAATTCAAAAATCTTCAATAAAATACTGGCAAACCAATTGCAAAGCACATCAAAAAGCTTATCCATCACAATCAAGTAGGCTTCAACCTGGGGATGAAAGGCTGGTTCAACATACGCAAGTGTGTAAATGTAATCCACCACATAAACAGAACCAAAGACAAAAAACCACATGATTATCTCAATAGATGCAGAGAAGGCCTTTGACAAAATTCAACAGCCCTTCATGCTAAAAACTCTCAAAAAACTAGGTATCAATGGAACATATCTCACAATAATAAAAGCTATTTATGACAAACCCACAGCCAATATCATACTGAATGGGCAATAACTGGTAGCATTCCCTTTGAAATATGGCACAAGACAAGGATGCCCTCTCTCACCACTCCTATTCAATATAGTATTGGAAGTTCTAGTCAGAGCAATCAGGCAAGAAAAAGAAATAAAGGTTATTCAATTAGGAAAGGCGGAAGTCAAATTGCCTCTATTTGCAGATGTCATGAGTGTATATTTAGAAGACCCCATCGCCTGCCTCAGTCCCAAATCTCCTGAAACTCATAAGCAACTGCAGCAAAGTCTCAGGATACAAAATCAATGTGCAGAAATCGCAAGCATTCCTATATAACAATAACAGACTTAAAGAAAGCCAAATCAAGAATGAATTGCCCTTTACAATTGTTACAAAGAGATTAAAATACCTAGGAATACAATTCACAAAGGATGTAAAGGACCTCTTCAAGGA
This sequence comes from Saimiri boliviensis, assembly GCF_048565385.1. Lineage (NCBI taxonomy): Eukaryota > Metazoa > Chordata > Mammalia > Primates > Cebidae > Saimiri > Saimiri boliviensis. The sequence continues at coordinate 134,128,473 of NC_133470.1, forward strand.
GAAACACAAACCACTGCTCAATGAAATAAGAGAGGACACAAACAGTTGGAAAAACATTCCATGTTCATGGTTAGGAAGAATCAATATTGTGAAAATGGCCATACTGCCCTAAGTAATTTATAGATTCAATGCTATCCCCATCAAGCTACCTATGATCCTCTTCACAGACTGCAAAAGCCACCTTAAACTTCATATGGAACCAAAAGAGAGCCTGCATAGCCAAGTCAATTCTAAGCAAAAACAACAAAGCTGGAGGTATCACACTACTTGACTTCAAACTATACTACAAGGCTACAGTAATCAAAACAGCTTGGTACTTGTACCAAAACAGAGATATAGACCAATGGAGCAGAACAGAGGCCTGAGAGGCAATGCCATACATCTACAACCATCTGATGTTTGACAAATCTGACAAAAACAAGCAATGCGGAAAGGATTTCCTGTTAAATAAGTGGTGTTGGGAAAACTGGCTAGCCATGTGCAGAAGGCAGAAAACTGGATCCCTTCCTGACACCTTACACTAAAATTAACTCCAGATGGATTAAAGACTTAAACACAAGACCTAACACCACAAAAACCCTAGAAGAAAACCTAGGCCAAGCCATCCAGGATATAGACATAGGCAAGGACTTCATGACTAAAACACCAAAAGCATTGGCAACAAAAGCCAAAACAGACAAACGGGAGCTAATTAAACTCCAGAGCTTCTGTACAGAAAAAAAAAAAAAAAAACAGAATGGAAAAATCTTTTTGCAATCTACCCATCTGACAAAGGGCTGATATCCAGAATCTACAAAGAACTAAAACAGATTTATAAGAAAAAAACAATCCCATTCAAAAGTGGTCAATGGATATGAACAGACTTTTCAAAAGAAGACATATATGAGGCCAACAAACATGAAAAAATCATCATCATCACTGGTCATTAGAGAAATGCAAATCAAAACCACATTGAGATACCATCTCACGCCAGTTAGAATGGCGATCATTAAAAAATCTGGAGACAGTAGATGCTGGAGAGGATGTGGAGCAATAGGAACACTTTTACACTGTTGGTGGGAGTGTAAATTAGTTCAACCATTGTGGAAGACAGTGTGGCGATTCCTCAAGGACCTAGAAACCGAAATTCCATTTGACCCAGCAATCCCATGACTGGGTATATATCCAAAGGATTATAAATTGTTGTATTATAAGGACACATGCACACGAATGTTCATTGCAGCACTGTTTACAATAGCAAAGACATGGAACCAACTAAAATGCCCGTTGACGATAGACTGGACAAGGAAAATGTGGCCTATATATACCATGGAACACTATGCAGCCATAAAAAACGAAGAATTCATGTTCTTTGTAGGGACATGGATGAATCTGGAAACCATCATTCTCAGCAAACTGACACAAGAACAGAAAATCAAACACTGCATGTTCTCACTCATAGGTGGGTGTTGAACAATGAGAACACATGGACACAGGGAGGGGAGCATCACACACTGGGGTCTGTTGGGAGGACTAGAGGAGGGACAGCGGGGTGTAGGGAGTTGGGGAGGGATAACATACAAAGAAATGCCAGGTATAGGTGACGGGGATGGAGGCAGCAAACCACATTGCCATGGATGTACCTATGCAACAATCTTGCATGTTCTACACATGTACCCCAGAAGCTAAAATACAATAAAATATATGTTTAAAAAAATGATAAGGAAGCCTTGAGTGTCTTCATTGATTTACAACAGTCCGTGGCAGGCCTGGTCACTTCACTCTGGAGGATTACTGAATTGTTTATAGATAGATAGTAAAACTACATATGTATCCTATTTCTATGTATCCTAGTCTCTTTCGTCCCTACAGTAACAAGTCTCAGACAGCTCTACCTGAGAGCAAGAATGAAAAGTTTAACAATACCCACTCTTAACAATGGTATGAGAGAATTGTTATTTTCATTCATCTTTGTTAAAAGCATAAATTGATTAACAGCTTTGTGTAGAGCAAATGGCAATATGGAACAAAACTTAAAGGTGTGTATCTTTTTTCTTATAATTTATATTTTAAAGAATTTATGAGATACTATAGCTTCTAGGGATAGGGCAAATTAAAATAGCTGGGAGACACAATGAAGAAAATACTAGATCCTGCATAATTATAATATTTATTATATAGCTTGGAACACATAGAATAAGGAAAATAACTGAAATTAAGTGAGCTGAAAACAGAAGGTGAGCAGAAAGCACATGAAAAGGCAGGGTTGTCTAATAATAAATGCTGAAAACCATACTGAAAGGAGAATGGGAGATACTGGAACCTGATATTTCTGAATGAAGTGATATTTAATCACTTCTGAATAAGTGATTAAAATGTTCAAGGTCACTAGCACACCATGACTCTCAGAAAAAAACAAACCCAATTCCTCTTTGGAATACAGAAAGACAAAGAAGAAAACAACTCTAAGTTCACATTCAAAGATCACACACTTCACCAACAAATGAACCACCATGAGTTAGCATGAGTAGGAATCAGCAACAACAAAGTCCCAACAGAATTAGGCTCATAGAGTTTCCTGAATCTAAAATTATCAAGTCCAGAATACATGAAAATTGCAAATGAAAAATCACCATGAATAAATAATGAATAGAATTATAAACTAAGTAATCAAGAAGAAACTATAAACTGTGTACTGATAATAAAACTTAATATGATGAAAATTATCATTGTTGAAATAAAATTAATGGATATATTAAAAAGTGAAATTAAATGAGAGCTCAGAAAGAAACCAAGTCAGTATATGAGAGTTTAGCATATAGTGATGGAAGCATAGAAAGACTTTATTTTACCCACTTTTTGACCAAAAGGCAGCAAACTATGGCCTGTGGGACAAATCTGGCTTATGACACCCATTAAATTATCTACTATCTATAGCTGTTTTTGCTCAACAAAGGCAGAGTTCAGTAGTTGTGATGGAGACTATGTGATCCTAAAAGTTCAAAATATTTACTCCCTGGCCCTTTATAGAAAAGATTTTCTGACCCCTATTCTTGAAATGTTACTTTGCTAGGTTTACAACTCGAGGAAGACTGAAATCTTAAATATAATAATTCTTTCCAAATTGATTAATAAAGCCAATGAAAATGCAATTAAAATCCTAATACGTTATTTTGAGGAAGCTCACAAAAAAATCCAAAACTCATATGAAAGAAAAAGTGCCCAGGAATAGTCAAAAGAAACATGAAGGAGGAAGTGGAGGAGAAGGAGGCAGTATGAGAAATTGCTTTACCAGATATCAAAAATTATTATAATGATATGAAAATTATGAAAATATGACATTGCCTCAGAAATCATAATTAGTAGTAGTCATGCCAATAGTAATACATAACACTACATATTAACAGTTTTAATCATTACAACAGCTTTAAGAGAAGAGCATTCATTTTCTCCATTAAAAAAAATTAAAAACTGAATCACAAAGAAGTAATAAGCAAACTGACCAATGAAAGAAATAGAGATTCTAGAAGGAGACACTATGTTCTGTTTACATAATGCTGTGTAAAAGCATTGTCAAATTTAGTGGTTTGAATGAAAAACAATAATTTATTCTCCCACAGGATCTCATTCCGTTGCAGTGAGATGGCAGCAAACATAGGGGTAATCTAAAACCTTTAGTGCCTGGGATGGGAAAACTCAAACAACTGGGGATTGGAATATTGGTGTTACTTTAGGTATTTCTCTCTATTTTTACATGGTTTCTTCTCTATGGTGCCTTCGGTGTAGCCAGAATTCTTCCATGGTGTCTTAGGGCTCAAAAAGCATATATTCTGAAAGATAGCCAGACAAAGAAGCTGAATCACCTATTATGCCCTAGCCTAAGAAGTCATGCAGATACTCCTTTGCAGTCACTGGCATGACCATACTCAAAGGCAGGAACATGGACCACAACTCTCTATGGAAGACTATCATGTAACAATGTAAAAAGAGCATATTACGTGGACTATGTTCCTGTGGCCATTTTTGGGTCATACTGTGATGCATGTGGCAACAATATGCCTGAAGTATCATTGAAGATTAGTTGGGAGAAGGCTGATCGATGTCATACATTGTACTGATAAAGTTTGCAGTATGTGAAAACGAAAGAAATTGTATATTTATCTCACCAAACCCCAAATCAAATTTTGATTTATGACTTAAATGTGAAAGGCACAACCTGGAAGCATATAGAAGAAGAGTTTTATGTCCTCAAAGGAAGGAAAACCTTTTTTTTTTTGAGACACACAAAGTACTAATTGTAAAATAGAAGATTAGCAAATTATCTTTAAAAATATATAAGAATATTCATAAAAAGACAAAAATAAAAAGTGGGAAGACAGACTAAACATGGAGAGAAGATATTTGAAATACATAAAATAGACAAAATTTTGGTAGCTAGAATATATAAAGAACTCTCAAAAATCACTAAGAAAAAGACAACCAAAAACCAATCAGAAGCATGAATATTTCACAGAATGGTAAAACAATAGAAGCATGAACATATTAACAAGTATTCAACCTCATTAGGAATAAAGGAGATACAAATTACTAGTGAAATGATATAGATCTTCAAAGTTGGCAAAAACTAGTAATTCTGATAAAATTGTGATGATATCAAGGTGTAAAACAACAATAATTCTTCTAATATTATTCTTATAAAAGTTTAAATTTCCACAATTATTCCAGAAAACAATTTTGTAGTGTCTTGGAAATTTGAACATGCATATATTATGTGATCCTGCAATGCAGAAGAAGGGACTAATAAATTGTAGGACAGTTACATATTGCACTAATTTATAAGAGGAAAAATGAATGAACCATAACTACACACAACAGTGTAGATAAAATCATTATAATATTGATGGAAAAAGGAAGTTCAGAATACATATAACAAAATATAATGTTGATAAAGCTAAAAAACATGCAGATCAAATACATTATTTATCTGCTCAAGAATTTAAAAAAAAAAAAAACTTTAAAAAAGCAAAATGCAAAAATTCAGTAAACTGTCAGTGCCTTGCAGGTAGGGATGGCAGGAGAATGAGAGAGGGATAGAGCACATGGAAATAACAAAGGAATCATAATGCCTTTTCTTGAGTACAATGATGGATTCAGACTTCTTCATTTTATTATTGGGCTTCATACTCTGCATATATGTTATAGTTATTTTAATCATATCAAATAAAACATGTTAAACACAATGATTAATACCAAGTATCTATTATACAAACGTTGCATAACTGTGTAAAGACATCTGTTAAAAGATGTTCATTGCAGCATTATCTTTAACAGCAATAGACTGGAAACCACCTAAATGTTCACGTCCAAAGAGTAAATAAACAAACTGTAGTACATATAAAGTGAAATGCTTTGCATCCACTACAAAGAACGTGGGACATTTGTGTGTTTTAACAGAAGTTTATCATTGCTGTGTTTACTGAAAAAAGGTTGCAGAGAAGTTCTTTGCTATAATTCCATTTTTTGTGAGAAGAAATGTTATAATGTACATATATATAAAGACCTGGCCGGGCACGGTGGCTCAAGCCTGTAATCCCAGCACTTTGGGAGGCCGAGGCGGGTGGATAACAAGGTCGAGAGATCGAGACCATCCTGGTCAACATGGTGAAACCCCGTCTCTACTAAAAATACAAAAAATTAGCTAGGCATGGTGGCTCGTGCCTGTAATCCCAGCTACCCAGGAGGCTGAGGCAGGAGAATTGCCTGAACCCAGGAGGCGGAGGTTGCGGTGAGCCAAGATCGAGCCATTGCACTCCAGCCTGGGTAACAAGAGCGAAACTCCGTCTCAAAAAAAAAAAAAAAAAAAAAGACGTGTGTGTTTTTACACACTTGTGTAAAACTTTTAGCACTTTGGAAAAGTGCTAAAACATACACATTAAAATGTTATTGTCATTTGTTTCTTAAGAAGATGAATGAGGAAAAAAAAGAATCTACTTTTAACTTTATATTTCTGTATTGTTTGACTTAAAAAATCATGGATGATTTTGTTAAAAAATATTCAAATAAAAATTAAGAACAAATCTCTTCTTTCTGACTCACATTACCATAGTAGGTCTGCCAAAGTCAATAAATTTCCATTCTACTTTTTTTTCTAAGGTAATCCAGGCACTATCCACACTGTAATAAGGGAGCTCGCTGCTATGACCTGGCTGGCAGTGGACTTCGGTTATGATTTGGTGAGGAAGAGGTGTCTCAGAATCCTTTTGTGTATCAAGGCCATTGTCACACAATGTGCTCTATCTCAGAGATTGCCTGAATATCAGTAATAAATAAACATACATTCTTCTTGTCATGAGCAAAAGTTTCCTTCAGGATGTTTTAAAGTTATTTTCTTACTTGTTGATGGCATTCCTTTTCTGTTCCCCTGTACCTTTTCCACAAACACAAGACTGACTGAAGCCCCTATAAATGCGGTCTTGCCAATATTTTAAAAGCAGTTATATGATTCTAACTACTGCATATGCTCCTATTTACCAGAACAGCTCTTCTCACGCCTTTTCTATGAAACACTGTATCAATAGGTTCATAGAATATAAACATCTGGACCCAACAACTGCATTAAGCAATTACATGGTTTGTTTACACAGGTGTTTTCCCTCATATTTTTTCATTCTAATTACATTTTCCTTCTAAAGATTCTTGTCACAAAAGCTATTAATAGTACTTTTTCCCCGATGGTGCTAATGGCCATTTCACATACGAAAGGAAGGTAGCAGCAAGGCAGTGCCATGCTGACTTTTCTGACTGCTGTAATTCTTGTCCATTATAACCCGAAAGCTTTCTTTCTCAGGCCTTTCTTCTCTCCCACCCCCATCAGCCCTTCAAAAAGCCCTTTGCCTTGTAAAGTATAAAAGATTTTTTTAAATCTCTGCTGTGAATCAAAGCCTCAAACTGTCCACTTTCGTTTCTTTAAACAGTATATTATGAATTTGGAAGAATTGCCACAATAGCAATATAGAGTGAAGAGTATAAAACATCTCAAGCTGAGAGCATAGCAAAGTTTTTTTTCTGTGCTTCGAAAACTGAGACAGACAGACACACACACACACACACACACACACACACACACATTTATATATGTATATACATATAACCACATTTGCCAAGTTGTAAAATTTAAAACAAAAAAAGTGGAGAAGGTAATAGTTGTGAATCATTTGTAATTTAAAGAGACAAAAACTTCAAAAGCAATATAGAATTTAAATGTGACATGAAGAAAAGTGTGACTTAACTAAAGAATAAATAACTGGTTAAATAAATAGACTTCACCGATAGATTTAAACATGAGTTGTTCAGACATTCTGTTGTAGGGAAGAACACATCTGCAGCTTAAACTTCCTCTGACATATTTGGTAAAATAATCCTCACTGACAAGTTTCAATCTTGTCTGAGCTCCTTTCATGCCTTTTCCTCCTCCTCATCCCCCGTCTCTCCCATTCTCTCTGCTAATTCTGTTCATTCCATTGTCTACACCCTAGAAATTTACTTTGCCTATTACAATTGCCAAAGTAATTCCACAGCTGCTTACGTGAAAGGTCTCTGGTCCTGACTTTCCATATTTGGCTTCTCCCTGACTCTCCTCACCTTTCTCAGGCTACATGCTCTGGTTTCTCCTCTCTGTTTTTATTGATGAATGTTTGGGGTTACAAGGTAGTATGAAAAATAAATCATTTATATTTGCAAATTATATCTTTGACTTAAGATGACAAGACTGTCCTTGGAGTAAAGAAAAAAAAAATTGTGGCTACTTATCTAGTTGCTAAGCTTCAGCCAAACTAGGGCCAAGGGCAGGCTTTCTGCTTATGGAATCTAGTGCCAGTAGGAGTTTGGACAAAATGTTTTGGCTGCCATCCTTCAGTAGCACCAAGCTGTGTTATCTTTTGTGCCAGGCTCCTGTGATTAGGACCACAGGAGACTGTCACTTTGAGGTACATGCAGAACAAAGCATAAGATTTTTAGAAATTGAAATATGAGCGATGCATTTTTTTCCTACTAGTTTCTACTGGGAAGGAACATTTCTATTAGAGACTTCCTCTTTACAAGACGAAAGCAAAAAAAAGGTATCTAAGAAAATAGCTTAAAATTTAAAATGGTTATTGACCAGAATATATCCATTCCCTGAGAAATCTGTTTCTTACAGGTTAAAGTGTCTGATTCATCTATGGTTGCTTGAGAATTGCCAGTTGGAAAGCATCAAACTTCCCACAGTGCTAGTTCTTCCTTTAATGGTCCTCAGTAACACTTTAATAATGAACTGTTTGTGGATGTAGTAAATTTTTCCCTATTTTGTCACTTACTCAATTTCAAAGTAAAAATTCCATGGGTTCATAAATATTAGAATCATTGTTAGGAATAACACACTATCTGTTGTAATCCCCAAAAGGAGACCTATACCACCTGATAGAGAGCTGCAATTGTTTCCTGGAGAAATAAGGCTGAGTTTCTTTAGCCAGTTTGCTTCTATCAGAAAGTAACAATATTCAAAACATGCAAACCAATGAGGTATTTGAACTATAAGAGAATTCTAATCTCAGCAGGTCAATGTGAATCTATACTCTGTGTAGATTTACAGTCTGGGAAACAAAAAGGGCAAGATTGAAACTTTTACACTTGGCCTCTATGAACTTGGTTTCTTGTAATTAGATAAGGAAAAACATGATCTTCCTTAGAGTGAATTTAACTAAGGCATTTCTATGTAATTCCAAAACCACAGGCTAGGCTAGTCAGCTCAATCAAACATCTAGTAAACTCAGTGATTTTTTTTTTAAATCCCAAGAAATTAGATACTTGTTGGGTTTTGTGGGGTTTTTTTGTTTGTTTTGGGTTTTTTTTTTTTTTTTGTAATCCAAAAACCATTTGACAGATTTTATTTTTCTTTTTGCCAGTTGAATTGCCATTGTGTAAAGGGAGCCTAAGGCCATGATTCCAAATCCTGGTTGTATAACAATTCAAGTTGTCTCCAAGAATGTCAGAGGCTGTCAAAAATTCTCAAAACAAAATTACCTTTAATTCATTTCAAATCACAAAAAAATATGCTACAGATATTGAAAGTCATGAACTCAAATACTTAAAATGTCACAATTTCAAATCAGATCAGAAATAAACGATCCACCCCAATACTCTTACAGAGCTATTTTTCTCCCTAAATTTTCAATAATGTGGCTTGTTAAATGAGGTTTTCAGGAATGGTGGTGAAACACGGTGATTTTTAGCGTGACGAGATTTTTAAAAATTATTTGCTTGTTACATTGTTATTGTTTTTGATGATACTTAAGAACGTGTCCATTAATTGCTTGTTGGGGATTTGAAAGTAATTCTAGCTAGCAGTTATGTTTCTAGGTGTAGTTAGGGAGGTTTTCTTTGCAGAAAACAACTGTGTCAGGATACTTTTGCTTACAAGTCACAGAGACCAGTCTCAAGTTGGCTTAAGTGATTAATAATCATGATGATAATAGTAATGCTGATGATAATAATCCATTTTAAAGCATTTTGACTCATAAAACTGTAATGTCCAAGAGTATCTAGGAACAAGAAGGGATAAATCCAAGAGCTTAAACCTTTTCATCAAGACACAATTTTTCTAATCTCTTGGCTCAGCTTTTATCTGTACTCGCTTTACATGCTTGCACTGTTGTGTCTTTTGTCTATGCAGGCAGACTCCCCCATGCCGTGGCAACAGCCCCAGTGCTATATCAACAAGCTAGCAACCCTAACATAAAGAAGTGGCTCAATAAAATCCTAGAGCTCATTCTTATTTGCTCTGGGTCATGTTCATGTAGGTGAACAAATATTTGTGAGGATGATCAGATCTGGGTCATGCTCCACTTTAATCACATGGATTAGAAGAACTGAAAGGTGATGGCCCCTCACAGGAAAATGAGAGCAATGCTCAAAGAAAGATAATGGAATAAAGATGCTTGCCTGGAAAAAAAGGTATTTACTTCAGCAATACACCATGCATATTCCATGTACATGTTGATAGTCCTTTATGTCCATGTAAAAGTATATTATAAAATGCAAATAGAATAATCTTAAATATTTGTCAAACAACTACAACATGCCAGGCACTGGATTTGTCTAATTTTCCTTCCAAAAATTATAAGGAATATGAGAGGAAGCTGGGGCTTTGTTGAAGCTGGGAACCCTAGGCAGACAAGAGTGGGAGAAGGAACCTGCAAACATTCCAGAGGCAAAGATAGATGGAGCAGAGAAGGGCAGGTTACATGTTATGGGAACCAAGCCAGTTAAGGCAATGTTAGACATTCTTACATAGGCTGTCAGCAATCTTCAAAACAAACCAAGGTAGGCTACATCAGCCCCATTAGGAGTGAAGAAAGGAGATGAAACAAGGACCTCTTTTAGGGGCTTGATACCCCCTCCTCACCCATGAAAATAAAAAAAAATATATATGGGTCTCTTCAAGGAAAATTCTAGGCACCTAGCTAGCCTTGAGAAGTAAATGATCAACCTAATAATCAAGAAGATAACAATAACATAAACAATAGTATCCCAAGCAAACTAGAGTCACAAAATGTTTTGGTTCCCTATACAAACTAAAATGTAACATCGTAACATGTGTTCTTGATTTGTTTTTCAGAAACCTGGACCCTCACCAGATGGAAAATACTGACCACTATCATGTAGCCCTAAGAGAAGAAGGAGCTGAGGACTGAACAGTGACTGAAGTATTTTTTTTTTAAATATCTTCCTGCAAGACCTGGAGAATCATGCCTACAGGCCAGGCCAAACGTTAACATTACTTTCTTCTAACTCCAAGTTTTTACACAAAGCCTTGCTTCTTTAACAAATTGCAAAGCATAGAGTCTCTGAATCCACCTATAACCTGTAAGCTCCCACTTCAAGATATCTCACCTTTGTGAGAGAAACCAATGTATAACCTTTATGTATTAATTTATAATTTTGCCTCTAACTTCTGCTTTCCTGTTGTAACCCTGCCTTTAAATGCCTTTGCTTGTAAGACATCAGGGAGTTTGGGTATTAAGTATTAGCTTCCCAATTTTTCTTGCTTGGTGTCTTGCAATAAATATCACACTTTCTCTGACTGCAAATCCTGGTGTCAGTGTTTAGCTTTTATTGCATACTGGGTAGATAGACCCAAGTTTGGTTCAGTAGCAGAAACAAAGGCTCAGAGGAGCTAAATTATTTGCCTATAAGCACATAGCTAGTCAGGTAGAGTCTAAGCCAGGATTTGAACTCAGGTCTGTATAGCCTGGAAGCCTGTGTATACTATTTGCACTGCATTATTGAGCACTCCTTATTTATATTGTGCTTGCCCATATACACTTTTATGTAAATGACAAACTATTACACTTTGATACTAAGAAGTTAGGATGGCTTGAATGCAATCTAAGAAAGAAGAATTGAAGGACTGCATTAACACTTGAAATCTGACAATAGTAAAAGCAGTATTCTATGTGGGAAGCAGAGAACAGTGAATTATCTCTCTCATTTGACAAGACTGTTGACAACACTTTGACAACACTAACCACATTAACATCTCGGAACATCCTTGATCTCATCATTCCATCTTTTGATTTCAAGATAACTGTACCCTGGGAATTAAATATTGCACTCATCATTGATGCTGCCTATAATGCGAATAGAAAGCATTACATTAGCTTTTAAAACCATTTTTGGCGATGCTCCTTTTCCATAGAAGTTAATGCTTGAGAATATTTCATTGAAGAACGAATCACAATCAACCACAGAAATACTGAAAAACCCATTGAAACTAGTCAAATCCATCAGGCAGAAAATCATACATTATTTACAAAAGAAAATCTGGGAGTTATTCCAGAGAACAAAAAAGTACAGATAGGTCATTTCAAATATTCTAAACTTGAAATGATTATTCTAATACAGTAACAATTTATTTACTAATGACTTTATAGTGCATGCAGTAGTTTTTCTTTCTTTTTTTTTAAGTATCAAGTGAATCTTTCATTACAGTCATTTATATTATGAAATCAGTCTTTCCATACTTCAAAGTTTACATTTTAGTGGGCAGCATTGGACAGCTTCCTGTGCTTGAAGTTTGTCAGCACTTTCATTATCAGCATTTCTTTTTTTCCCTCTGAGCTATTTCACAACCATTCTAAATTGTATCTGGCTAAAACTTGGCATCAAATTGCCAGCTTAGAAAGAATTCTGTCTCAAAGAAAATCCCAATGTCAGTCTAATGAGCTGAATTGTATATTTAGCACAGTCGTTTTTAAGTAACTCCAACCACTATTTTTAAATTCAGCTATAACTAGAACATCGAGATAATTATGATACACAAGCCATTGTAGATGAGATTATTAGCACATCAATTTTCTTATTAATTTTCTCAACTATACCTAGGAATTTTGGAATCATTGTCTTTATTCTAAGATGAAATAGATTCATTTTAGCAAAGTTCTGGGAAAGTATTTTTCTTTTTTAGTTGTTATTTGGCTTAACTCACCTAGCTGAGTGTTTGGTAAAATGTTTCAGTTTAGCTTAAAACTTTTTGTTTGAACATTGACTCAGGCTGTCTTCCCATAGTTAAAGAGGGACAGAATCGATGCATAGTAGGCGTCCTCTGCTGCTTGTTGTGATAAACACTGTCTAACAAGTCTGGAAAAATCCATTTTGATGCTACTTCCCCAATTAGACCTGTTAAATGGTCTTTGAATGACTGAACTTGGTTTTGGTTTCACACTCAGATACATTGTTAAGCTAATGTTTTAAAGTAGAGTAAACTAAAGTACCATTAACATTAATTTCTAAGAAGTGCTTTTTTTAATCAAGGCTGACTATAAGCAAATGAAATTCTAATTGTTTTTTTTTTTTTTTTGAGATTCAGTGTAACTTGATTACCCTCTACTCAGTAATTTTGGGAAATTCTGTTCAGTCTGAACAGTTGCAGATGACTTGTATGTGTATAAGAAAACTGTGTCATTAGCATATGTTCTGAGAACGCCTTTGAATATGTGCGCATATTTGGAAGCTCCTGAGGAAAAATTTCACATTCATTCAAAAACTATTTACTGAGGCTATTTGTTACCTTGTGCAAGGCTCTGAGTTAGTTCTTCGAAGGATGTAAAGTGATAAGACAGCACACACATTCAAGGCACCTGTTACCTACTATGAGAAATAACATTTCCAAAAAATCTTGAAAAGTAAGGCATTATAGAATATGGGTTCAATAGAAAGAGATTGTAATCCCTGAGAAAAGCTGACGTCTATAATTTCTGCTTTATTTTTAAAATATACAAGGCGAATATACTTACTATTTGAGATACACTAATCCAAACTCTGGTTTTTGGTGCTATTTGATGAACTCTGATTAATCAAGTTGCTGTACGCTGACATAATTTATTGGGTCAGGTGAAACTGCTTCATAAATTTGGCAATTGTCAATCCTTCTGCAAGCTTGGTCAATAAATTCTCATACTAGCATTGTTTTCTGAATTAGCCTCGTTATATCTAAGGCCATGTAGAAGCTATTAAACTATTGCCACCATTATTTTATTGATGTTCAAATTTGTATTTTCCAAATGACTATTCTACTTAAATCTGAACTAGTGCCTTCTTCAACCCTAGATCCTTCAGAGCATTTGCTATTTTGTATAAGTACAGATAACCTACTTGTATTAGTCCATTCTGATGCTGCTATAAGGATATACCTGAGACTGAGTAATTTATAAAGGAAAGAGGTTAATGGACTTACAGTTCCACATGGCCAGGGAGGCCTCAGGAAACTCACAATCATGGAGGAAAGGGAAGAAAGCATGTTCTTGTGAGAATTAACTCACTATCACAATAAACCACTCCCATGATTCAATTATCTCCATCCGGTCCCTCCCACTGTGCATGGGGATTATGGGAACTACAATTCAAGATGACATTTGGGTGGGAACAAAGCCAAACCATATCATTCCACTCCTGGCCACTCCCAAATCTCATGTCCTCACATCCCAAAACACAGTCATGCCCTTCCAACAGTCCCCCAGAGCTGTAACTCATTCCAGCATTAACACAAAACTCCAAGTCCAAAGTCTCATTTGACACAAGGCAAGTCTTTTCCACCTATGAGGCTGCAAAATCAAAAGCAAATCAGTTACATTCTAAATACAATGGGAATTCAGCCACTGAGTAAATACATCTGTTCTAAATGGGAGAAACTGGCCAAAACAAAAGGGCTGCAGGCCATGTGCAAGTCCAAAATCCAATAGGGCAGTCATTAAACATTGAAGTTCAAAACTTATCTCCTTTGACTGCATGTCTTACATCCAAGTCATGCTGGTGCAAGAGGTGGGCTCCCATAGCCTTGGACAGCTCCACCCCTATGACTTTGCAGGGTACAGCCCCCCTCCTGGCTGCTTACATTGAATGACATTGAGTGTCTGTAGCCTTTGCATATGGTGCAAACTGTGAGTGGATCTATCATTCTGAGGTCTGAAGGACAGTGGCCCTCTTCTCACAATTTCACTGGGCAGTGGCTCAGTAGGGACTGCACACTTGCCTTATGCCCTGCCTTAGCAGAGGTTCTTGATAGCCATACCTGTACCAAAATTCTGCCTGGATGACCAGGTATTTCCATATATCCCCTGAAAACTAGGCAGATGTTTCCAAACCTCAATACTTGACTCTCATATAACCACAGCCTCAACACCACGTGGAAGCTGCCAGGGTTTGGGGCCTGCACCCTCTAAAGCCACAGCCTGAGATGCACCTTGACCCCTTTTAGCTATGGCTGGAGTGGCTTGGATGCAGGGCACCAAGTCCTGAGGCTGTACACAGCAGAGGGGCCTTGGGCCCCACCCAGGAAATCATTTTTCCCTCCTGGGCCTCCTGGCTTGTGATGGGAGGAGCCACTGCAAAGGTCTCTGACATGTCCTGGAGACGTTTTCCCCATTGTCTTTGTGATTAACATTCAGCTCATTGCTGCTTATGCAAATATCTGCAGCAGGTTTGAATTTCTCCCCAGAAAATGTTTTTTTTTTCTTTTCTATTGCATTGTTAGACTGCAAATTCTTCAAACTTTTATACTCTGCTTCCTCTTGAATACTTTGCTGCTTAGAAATGTTTACCTCCAGATACCCTAAATAATCTCTCTCACATTAAAAGTTCCACAGATCTCTAGAGCAGGGGCAAAATGCTGCCAGTCTCTTTGCTAAAGCATAACAAGAGTCACCTTTGCTTCAGTTCCTGACAAGTTCTTCATCTCCATCTGAGACCACCTCAGCTTGGACTTTATTATCCATATCACTATCAGCATTTTGGTCAAAGCCATTCAACACGTCTCTAGGAAGTTCCAAACTTTACCACAGCTTCCTGTCTTTTGAGCCCTCCAAGTCTCTAGTAAGTTCCAAACTTCCCCACATTTTCCTATCTTCTTCTGAGCCCTCCAAACTATTCTAACTTCTGCCAGTTACCCAGTTGCAGTGTTGCTTCCACATTTTTAGGTATCTTTACAGCAGCACCCCAGTATGTGGTACCAGTTTATAGAATTAGTCCATTCTCACACTGCTGTAATGACATATCCCAAACTCCGTAATTTATAAAGGAAAGAGGTTTAATTGACTCACAGTTCCTCTTGGCTCGGGAGGTCTCAGGAAACTTACCATTATGGCAGAAGACAAAGCAAACACATCCTTCTTTATACGGTGGCAGGAAGGAGAAGAATCAGTATCCACTGAAGGAGGAAGCTACAGTACTTATAAAGCCATCAGATCTCGTGAGAACTCACTCACTATCACGAGAACAGAATGGGAGAAACGGCCTCCGTGATTCAATTATCTTCATCTGGTCCTTTCCACATCCTGTGGTGATTATCAGAATTACAATTCAAGATGAGATTTGAGTGAGGACACAGCGAAACCATATCACTACTAATGTGAAAGGAAAAGAAGGAAAACTAGATGGTTGAAAAGCATGAAGTATTAACAAGAATAGCTTTTTTGGTGTTTACATAAAACTCAATAAA
Organism: Saimiri boliviensis; assembly: GCF_048565385.1. NCBI lineage: Eukaryota > Metazoa > Chordata > Mammalia > Primates > Cebidae > Saimiri > Saimiri boliviensis. The sequence goes on from NC_133470.1 coordinate 134,144,482, forward strand.
ATAACCACTTGACAGGTATTTCTCTCTCTCCTGCTAAGAAAGTAATGTTTTAAACTTAAGATTATTCCTCTGGATGTAATCTTGTACCCCAGCTAATGGCATGTGTTTCTATTGAATATATACTAATTCATAAACTACCATATAATTTCTGAGATAGAATTACCTTAATCAATGGTTACACATAATAAAACAAATGAAACGACACTATTTATTAGAGTTCAAGTGATGTGATGAACTTTTATTTAACTTCTTCAAAGAATTGCATGATTCAAGAAGAATAAAGAATCAGAATATGAATACGTACAATTTTGACTACCTACAGAAACTACTTGAAGATCAAGAGAGAATTAAACAAATTTGCTCTACTTACATTTTCCTGTGCAGTTTAAAATGTCCCCATGTTTTTCATTCTCACAAATTTCTTAGTATATTACACTCAGGTTTTTCCCACTACTTCACTCTAATTACTAATAATCAGGGCATAAAATCACGACATATTGCTTTATACTCACTGATTTTTTTTTGTCAAAATTATTTTGCAAGAGTGTACTAAGTTATTACTCATGATTTAGGTAATAATGAACTTACGCCTATTGATGAGTAACCAATCATTTTTGATAAAGTATTTAATTTTATATAATCCTTTCTGATATCATTTTGAAAATTTCTTAGAAATACAAAATTTCTCCCTTTCCAGCTGGAGTAGGCAGGAGTAGGTGAGAGTACTTATATGAAGAGTCAGTTTTACTTAGTAGTAAATATTTTTAGTTATAACAAGCAACAATATAATATAAAGTGAAATGCCAAAGTCAAGTGATTATTTAGGTAAAACATATGACTTAAAAGAAATCTTCACCATACAACAGCTCCTAATTCACCTGACTGCATGTTTTCCCTCACTCTGTGGGATGTATTATCATCTGGGTTTTATAAGTGTACTTTGATGGAAGCAAGCTGAGAAGCAGGAAAAAAATTACAACTTGGGGCACACAAAAAACTCCAAATTTACTAGTGTAACCTTGACTCGCTGATATGCTAAACCCCAGAAATAGTCTCTTTTTCTATTAAAAAAAATATCTAAATGTGGTCACAATGTAGTCCTGGGTTAATGATCATAGCATTTCTTGTTGAGGCTATATGCAGTAGGTACAAAAACAGAAAGCCTGCTCTATTCGCAGAAGGCCATGAAAGAGAAAGGTTACTGTACCTTTTCCCCTGTTCACAGTGATCAAGTAAGGAGTTGAAAGACCTGGAGAAAGGAACAGGGCAGAGCTTTCTGGTTGAACAGGATTCATAGAGAAGCTTGTTCCTAAGCTGTAAGAATCACAAAATAAATATAAATACTGACTGTGCTCGCTGTCTTTAACTGCCTTCACGCTAGAAGATATTCCTAATTCAGATCTGTGACTTAAAAGGCATTTATTATCTCATGTAATTGTAACAGAGACACTACACATGAAGTACTCATACATGAGTTTTACAGATGAGCAAACACTCTTATGAATGTTAAATAACTTGCTTATGATCACACAGTTCTTTTCCTTCTACCATTTGGATTTTTTTTTCTTTGACTTCTCCTTATTGTTTGAGAATATTCCCTGTGTTGTCTATTATAAGACCTTATGCCTCTCTACCTGATAGTTTAGAAATTTGAACTGTGAGACAATTTTCAGGTTCCTTGTTTTAAATACGAAAACTTTCCATTCATTCTCTTACAAGGGACTAAGTCACTTCCTTTTGTGCTAAAAAGCTGTTAGGAATTTAAACTCATGACTGTTAGGTCTTAGAATGGAACCACCAACTCAGTCTGCTACTAATCTGAATATATTAATTATTTTTGATTATAACAATTGAATTTGCAAAAGTTACAACAGTAAAATTAATTACAAGACTGTTAGGTCTTAGAATGGAACCACCAACTCAGTCTGCTATTAATCTGAATATATTAATTATTTTTGATTATAACAATTGAATTTGCAAAAGTTACAACAGTAAAATTAATTACAAGTGATAGCACTGTTGCTTTTCTATGTGAAATTTTTTACTGCTTCATTACAAACCTATGTGATAAGAAAGCTAAAATATGGCTCCTAATTTTTAATGTAGATATGTTTCTAATTTTTGGAAAAGGAATGGATTCTGTGTTTAGGAAAGGATTAAATAAACATATATATCAATTGTGGTAGAGTGTCTTGTGAAATATAAATTCTGATGGATATGAGACTAGTGTATCCTTTCTCCATAATAACTGGCTATTTTTCAAGTAGGTTAATTGTTGTTCGGTAGCCTGATATGTGTGTGTGTGTGTGTGTGTGTGTGTGTGTGTACACATATATACATATATATAGTCATTCTAATTTATTTCTCATAATGGCATAAAAATCAAATCATAAAAAATAAGAATTAGTATTCTAGAGTTTTGATGCATTGCTGTTGAATGCTTTTCATTCAGAATAACTCTCTTTATGTTCAAAGAAAACATCTAGGCAGCAAATAGAAAATGTGTGTGCCAGGGATCTTATAGGAGCATAAATTGCAATAATAATTTATATAAAAAAGAATCAATGACACAACGTTGGGATGTAAACTTGTTGTTGTTGTTGTTGCTGTTATTGTTGAGATGGGGTCTCACTCTGTCTAAATTGTGCAATCTCAGCTCATTGCAATTTCTGCCTCTTGGGCTCAGGCAATCCTACCACCTCAGCCAGCTGCATAGCTGGGACTACAGGTGCCTGCCACCATATCCCGCTATTTTTTTTTTTTTTTAAGAGACAAGGTTTCACCATGTTGCCCAGGCCTGTCTGAAACTCCTGTGCTCAAGCAATCTACCTGCCTTGGCCTCCCAAAGTGCTGGGATTACAGGTGTGAGCCACCGTGCCTGGCCCCAAGAGAGGGATCTTTTAACACCCAGTAGTCTGGCCTAAGATTATCTGGCTGCTTCCCAAGGATAGCTTGACAGATGACATTGCACAAGCATTTGGAAAGCTTTCTTCTTTATAATTGTTATATTTGTTTCTAAATTTTCTCAGTAAAACATACACACCTAAACATAAGAGACAATAAAATAAATTAATTCCAGTTCAGCTAAAGTTTGTAAAAGTCTTCCTTTGATTTACTTTTCAGTAATTGGGATAGCGAACTGATGTATAATGTTAATAGGAGAATAGAAAAATAGTTGGGAATTCATGCCCTGATAAAAACTCATGTCTTAGGCTAAGATTTTTGTTACCATTTATTGAACATTTTTAAAATATATTTATTTTAAAATTATAATATGCAAATTAGCAAAAAGGGAAAAAATAATCTCATTTTTTGAGGTAAATGATGCATTAACATATTAATCTGTAGCCTTTCAAGGACGTTTTTGCATTTATTACATAAATGAGAGCACATTTTTCATATTGCTTTTTTCACTTCATCATGAGTCATAAAGATCATTTAGTTCATTAAATACTTTTCTACTGAATCACTTTTAATAACTGCATGGTATCCCATGCTATTTTTGATACAGCCGCAAGAATATCTAACCAAACTCTTTTTTTAGGGCATTAGGATATTTCTCATTTTTCACTGATACAGCAATACTGCAATAAAGATTCCATTATATATATTTTGTGCAGCTATTTGTTTATTTTTAAGTTAAATTTTTGTAAGTAGATGTTCAAAGAATATGAATATTCTCAAGATATTTGGTACATATTTCTAGACTTCTCTCTGCAAAGAGTTTATGCAATAAAGTTCTTACCAGCCATTTGTGATAGTGTCCATTGCATCTTATGCTCCTCAATATTAGAATGCCACATTTAAAATGGCATTAGTTATCTTAGGTATCTATTCACTGGGGCCAGGTATGTGATATATACTCCTAAAACAAACCATTAATCAAGCTAATATGCAAAACGAAGTAAAAAACAACATGGAACAGTATATAGAAAGTTGCAAGACAAGCAGCCCAGGACAGCTTCGAATGCAGCCCAACACAAATTTGTAAGCTTTCTTAAAACATTATGTGAATTTTTTTGCAATTTATTTAAATTTTAGCTCATTTGCTACCATTAGTGTTAGTGTATTTTATATGTGACCCAAGACAACTCTTTTCTTCCAATGTGGCTCAGGGCAGCCAAAAAATTGTACAGCCCTGTTGTAAGGAGTTGTTGAGTTCAATCCAATTCTGCTCAAAGCTTATGAGTTAAGGTAGGAATGGACCCATAAGTGACCTATTCCAAAATGCATGGAAGGCAGGGATCGTGTACTGTGAAGATTTCTGCTTTTGCATTATTTGTGGGGTTTTTTTTTTTTTTTTTTTGCTTTTGTTTTTGTTTTTTTCTGCAGAGTACCTAACATCCTTAAATATCCTTGAGGGGACTACTGTTGCTTTTATCTTTTTAAATACTTTATGTTAACAGCAACATTCTAATAAGTTTGATTTTACCAAAGAAATAAAGGATCCAAAGTCTTATTTTAGGATTATATCCTATACTTCATTGTGAATTATTTAGAACTTCACATAAATCTTAACTAATGCCTAAGTATGGCTGTTGATAATAGGTTTAGTGTCTCCCAAAACTCATGTCTACTCAGAACCTCGCAATGTGATCCTATTTGGAAATACGGTTTTTGTAGATGTGATTACTTAAGGATCTCTAGGTGAATGCATTTGAGATTTAAAGTGGGACCTAACTCAATTGATGGTGTAAACTTAGGAGTGGAGAGGGCTATGAGGCACAGAAGAGAAAACCATATGAAGATGGAAGGAGACATTAAATCAGGCGTCCCCAAACTACGGCCCTTGGGCCGCATGTGGCCCCCTGAGGCCATTTATCCGGCCCCCGCTGCACTTCAGGAAGGGGCATCTCTTTCATTGGTGGTCAGTGAGAGGAGCACAGTATGTGGCGGCCCTCCAACGGTCTGAGGGACAGTGAACTGGCCCCCTGTGTAAAAAGTTTGGGGACGCCTGCATTAAATGATGTGTCTACAGGACAAGAAGTGCCAAGAATTGCCTGCAACTATTGAATGCTAGGACAGAGGCATGGGTGGTTTCTCTCTCAAAGCCTCCTAAAGGAACCACTCTGGCTAACACCTTTGATTTTTAGACTTCTGGCTGAACTGCAGTAGGATAAATTTCTGTTATTTGAAGCCACTCAGTTTATGGCATGTTGTTACAGCAGCTACATAAAAATTATATATTTCATAACTACTTAATTCAGTACTTTCAATAATTAATTTGAGTTAAACTCCCCTTGTCTTTGCCTACAAGTGTTTCATCTTCTCCATTGGTCTATCGCTTGAGAACCCTCTACATTGACCAGCAATGGATATTAATGGCCATTTGCCCTTCTCCGCTGTCAATGAATGTTTGGGACTGTGAACATTTGAACTGTCTCAGCTTTCACAGTGAAATCTGTACGTTGTGTTTCACACAAAACAACATAAATCAAAATGAAAAAAGAAAGGAAAAGCAATTGTACTTTCACAGTGAAATTACAGAAATATGTGCCCTCTGTCCACTTTGGCATATCTCCAAGTTGAACCCTTTTTGTCATTGTCCCTCTTTTCAATTTCACCAATTGCATGAAAGAACAAAAGCATACCAGTATTCCCGGTGTTTGCCTAGGGTTAAGTATAAAGCTGAGCTCTGGTATAATTAGCTAAATATATATGGTAATACCTAAAGGTGAGAAGTATTTTTTATTGGAGGAGCTAAAGAATTTCGTCTTAATTTTGTTTTATAGTCAAGCAAAACTGTAATGTAATTTTCTCTCTATCTTTACACTTACCTTATTGCAAATCATCATATTTGCTCTTTGAGCTCTTCCATGATACAAGTCCCACATCGGCACTCAGATCATGCTAATGCTGTGAAATGATTATAAAATGTAGCTTCTTAAAGACAGCTAGACTCTTCAAAGTCCTTGGTTTCTAAAGTATCTTCTTCAGTCAACAATCAAGTTTTTAATTTAAAATCTTGTGTTTCATTACCTTTCATCTACATTACTAATAAATAAGAAGATCCTTCATCACAATACACTAACAATCAGAAAGAATGCTACTGTGGTGTATTAGTAATCTACTGTGGTTGAGCAAATTACCCCAATATACAGTGGCTTATAATTATCTCACATTTTCTGTGGGTTAGGAATCCAGGTCTGCCTTAGTTGTATGTCTCTGAATCAAGATCTCTCGCAAAGATACAATCAAGTAATCAGCAGGGGCTGCAGCCATCTCACGGTTCTAATGGGTGAGAATTTACTTCCAAATATACTCAGAAATCTGTTGGAAGGCTGCCGGTCTTCACTGACTGTTGAATGGCTGTACTAGTTCCATGTCATATGGTAATCATCATAGGGCAGCTCAAAACATGGCAAATGTTTTGTCCCACAGTAAGTGAGCAGACAGTCAGAAAATAAGAAAGTGCTCCGAAGGATACAATCTGTTGGTACCCTATGCTCAAAAGTAACATCCCATCACTTTTTCTGTATTCTGTTGTGTAGAAATGAATCACTGGTTCTGACTCACACTTGGTGGGGTGGGAGATGACACAAAGGGGTGAAGATCTGGAGACAGGGCTCAGTGGCTGTCTACTACATATGGCTAAAATGTCACTGGATCAAAGAGCTGCAGGCCCTCTCTAGAGCCGTTATATGGGTACCTACAAATTTATGAGTATTTTAAGTGCCTCCATCCTACAATTATTAAAAACATTTTGATGTGGTCAAATTTAGGACTTCAAAACTAGGTATACCTATTTCTAAATTTGATTTGTTCTCTTAGTGTAGGACGTTTTAAATTGTCTCTCTGAGACTTTTGAATAAATAAAGCCTGAGTCTTGAGGAGTTGCTGATTGCCAGATATTTTATTATACACTAGAAAAAATGGGAATTCCTCTGTCCTGTAAGGACACCACTTCCTAAGGAGAGCTCTTTCAGGCTTTGCAGCTACCAGTGAGGTCAATGAAAAGAGTGAGGAAATCATCCTGAGCTAAGGCTTAATTAGTAGAGAAAAGCAAAGTTAAGAAATACATGATTCCTTTTTTGGTCCAAACCTTAGTTTTCATGGCAAAAAAATCATGAATACAGTCTCTAGAGTTTTTATAATTTTGTTTACCTCTCTTGGTCAGGTGCTCAGCCAACTTGACACGGCATAACATTTCCACAAAGATGTTTAAATGCATTTCACATTATTCATCTCATGTGGTGGAACATGAATGACTTTTCAATCACTTGTAATACTGTAACATCAGCTCTGAAAATACAGTTTGTACAAATGCACTCCGAAGTCTAAATTAGGCCTAATTTATATACTATAGCGTCTCCTTACTGAGGCTAAAGACAACCAATCTCATCACTCTTGCATAGCTGTTATATTACATTTCAGATGAGTAATTTCAAGCCCCATTGCATGAGTATCCTACCTTGTTAACCTATATCTTAATGCTGATCTTAGGTTTAATTGGTTGGCTTATAATTTGCCAAATTTTGCTTCATGGAAAGTTAGACTGTGCTCACATATTTGCATTTATATCTAAAATTTTTTATTTTTGTGATTCATTCAAGCTCTTTTTGCTGCTGATTAAACATACTGCTAATATTTCCACTGACATGTTTTTCTGTGTGTGTGTATTATTTCAGTGAATATTTATAAGCTTATCTGATTCATGTACATAATATTTAAAAAAATTTTAAGAAAAATTATGTTGGCTAACAATGTTGTGACAAATGCTCATCTCAAAGGTAAAAAGGACAAAAACATTTACCTGAGAAATGACAAACCTTGATAAATATGAAAATCAGACCTTGTGATGAGGTTTATGAAGGAAAGAAAAAACACCCATAGGAGAAATAAAGGGCAGCAAATGCATCTATATCACAAAGTGTAATGCTTAAGTTGCCAAATCAGTAATAAGCAAAGCACATATAAAAATAAGCTGCTGCATGATAGTTGATCAAGATTGATGAGGAAACTCACTAAGCGATTAAGGTAAAAATGTCATTGTATTAGAATTAAAACAGTACCCAGAAAATAAAATGAAATGGTAGGAAATTGGTATGTTAAGGCAAAAAAAATAATTAAAGAAATTCAAATCATGATACATGAAGATGTATTGGCAAGGATTGATTGGAAACGGGATATAATAGATGGAAATAGGCCGGGCGCGGTGGCTCAGCCTGTAATCCCAGCACTTTGGGAGGCCGAGGCGGGTGGATCACGAGGTCGAGAGATCGAGACCATCCTGGTCAACATAAGTGAAACCCCGTCTTTACTAAAAATACAAAAAAAAAAAAACTAGCTGGGCGTGGTGGCGCATGCCTGTAATCCCAGCTACTCAGGAGGCTGAGGCAGGAGAATTGCCTGAGCCCAGGTTGCGGTGAGCCGAGATCGTGCCATTGCACTCCAGCCTGAGTAACGAGAGTGAAACTCCGTCTCAAAAAAAAAAAAAAAAAAAAAAAAAAAAAAAAAGATGGAAATAAGATACAGTCAATAAAAGTTGTTTAATCTCACAGAATAGTGGTATTTAGCTAGAAGCTTAGCACAAAATATAAAATATGGAAGGACAAAAAAGAGTACTAGTGAGATATGTGGCTGATGTTGCACACGGAGTTGGTATTTTCTTTACTAGTTTATAAGAGACAAAAGTTATATTTCAGAGAGTCCAACCAAGCAATAGGAAACGTTAAAACAAAGGCAATTATATTCATGCCATGGCAGGTAGCAACACAATTAGAATGATTAAATGCTGAAAAAATCCAAGACATATAGGACTAAATTCTAACTTGTAGTAAAGTTGCAGTGAGTCCAAAATAGGTATTCCTGAATGAAAGGACTGCCCTTTGAAAGCAGAATGCAACGTTGGAGCATTAAACTTTGGTAGCAAATGAATAATTTTATGTTATTCTATGACTAAGCAGAGCTTTACTCGTGATTATCAAATCAGGCCACTTCAAGTAAAATTATGTCTATTATTTTTTTAAGGTCGAAATTTGATTGGGAATCCTTCCAGGTCTGTATGATGACTGCTTGAGTTTTCCCATGATGACTCAGGATCTTTAGAATCTTGGAGAAGAGGAAATATATTTTGGTGGCTAACAGTGTAGTTTCTGGCATCAGGCAAGCTAGCTTCAAATCCTGTCTCCACCACTGAGGAGTTGTGGCATTTTGGAAAATTTATTTAAGTTTACAAAACTGCTGTGTCCTGACCTGAAAATGAGAATAATAGTAGCCAAGTCCTTGGATTGTTGGAAAAATAAATGACAGAACATAATTAGTGAAACACTTTAGCAAGAGCCTGGAACACAAAAATGGAATTCAATTGAGTGGTCCTTGAAAAAATTAAAAACGTAATGCAAATGAGGCATTTAGCATAGTACTTGGTTTAATGTAGTAATGCTCAAAATAGATTACTTATAATAACAATAATAATTATAATAATTTTATTAAAATTTTATGTATAATTGTAGGAAATAATTTGGAGGTATGGGAAAATGCTGGATACAGAACAGCTTGCAAATTTAAAGTTAAATTTTTAGATGATACAAGTAATGAAGTAAATGTGTCACATATCACAGAGAGATATCAGAAAACAATTGTAATGTGTCCTCCTTTCATTCCATTATCAATGCCAACAACCTGCACTCCTGAGAATAACACTGCTCTCATTTCCCCTTTTGTATATGTATGCATGTAAATGTATGTGGCTAAGTGATCACAATTGATGTGTTATTCTATAACTAGCTTTGTTCCTTGCTGATATGCCTTGAGATCATTCTATGTCAGTACATAAAGATCTATCTCACTCTTATGGTAAATATTGCATAATTATCTGTAATATAATTGCACATTACTATATTTAACTATGTCCATAATCCCACACTTTTAACTTGTCTTTATTTTATCCCCCTATAATCAATGCTTCAATGAAAATCTGTGTAAATGGCTCTTTGTGAATATATACAAATAAAGATTTAACAGGAACACAGTCCTATAAATGGAATTGCTGGATTGAAAAGCATGCACTTTTTTTTTTCAGGCAGAGTTTTACTCTTGTTGCCCAGACTGGAGTGCAATGGCATGATCTCGACTCATCACAACCTCTGTCTCCTGAGTACAAGCGGTTCTCCTGCCTCAGCCTCCTGAGTAGCTGGGATTACAGGCATGCACCACCACACCCAGCTAATTTTTTATTTTTAGTAGAGACAGGTTTTCTTCATGTTGGCCAGGTTGGTCTCGAACTCCCAACCTCAGGTGATTCACCTGCCTTGGCCTCACAAAGTGCTGGGATTACAGGCATGAGCCACTGGGCCAGGCCAAAGCATGTACTTTTACAGTTTGGGTAGATACTGTAAAATTTTCCTTCAAAAGTTTGTTCCAATGTGTACTTCTGTCAACTGTGCATGATAGAATTTGATTTACCACATTCTTAACAATGCTAGAACACTAGAAATTCTATCTTGCTTTTTCTGTCTCTTACTCCTTTTCTTTTTTTGCTTCTCTAACAGGAAAAATATGTCATCATCGTTTCAATTTGTATTATCTGAATTTTCATAAGGTAAAATGAAAATGTATCTTGTCTTTTCATGTGTTTATTGGCCATTTGCATGTCTTTTTGTGTGAACTATCTATTGATATCCTTTGTCTATCAACCTCCCATCTCTAGTTCCCATATTTATAGTACTTTCTCTATTCTTGAGTTCAACTATTTGTTTTATATAAAACACAAACATGTTTGCCCAGTTTATCACTTCTTTAAAACTATGTGATATCTTTTGGAGTTCAGATATTTAATTTTTTGCAGTATTACTGCCCATATTTTTCTTTTACAACTTCCAAGTTTTGTATCTTGCTCTTCGTTGCAAAAAGTACTTTCATGATTTTCTTTTAACACTTATAAAATGTTTCTTTATGTCAAATTTCTTATTATGTTTTAAAATTATTTATAATTCTAGTGTGACAGATGTATCTTAAGTTTTTCCTTTTTATAGCCAAACAGTTGTCTGTAAATATCCAAATATCTTTCATTGAAGAGCCCATCTTTTCCCTGCTGATTTGAAATGCCATGTTTATCATGTATCAAATCCCTTAAATAAATTGATTTTTTTCTGTGTTCCCTGAACTTTTCTTATTGTATATTTGTCTATCCCTGTAGCCTCTTGCATTTTGCACCATTTTCATTATTAAAGCATCATAGCATGTTTAAAATCTCTTGGCACAAGTTTCACTACCAATTCTTTTTTTATGTTTCTGAACTATTCCAGTGCATTTTTTTCTTCCCAGTAATATTCACACCAAATTATCAAATACGATAAAATTCTTTTGATATTTTGACTCAAATACATTGTGTTTATTATCTTAAGAGTTGGAGATGATCTTGATGCTAAGAAATTGCATCTAAGAAAATTGACTATACATCTATTTAATACTGCATTGAGCACATTTTCTTTTTAATTTCAACTTTTATTTTAGATGCAGAGGGTACATCTGGAGGTTTGTTACATGGATATATTGCAGGAACCTAAGGTTTGGGGTATGGATTTCATCACCTGGTAGTAAGCACAGCCCAATAGGTAGTTTGTCAACCCATGTTTCCCTCATCCCTCCCCACTCCTCCCTCTGGTAGTCTGCCATATATGTTGTTCCTATGTTTCTGTCCATGTGTGCTCAAGAAAATTTGGTATATATACACAGTGGAATACTACACAGCCAAAAAATGAAATAATGTCCTTTGCAGCAACATGGAAGCAACTGAAGGCCATTATCCTAAGCCAACTAACACAGAAACAGAAGAACAAAGACCACATGTTCTCACATATAAGTTGGACCTGAACATTGAGTACACATTGACACAAAACATGGAAAAATAGACACCAGGGTCTACTTGTCTGGGGAGGGCGAGAGCAGTATAAGATTCAAAAAACTACCTATTGAGTACTATGTTTACTAAGTGAGTGATAGAATCATTTGGACACCAAATCCCAGTGACATGCAATGTACCCATGTACAAACCCGGACCTGTACCCCCTGAACCTAAAATAAAAGTAATGAAGAAAAAATTTAAAAAGTATGTAAGATGTATTGATTACTTTCTCTCACCCCTCCCACACAAGTAGACCCTGGTATATCTGTTAAAGAATGACATAATTAGATTTTTTTTTTTACTTTTTCTGTAGTTTGCTAATATGGATTTTTTGATGTTAGTACATCTTTGACGTTGAGGATAAATATTGTTTATAGGTTACATACTCTTAATACACAAATTTATTTATTACCTTGGAATTTGTCATTAGAATTGTGCAGTTTATGGTATTGCAAAAATTTCTATTTCCCTACCAAGTAATAAGTTGTTTTTCTCTAGTTGGGACAAAACAAATTATCATAAAGAGAAGCCATATCTATAAGCAGTTTACTGTTTTCTGTGGCAGAAAAGAAAAAATCTTCAGCTTGGAAGCCTAGAAGATACCATGCCATCCTCTGCATGCTGGAAATTAAAAAGGGGCTTAACTAAATGAATGAGTGAGAAACAAAGTAAGAGAAACTATCTGCTGAAATAATTTGCTTGAAGATACAGGCTGAAGGCTCCTTGGGGTGATAAAATTCATCATGCAAAGATTAAAGTTGATCTACAGAATATCAGATCACACCTGAGCTCTTCATTTTCTTAAGATCAGAAACTTCCATATAGATTTGGTAAGATTTGTTTCTTTCTGAGACTTATATATAATAATTCAAGTGATGTTACCAATCTGTTCTTGGGCATATCTGTTGATCCAATGACTCTCATTCCTAAGATTAAGCACTTTCTTGCCATGCCAGGTATTCATTTCTTTCTGGACATCAGTTAAGCAAGTGAGGAGAACCAATCAAGATGGAGAATAGAGTTGCAAGCTTTTGTGAAAGTTATCTAAGACTGAATCCCTGGTGTGTGAAATTCGATACATATATAATTAATTATATATAATTTCTATGCAGGATAAATTTATGTATATATAATCAACTATCCCATTACCAGTTTTAAAGGCTACCTCCTGTTTTCATGAGATGATAGCTGGATATTTTAAATTGAATACAGGAACTATGAATTATCTTCATAAGAGTTGCAAATTCATGTGTGCAAATGTGTGTATGTCTGTGTACATGTACTTGAAATTGAAAATTCATAATTAATATGATCACAGAAAATCAGAATTTAATATTCATATGTACTTTGTTCTAAGGTTCTACTTAAATTTCTATATTTATAGACATAGTATTACTTTGTTAATTACACATATTTTTATTAACATCTTGATTAAACTTTCACAACTTAGATCAGAGAGAGACAAACATTTTTCTGTATAGTTTCAGATAAGTCATTTTTGGCCATAGGTTTCTCTTGCAACTACACTCCCAATGCAGACATGAAGCAAAAAGCAGTAGGCCAGATTTGGCCAGCAGGTTACAGTTTGTCAACTCGTGGTCCAAATATTTGTTCAATATTTAACATAAAATATTAGACCAAAGATTCTACAAAAATATGTATCTATTTAGCAAAATAGTATTAATACTAAAAATGTGCACCAGTTTGGCAAAACAATGCCAGTGCTATTTACTGTTTCAACACAATATACCTCAAAAAAGTGATCCTGGGCTAAGAATACACATACAGATGCTGTTACTTTCAACAAAGATCAATAAGATAGAGAAAAGGGAAAAAATGGGATTTTTGAAGGTACAGTTTATGACTGCATTAACTTATTTAGCTTAAGTACTTTAAGAGAATGTGTTTGTGGTAGGTAGTCAAAGTCTGGCAGGTAGTAATACTAAAGAAAAATATTTAGTATTTCTCACTGATATGCTGCAGCGGTTCTTTTTGCTTAAATAATTGACTTCAAAACAAAGTAAAGAATGACGGAACAAATTGGAGTTGAATTATATAGATCCTCATTTTGTATGAGGAATTCTAACTCCATTCTTTCTGTGCCTGTCTTCCCTGTCTCCTAAATATACTTTCCAAATAGCTTTCTTTTACTATATCTACAACTTTCTAAGTTTATAACTTTTGGCAAGTTACTTGACTGAGTCTTAGTTTTCTCATTCTCAAGTGGAGACAATTCCTACCTCGCTGGTTTGACAGGATAATTAAATGAAACAAATGATGTAAAAAGGCTGGGGTATATAATAGGTGATCAATTAATATGCTTCATTTTTTCCAGACCCAATGGCTGAAAGCCAAGAATAATTTTTGTCTTTATCTTATATAGACTATTTTAACATTTTTGAATTTTATATTTGGGAGTTTTAAGTGAAAAGGTTTTAGAGGACAGACATATCTTTTGCCTTTGTCTTTCCATTTATCATTTTTCCTTTTCCTTGTGCTACCTAGAAACATCACTCATCCTTCAATTATTAAGCACGTACTATGTGCTATTTCCTTTGTATCAACTATCTAATGACAAAACAATTGCAAGTATTAACACCAAAACCTAATTTGTACATAGCAACAATAAGTGATTTTTATGAATCTGGGGTGCCTTAGTAGCAACTGCACCAATCTTTGCTCATTCGGCTGAGTGTTCTACTGGCTTCAGCTAGACTTCTTCATATGCATGGGAGTTGACTGGTTCTTAAGTTATTTAGGGCAGCCTCTTCTAGAAACACTGAAGTGACCTTGTGTCTCTCTCCCTCCAGCTGATTAACTTGGGCACATTCTAATAGTAATGGAGTAATGCAAGAACAAGCTAGCCAATCACACAAGCTCATTTCAACCCCATATTTGCATCACATTTCCTAACATCTTATTGGCTGTGTCTAGGCATATGGCCAAGCTCAGAGTTAGAGTGGAAGAATACTACAGGTTGACATGTAAAGGGTATGGATACTGAGAAGGATCAAAATTTTGGACTGTTAATACAATCAAATTCTCACACTCAGTGTTAAGTACTAGGGAGTCAAAGGGGTGAGATACCATCCTTGTCCTCAATGAGCAGAGTTCCAAGTCTAGGGTTAGAGAGATAGACATGTAAACAAATAAGTATAGTCACATTTTAAGGGGTTCAAATAGAATGTCAAATATGGGACAGTAGCTAATACAAATAAAGAGAGGGTCACAGATTCTCTCTAGAAGGGGAGAGGGAAGAACAGATAGGAGAAAAATCTTCATTGAAGGAATGTTTGATATGAACTTCAAAAGAAAGTAGGTATTAAGGCATAAGGACATCTTGTTCTGACATTTTGAATGAGCTCAAAAAATTACCTGAAATTTATTTATTAAACCAGTTGTTATCCACAGACCACCTATTAGAATAAAAGTGAGAGAAAATCCAAAACAGTCTCTTAGTATCTTTGTAATGATCTCTGATAATATTTTGACATATGTCAGCTGTTATTTTTAGTGGAAATGAATATGATTTTTGCATTTATTTTATAGAGATATGTTGAGACATTCTAGTTGCAAAGTGATGTCTCTTAGTTTATGAAACTTTTATTTTGTGGACTTATGGAGTTCTGAAATTTGGATATAACTAAATATTATAATATGTGCTTCTGTTATTTTTGTGCTGGTGTCAGATCCAAGAAGTACTAAAAATGTCAAATGGATTGGTGGGAAATAAAAATAAGAAACTATTTTTGGCTACATGATGAGGCCAGTTTTTTAAATGAAGACATTCAGATGACAATTTCTTGAAATATTAACATTATGGAGTTTTAGATAATACTCAAGCATATGATAGTGAATATAGTCAATTTAGAAGATCATCACTGTTCATTGAAAACTCATTAGGCCTTAAATTTATGAATTCACATATCCCCAATATTCTCAAGCCCTTCCTAATCCCTCAACTAATCTCACAGCTCTCTCAGCCACCATCAAATTGCTATTATTTTTATGTAAATAACAAATGTAAGAGACTACCTCCAAAAACTGAGAAGAAAAAATTATTAGTCTCACTGTTGCAAATCAAAATGGAATTGAACTAGTCTACTGTTGTTTAATAGCCAAGTATGCACCTCCTAGCCATTATAAAAAAAAAAAAAAGAGGAGTTATTACTAGAGATACCAAATTAGAGGAATATGTTTTAAAACAAAACACCATAAATTCTAGAATAAAATGGTAGAAGACAAAGAACTGGACCTAAGCTGAGATATGTACTGACTGCCCTCCAGAAGCCTTATGTTCATTTGTTTTCCATAAAACACTTGATACTATATATATGTATATTATATGTGTGTATGTATAAATGCATACTATACTATGTACATTAAAGGAAACCTATTAAACAAATGACTATTGAATATTTTGCTTTGTCAAATCGTCTTACATAACTCTTTAATGTATGTGTCATATGTGTAAATTCACCAAAGATAGGAACCATAAGTATAACACATTTTTCTATTTTCTTCTCGGTCTTAAATAGAAGACATATCTAAGGGTGGTAGAGCAAGACGGTGACATAGAAGTCTACCCTGTTCATTCCTACTGCTGGAACGCTAAACTTAAAAAAAACTATTGGCACACAGAAAAGCATCACCACAAGAACCAAAAGGCAGGTAAGTAATCATAGTACCTGATTTTAAATTTATATCAGGAAAAGAAGTATTGAGGAAGGCAGGAGAGACAGTCTTGTATTGCCAGTGCCACCCTTCCCTCACCCCCAGCAGCAGCTGTGTGGTTCAGAGAGAGAAATTTTGCGTTTGTGGAAGGGAGAGTGCAGTGATGGGGGACTTCACATTGAACTCAATGCTGTCCTGTTATAGTAGAGAGCAAAGCCTCACTGGGCTCAGCTAGCATCTGTGTATGGAGGGAACATTTGAACTGGCCCTTGTCAGAGAGGAATTGCCAGTCCCAGCATTTGGAACTTGAGTTCTGTGCAAGCCTTGCCACTGTGGGCAAGTTTACTTGATAGGCAGTTTAAGATACAATCACCGTAATTCCTAGGCAACTTCTAGTGCTAGGTGGGTCTTAGAGTCAGTGGACTAGGGTGACATGTCCTAGGGAGATACAAGCTGGGGTGGCTAAGGGGGTGTCTGTGCTAGCCCTCCCCCTACACGAGGCAGTGCAGCTCACAACAATGAAAGTGACTCCTTTCATCTGCTTAAAGAAAGGAGAGCAAAGAGTAAGAAGGAATTTGTCTTGCATCTTAGAGACCAGCTCAGCCATAGAAGAGTAGGACACTGGGCAGTGTCATAAGGCCCCTGTTCCAGGAGCCAGCTCCTGGATGACATTTATTGATGCACCATGGAACAAAAGGGAACTGGTTGACTTGAAGAGAAGGACCCAGTCCTAGAAGGATTCATAATCAGCTAACTAAAGAGCCGCTGGGCCCTCAATAAACCACAGCAACACCTAGAGAGTATGCTGCGGGCCCTGGGTGAGACTTGGAGACATGCTGGCTTCATGTGTGATCCAGCACATTCCCAACTGTGCTGGCTATGGCAGCAGAATATTTCTGTTTGAGAAAAGGAAAAGGAAAAGGAAAGGGGAGTTTGATTTGTACATTAGGAACCAACCCAGCCACAAGGAGGAAGAGCAAGAAGTAGGCCCTTAGGATCTCTGAGTTCAGACCTAGGCAATAAAACAGTATTTATGGACCTGCCCTGGTCTGGAGAGGAGCCCACTGCCCTGAATGGTGAGTGCCAGGCTTGGCAGCATTTACCACAAGCTGACGGAGAAGACTTTGATCTATAAGTAAATGTTGATGTGGGCTGACAAAATCCCTTTGGACTATTGGTGTTGGTGGCCACAGGGAGAGGCTCCTCTGCCTGTGAAAAGGTGAAAGAAGAGCAGGAAAGACTGCATTGTGGTTTGCGTGCCAGCTTAGCTGTAGTACAATAGAATATCAGGTAAATTGCTAAGGTTTTGACTTCAATCCCTGGCTCCTAAACATTATCTCTGGACATACGCAGGGCCTGGAGGATCTTGTCGCTGTAAAGGGAGGGGCCTCAGGAAAAACCCAGTGCTGGGTTAAGTTTGGATCTGACTCAACGCAGTCCTAGCGATGGTGGCCACAGAGGTGCTTGCATCACTACACCATCAGTCCCAGGTGGCTCAGCACAGGGAAACGGATATGGTTTGGCACTGTGTCCTGACCCAAATCTCATCTTGAATTGTTATCTGCATAATCCCCACATGTCAAAGGAGGGACCTAGTGGGAGGTGATGGAATCATGGGGGCAGTTTCCCACATGCTATTCTCTTGACAGTGAGTGAATTCTTACAAGATCTGATGGTTTTATAAGTTTTTAACAGTTCCTTCTTCACATGCTCTCTCTCGTCTGCTATTATGTAAGACTTGCCTGCTTCCCCTTCTACCGTGATTGTAAGTTTCTGGAAGCCTCCCCAACCATGCGTAACTGTGAGATTTAGGAGGGGTAGGGGTGGAATGATATGGTTTGGCTCTGTGTCCCCATACAAATCTCATCTCCAATTGTAATCTTCATAATTTTCATGTGTCAAAGGAGGGACGTGGTGGCTGTTTTTGGTTTTCATTTGGTGTGTTTGTTTATGAAATAAGTGTTAAGTTGTCATCAATTTGAAATAATTAGTTATAAGATATTATTTGCATAATTCATGATAACTGCAAATCCAAAAACATTCGACAGACACACAAAAACTGAAAAGGAATAAATTAAATTATACCACTAGGGGAAATCACTTTCACTAGGAAAAAAAAAAAAAAAAACCCAGGATGGAAGGAACAAAGGAAGAGAAGACAGCAAAACAATCAGAAAACAAATAACAAAATGACAGGAATAAGTCTCTACTTATCAATAATAACATTGAATGTAATTGGACTAACTTCTTTACCAAAAGACATAGAGTTGCTGAAAAACAAGACCCAGTGATCTCTTGCCTGCAGGAAACACCCTTCACCTATAAAGATGCGCATAGACTGACAAGAAAGGGATGGTAAGAGATACTCTGTGCCAACAAAAACCAAAACAGAACAGGAGTTGTTATACTTCTATCAGACTAAACAGAATTCATCACAAAAACTGTAAGAAGAAACAAGAAGATCATTATATAGTGATAAAGGGGTCAATTTATCAAGAGGACATAATGATGGTAAATATATATGCACTCAACACTGAAGTACCCAGATATATAAAGAAAATATTACTAGAGATAAAGAGAAAGATAGGACCAAATACAATCATTGCAGGAGACTTCAACACCCTGCTTTCAGCATTTCATAGATCTCCCAGACAAAAAATCAACGAAGGAACATCAGAGTTAATCTGCACTATAGAATAAATGAATCTAATAGGTATTTACAGAATAGTTCATCCAAGGATTGCCCAATACACATTCTTTTTTTCAGCACATGGATTATTCTTAAGGATAGATCACATGTTGGTCACAAAGCAAGTCTTAAAACGTGCAAAAAATTGAAATAATATCAAGCATCTTCTCCAACCACAATGGAATAAAACTAAAAATCAATGAATTGAGAAATTTTGGAAACTATACAAATACATAGAAATTAAACAATATGCACCTGAATGACTGGTGAGTCAATGAAGAAATTAAAAAATATATTGAAAAAGTTATTGAAACAAATCGTAATAGAAACACAACACACCAAAGCCTATGGGATACAGCAAAAGTAGTTCTAAGAGAGAAAATTATACCTATAAGTACCTACATCAAAAAAGAAAAAAAAAACTTTAAATAAATTATCTAATGATGCAGCTAGAAAAGCTAGAAAACATGAGCAAACCAAAGCCAAAATTTGTAGATGGAAAGAAATAATAAAGATCAAAGCAGAAATATATAAATTTGAACTGAAGCAAGCAATACAAAAGATTAACAAGGCAAAAAGGTATTTTTTTGAAAAGATAAAATTGACAACCCTTTAACCATACTTGTGAGGAAATTAAAAGACCTAAATAAATAAAATCAGAGATGAAAAATAAGCATTACAACTGATACTGCAGAAATTCAGAGGATCATTAGTGGCTACTGTGAGCAACTATATATGAATAAATTGAAAAATCTGGAAGAAACTGACAAATTCCTAGACAAGTACAAGAAACCAAGATTGATCCATGAAGAGTTAATAATCTGAACAGATGAAAAGGTAATGCAATTGAAGCCATAATAAAAAGTCTCCCAGTAGAGAAAATCCAGAGACCCAGTGAATGCACTGCTAAAGTCTACCAAGCATTTAAAGAAATACTAGTAACAATCATACTCAAACTATTCTGAAAACTAGAGGGGTAGGAAGTACTTCCAACTCATTATACAAAGCCAATATTACCCTGTGGTTGTTGAAAAAGACAACTACAGTCCAATATCTCTGATGAGTATTGATGCAAAATTCCTCCATAAAATACCAACAAACTGAATTCAACAATTTGCTAAAAATATCATTCATTGTGATGAACTGAAATTTATCCTAGAGATTCAAGAGTGGTTTAACACATGCAAATCAATCAATGTGATACCCCATATCACAGAACAAAGGACAAATACTGTGTGATCATTTCTATTAATGTCAAAAAAGCATTTAATAAAATTCAGAATTCCTTCATGATATAAACTCTCAAAAAACAGTTTAGAAAGAACATACATCAACATAATACAAGTCAAATATGACAGACCCAAAGCTACTATCATACTGAACAGAGAAAAATTGAAAGACTTTTAAGATGTGAAACATGACAAGGTTGCCCACTTTCACCCGTTATTCAGTGTAGCCTACCTAGATAAACCTGGCAAGAGAAAGATGTAACGGGTATTCAAATTGCAAAGAAGGAAGTCAAATTACCCTTGTTTGTAGATGATAGGATCTTATTTTTGGAAAATCCTAAAGTCTCCACAAGAAAACTATTTGAACTGATAAAAATTCAGTAAAGTTGCAGGATATAAAATCAGCATACAAAAATCAGTAGCATTTCTATACACCAATAGTGAGTAATCAGTAAAGAAAAGAAAAGGCAATCTCATTTACAATAGTCACAAATTAAATTAAATACCTAAAAATTAACTCTATCAAAAATGTGAAAGATCTCTATAATGAAAACCATAAAAGACTGATGAAAGAAATTGAAGAGGATACAAAATAAATTGACAGATATCCTACGTTCATGGATTAAAAGAATCAATATTGTTTAAATATCCCTGCTTCCCAAAGCAATTTATAGATTCAATGCAATCTCTATCAAAATATCAATAACATTCTTCAGAGACATAGAAAAAACAACCTAAAATTTATATGGAAACACAAAAGACCCAGAATAGCCAATATATAATAAGCAAAAAGAACCAAACTAGAGCATACTACAAATTATACTACAGAGTGATGATAACTAAAACAGCATAGTACTGGTTAAATAAAGGCACACAGATCAATGGAACAGAATAAAAAACTCAGAAACAAATCCTTCTATTCTTACAGTGAGTTCATTCTTCATAAATGTACCAAGAACATATGCTTGTGAAAAGACAGTCTCTTCAATTAATGGTGCTAGGAAAACTAAATATCCAAAGGCAGAATAATGAATCTAGATTCCTATTTCTTGTCATATACAAAAATCAAATCAAACTCGATTAGAAGCTTAAATCTAAGACCTCAGACTATGAAGCTATTATAAGAAAACTTTGGGTAAACTCTCCAGGACATTGGTCTGTGCAAAAATTTCTTGTGTAATACCCACCAGCACGTGCAACCAAAGCAAAAATGAACAAATGAGATCACATCAAGTTAAGAAGCTTCTGCACAGGAAATGGCACCATCAACAAAGTGAAGAAAATCTACAGAGTGAGAGAAAATATCTGTGAACCACTCAACTGACAAGAGATTACTATATATATATATATATATATATATATATATATATATATATAATATACATACATACACACATATGGGGGTAAAATAACTCTATAGAAAAAAAAGTCTAATAAGTCAATTTAAAAATGGGCCAATGGTTTGAACAGATATTTCTCAAAAGAAGACATGCAAAAGGCAAACAGGAATATGAAAAGGTGCTCAATATCATTGATCATCAGAAAAATGCAAAGCAAAATTACAAGGAGATATCATCTCACCCCAGTTAAAATGGCTTTATCCAAAAGTCAGGCAATATCACATGCTGGAGAGGATGTGGAAAAAAATGAAACACTTGTATGCTATTGGTCAAAATGTAAATTAGTACAACCACTATAGAGAAGAGTTTGGAGGTTCCTCAGGAAACCTCCAAAAAATAGAGCTACTATATGATCCAGCATTCCCATTGGTAGTATATACCCAAAAGAAAGAAAATCAGTATACCAAAAAGATATCTGCACTCCCATGTTTGCTCCAGGACTATTTAAAATAGCTGACATTTGGAAGCAACCTATGTGTCTGTATTAGTTCATTCTCACATTGCTGTAAAGAATTGTCTGAGACTGGGTAATTTATAAAGAAAAGAGGTTTAGTTGACTCAGAGTTCTGCATGGCTGGAAGGCCTCAGGACACTTACAATTATGGTAGAAGGTAAAGGGGAGGAAGGCACCTTCATCACAAGGCAGCAGGAGAGAGAATGACCAAAGGAGGAACTTGCTAAACACTTATAAATTTGTCAGATCTCATGAGAACGTACTATCACAAGAACAGCATGGGGGAAACCACCCCCATGATTCAATTATCTCCACCTGGTCTCTCCCTTGACCTATGGGGATTATGGTGATTACAATTCAAAATGAATTTTGGGTGGGGACAGAGCCAAACCATATCAGTGTGCATCAACAGATTAATGGATAGAGTAAGTGTGATGCATATGCACACTGGAGTACTGTTAGACAAGAAAAAAGAATGAGATTCTGTCATTTACAACAGCATGTATGAAACTGGAGATCATTATGTTAAATGAAATAAGTCAGGCATAGAAAGACCTGCATCACATATTCTCACTTATTTGTGGGATCTAAAAATCAAAACAATTGAACTCATGGAGATACAATGTAGAATAGTGGTTACCAGAGTCTTGGAATGGTGGTGGGGCAGTAGATGTGAAGTAAAGATGGTTAATGGGTAGAAAAAAAATGAAAGAATGAATGAAAACTAGTATTTAATAGTACAACAGGGTGACTACAGTAAATAACAATTTAACTGTACAAAAAAAAAATAACTAAAAGAGTATAACTGGTTTGTAGTACAAAGAATAAATACTTGAGAGGATGGATACTCAGTTTTCCCTTATATGATTATTACATATTGCATGCCTGTAGCAAAATATCTCATGTATCCCATAAATATACACAACTCCTATGTATGTACAAAGATTTAAAAAATAGAAATTAAAAATTTAAAAATAAAATCAATAGAAACACTGATATTAGAGACAATTTGAGAAAATAAAACATTAATTCAAAATATCACATCTTATCATAACTTTTTGGCATAGTATCATTTTCCAGTTTTTGCCCATATTAAAATATCTTTTTCCCATTATTAAAATAATTTGGCATATCTAATTGTATATTTTAGAAAACAATACATTATAAATATTTCCATGTTTCTATATAATATTCATCATATGAATTTTAACAGTGGTAAAATATTTAATTCTGATAATATTGCATACTTTCATTCAGTATTTATTAAATAATCACCATATGCTTTTAAGCTACTTTTTTACATGCAGAATATTTTCAGTTGTTTTCATATATATGATGCGACAATGAATATGTTCAATTATGTAGGATATATTTCTATAACAAGCCATGCTTTGTCAAAGGCAGTGCATGTCTTTACTGCCCTTGGTATATACATCCATGTTTCTTTCCAATTTTAAAATGCCACCAAAAAGGATGCATGATAACCTTGCTAGCACTGGACAGTATGACTTTTTAAATGGTGATAACATGTATAATGAAAATCTCTATAGTGCCTAGCAAGGTGAATTATTCAGCAGTAGTGAACAGATAATAAGAATACACTCAATATACACGTGGTATATCACACTACGAGGTAGAGAAATAAGATGATATAAAAGAGATTATATTGGCACACTGGAGAAGAAAATGCTGCATGAGTCAGAGTACTTCAAAGAGGAATGTCCTAGCATGAAAATTACGTAACAATAAAGAATGACAAAGAAATAGTATTAACAACCATATACATTACAAAGATAAGATGAGAACAAGATGTATAAAGTATTTAAAGTGCTTAGAATACTATCTGGCATATGTCATATGCTATATGATTTTTTTGATGATGACGATTACAATGAATCTGATTGCATGTTTTCACTAAACCCATTCAGATCTCTAAATAATCCTATACAATAGGTATTATTATTGCTGCCATCTTGTAGATGAGAAAACTGAGGCAAAGAGACATTAGGTATCTTGTTTTATGTATGTATTAGAGCAAAAGAGATGACTCCATGAACCATGCTTCTAGTGATTGCCATAATCTGCCTTCTATTAACAACGGTCCTTGATTATATGTCAGGAGATGCCTCTAAAACAACAGGGTATATTAAAAATTTATTAGTGCAGAAATCAGGAAAATTTCAGATGGAAGAGGAATAGTTTGAGAATTTTATACTTGATAGTCTATCAGTGTAATGGGATTTTTTTTCTAAGTGAACTATATAAAGGGGTAAGCAGGATACTGGAATTTGAGGAAGAGAAAAAATACTGAATAGACATTGTGAAGAATGATTTATAGATTCTATTTATTCCTCTATTCAACAAATATTTATTAAGGCCCTACTATGTGCCAGACTCTGCATTAAGCGCTGAAGATACAGTAGTCAACATACACACATATACACACTCAAACAAAGTTCCTGCTCTCATAAAACTTACAATCGCCGGGCGCGGTGGCTCAAGCCTGTAATCCCAGCACTTTGGGAGGCCGAGGCGGGTGGATCACGAGGTCAAGAGATCGAGACCATCCTGGTCAACATGGTGAAACCCCGTCTCTACTAAAAATACTAAAAATTAGCTGGGCATGGTGGCGCGTGCCTGTAATCCCAGCTACTCAGGAGGCTGAGACAGGAGAATTGCCTGAACCCAGGAGGCAGAGGTTGCGGTGAGCCGAGATCGCGCCATTGCACTCCAGCCTGGGTAACAAGAGCAAAACTCCGTCTCAAAAAAAAAAAAAAAAAAAAAAAAAAAAAAAAAAAAAAAAAAAAAACTTACAATCCAGGGGATAAAGACTAAAAAAAGTAAATGTTAGTAAATAAATACACAGAGAGAGAGAGAGAGAGAGAGAGAGAGACAGAAAGAGAGAGAGAGAGAGAGAGAGAGACAGAAAGAGAGAGAGAGAGAGAGAGAGAGAGAGAGAGAGATTATGCCCAATGGTGAAAAATCCTTAAAGAGGAAAAATAAAGCAAAGTAGATTTAGAGAGTGCCAGTGGAAGTGGAGGGAGAGTTCTATTCTACACAGATGGGGACATTGATAGTCTTTCTGTTAAGATGGTATTTGAGACTAGATCTGACAGAAATGAAGACCATAAATCATGCAGATATTGGGGGCACATTACTTTTCAGACAAAGAACAGCAACACAAAATTCCCAAGGAGGAAGGATTCTTGGTATTTACATAGATGAGAAATGAAACAAATGTGATGGAACAAGTAGAGGAGAAAGAGCAGGAGATGAACTAATAAAAGCAGTGATGAGGGTGCACTGGTTATACAGAGTTCTGGAGGCCATTGTAAAGGCATTTTACAGTGAATAAAATTGAAAGTTATTGCAGGGTTTTGAGTAGAGAAATAATATGATCTCACTTATGTTTTCAAATAATTCTGGTTGTTGTGTAGAGAAGGGCACGGTGGAAGGAACAAAGGTCAAAGCAGCAGCTACTGCAATAATCCAAGCCAGAAAATATGAGAACTTGGACCAGGACAATGGTGGTAGAAATGAAGATTAGTGGATGGACTCAGAATATATTTCAGAGGTAGAACAGATTGCATACTCACAGACCTAATTGAGCGAGAGATAAAGAAAAAAAAAGACAAGAGTAATGGTTAAGTTTTTGGTTGAAGCAAATATGTAGTTAGTGGTGCCATTTAAAGAAATAGAAAGGTGTGGAGGAGGAGCAGATAGGTGCAAAATTCACGAGTTGGGCCTTTCACTTATTAGATTTAAGATATCTTTTAGACATCCATATGGGGACGTTGTAGATTATGCAATTGGAAAGATGAGTCTGTAGTTCAAGAATGAGTTCTAGATTGAAGACATTAAGTTAGGAGTCATCAGTGTATAGACAGTACTTAGAGTCAAGATATGAGATCACTAGGGAAGTGAGTGCAGATATAAAAAAAGAGGTTCAAAAAGGATTCAAGAACTTATATACTGAGCCCTGAGAAATCTGATAATCAGAAGAGGGCTTGAAGTAAAGTGGGGCACTCACCTTGGGCCCAAAATTTAAAGGGGCACCAAAAACCTCACCAAGAAAAACTAATGCAATATTTTCTAAAAACAAAAATTAATGGCCAGGCACAGTGGCTCACTCCTGCAATCCCAGCACTTTGGGAGGCTGAGGTGGGTGGATCACAAGGTCAGGAGTTGCAGACCAGCTTGGCCAACATGGTGAAACCCCATCTCCACTAAAAATACAAAAATTAGCTGGCCGTGGTGGCAGGTGCTTGTAATCCCAGCTACTCGGGAGGCTGAGGTAGGAGAATCGTTTGAACCTGGGAGGCTGAGGTTGCAATGAGCTGAGATCACACCAATGCACTCTAGCCTGGGTGGCAAGGTGAGACCCTGTCTCAAAAAAAATAAAAATAAAATAAAAATAAGTCAATGCAAAAATCGTTGATGCACAAAATACTAAGATTTTAAGTAAAGATAGAATCAGCAATGCTGAGTTTTCCATTTGCCTCAGGCTTCAATATGGCTCAGCTGAGCATTGTTTCAGAGGTCCAGACGATGAAGTGGAACAGGTGAAGCAGAAACTTTGATGCTCTCTTCAACTGACTGAATTAAACTGTAGAGGAAAGAATTCTACTTACAGTGGGCCAAATCTGCCATTTCAGACCAAGTAAAATCTCTTAGACATAAGACGTCATTAATAAACTATAACTTTACAAGGACAACTAAATGTTGATAATCAATTTTATCTTATAACAATTTTAAAATAGTGCATAGAATAAAGTAATATAAATAGAATAAAAAGAAATGAAAGCATAGTAGGAAAATGCAACATTTGCAGCAAACAAGTAGATAATTTTACAATTTAAAAAGAACTACATCAGAAAAAGAAAAAGGCAAACAATTTAATATTTTTAAATGGGCAAAGGGTGTGATCAGTTCACTTAATTAAAAAAGAAGAAATGCAAGGAAATTTGTGTTTAAAAATCCCTCTTAAATAATTCATATCCACATCAGACATAATTTTGAATTATCTGAAAGGCTAAAACTAAAATAAATAAAAACCCAGTATTGTTGAGAGTTAAGAAAGCAAAGAACTCTCATCCATAGTTGATGCAAAGCTAAATTGGTTGAATTCTTTATGGGGGAGTTTAGTTATACCTATCAAAATAGCAAATTCACATGCTGTTTGATACCAAAATTCCACTGCTATAGATTTACTTTCTGTATTTATCCAAAATATGTAAAGATATATGAACATTGATTTTCTTTGCAACATTGTTTATAATAGTAGAAAACTGTGTATACACACAGATATCTATCTATATAGAGATAGATATAAACCTTAAAACTGTTTATGATAAATAACATTATCATAATGTTATAGTGTTTATAGACACTTTGGGAGTTTGTGTATCTTTTTATAAAAGTAATAGAGAACATGCAATAATATGTAACCATTAAAATAATAAACCAAATCTTTATGTGCAGATGAGAAAAGATACTAATAAAAAACAACAAAGCTTATTATAATCTCTAAAGTACAATAGAATATAACACTTTTACCATAAATAAAAAGAAATTGCATTATGTGCATTTAAACAGGGATGTTTGTATGTCTGTATATGTGTGTGTATTTAATCTGGAAGAATGTGTAAGACATTTTAAAAGCATTAACCTTTGGGGATTAGGACTAGGAAGAATTAGGTAGTCTTTTACTTTCTTTATATCTGTCTGCATTGTTAAAATTTTGGGTCAATGTTCACGTAGTATGTTTTGTAAATGTTACAGGTGAGGGAATTGTGAGATTTTTTGTGTGTGTTATCAAGATACAAAATGAAATCTAATTTGAATTTTAAAAATTGTATAGATGACAAATTACTTAAGATAAAAATTTACAACACAGCTGTATTGGAAGATAACGATTTATTTTACATTGAACTTACAAAAGTTTTATTTAAATAATCATGACCAATTACATTGAATGATTTTCTTAATAATTAAATTTATATGCAGCATCAAATTGTACACGTATACAATTTTAGTCATCTTAGGGACATGTCTATTGCCTAAAACAAGGCAACTAACAGGAATTGTCATCTCTTAAAATAAATTTGCTCTAAAAAGAAAACATTATAAGTAAATATCATAATTTTGTCATAGCATTTGCACCTTAAGACTTATTTCATATTTTCATCTAATATTCTTTAAATATGGTTTTTAAGTGTTTTCAACAGTTAGGTATAATTTTCCTCATGTGTTTGGATACTAGATTATTTCTTGCAACTACATTGCAGTCTGAAAATGAATTGTAGAATGATTTGATTTATAGAAATGTACTTGATATCTGCCTTTATTGAGTATGAACTAGGAAGTTACAGTGTTTGTTTGAATTAACATACTAGGATACCTACTGTGTAGTTACTGTATGACCTTGAGTAAGTGACATAAGAGTTTTTGTGTCTCAATACTCTCAGTTGTAAAATGAGAATAAAAGTAGTCCATGCCTCACAAACTTATTAGAATTGAATGGTTTCATCTACGTAAAATACTTGGGATAGCATGTAACATAAAATCAGCACTACATCTGTTATCTATTGCGGTTTTACCACTAAGAGTATTAGATGTCCATGGGAATTAGTGAAGAGCAACTTAGTAAAGATGAAACAAATAAAAATTCCAAGTCAAAAATGTGTAATAACATATATATAGGACTTTTGTTCATAAACTACATTTAAGTTATACATTATTGCCATATAAAGTAGCCACAGGACTAGGTTGCTTACTTATGGGTACGGTGGTGTGCTGCATTAAATTAGGAATCAAGAGAAAAAGGATTCCGTAATGCCAGCACTTTGGGAGGCCAAAGTGGATGGATCGCTTGAGGCCAGAAGTTCCGAGACCAGCTTGGCCAACACGCCGAAACCCTGCGTCTCCTAAAAATATAAAAAGTAGCTGGGTGTGGAGGCTGAGGCATAAGAATTGCTTGAAGCTGGGATGCAAAGGTTGCAGTGAGCCAAGTTTGCACCACTGCACTCCACCCTGGGCCGCAAAGCAACAGAGCGAGACTGTTTTGTTTTCTTTTGTTTTTGAGACAGTCTCACTCTGTTAGGAGAGAGCAAAAGGATTTAATCCACCTTGCTATTGTGCTCAAAGATGTGCAGTTTGGGACGCATTACATATACTCATTGAGCAGATTTCTTCATCTATACATGAAAGACGTAAGTTAAACAACCTGCAATTTCCCTTCAGGCTTTAAAATTATCCTAATCCTTAAGTAGTTGTTGACCAAATAGTTGAGGCATGAAACTTGTTGATAAGAATGAGTCTGGTAAAACATCTAATTAGTGCTGAATGAGCGAGAGAGAGATTGTGTGTGTGTGTGTGTGTGTGTGTGTGTGTGTGTGCTTGTGTGTGTGCATATTTTGGGAAGAGGGATACAATGAATCAGTGTTAGCTACATTTTTCTTTTACATTAATGCCGTAATTTGGATGTTAAGTCTATCAAATAAAGAATTATATAATCAAAAGCTATGAAACTTCAATTCAGATCTACATTCTCATTACTTTTAACAAAATCTTCCCTTCAATCTTTCCTCTACTATTTTGTACATTTGTAGATAAGCTTAGCACCTTCCTTATCAAAGACATTCTGAAGTAAGCAGTCACAGCAAAAGGGCAGTTCATTCTTCTTACACTGTGTCCAATTTGTGTAGAAAGTTGTGTCAAAGCTATGTCTATCTCCCTCGCATATGAAAAATATCAGTTTGGGGAACTAAAATCAGAAAGAAAGAAAGAAAAAGAAAGAAAAAAAGAAAAGAAAGAAAGAAAGTAAGTCTGCATTTTTAGGCAAACTGATTTAACAAGACTCCTCCAGATGTATTTTACTGGGGCAAACTCTCCCTGTGTGGGATTTCCAGGATCTCGGTAGCAAATGAAATCAGCAAAAGAGAAATGTTAACAATGCCTTTGAAATAAGTGAAACATCAGCCAGGCCCAGTGACTTGTGCCTGTAATACCAGCATTTTGAGAGGCCAAAGCAGGTAGATCACTTGAGACTAGGAAACACCAGCCTGGACAACATGGCAAAATCTTGTCTCTACTAAAAATAAACATATACAAAACAAATTAGCTAGGCGTGGTGGCCCATGGCTGTAATCCCAGCTACTTGGGAGACTGAGGCACAATAATTGTTTGAACCTGGGATGGGGAGACTGCAGTGAGTCAAAGTTGCACCAGTAGACTCCAGCCTGAGAGACAGAAGAAGATTCTTCCTCAAATGAATAAATAAATAAATAAAAGTGAAACATCAACATTAATAAAATCTCCATTGCTAGAAAATCAGTGGCATTTTCCCAGTGTCCCATGCTCTGAACCAGTACAGCATTCTAGGGCAGAGGAAGGGCAATAGCTACAGTATCAGTACACACTCATGTAATCGTCATAATTGACAAATTTAATGAGCTTGCTCTCATCTCCTTCCTTCAACATTATTGGCTATAGATGTAAAACGCTATCAAGCAACCACTCTAGGCCAACAAATGATACTGAAGTTGATTTTTATAATATTTCTTATTTACGATCCCATGGTGAGGGCTGCCAAATTGCACAACTTCAAAGGAAACAATTCATAAAGAATTGTTACCTAGGTGAACTGCAATCCCTCAAACAAATGCAAAAGCTGAATATGGCCTTCTAGAGTTGTGCAACATGACAGTCATGCCCATGAATGTTTGAACATCTATTTAGCAGGTGTTGTATTTAGGTCACATTTTTTGGTACTAGTGATAGCAACATCAATAACCTTGCCAATTTTGTAGGTTTTTCTTACTATTTCTTCCAAATCAGTTATCTTGGCTATCTCCTGAAAAGTTGTTAGAAAATAACACCAGGGATCTGATTCTGTCAGTGAGTAGTAATCATTTACACAATGAATATTAAAAGTACCCTGAAAGAGTTAATGTATATATATTTTTTTACTCCCTTTTCACTGTTATAATCAGTTCTGCCATCTGCATAGTGAAAGAAATCTTGAGACTTGACCTGTTATCAAAATTCTTCATAAATGGAGTAATCTGGACCCACGAACTGCATCTGTGTATTACCAAACGCCTGCACATTTCACTGTATAATCAAACTGAGTCAAAATATGACAAATTGGTGAAGATGGACAAGGCTAGGTGAAAAATGGACTTAGCATGTATGTAACTGAGAAGAAAATAAATTGGGCTTCTCACACCTGCAGTGCTATATGAATCATGAAGGAAATTCCAAAAGAATTCTCTGACTTGGTTTTTCCTTTTTCTCTCTTAAATTTAAAAATCAAATATTTTCCAGTTCATTTGGATTTTCTTATACTTTGAGAAAATATGCAAGCCTTTCAAGCAGAGACACAGAAGTACAACTCTATGCTCCTTTATTCATTGTGTAGGTTTCACATTGCCAATCTTCCTTTAGGTGTTAAAAAAAAAATGGTCTAGGCCTAGTTATAATTGATAACAAGGCCATCATTATCAACTGTTACCACATTAGGCAGTCCCTGCAGCCTTTTCACAAATGGATAGAGGTGAAGTTTGATCTCCCTGATTTTCTAAATGTTCATTCTGTCTCTCTCCAATCCTGAGTTGGCTAGGTTTGTCTGTTTCCTTGACATATCTCCTAGATACTCTATTAAATTTTTAAAAAATGTCAATGAGAAATTGCTTCCCCTGATGACTTATTCTAAACCAGAAAATGACATGATTGGCACTAGAGCTACTGAGTTGAACCTGCAGTAACATGAAAGGTGCATGGACAGATTCTAAAATGTACACCCAATGATCTCTATCTCAGGGTTCACATATTTTTGTAATTTGCTTTCCTTGTATCTTGATGAGGTCTGTGACTTGCTTCTAAGAAACTGAATATGGCGAAGGTGATGAAATGTTGCTTCCAATAGCAAGTTGCATTATATACGACTTCAACTTGTTAGCAGATTTGTTCTCTCTCCCTCGCTAGCTTTGAAGGAATAGATTTCGTAAAATAAGTGGTCATGTTGGAGAAGCTCATGTGGCAACAAACTGTAGGTGGTCTTTAGGAACTAAGGAAGGCTTCTAGCAAGAAAGAAACCCTTGGTCCTGAAGCAGCAAGAATATGAATTCTGTGACAACCTGAGTGTGCTTGGAAGCAGATCTTTCCCTAATGAGACTATAGCCTAGTTTGACATCTACTTTGCCAACTGGTGAGACTCTGAAGCAGAAAACCCAGCTAAGCTGTGCCCATGCTTCCAATCTACAGGCACTGTGAGATAATCAATATGTATTGTTTCAAACGCCATTGAGTTTGTGATGATTTGGTTTGCAGCCATACAAAACTAGTACCAAAGGATTTCTGGAAGATATTAGAACACACCAGTCACCTATGACTCAGTTATACAATACCATGGTCTTATTAGCAAGCCCTTCATATTTACTGACTTATTTGAACACCCTGAGATTGCATTGCACCAGGAACTAGCTAGTACAGTATCTGGGCTAGCATTTAGGTAAACCTTCCACTCAAAGAAATTCTTTAGTAAATTGATCAGTGCTTTATAGAGAATTGTGTGGAAGAGTCTGAATAATGGGACAGTACTCTGACTATTCAGTGATGTTATTGTGCTTCTCCTCCTTGATGTTCCTATTTCTTGCCTATACACTTTCTGGAAAATAAATGTGAACCAACCACTCCATATTAGCCCTCTGTTTTTGTCTCTGTCATTATTTTTTCATCTTCACCCACTCCAACACTTTCCTCTAATTTTGAATTTTCCTAAAGTAGGTAAGTATTAAAATAGGTATAATCATAGTTTCAAGTCACAGGAAAGGACAAAATAACATTTTTTTCTGCTTCTAGTCATTTAATCACCTCAGCCTCTGACACTTTGCTATTTCATAAGCAAGATATCAGATCTGTTTGAGGAGGTATTCAGTTTCCCAGACAGTACAGCATATGCCTTAAAAAGGATGATGAGACTCCTATTCAGTGCAACTTAGTGGGAAAAACTGAATGTATGCAAGTGTTTGAAGAATCTTAGGCTTATTGTTTCACCAATGCCATGACCACCGATCTTACAAGAGTCTCAGAAAAGGTGAAAGCCAAATATTAAATTGAATTTCTTTATAGGAGAGTTAACCAGATTTTTAAAACACAGAAAGAAGTAGTAAAATTATTTTGGTCATATTATATTGCATATCATAAGATTTACATAAGTCTGTTGTTTTGAGGCCTTATCAGTATTTGGTGGGATTAATTAACAGTTTCCCAGTACCTCTAATATAGTACCTCTGTATATATATAATATTTATATACCTCTGTATATATATATAACAATTATAGCACTCAAATTCAGAGAAGTAATTTAAAATATTAAATTAATTATTAAAAGTCTAAATGAGACCTCAAAATCCCTATTCTGTCTTTATTTCCAGCCACAAAAAAATGAAATCAATCTAATTCCCTTACTAAACAAAAAAGATTAACTAACACCTTTATTGTATTTCATACATTAAAATCTAATTTTTTAATAACAGTTTTACTGAGGTATTATTCACATGCCATAAAATTAACTAATGATTTTTTTAGTATAGTCATTGAGTTGCAAAGCCATCACTATTATCTAATTCCAGAACACTTCCATCCTGGTCAACATGGTGAAACCCCGTCTCTACTAAACTATTTTCCAAAGTGATTATATCATTTTACTGAGACATTTAATATTAAAAATTGGACAATTATCAGAATTATTATGTTCAGTGTATAATCCTTAATATCTCATGAACACTGGTATTTGAGGAATATATAATTGTCTTTGTAGAGGACTTGACAGCTGGGCCGAAATGATAAATGGTTGATTTAAACAGGTTGCCGGAAACATGATGCATGATAAATCAAATAAAATGATTGGATAGTTTGGGAGCCAAAAAATGGCAGTACTGTATTGTAGTATGCATTCAGGAAATGCTTGTTAAGAAATCAGAAGGAGGGCTGAGCGCAGTGGCTCATGCTTGTAATCTCAGCATTTTGGGAGTCCGAGGTGGGTGGATCACCTGAGGCCAGAAGTTTGAGACCAGCCTGACCAACATGGTGAAACCCCATCTCTACTAAAAATACAAAAAAATTAACCTGGCGTGTTGGTGGGCATCTGTAATCCCAGCTACTCGGGAGGCTGAGGCAGGAGAATTGCTTGAACTCAGGAGGTGGAGACTTCGGTGAGCCCAAAATGAACCATTGTACATTTAGCCTGGGCAACAAGAGCAAAACTCTGTCTCAAAAAAATAAATAAATAAGATACAAAGAAAAGAAATCAGAAGGAATAATAGGCCAAACAACCGATTCTAACCTATTATGTTTGTTGCAATGAAACTTGCAGAATCCTAAGACATATTTAGGATAGAGTTGAAAAAAAAAAAAAACTCATACAAAATAATTAGCTAATTAAAAAACACATAAAATGAATTAATCTTACTTTCTTTCTGGAAAATGGTTCTATCCAACAGGGTGTTTCAAGTTGGCAACAAGTGACACTCAGTTTAAATTTATACTAAACCGTGACCTAACACAATTTGTTCCATCATTGTTTGTGCAAATAATGTGGGGAGAGGAGGGACATATTCACAACCCTTAGAGAAGCTGTTTTAAGCAACATGTTTAAATATGTTAAACATTAACTTGCTCCCTTTGTAAAAGTCTACTCTCTCATGATATTTGAGTTTCTTATAATGGCAACAGTATAGAAACTATGAGACCTTTCTTAAATTCTAATATACCTTTATTAGTTGCTTTTTGATTAACAAAGATTGGGAGTACCCTTTCCCTAAACTGAGATTCTTCTTAACTCCTTTCTCCAAAGGACTAATATCAGTGGCTTCTTCCATTCTTGCCTCTTCAATCAAGAAAGCAGCTTTCCTTTCCTGTGCCCCCAGAGAATTCGTTGATAACCTGGATATGGCATTGCTTGGCTTTTAGCCTGGTAAATACTTCCTATGCAGATCTGTGGATTACTGTTCTGGCCCCTATTTTATCCAACTACCCACCAAGACAGGACTGTGACTGTGACCAGAGAGATACTCACTACTCACTTCTTTACTTGAAAAGAGGCTTCATTGTTAATGTGTACTCCATAAGCCTAAAATATAAATAAATACAAGTAACTATGAAGTGGTTGCAGGGCACAGGATTGAGGGAAGGTAAAGAGCTTTAACTGAGACATTCAAAATTGTTATATTCAAATTTGTTGACCATTTATTGGAAAGGATATTTGAACAAGAAAGACATAAAATGCAGTGTGTCTATTTCTTTAGTTTAATTTCTATTTCTAGTTTAATTTCATTTACAAAAACTGTGGAAGCAAAGACATTATTAAATAACCTTGTGTAATGGGATGTTTGGATCCCAATGGTTTCTCTCTCTCTCTCTCTCTCTCTCTCTCTCTGTGTGTGTGTGTGTGTGTGTGTTTGTGCGTGTGTGTGCGTGTGTGTTAGTTTGAGTTTGTGTGTGTTTATACCAATTTTACTTCTCACCCCTGGAAATAATGCAGTATTCTTATGTCTTCTTTTCAATGGTAAGCTTACACTTTCAATTTGTTTCCGTTTAACAGTCACTGTGAATTCTGATTAGTTCTCACAAACAAGAGGACAGGGCATCTTGCCAAATGCAATTACGAAGTTTTAAACAAAATATTTTCATTTTATTGTAGCAATTTATATTAGGTGGCAACAAAAAAGACCTAGCCATATGACTAAGCTTACTCTCTAAGTGTGCTCAACTGTGCATGATATATTCAGTATTTTAGGTCAGTGGGTAACTTTATTTACTATAGCTATATAGCATTGTGAGAGAGTTTCTGCCTAAAAAGTGACTACCTAACTTAGTTTCTATGAGTGTCATAGTGTTGTGGACTGAATGTTTGCATCTCCCCAAGATTCATATCTCAAATTTTGACCCCCAATGTGATGACATTAGGAGGTAGAGTCTTTGGAAGGTGGATCCCTCATGAATGGGATTAGTAATCTTATAAAAGAGACCAGAGTGCTCTCCAGTGCTCTTTCTGTCACATGAAGATACAAAGAGAAGATAGACATCTATAGACAAAGAAGCAGGCCCTCGCCAAACACTCTATCTGCTGGTGCTTTGACATTGGACCCCCAGCCTCCAGAACTGTGAGAAATACATGTTTGTTCTTTAAACCACCCAGTCTATGGCATTCTGTCATAACAACCCAGACTGACTAAGACACTTATTTATCTAGAATGCCCTTTGTTTGGAGAATAATCTTCTGTGTAAATTCTGAATGTCTACTATACATAGAGAGTCAGAGTAACATGGCTGTATTTCTGCTGAGATTGTTCTTAGCAATTCATTCTTACAAGCTCATTAAACACTCAGGCTGATAAAAATCATACTGCATGCAAAAATTTGTTTTGTCTTATTATTAGTACAGTGTTCATGATGCTTTTTAAACACAGTGTTGAATGTTCATCCAGTCTCTTTATTTAAAATATGTTAGTTGGAACTTTAAGAGACATCAGGTTTTAGTGAAGTTAATTGATTGACACCTTTTAGCCAAAATAGTATTTCATAAATAAACATTAAAAATTTTATAAAGATCCATTGTATACCCAATGAGTATTCTCATATGAATCATGCATACTTAATGAAGCCTTTCATGTATTTTAGCAGACAGGGTAAATAACTGAAAGATGATAAAGCATGAGTTTGGATCATATTTTTATTTGCTGGACATTACAATATGAAAAAAAAGATAAGCCTATAGCATATTTAGAACCATTCTATCCTATTAAATAGAAAGATAACTTTCTATCTTATTAATATTTTAGAAATCTTTCTGATTTAGCTAAGAGCAAATAATTTGGGGTCAGATTTTTATTAAAGAATGTTCAAAATATTTGATCAGAGAATCATGGATTTTCATCTTTTTTAAACATACTGTTAATTATTTAAAGACAAATTTTATAAATCTTTAAAACACAGACTTTGAGAAAGTATCTGTTTGCTTTTTGTTACAAATAATTAAACTCAACATAAAAAAACCATCATAACATCAGATGCAATGAAACCAAAGAGAATATCTTCTGACAAAATTAAATGATGAACATCAGAGATTTTCACTTGTATCAGCTTGAACAGGCAGAGAGGTAGAGCAGAGTCCCTTTCTTCTTCTCAGCCTCAACTAATATTTACTGAGTCCATGAAGCAAGATAAATGTGCTGTGTTCAAAGACCTTGCTCTGTTTTAGAAAATTTTTAATTTTTTAACATTTATTGAGAAGTAATTTATATATCATCAACTTTATAAGGCAAAAAATTAAAGCCTAATTTTTTTAAAAAAAGCATACATATACATCCCTGTATTAGTTCATGATCATGCTGCTGATAAAGACATATCCAAGACTGGATAATACACAAAGAAAAGAGGTTTAATGAATTTACAGTTCCACATAGTGAGGAGGCCTTACAATCATGGTGGAAGATGTAGAAAGAGCAAAGGGATGGCTTGCATGCTGGCAGGGGACATGGGGATTATTACAAGTCAAGATGAGATTTGGGTGGGAACACAGCCAAACCACAGAAACCCCAATTCAGCTTAAGAAATAAGTAAAATGAACAAAGTGAAGATTTCTGTATACCCTCAAAATCAGATTCTCCTCTTTTCACTCCACAAAAATAACAATGCTGATTTTTATTTATATTATTTTCTAGTTTCTATGAGGGTCATAGTGTTATGGACTGAATGTTTGCATCTCCCCAAAATTCATATCTCAAATTTTAACTTGACACCATATACTACATATGCTGGTACAGTTTGGCTGTGTCCCCACCCAAATCTCATCTTGAAATTTCATGTGATCTGGTCATTAAAGAAATGCAAGTCCAAATGACAATCAGATATCATCTCACATCAGTTAGAATGGTGATCATTAAAAAGTCAGGAAACAACAGATGCTGGAGAGGATGTGGAGAAATAGGAAAGCTTTTACACCGTTTGTGGAGTGTAAATTAGTTCAATCATAGTGGAAGACAGTGTGGCAATTAATCAAGGATTTAGAACTAGAAATACCATTTGACCCAGCAATCCCATTACTGAATCTATACCCAAAGGATTATAAATCATTCTATGATAAAGACACATGCACATGGATGTTTATTGCAGCACTGTTCACAATACCAAAGACTTGGAACCAACCCAAATGCCCATCAACGATAGACTGGATATAGAAAATGTGGCACACATACACCATGGAATACCATGCAGCCATAAAAAAGGATGAGTTCATGTCCTTTGCGGGGACATGGATGAAGTTGGAAACCATCATTCTCAGCAAACTAACACAAGAAGAGAAAAGCACACACTGCCTATTCTCACTCATAAGTGGGCATTGAACAATGAGAACATGTGGACACAGGGAGGCAAACATCATACACCAGGACTTGTCAGGTAGTGGGGGGCTAGGGGAGGGATAGCATTAGGAGAAATACCTAATGTACATGACAGGTTGATGGGTGCAGCAAACCACCATAGCACATGTATACATAGGTAACAAACCTGCACATTCTGCACATGTACATGTATCCCAGAATTTAAAGTATAATAAAAAAAATTACAGATATGATGAAAGCCCCTGTGTATCACTCTCCAGTCCCATTCTTCCACTTCCCACACCCCACTCTGCAGAAGGAATTACTATCTTTAATTTGCTATTTTTCACTTCCAATTATGTTTTCATAATTTTCATATATATATTACGTAGTAAACAAATACAGCATTATTGTGTAAGTTGACTGTGTATGTGTATATATAGATTCATAAAAAATATAGTATTATTCTGTAACTTGATTTTTTTTTGGTTCAAGATTTTGCTTTTAAGATCCATTTATGTTGAGACATATAGTTCCAGAAGGATATCCAATCTTTTGGCTTCCCTGGGCTACACTGGAAGAAGAATTGTCTTGGGCCAAACATAAAACACACTAACACTAACTATAGCTGAGAAGCCAAACATACACCCACAAAAAAATAAATTAATAAATAAAAGAAATTTTCATGATGTAGGAGGGACCTGATAAGAGGTAATTAAATAATGGGGGCAGTTATTTTCCATGCTGTTCTCGTGATAGTGAATAAGTGTCATGAGATCTGATGGTTTTAAAAAGGGGAGTTTCCTTGCACAAACTTTGTCTGCTGACATCCACATAAGATGTCACTTGCTCCTCCTTGCCTTCCTCCATGATCATGAGGCGTCCCCAGCCATGTGTAACTGTAAATCCATTAAACTTCTTTCTTTTTTAAATTGCTAGTCTTTAATATATCTTTATCAGCAGCATGAAAATGAACTAATACAGCAAATTGGTACCAGGAGTGGGGCCTTGCTGAAAAGATATTTGGAAATGTGGAAATGACATTGGAACTGGGTAACAGGAAAAAGTTTGAACAGTCTGGAGGGCTCATAAGAAGACAGGAAAATGTGAGAAAGTGTGGAACTTCCTAGAGACTTGTTGAATGGCTTTGACAAAAATGCTGATAATGATATGAACAATAAAGTTCAGACTCAGGTAGTCTCAGATGGAAGTAAGATACTTGCTGGGAACTGAAGCAAATATGACTCTTGCTATGTTTTATCAAAAAGACTGGCAGAATGTTGCCCCTTCCCTAGAGATTTGTGGAACTTGGAACTTGAGAGAGATGATTTAGAGTATCTGGTAGCAGAAATTTCTAAGCAGCAAAGCATCCAAGAGATGACTTGGGTGCTGTTAAAGGCATTCAGTTTTATAATGGAAGCAGAGCAGAAAAGTTCAGAAAATTCGCAGCCTAGCAATATGATAGGAAAAAAAAAAAAAAAAAAAAAACATTTTCTGAGGAGAAATCTAAGCCAACTGGAGAAAATTGCATAAGTAACAAGGAGAGGAATGTTAATCACCAAGACAATGGAGAAAATGTCTCCAGGGCATGTCAGAGGTCTTCACAGCAGCCTCTCCTCTCACACACCTGGAAGCTTAGGAGAAGAAAATATTTTTGTGGGCCGAGTTCACTGTCCTCATACTATGTGCAGTCTAAGGACTTGATGTCCTGCATCTCAGCCACTCCAGCCATGAGTAAAAGGGGCCAAGGTACAACCTCAAGAATTGAGGTTTGGGAACCTTCACCTGGATTTCAGAGGATGTATGGAAATGCCTGGATGTCCAGGCAAAGTTTGTTGTGGGGGCAGGGCTCTCATGAAAAACCTCTGCTAGGACAGTGTGAAAGGGAATTGTGGGGTCAAAGCCCCCACACAGAGTCCCTACTGGGGCACTGCATAGTTGAGCTGTAAGAAGAGGGCCACCATCCTCCAGACCCCAGAATGGTAGGTCCGCTGACAGCTTGCATTGTGTGCTTGGAAAAGCCACAGACAGTCAATGCCAGCCCTTAAAAGCATTTAGGAAGGAGACTATACCATGCAAAGCCGCAGGAGCAAAGCTGTCAAAGACCATGAGAACCCTTCTTTTGCATCAGAGTGAGCTAGATATAAGGCATAGAGTCAAAAGAGATAATTTTGGAGCTTTAATATTTGACTGCCCCGTTGCATTTTGGACTTGCATGGGGCCTATAGCCCCTTGTTTTAGCCAATTTCTCCCATTTGGAATGCTTGTATTTAACCAATGCCTGTACCCCCATTGTAGCTAGGAAGCAACTAACTTTCTTTTGGTTTCACAGGCTGTTAAGCAGAAGGGACTTGCCTTGTCTCTGATGAGATTTTGAACTGTGGACTTTTGAGTTAATGCTAAAATGAGTTAAGATTTTGGGGGACTGTTGGCAAGACATGATTGATTTTGAAATGTGAGGACATGATATTTGGGAGGGGCCGGAAGTGGAATGATGTGGATTGGCTGTATTCTCACACAGATCTTATTTTGAATTCTTACATATTGTGGGAGGGACCCTGTGGGAGGTAACTGAATAATGGGGGCAAGTGTTTTCTGTGATATTCTTGTGATAGTGAATATGTCTCAAGAGAGCTAATGGTTTTAAAAAGGGTAGTTTCCCTGCCTAAACTGTTTTGCCTGCTGCCATCCATTTAAGACGTGATTTGTTCCTCCTTGCCTTCTACCATGACTATGAGGCTTCCCTAGCTATGTGGAACTGTAAGTCCATTAAACCTCTTTATTTTGTAAATTACTCAGTCTTGGTTATGTCTTTACCAGCAGTGTGAAAATGGACTAATGCATATGAAAATCAAAATAATATATAATATTATATTGAGTATTTTTATGTTTTAAATTTTTGTTGGTACATAGCCGGTGTATATATTGATGAGGTACGTGAGAAGTTTTGATACAGGCATGCAGAGCATAATAATCACATCATGGAGAATAGGGTATCCTTACTTGAAGAATATTACCATGCTGTCTGGGTCCCCTCCCCATTCTTGGGTGAGGAAGAGCTCAAGGTCCTAGAAAAAAACACCTCTGACCTGGGAATAGTAAGATCCTTGGAATGCCCCCACAGCCCTGCTCCTATGCCCTGGTTACACTAGGACAGGCAAATATAACAAAAATGGATAAATGAAATCACATCAAGTTAAAAAGCTGCAAAGCAAAGGAAACAATTAAAAAAGTGAAGACACAACCCACAGAATGGAATAAAATATTTGCAAACTACCCATCCGAGAAGGGATTAATAACCAGAATATATAAGCTCAAACAACTCTATAGGAAAAAAATCTAATAGTTCGATCAGAAAATGGGCAAAAAAATCTTAATAGACATTTCCCAAAAGGAGACATGCAAACGGCAAACAGGCATATGAAAAGATGATCAACATCACTAACCATCAGAGAAATTCAGGTCAAAATTACAATATCTCATTGAAGATATTACAACATCTTATGACATCTTACCACTGTTAAAATTGCTTATATACAAAGGACAGGCAAGGACGAATGCTGGCAAGGTTGTGTAAAAAAGAGAACCCTCATGCACTGTTGGAGGGAATGTAAATTCTTAAAATCACTATGAAGAATAGGTTGGATGTTCCTCAAAAACCTAAAAATTTAGCTACCATATGATCCAGCAATCCTGCTGCTGGGCATATACCCAAAAGAAAGGAAATTAGTATATTGAAGAGAAATCTGCACTTTTTGTTTGTTGCAGCACTGTTCAGAATAGCTAACATTTGGAAGCAACCTAAGCATCCATCAACAGATGAATAGATAAAGAAATGTGGTGCATGTACATAATGGAGTCAGCCATAAAAATAAAGAGATCCAGTCATTTGTGACAATACGGATGGAACACATGTATTTCATTATGTTTGGTGAAATAAGCCAGGCACAGAAAGAAAAACATCACATGATCTTGCTTGATTCTAAGATATAAAAATCAAAACAACTGTACTCATGGAGATAGAGAGTAGAAAATTGGTTACGAGAGGCTGGGAAGTGTAATAGGAGGCTGAGATAGAGGTGGAGATGGTTAATTGGTACAAAAACAGTAATTAGAAAGAATGAATAAGACATACTATTTTATTGCACAAAAGGGTGACTGTAGTCAGTGATAATTTGACTGTACATTTAAAAAAAAACTCGAAGAGTGTAATTGGATTTTTTTGATTACACAAAGGCTAAATGCTTAACAGGTGAGACAGCCTATAGTCCATGACATGATTATTTCCTATTCATCTGTATATGAAAACACCTAATTTACCCCATAAACATATACACCCACTATGTACCTAGAAAAATTAAAAACTAAAGAAAATAAATAATATATAAATAAAAAAGCATGTAATGCCAAATTATTTTCCAGATGGCCTGTATATATATTTGTGGTATCAAAGTTCTATTTCTTCATGGACAGACTTACATTTTTCAATTTCAGTAAATGCAAAATTGTATATTCCCAGATTAGTTTGCATTTCTCTGAATACGAGTGAAGTTCAGTATAGTTTCATGTACTATGCACCATTTAGTTATTCTTTTGTGAATTATATATTCATATATTTGTAATTATTTCTATATTTGGAATTTAGATATTAATTTGTTGTCAGGTAAATGATTTGCAAATGTTGTCTCTTAGTCTGTGTTTTCCTTTAATTTTGTATATCATT
This sequence comes from Saimiri boliviensis, assembly GCF_048565385.1. Lineage (NCBI taxonomy): Eukaryota > Metazoa > Chordata > Mammalia > Primates > Cebidae > Saimiri > Saimiri boliviensis. The sequence continues at coordinate 134,187,884 of NC_133470.1, forward strand.
TTTCAACTATGCTCAGCCTTTTCTATTTTCCTGTTTGTTTAATTTTGTTCAAATAACATGTATTTTGTAAGGTTATAAAGATGAGCTTGTTGTGTCTTTTTACAGATATATTTCTCTATGCAAAGTAATATATATGTGTATATTTCTATATTTTTAAAGTTCTAAAGTTTTTTTCATATTTATGTCTAAAATCAATAAAAAATTTTTTGTGTACAGTTTGATGTAAGGATTTATCACTTTTTTAATATAGCTATTCATATTCTAAGCACAATTTATTTAAAAGTTGTTATATAAAGTTTCTCTTAATGCAGATATATTTCTGGGCTTTCTCTTGTTCTGTAAGTGTATTTGTCTATCTCTGCGCCAACATCATACTGGAGTAATACCATAACTTGATGGTATTTTGATATCTATTAGGAAAATTCCTCCACTTTTTTCCTCCAGTGTGTTTCACCTATTCTTGGCCCCTTTGTATTTCTATACTGTTGATTAATTTTAGGTGTCAATTTGACTAGGCTAAGAGACACCCAGATAGCTGGTAGAATAGTATTTCTGAATGTGTCTGTGAGAGTGTTTCTGGAAGATGTTAGCGTTTGAATAGGCAGATGAAATAAATATGATCTTCACCCATGGGGTCGGTATCATTCAATTCATTGAACACCGTACAGGAACAGAAAGGTAGAGGAATAGCAACTTTGCTTATGCTTGAGTTGAGATATTCATCTTCTCCTTCCCTGGGACATCAGTGCTCCAGGTTCCAGGCATTCAGACTCCAAATGAGACTTACACAATGAGCTCCCTTGGTTCTCAGGAGTTTGGGCTGAATTACATGACTGGTTTTTCTGGTTCTCCAGCTTGAAGATGACAGTGGAACTTCTTGACCTTCATAATCATATGAGTCAATTATTATGCTACATCTGTGTGTGTATGTGTATATATATTTACACACATATTTACACATGTATGAGTGTATATGTGTGTGTATATGTGTGTATTATTCCTTCCTGTTGGTTCTGTTTCTCTGGAGAATCTTGGCTAATACACAACACAAATTTTAGAATACATTTATTATTTCTGCACAAAAGAAATCACTGTTAGGATTCTTATTTGAATTTAATTGAATTAAATTTATGGAATAATGTAAGACGACTTGTCATCTTTATGACACTAATTCTTCCACACCATGAACATGGGGTTTCTCTGTAACCATGTAGATTTTTAAAATCTCTTTCAATTGAGTTTTCAAATTATCTTTTTAAAATGACTTGCATATCTGTTGAATTTATTTCTAGGTACCTAATATTTAATACTATTTTAAGAGACACTCTGCTTAAATATTACGCTTTGTTTATTCCTAGTAATTAGGATTGCAAGTGATTTCAGAATATTGATCTTATACTCATAGACCTTTCTATACACTTTTATTAATTCTAATAATTTATTTATAAATTCTCTTGGATTTTTTGTGTGCAATACTCTTGACTGAAAATGAACATTTTGTTTCTTTCTTTCTTTCTTGTAATTGATCATCTTACTGACTTAGTTGGAAACATTAATTATAATGTTGTTGGAAAGTGGTGATAGCAGGAATCCTTGTCTCACTTTTTTTTATTATACATTGAAAGCTTTTAACATTATACTGTTAATAATAATATTTACTAGAGTTTTAGATCAATACTTTTTATGAGAATAAGGCAGTGTTTTCCTCTTTTCAATTTACTAATTAAACGTGACAAATTTTGTCAAATGATTTTTCTCTGCATCTAATGAGGTAATCATAAGTTTTTCTCCATTAATCTATTAACATGGTTAATTACATAAATGGATTTTGGTATTTTAAATCAATCTTGCATTAATAGAATAGACTAAATTTAGTTGGGATTTTTTTCTGAGATATACTCTATATGCAATTGCTTATATTTGGTTTATTTTTACATCTATATTTGAAGTGAGATTAGCCAAAAACTCCTTCCTCAAATTTTCTTTATCTGGTTTCAGTGAGAAGCACATAGTAGCCTCAAAAAATGAGTTGGGAAGAATTCTCTGTTTTTGCAATATTTGGAAAGTTTTTCAGCATTTGGATTTATGTAGTCTTCTAATATTTGCTAGAATTAATGGGTGAAAGTCTGGGCCTATTTACTTGTGTGGCAGTGGGTTGATTAGGAAAGAGTTTTAATTACTAATATGATTTCCTTAATGATTATAAATCTAGTCAGGGTGTCTGTGTTTGTGTTGATTCTGTTTTGAAGTTATATTTTTATATAAAATAGTCAATTTGTCTTATTCTTTTAGAATTTTTGACATAAAATTGTTCATAGTTACAATTGTTGTGCTTTAATTTCTACTGAATATATAATTGAGATGAGGTGTCCAATTTGTTTAAATGTCTTAAAAATATTATTTTTAATTTTTCCTTTAGCTTTTTCACATCAGGCATTCTAATTATTTCATGATTATCCTTATAAAGGTAACATATATCATTGATTTAATAAATTCTAATTTTAATATCTCTTTCCTTCTCTCAATCAACAGAAGGGTCTTAAAATACATTGATAATTTTGTCCATTCTCTATATTATTAGTGACCAGCAATTTAGTTTAACCTTGTCTTCATATACTTAATGTTAATTATTATGGTCATTGTCATTTTATCACCTTTGTCATTACCATCATTTTGCAGTCCATGTTAGTTTAAATTAGAGTTCAAGCCCTGGCTTGAAGATACATCTTATCAGATAGTATGTGCAACTGCTTATTATTTCAGGCGACTTTACATTGATGTCTCTGTTTAGGGATTCCCAGAACTTGCATGTAGTATCAATATGAACCTGACACCTGATTACAAATTAAACATATAAAACTATATTTTTTATCCCAGAGGAAGGCTGAGACTAATAGCATTTCTCATTATCTCTCTTTGCAGGCAAATAGAGTTCTTGTAGTGCAACTTTTCATTAAGGTTGAACATAGTAATTCACAGATCATACTTTATGTGGAGTTCTCAATTCTGACCCCCACATCCTATCTTACACAGGGAAAAAACCTTGTCTGCTGTTCCTCCACAGCTTTTACATACCAAGAACCTATCTGAGTTCTCATAAAGATAAAAAATTAAATAGACATTCTTCGAAGAATAGCAACTAGTAAAACCTACATATGTGTTTTTATAGTAACAATTATTATTGTTGTTAATATTTGCCTTTCCATCTGCTTATAATTATTATCACTGTTTCTTGAAAATTGTCTCTTTATTTTGACAACTCAGCTATATTAGTGACAGAAACTCAGCGAAATATGTAAGAAAGATTTAATAAATATTAAGTAGGAAGTTAGTCATACACTGCTGCTCTCATTTTTGTAATGAAATAGAGCTAGACAGAGGTTAAATCTCAGAATAACTGTAACTATTTTTTTTCAGTACTGTGAAGAAAATCTCAAACATATTAGCAAAAGCCATTGCTGGACTTGATTCTGTATACTTATGGATATTTGTGTTTTGTTTCTGCTATCTCTTTAATATACAAACACACACACTGAACGAAGCAGTGACTACAAGTAGACAATGCATGTGAAAAAGCAACCACACACACATACACACGCAGTATGATATGTATTAATAATAACATTACAGAAGAGACATTACATAAATAATGTCTCAAAACATCAGAATGCAAGAGAACGTAACAAAACTCTACCAATATTGTTAAAAATGGTAACACTGAAAAATGAAAAACTTGGGGGGTGGGCAGATGGCTGACTAGAAGCAGCTAGTGTCTGCCACTGTTGCAGAGAGTGTATTAGTCAATTCTGGCACTACTATAAAGAAATACCTGAGACTGGGTAATTCATAAAGAAAAGAGGTTTAAGTGATTCATAGTTCCACAGGTTGTACAGGAAGCATGGCAGCATCTGTTTCTGGGGAGGTCTCAGGGAGCTTTTACTCATGGCGGAAGGCAAAGGTGGAGCAAGGTGTCTTACACGGCAGAAGCAGACAGGGGGGAGGTGCCACACACTTTTAAAGAACCAGATCTCATGAGAACTCACTATTTTGATGACAGGACCAAAGGGTGATGGTGGCAAACCCTAAGAAACTGCCCTCATGATCCAATCACCTCCCATCAGGTCCCACTTCCAACACTGGTGATTGCAATTGAACATGAGATTTGTGTGAGGACACAGATCCAAACCATATCAGAGAGGAACAGAAGGGGCAAGTAAATACAGAACCTTCAACTAAAACACCCAGGTACATGCACTGGGACTAATCAAGGAAACAATCTTATGAATGAAGAATGCAGAAAAGTGAGGCAGAATGACAGTGCAGCTAGGAGTAACATAGAGCCAGAGGAATCTCCCCACCCAAGGAAGTGTCTTGGAAGGGTCTGTGGGGACCAGGGGCTGGTCCAGTCCACCAGTACAGAGCAACCCCCTAAAAGAAAGTGGCTAGACTGATCTCTATACAGATCCTGGTCCTCACTTCTCCTCACTGGGGAAGGCCACCTAAACTGTGACTCTACAACAACCACTCTGCTCTTGCCAGATCACCACAATCAGAGGCAGTGCAGCATTTCTCCAAGTAGGAAATCTTACAGTCAACCCACAACCTGTCTGCCCTCTAACACTACAGTTGCAGTGGTCTAGTCCTAAGAGCTCTCAGACTGGAGAAGGAGCAAAGGACCTAGTTACTACACCAGCACCTTCAGCATACTTCATCTACCATGCAGGCAGAAGCTCAGATCCTCTTCTCTGCAAGCCCCCACCCCTACCCTTCACCAGGCAGGCCCCTGGCTCATGAATGTAGAACAGTCACCCCACCCGCAGCTGAGTGTAACCACTGGTAGTGGCCCAGAGTTCTCCTGGGAAGAGGCTCAAAGAGGCATAGGACAGCCCCTCTGCCTCTGCCACAGCAATTGTTCGATTCCTGCCATCCTTGGTCTGGAAAAGAAACAAAGGGCCTGAAGGCTACATCCAAGCTTACAGCATGCAACAGCCACCATACAGAGAAGACATCAGTCTCTCATTTCTGTGAGACATTGACCTCCTGCTCCACCACAAATGGAACCCCAAGCTCATGCCAGTAGTGCAGCCACACCACCCCACTAGCTGAACATTCTCAGTAGCAGCAACTCTATGTTCCTTAGAGGTGGAGCTCCAGTGACAACTGAAAGCCTCTCTGACACTGCCTTTGCAGTGAAGCTGCCCTTGCTACCCTCAGATTCACGAAAGAGCAAAGACTGTAAGTGCCTTATCCTCACCTCCAATAAGCTACATTTGACACAAGGAGAGACCAGTGCATCTCCCACTGGTCTGACCCATCCCCCAACCCCCAGAGCTAGTTACCAGGCAGCAAACCTTTAGCTTGGGCCCACTGCTTAGGTTCTCTATCTTGGTCTGATTGCACTGAACAATTGCTCTCTTACACCTCTCTGGAGTACAGTCCCCAGGAGACAAGCAAAAGACCCTTGGTCACAACCACTACTAAGATTCCTTCCTTTTCTGCCTCCAAATTGGAGATGAAACATAAACCCTGAGATTGCCCCAGAGTAGCCGTGGGCAGCCCAGGCGTGCTAAGCCACAAACTACAGCCAGAACTCAAATAGGAGAGGAGTACATATTTCAGAGCATTTAGAGGGAGCACAGCTGCAACTGTGAGGAAATATAGAAAAGCCACATGACTGAGTGTATTAGTCTATTCTCACATTGCTGATAAAGAAATATCCAAGACTGGGAAGAAAATAAGGTTTAATGGATCCACAGTTCCACGTGGCTGAGGAGGCCTCACAATCATGGCAGAAGACAAGGAGAAGCAAGTCATATCGTACATGGATGAGAGCAGGCAACAAGAGAGCTTGTGTAGGGATACTACCCCTTATAAAACCATCAGATCTCATGAGACTTATTCACTATTATGAGAACAGCGTGGGAAAGACCTGTCACCATGATTTAATTAACTCCCACCAGGTCCCTCCCACAACATGAACTCAACATGAGATTTGGGTGGGGACACAGCCAAGCCATATCATTCTATCCCAGCATCTCCCACATCTTATGTCCTCACACTTCAAAGCCAATCATACCTTCCCAGCAGTCCTTCAAAGTCTTTGTTTAGTTCAGCATTAACTCAAAAGTTCACAGTCCCACGTCTCATTTGAGACAAGGTAAGTCCCTTCCACCTATGAGCCTGTAAAATCAAAAGTAGATTAGTTACCTCCTAGATACAATGGGGGTATAGGTATTGGGTAAATACAGCCATTCCAAATAAGATAAATTGGACAGAAAAATGGGGCTACAGTCTCCACATAATCCAAAATCTAGTGGGGCACTCGAATCTTAAAGCTTCAAAATGATCTCCCTTGACTCCATATCTCACATCCAGGTCATGCTGATACAAGAAAGCTCCCATGGTCTTGGGCAGCTCCACACCTGTGACTTTGCAGGGTACAGCCTCCCTCCTGGCTGCTCTCACTGGTTGGCAATAAGTGTCTGCAGTTTTTCCAGGTGCATGGTACAAGCTACAAGCTGTCAGTGGATCTTCCATTCTGGGGTCTGGAGGATGATGGCCCTCTTCTAACAGATCCCCTGGGCAGTGCCTCAGTAGGGACTCAGTGTGGGGGCTCCCAAACCACATTTCTCTTCTGCGGTGCCCTAGCAGATGTTCTCCATGAGGGCCTTGCCCCTGCAGCAAACATTTTTCTGGACACCCAGGAATTTCCATACATCCTCTGAAATCTGGGTGGAGGTTCCCAAACCCCAATTCTTGACTTGTGTGCACTTGCAGGCTCAACACCATGTGGAAGCTGCCAAGGCTTGAGGCTTGCACCCTGTGAAGCAACAGCCCAAGCTGTACCTTGGCCCCTTTTAACCATAACTGGAGTTTCTAGGATGCTGAGCACCAAGTCCCTAGGCTGCAGAGAGCAGGGGTGCCCTGTCCCCAGTCCATAAAACCATTTTTCCTCCTAGGCCTCCACACCAGTGATGGAAAGTGCTGCTGTAAAGGTCACTGACATGCCCTGAAAACATTTTCCCCATTGTCTCACTAACAGACTAACTTTGAATGTAAACAGACTGAAAAGGCACAGAGTGGCAAACATTAACATTTGGCTCCTCCTTACTTATGCAAATTTCCAAAGCCAGCTTGAATTTATTCTCAGAAAATGGAATTTTCTTTTCTATTACATTGTCAGGCTGCAAATTTTCTGATATTTAATGCTGTTTCCCTTTTAAAATGGAATGCTTCTAACAGCACCAACATTACGTCTTGAATGCTTTGCTGCTTGGAAATTGCTTCCATCAGATACTTTAAATCATCTCTCTCAAATTCAAAACTCCACAAATTTCTAGGGCAGGGACAAATCCTGACAGTCTCTTTGCTAAAACATAACAGGAGTTACCTTTGCTTCTGTTCCCAACAGATTCCTCGTCTCCATTGGAAACCACCACAGCCTGGGAGTTCTCACAACACATGGGAGTACTTGAGTTCTCACAACACATGGGAACTCAAGATGAGATTTGGATGGGTGCACAGCCAAATAACATCACTGAGCAAGAGCCTACCAAATGACCACTAAGCCTAAGTGCCGCCTAGTGGATCTCAAAGCTTCAACACAAAAAAGAACCTTTCTAACATACTTGCTGTGAAACTAGAGACAAGAAATCAGCTTCAAACAAAGACCCTGCACAAAGCCTCAGCAAACTGAAAACATCCAGATGTCTATTGACTGCACTCAATTTACACTGCAGTTAAAAGAACACAAGCAGAAATAAGAACCAATACAGGAACTACAGTTACTCAAATGGCCAGAATGTCTTTTTTCCTCCAAACAATCACACTAGTTCTCCAGCAAGGGATCTTAACCAGGCTGAGTTGGCTGAAATGACAGAAACACAATTCAGTATATGGATAGGAACAAAGGTAATTGAGATTCAGCAGAATGGAAAAACCCAATTCAAAAAAAAACTAAGACTCACAATAAAATAATACAGGAACTGAAAGGTAAAATAGCCAATATAAAAAATAACCTAAGAAAAATGACAAAGCTGACAAACATAATAGAAGAATTTTACAATGTAATCACAAGTATTAATAGCAGAATAAACCATGCTGAGGAAAGAATTTCAAAAACTGAACACTATGCTTCTGAATTAATCATCAGACAAAAATAAACAACAAGAATTAAAAGGAATAAACAATACCTCCAAGAAATATGAGATTATGTAAAGAGGCTAGAACTACTAAACTCTGGCATTCCTGAAAGGAAGTTGGGGGAAAACAAACAACTTGAAAAACATATTTTAGGATATTGTACATGAAAGTGTTCTAACCTTAATAGAGAGATCAACAGTCAAATTCAGGAAATACAGATATCTCTTGCAAGATTCTAGACAAGCAGATCATCCCCAAGATCATCATCAGATTTTCCAAGGTAGAAATGAAAGGCAGTGTTAAAGGCAGCTAGAAAAAAAGAGAACGTTACCTACAAAGGAAACCCTGACAGGCTAACAGTGGACCTCTCAACTGAAGCCCTACAAGCCAGAAGAGATTGGAGGCTTATATTGTACACTCTTAAAGAAAAAAATCTTTAACCAAGAATTTAATATCTAGCCAAATTGAACTTCTTTAGCAAGAGAGAAATAAGATTATTTTCAGATAAACAAGTATTGAGGGAGTTTGTTACTACCAGATCTGTATTACAAGGGATCTTCAAAAGAGCACTAAATACAGAAAAAAGGAAAAGAACTGTTTCCAGCCAATACAAAAATACAATTTACACAGATCATTGACACTATAAAGCAACCACATAAGCAAATCTGCAAAATAAAATAACAAGCTAATAACACAATAGCATAGCAACAAGATCAAATCTACACATATCAATACTAACTCTGAATGTAAACAGACTGAAAAGGCACAGAGTGGCAAGCTGGATAAAAAAGCAAGACCTATGGTATGCTGTCTTCAAGAGACCAGTCTTACACATAATGATACCCATAGGTTCAAAATAAACGGATGAAGGAAAATTAACCAAGAAAATGGAAATCAGAGAACAGCAGGGATTGCAGTCTTAATTTCACAATAGACTAAACCAACGAAGATCAAAAAAGACCACTACATAATGGTAAAGAATTATATTAAACAAAAAGACCTAACTACCCTAAATATATATGCACCCAACATAGAAGCACCCAGATTCATAAAGCATGTCCTTAGAGACCTACAAAGAGACATAGAATCCCACACAATAATAGTAGAAGATTTGAATGCTGCACTGGCAGTACTAGACAGATCATCGAAGCAAAAAATTAACAAAGATATTTAGGACTTGAATTCAACATTGGATAAAATGTATCTGATAGACCTCTACAGAACTCTTCATCCAAAATCCACAGACTATACACTGTTCTAATTGCCACAGCATACTGTGGTAATTTAGCATACTCTAAAATTGACCAGATAATTGGCCACAAGACAATCCTAACAAATGCAAAGGAACAAAAATGATACCAAACACACTCTCTGACCACCATGCAATAAAAATAAAAGTAAAGATCAAAAAAGTTACTCAAAACCATGCAATTACATAAAAATTAAATAGCATGATCCTGAATGACTGTTGGGTAAACAATGAAATTAATGCACAAATCAAGAAGTTCTTTGAAATGCATGAGAACAAAATACAACCTATGAGAATCTCTGGGACACAGCTAAGGCATTGTTAAAGGGGAAATTCATAACACTAAACACTCACATCAAAATGTTAGAAAGATCTCAAATTAGCAACCTAACATCACAACTAAAAGAATTAGAGAAGCAAGAGCAAACCAACCCCAAAGCTGGAAGAAGATAAGAAATAACAAAAATTACCGCTGAATTGAAGGAAATTGAGACACAAAAAACTATTCAAAAGATCAGCAAATCCAGGAGTGTTGTATTGAAAAAAAAAAAAAAAGATACATAGGCTGCTAGCTTCTAATAAAGAAGAAAAGAAAGAATATCCAAATAAACACAATAGGAAATAACAAAGGGGATGTTACCACTTTGAACCCCTGCTGTTTGACAAATGGAACCCCCAGCTCTTGTCAGTAGTGCAGCTACCCTACCACAGAAATAAAAACAAACATCAGAAACTACTAGATATAAATCCGTGCCAAAAACATGAAAACCAGGAGATTGATAAATTGTTGGACACTTAAACCCTCCCAAGATTAACTCAGGAAAAATTTAAATGCCTGAACAGACCAATAACAAACTCCAAAATTGAGCCAATAATAAATAGCCTACCAACCAAAAAAAGCCCAGGACCAGATGCATTCAAAGCTAAATTCTACCAGATGTATAATACAAAGAGCTAGTACCATTCCTACTGAAAGTATTCCAACAATGGGTAAGAAAGGACTCTTTTTGGTCTCATTCTGTGAGGCCAGAATCATCCTGATACGAAAACCTGATGTAGACACAACAACAGCAAAAAACATCAGTCCAATATCGTTGGTAAATGTTGATGCAGAAATCCTCATCAAAATACTGCCAAAATGAGTCCAGCAGCACATCAAAAAGCTAATCTACCACAATAAAGTAGGCTTCATCCCTGGGATACGCAACGTATGCAAATCAACAAATGTGATTTATTCCATAAACAGAACTAAAGACAAAAAACACATGATTATGCCAGTGATTAAGAAAATGTTTTTGATAAAATTCAACATATCTCCAGGTTAAAAACTCAATAAACTATGTACTGAAGAAACATCCCTCAAAATAATAAGAGCCAGATATGACAAACCCACAGCCAACCTCATACTGAATGAACAAAGGCTAGAAGCATTTCCCTGGAAAACTGGCACAAGACAAGAATGCCATCTCTCACCAGTCCTATTCAACATAGTATTGGCAGTCTTGCCTAGAACAATCAGGCATGAGAAAGAAATAAATCCCATCTAGGCTGGGCATGGTGGCTCACTCCTGTAATCCTAGCACTTTGAGAGGCTAAGCCAGGTGAATTACCTGAGATTGGAAGTTCAAGACCAGCTTGACCAAAATGGAGAAACCACATCTCTACTAAAAATACAAAATTAGCCATTTGTGGTGGTGCATGCCTGTAATTCCAGCTACTTGGGAGGCTGAGGCAGAAGAGTCACTTGAACCTGGGTGGTGGAGGTTGCAGTGAGCCGAGATCATGCCATTGCACTCCAGCCTGGGCAACAAGAGCAAAACTCCATCTCAAAAAAAGAAAAAAAGAGAGAGAGAAAGAAAAGAAACAAACAAAACTAAATAGAAAGAGAGGAAGTCATACTATCTGTTTGAAGATGAAATAATTATATATCTAAGAAAGTTATTCCAGCTGACAAACTTTAGCAAAATCAATGTACAAAAATCATTAACTTTCCTATACAACAACAACAGCAAAACTGAAAGCCAAATCAGAAAAGCATTTTATTCACAATTGCCACAAAAACAATACAATACCTAGAAATGCAGCAGAGTACCATTTTAAGAGCACAGCCATCATGGAACTGTATCCTGTCCTGGAACCAACAGCCTCTGTATCTCCACATTCTGGTGATTGACACTGACATTTCCCAGTAACCACTTAGAGGATTACAGTGGTACAGAGCTGGCTAGACCCAAAGGTGCTTCAAGGTTCTCAGTACTCTAGCCCTCAAGGAGTGCTGTGTCCCAAGGACATGACAGTATAGCACACCAAAAGGCAGCCCCTGGTACTCCTAATCATGTGCCTTCCAGAGCCTAAGAACTCCCTGTCTGGGGCTGTGAGAAGTGATTTTATCCCCAGTGGTTGCACAGTCTCTGTACCTGGATTTGAAGTGAAGAGTGAATTTTCCTTCCACCAGTGAAGTGGTATCTGTGTGAAGAATCTCATGTAGGAAATGAGTCCCTTCATCCTCCACCACCAAACTGCTTCTGCTGTCATCAGAGGCCAGAGTGGGTGAGCCAGAAAGCTATCAGTCTGGGACAGTGAGTAGCAATTGCAACCTTACTGGTGGCATTAACTCCCGGTGTGGCTTCTGCATGAAGGCAGAGTTCCTACCCCACTTTGCATGGTGCTACGATGCTGCTGCTGCAGAGAGCAAAGGAGCCTAAGAGCAGAATCTCTGGAGCTTTTGGAGATGAACCCGCACCACAGCTAGAGCAAACAACAACTGGCACCACTCAAAGCCAAGGGGGGTGTTATAGCATTGCACCTATTATTGCCCACATCACACCAGCTGCTCAGGTATCCAAGAGCCCACTCAGCCCACAATTATTGCTAATAGCATCTGAGCAAGACATCTGGAGTCCCAAGAATTGAGCTTCCAGTAACTGCCAACACAGCATATACCATCATGGGGCACAAAGGCTGGTACAATCAGTCCTCTGCTGCCACCACTGGGTCTTGAAGACCGGTCCACCTGTCTTCCCAGACCCCAGCACAACTTCACACAATTTTACCACAGCCTCCATTAACAGTTGTGCCCTAATTCTCCAGTAAATCACAAAAAGCAATAACAGTTTACAGTCAAAGAAGTCATATAGAGACTACACTATACATGTCCAGGATCAAAGCTAAAAAATACTCTACCCAACAAAAGCACAGACATATATTCAGAAATATGTCCTCCATTACAAATGTAAATTCAAAAATAGGAAGAAAGAACTCTTACACCTGTTGTGCAAATATCAGTGTAAGGGCATAGAAAGCATTAAAAAAAGCAAGAAAATATGACACCTCTAAAGAAACACAATTACTTTCCAGCAGTATATATTAGCAAAAAAGAAATGTTTAAAATTAAAGATAAGCAATTCAAAATATTGATGTCAAAGAAGCTCAGTAAGATGCAAGATAATTCTCAAAAACAATATGAAGAAATTTTTAAAAATCAGAACAAGAAAAAGAAATTTACCAAAGAAATATATATTTGTAAAGGAACCAAATAAAAATTCTGGAACTGAATAATTTATTGAAGAAAATGCAATATACATTAGAAGATCTCAGTAACAGGCTAGATAGGACAGAGGAAAGAGGCTCAAAACTTTAAGACAGGTCTTTTGAAATAACCTAGTTAGTAAAAAATAAAAGAGAATGAGCAAAGCTTTTATGATATTTGAAACAACATAAAGTAAATAAATATACAAAGCGTCATTATCTCTAAGAGTGAAGAGAAAAGGAAAGGATAAGAAAATCTATTTTACAAAATAACAGATGAAAATGCCCAGGTTTAGCAAGAGATTTACACATTTGTATAGAGAAGGCTCACCATTCCCCAGGAAGATACAATGTAGAAAGGTTTTCTCCATGACACATTATAATCAGCCTGTCAAAATTAAAAAGTAAAGAGCACATCTTAAAAACAGAAAGAGAAAAATGCCTAATCACCTGTAAAGAAAACCATGGGTTTCTCAGCAGAAATCTGGGATGACATAATCAAAATGCTTAAAGGAAAAATTTGCAACCAGAAATGCTATATGCACCAAAATTATTTTTCATAAATGGAGAAATAATGTATTTATCAGACAAGCACATAATGAGGGAATTCATTACCACTAAAACAACCATACAAGAAATGCTCATGGGAGTCTTAAATCTTGGAGGAAAAGAACAATATTTACCATTATGAAAACATATAAAAGAAGAAAACACACTGGTAAAACAATCACACAAAAGAGAGAGAGAAAGATCTCAAATGGTACCACTAAAGAAATTCATCAGACGACAAGGTCAAACAGAAAGGGAAAAAAAAAAAAGGAACAAAGGGTAAATAAAACAATTAGAAAACAATTTAAAATATGACAGGGCAAAACCATACATATCAATAGTAACAGTGAACATGAATGAATTAAATTCTTGACTTAAAAGATATAGAATAGCTTGATGGAAAAAAAAAAAAAACATGATCCAATCGTATGCTGTTTACAAGAAATTCATGTTATGAGTAAAGACACAAATACACTGAAAGTAAAGGAATGTAAAAGGATATTCCACACAAACAGAAAACAAAACAAATGTAAGCAGGGATAATTATATTCATATCAGATAAAACAGATTGTAAGTCAAAAACAATAAACATAGAAAAAGAAAGTCATTATATAATGCCAAAGGGATCAATTAAGCCAAAAAATACATAACAATTATACATATATATATGCACTCAACACTAAAGTTACCCAGACTCATAAAGCAAATATTACTACATCTAATGAGGAAAACAGACTGAAATATAATAATAGTGGGAGACTGCAACACCCCACTCTCAGCATTAGACAGATCAAATAGACAGAAAATTAGCAAATAAATATTGGATTTAAACTGGACTTTTGACCAAATATACATAACAGACATTTACACAACATTTAATTCAACAATTGCAGAATATACACTATTTTTATCAGCATGTAGATGATTCTACAGAATAAACCCTATGTTATACTGCAAAACAAATCTCAACAAATTTTAAAAGTCAAAATAACCTCAAATGTCTTCTTAGACCACAATGTAATAAAACTATTAGTAAATACCAAAGGGATCTTTGGAAACTACACAAATGCATGGAAATTAAACAACATGCTTCTGAATGGCCATTGGGTAAATGAAGAAATTACAATGCAAAATAACAAATTTCTTCAAATAAACAAAAATGGAAATGCAACATAAATCCTATGGGATACAGAAAAAACAGTGCTAACAGAGAAATTTATACCAATACATTCCTACATGAAAAAAGCGGCAAAATCACAAATGACCAATATAACAATGCACCTCAAAGAGCCAGAAAAGCAAAAACAAACCACAATCAAGATTAATGGATGAAAAGAAATAATAAAGGTCAAAACATAACTAAGAAAAAATATCCAAATAAAATTAGAAATAAAAATGGAGAAATTACAACTCTTACCACAAAAATACAAAAGATCATCAAGAAGCTATTATGAACAACTATCTGCTGACAAAATGGAAAATTAGAGGAACCTAATGAATTCCTGAAAACCTACTACCTACCAAGATTGAACTATGAAGAAATAGAAAGCCAGAACAGACCAATAACAAGTAGTGAGATTTAATCATTAACAAAAAATCTCCCAACAAAGAGAAGCCCAAGACTAGATGGATTCTCAGCCAAATTCTACACAAATATATGAAGAACTAATACAAATTTTCCTGAAACTATTCCAAGACATTGAAGAGGAGAGAATTCTCCTTATCTTATTCTATGAGTCCAATATCAACCTGATACCAAAATCAGAGAACATACCAAAACACACACACACACATACACACACACGCCAATATTTCTTATGAACATTGATGCAACAATCCTCAAAAAAGTTATGGCACACTAATTCCAACAGCATATAAAAAAGATAATATACCACAATCAAGTGGTGTTTATACCAGGGATGCAAGGATGGTTTGACATACATAAATCAATAAATATTATACATTACATCAACAGAATAAGGTGTAAAGCCATAGATCATCTCAAGAGACACAGAAAAAGAATTTGATAAAAGTCACAATGCCTTCATAATAAAAACTCTTAACAAACTAAGCAGTTAAGAAACATATCTGAAAATAATAAAGGCTATATATGACAAACCTACAGCTAATCTCATACTAAATGTGGAAAAGCTGAAAGCCTTTCCTCTAAGAACTGAAACAAGGAAGGATGCCAAGTTTTACACTCACATTCAATATAGCTCTGAAAGACCTAGTCAGAGCAATTAGGAAAAAAAAATGCACAAAATTTGAAAACAAAGAAGTTATACTGTCCTTCTTTTCTGATAATATGATGTATATTTTAAAAAGTGTAAAGATTCCTGTGAAAACTTAGATTTGATAAATGAATTCAGCAAACTTGCAGGACAAAAAAATCAATGTATAAAAATTAGTAGCATTTATTTATTTTTACTTTATTTTATTTTTTGAGACAGGCTCTCACTCTGTCACCCCAGTTGGAGTTCAGTGGCACAGTCATAGCTTACTGCAGTCTTAAACTCCTGGACTCAAGCAATCCTCCTGCCTCAGCCTCCCAAGTAGCTGGGACTACAGGCACATGCCACCATGCCTGGCCATTTGAAAAAAAAAAAATGTAGAGATGGGATCTTGCTTTGTTGCCTAGGCTATGTAGCATTTATGTACACCAATAACCAACTAAGAGAGAAAGAAATTGGCAAGGCAATCCTATATACAATAGCTACCAAAAAAATAGCTACCTAGAAATAAAGTTAACAATGAAGGTAAATTATTTCTACAAGGAAAAATACAAAATATTGGTAACATAAATTGAAGAGGACACAATTGTGACAACTTTCCATATTCATGGACAGAAAGTATTAATATTGTTAAAATGCCCATATTACCCTTCTTAAATGTAAGATATGAAACGATAAGACTACTGGAAAAGAAACTAGGAAAAACTCTCCTGAACATTGGCCTAGGCAAATAGTTTATGACTAAAACCTCAAGAATACAGATAAAAAAATCAAGTATAGATAAATGGGACTTCATTAAACTAAAAAGCTTCTACATAGCACAAGAACTAATCAACAGAGTAGAGACAATCTGTTGAATGGGAGAAAATATATGCAAACTCTTCATCTGACAGGGAACTATACAAATATATCAACAGGCACTAAAAAATCCCATTAAAAATTGGTCAAAAATATTTAAATGGCCAAGAACTATAAAAAATATATACAACATAGCTAATTATTAGAGAAATGAAAATCAAAACCACAGTGAGATACCTTCTTTCCCCAGTAAAAATGACTATCATTAAAAAGACCAAAAAAAAAAAAAAATGTTGGCAAGGATGCAAAGAAAAGGCAACACATAAACTGTCGATAGGAATGTAAACTAGTACAGCCGCTATGGAAAACTGTATAGAGATTTCTCAAAAAACTAAAAATATAATTACTATTTGATCCAACAATCTCACCACTGGATATATACCCAAAGGGAAAGAAATCAATATGTCAAAATATACCTGCATCTCCATGCTTACTGGAGCACCATTCATAATAGCAAAGACATAGACTTAACCTAAATGTCTAGCAGTGGATGAACAAATAAAGTAAATGTATATCCAATGTAATGTTATTTAACTATAAAAATAATGAAATCATGGCATTTGCTGCAATATGAATGGAACTGGATTTCATTATCTTAAATGAAATAAACCAGGTACAAAAAGACAAATATCATATGTTCTCACTTTCATTTGGGAGCTAAAAAATTTGATCACATGGAGATAGAGTGAAAAGACCGATAATACAGACTGGGAAGGGTGGGGAGGGGAAAGGTGGAAGGATGAGGAGAAGTAGGTTAAAGTTCACAACCATACAGTCAGAAAGAAGGAATATAGTCAATGTTCAATGGCAGAGTAGGGTAACCATACTTAACAAAAATGTACTGGTCTCAGATGATGGATACCCTAAATACTCTGACTTCATAACTACACATTATATACATGCAACAACATTGCTATGTATCCCAGAAATTTGTATACATAATAAAAAAAAAGAAACCTTTAAGTTTAAAGGAAAAAAAAAAAAGAAAAAAAAAAGGAAGAGTTTCATTGAATGGGTGAGATGATTAATGTTAACAGATGAGAGAAGTTTGAACCATTTCAAACTTATTTTATTTTGATAGCTTCCAGCAAGTAGAACGGCCTTCCAACTGAAAAATCTAGAGCAAACATCATAGAAAATATCATGGAGATTCCATTTAAAGCCCAATAAAATTCTAGTGGCATTTAAATGAGCTTACATGTCCCCCAGAACCTCCATCTAAAGATGTGCAGATTTCAAACAGTGCCAATGTAATAATAATTGAGGACTAATGTAAAACAAGAAACAAGTTTAAATATTGGCGATAAGGACATGCTACCTGTTTTCAAAAATGAAGGGGGAAAGGCGGTTTTCAGAATCTATGGGCCAACAATGCTGGTTTTAATTTTTAACAATAAATTTCAAAACAAATTATTATCAAGATTTCTTTATAAAATTTAGAAAAGAATGATCATAATCAGTAGGTGCCAATGTGGGTTCACAGAACATAATAAAACATGATAAGCTGAACTTTGTTCTTTATCAAAGGCTGTTAGGTTGTTATACCAAGAAAATGCTTACATGTTGTAAGCAAAGAATTTAACAAAGTCTCAGATGATAATCTTGTAGTCATATGCTGAAATATCACTCAGATAAAGTTAGATAGAATGAGAACTGGTTGTACAGCCTTACCATAATGACATCAATTAATTCATTGATCAATGTCAACCTAAATTGCAGCCCCTTGCACTGTGCTATAGGTTTCTGAGGATAAAGATGATACATTGCTAGTTTGGAAGATGACTCAAAGCTGTGTGTAAACTACTATAATATGTGCCAGAATAATGATTCTAAATGATATAAGCAGGTTGCAGCAGTAGACTGAATCTAATTAGGTAAAAATTCAAGTAATACTTTTTAATCAAAAAGCAGGATTTGATAAATATAACATTAATAAGACCTGACTTATCAGCCATGTATGCCAAAACAACAGAAAATCTCAGCATGCAATTGGTCACAGGGAAGTCATCAGAGTGGGTCAAATTGTCTAGTTTTCTTCTACTTCCAAGTCCATTGTAGGATTGTTTGTCCTTTGAATTTCATTGAGGAGAACTGATTGGCTTTGGAAAATTGAAAGCCACTATACAATTTACCACTTTCTCTTTTCAGGTCTTGTTGACTACGAAAGTAGTTATGCTAATGGAGTTCCTGTCAGCCTGGATTCCTGAATTACTGTGATACATATTGGATATTCATTGTAGGTGGGAAATCAATGTTTGTTGTATAAAGTGACCAAGATTTTGTAGTTCTTTGTTGGTACAACATAATGAAGCCCCTATTGACTGATAAATCACCCCTGCTCCAACTCCAAAATAAACCAAACATAATTTTAATCTTTTCCAAAAGAAGTTTTTTTGTATAGAGTTAAGGAGATAAAATAATCCCATTCTACATTGCAGCATTAAAGTATTTCTGAAGTATTGAATTAATTCTGGGTATTACTATTTCAGATGAACTTAAGCAAACCAGAGTGGGTCTAGAGGAAGGCAACCAGATGGTGATAATCTAAAAAGCATATTGATGGTAAACTCCTAAAAGAACTAAAAAGATATAGAGACTACCTTCAAGTGTTTTGAAGAATTTGGAAAGGCTAAAGAAAAAAGATAAGATAAATTTTGTGTAGGTCCAGAGTATAACAAGAATACTTTTGAATTTAAAGAAACTTTTAATGACTTCCCCTTGTTCAGAAAACCTAAACTCTTTCAGTTAGCATGGGAGACCCTCAGATTCCAGCCACTGGTTGATTTCTCCATCCTCATCTTCTACTACTCCTTAATTCACAGGCTTTGCTTTAGTAGAGCAAAACTTATTAGAGTTCCCAAATGTGTAGTACTTTCAGTGATGTTCTTCAACCAGGAATACCTTAGCCTCTCCCACTTCGAGTTTCAGCTCAAGCTGTACTGCCTCTGAAACTCACTGCTTGACTGTCCTTTCCCACTCTTCTACCTATTTTTTGCTCAAATGGGATTATATACTTCATCTTCCTGTTCCCGCAAAACCTGTGCATAGATAAAAGCTATAGGGAGATGGATTTTTGAATAATAACTATATTTTAAAATGAGATTATTAATAATTACTTGCAAAGTTGTATTTCATTGCTATTGTAAACATTCAAGATGAGGCATTTCTACCTACTGAGAGTTTAAATTAGATAATCTCCATGGTTTCTTCAAGCTCTAAGAACATGGGGTTGACTTTACTACATTAAGGGTACAGATTCCGTGGTGAAATGTGTTCATCATAAGAAGATACTAGGACTAAAATACTAGTAGCTAAGGAATAGTTCTTTTAATGACCTGGTTAATATTGAGATCCAGGGGTCTCACTGATTTTTTGACTATCTTTTATCTTCTTTTGTGGACATCCTTTATTTGAGATGGAAAATACATTTCATGTAAAATTGGCCTTTTTATCAAAGCCTAATTTTTTAATGATAACATCCTTTAGCTTTTCTATGAATATTTAAATTCTTATTTTTCAACTTTTTATGAACACTTTAACTCATTTAACCATAATGTAAATGGCATGAGCTCTGCAGAATAGGAATTGCATATATTCTAAAGCACATAACTAGTTACAAAAAGAATTGAACTATATGCAGCTAGCCCCTCTTACAGGTTTCTAAATATAAGTGGAGAGATGTTTTCCTAGATAGAGGCATTAAATGTTGTTAAGATTTTAGTTTAGAGTGTGGCTAGCAAGATGGCTGAATAGGACCAGCTCTGGTCTGCAGCTCCCAGCAAGATCAACACAGAAGGTTGGTGATTTCTGCATTTCTAGCTGAGGTACCCAGCTCATCTCATTGCGATTGGTTAGACAGTGGGTGCAGCACACAAAGGGTGAGCTGAAGCACAGTGGAGCATGACCTCTCCCAGGAAGTGCAAGGGGTCAGGGAACTCTCTCCCTTAACCAAGGGAAGCCCTGAGGGACTGTGCCATGAGGAACAGTGCACTCCAGCCCAGATACTATGCTTTTTCCATCATCTTCGCAGCCCACACACCAGGAGATTTCCACTGGTGCCTACACAACCAAGATCCTGGGTTTCAAGCACAAAACTGGACTGCCATTTGGGCAAACATTGAACTAGCTGCAGGAGATTTTTTTTCATACCCCAGTGGCACCTGGAATGCCAGTGAGAAAGAACCCTTCACTCCCCTGGAAAGGGGACTAAAGCCAGGAAGCCAAGTGGTCTTGCTCAGCAGATCCAACCCCCATGGAACCCAGCAAGCTAAGATCCAGTGGCTTGAAAGTGTTGCTGCCAGCACAATAGTCTGAAGTCGACCTGGGATGCTCAAGTATGGTGGAGGGAGGGGCACTCACCATTACTGAGGCTTCAGTAAACATTTTCCCCCTCACGGTGTAAACAAAGCCAGCAGGAAGTTCAAACTGAATGGAGCTCACCACAGCTTGGCAAAGTCCCTGTAGCCAGACTGCCTCTCTAGATTTCTCCTTGCTGGGCAGGGCATATCTGAAAGAAAGGCAGCAGCCCCAGTCAGGTGCTTATAGATAAAACCCTATCTCCTAGGACAGAGCACCTAGGGGAAGGGGCGACTGTGGCTGCAGCTACAGCACACTTAAATGTTCCTGTCTGCCTGCTCTGAAGAGAGAAGCAGTTCTCCCAGCACAGTGCTTGAGCTCTGCTAAGGGACAGACTGCCTCCTCAAGTGGGTCCCTGACCCCCACGCCTCCAGACTGGGAGATACCTCCCAGCAGGGGTTGACAGACATCTCATACAGGAGAGCTTCAGCTGGCGTCTGGCAGGTACCCCTCTGGGACAAAGCTTCCAGAGGAAGTCACAGGCAGCAACCTTTGCTGTTCTGCAGCCACCACTGGGGATACTCAGGCAAACAGTGGACCTCCAGCAAACTTCAGAAGACCGCAGCAGAGGGGCCTGACTTTTAGTAGGAAAACTAACAAACAGAAAGAAATAGCATCAACATCAACAAGAATGACCTCCACACAGAAATCCCATCTGAAGGTAACCAATATCAAAGACCAAAGGTAGATAAATCCATGAAGATGAGGAAAAGCCAGTGCAAAAAGGGTGAAATTCCAAAAATCAGAATGCCTCTTCCCCTCCAAAGGATCACAACTCCTCACCAGCAAGGAAACAAGACTGGATGGAGCATGAGTTTGAAGAATTGACAGAAGTAGGCTTTAGATGGTTGTTAATAACAAACTCCTCAGAGCTAAAGGAGCATGTTCTAACCCAATGCAAAAGCTAAGAATCTTGAAAAAAATGTTAGAAAAATTGCTAACTAGAATCACTAGGGAAGAACGCAAATGACCTGATGGAGCTGAAAAACACAGAATGAGTACTTTGTGAAGCATACACAGGTATCAATAGCTGAATCAATCAAGCAGAAGAAAGGATATGAGAGAATGAAGGTCAACTTAATGAAATAAAGCATGAAGATAAGATGAGAAAAATAAAATAATAAGAAGAAACAAACAAAGCCTCCAAGAAATATGGGACTATGTGAGAAGCCCAAACTTATGTTTGATTGGTATACCTGAAAGTGACAAGGAGTATGGAAAGCACTATTCAGGTTATTATGCAGGAGAATTTCCAAACCTAGCAAAACAGGCCAACATTGAAATTCAGGAAATACAGAGACCACAAAGATACTACTCAAGAAGAGCAACCCCAAGACATATAATTGTTAGATTCACCAAGGTTGAAATAAAGAAAAAAAAAAATGTTAACTGCAGCCAGAGAGAAAGTTTGGGTTAGCCACGAAGGGAAGCCCATCAGACTAACAGCAGATCTCTCTGCAGAAACGCTACAAGACAACAGAGAGTGGGGGCCAATATTCAACATTCTTGAAGGAAAGAATTTTTAACCCAGAATTTCATAGCCAGCCTAACAAAGCTTCCTAAGCAAAAGACAAATAAAATTCTTTACAGACAAGAAAATGCAGAAAGATTTTGTCAACATCAAGCCTACCTTACAGGAGCTCCTGAAGAAAGCACTAAATATGGAGAAAAAAAAAAAAAAAAACAAAAAAAAAAAACAGTACCAGCCACTACAAAAACATACGAAATTGTAAACACCATCAACACTATGAAGAAACTTGCACCAACTAATGGAGAAGACAACCAGCTAGCATCATAATCTCAGGATCAAATTCACACATAAGAATATTAACCTTAAACGTATAAGGGCTAAATGTTCCCATTAAAAGACACAGAATGGCAAATTGGATAGAGTCAAGGCTTATTGGTGTGCTGTATTCAGGAGACCAATCTCACGTTCAAAAACACATATAGGCTCAAAATAAGAGGATGGAGAAATATTTACTGAGCAAATGGAAATCACACAGAAAAGCAGGGATTGTAATCCTAGTATTTCATAAAACAGACTTTAAGCCAACAAAGATCAAAAAAGACAAAGAATGGTATTACATAATGGTAAAGAGATCAATGCAACAAGAAGAACTAACTATACTAAATATATATACACCCAATACAGGAGCGATCAGATTCATAAAGCAAGTTTTTAGAGACCTACAAATAGACTTAGACTCCCACACAATAATAGTGGGAGACTTTAACACCCCACTGTCAATATTGCCAGATCAATGAGACAGAAAATTAACCGAAGGAGATAGAGACACAAAAAACCCTTTTAAAAAATCAATGAATCCAGAAGCTGGTTGTTTGCAAAGATGAACAAAATAGATAGACCCCTAGCCAGATGAAAAAAAAAAAAGAAAAGAGGGAAGAATCAAATAGACACAATAAGAATGTTAAAAGGGGATATCACCACTGATTCCACAGAAATACAAACTACCATCAGAGAATACTATGAACATCTCTGTGCAAATAAACTAAAAATCTAGAGGAAATGGATAAATTCCTAGACATATACACC
Source organism: Saimiri boliviensis (assembly GCF_048565385.1). Lineage (NCBI taxonomy): Eukaryota > Metazoa > Chordata > Mammalia > Primates > Cebidae > Saimiri > Saimiri boliviensis. Next base: position 134,211,357 of record NC_133470.1, read on the forward strand.
CTCCGAAGACCAAACCAGAAAGAAGTCAAATCCCTGAGCAGACCAATAACAAGTTCTGAAATTGAAGCAGTAATTAATAGCCTACCAACCTAAAAAGCTCAGGACTAGATGGAATCACAGCTGAATTCTACCAGAGTCACAAAGAGGACCCAGTACCATTCCTTCAGAAACTATTCCAAACAATAGAAAAAGAGGGAATCCTCCGTAACTCATTTTATGAGGCCAGCATCATCCTGATACTGACACCTGGCAGAGACACAACAAAAAACGAAAATTTCAGCCCAATATCCCTGATGAGCATTGATGCCAAAATCCTCAATAAAATACTGGCACACCGAATCCAGCAGCACATCAAAAAGTTTATCCACCACAGTCAAGTCGGCTTCATCCTGGGATGCAAGACTGTTTTAACATATGCAAATAAATAAACGTAATCCATCACATAAACAGAACCAATGACAAAAATCACATACTTATCTCAATAGATGCATAAAAGACCTTTAATAAACTTTAAAACACCCCTTTATGCTAAAAACTCTCAATAAACACGGTATTGATGTAACGTATCTCAAAATAATAAAAGCTATTTATGACAACCCACAGCCAATATCATACTGAATGGGCAAAAACTGGAAGCATTCCCTTTGAAAACCGGCACAAGACAAGGGTGTTTTCTCTCACCACTCCTATTCAACATAGAATTGGAAGTTCTGGCCAGGGCAATCAGGCAAGAGAAAGAAATAAAGGGTATTCAATTAGGAAAAGAGGTAGTCAAATTGTCTCTGTTTGCAAATTACATGATTGGATATTTAGAAAACTCCATGATATCAGTCCAAAATCTCCTTAAGCTGATAAGCAACTTCAGCAAAGTCTCAGGATACAAAATCAATGTGCAAAAATCACAAGCTTTCCCATAAACCAATAACAGACAGAGAGCCAAATCATAAGTGAACACCCATTCACAATTGCTCCAAAGAGAATAAAACACCTGGGAATACAACTTACAAGGGATGTGAAGGACCTCTTCAAGGAGAACTACAAACCACTGCTCAAGGAAATAAGAGAGGACACAAACAAATGGGAAAACATTCCATGCTTAGGGATAGAAAGAATCAATAACATGCAAATGAACAGACTGCCCAAAATAATTTAAAGATTCAATACTATCCACATCAAGCTACCGTTGACTTTCTTCACAGAATTAGAAAAAACTACTTTAAATTTTCTATGGAACCAAAAAGGAGCTCATATACCCAAGACAATCCTAAGCAAGAAGAACAAAGCTGGAGGCATTACACTATCTGATTTCAAGCTGTAGTACAAGGCTACAGTAACTCAAACAGCATGGTACTGGTGCCAAAACAGATATATAGACCAATGGAACATAACAGAGCCCTCAGAAATAAAGCCACACATCTACAACCATCTGATTTTTAGTAAAACTGACAAAAACAAGCAATATGAAAAGGATTCCCTATTTAATAAATGGTGTTGGGAAAACTGGGTAGCCATATGAAGAAAACTGAAACTGGACCCACTCCTTACATCTTATATGAAAATTAACTCACGATGGATTAAAGATGGAAATGTCAGATGTAACACCATAAAAATCCTAGAAGGAAACATATGCAATACCATTCAGGACATGGGCATGGGCAAAGACTTTGGGACTAAAATACCAAAAGCAATGGCAACAAAAGCCAAAATTAAACTAAAGAGTTTCTGCCCAGCAAAATAAACTATTATCATTGTGAAAAGGCAACCTATAGAATGGGATAAAATTTTGCAATCTATCCAGCTGACAAAGGGCTAATATCCAGAATGTACAAGGAACCTAAACAAACTTACAAGAAAAAAGCAAACAACCCTATCAAAAAAATGGGTGAAGGATATGAATAGACACTTGGCAAAAGAAGACATTTATGCAGCCAACAAACATATGAAAAAAAGCCCATCATCACCAGTTGTTAGAGAAATGCAAATCAAAACCACAATGAGATACCATCTCACACCAGTTAGAATGGCGATCATTAAAATACCAGGAGACAACAGATGCTGGAGAAGATGTGGAGGAATAGGAATGCTTTTACACTGCTGGTGGGAGTGTAAATTAGTTCAACCGTTGTGGAAAACAGTTTGGTGACTCCTCAAGGATCTAGAACCAGATATACCAATTGACCCAGAAATCCCTTACTGGATATATACCCAAAGGATTATAAATCATTCCACTATAAAGACACATGCAAACGTATGTTTATTGTAGTACTGTTCACAATAGCAAAGACTTGGAAGAAACTCAAATGCCTATCAATGATAGACTGGTTAAAGAAAATGGCACATATACACCATGGAATACTATGCAGCCATAAAAAAGGATGAGTTCATATTTTTTGCAGGTACATGGTTAAAGCTGGAAATCATCATTCTCAGCAAACTAACAAAGGAACAGAAAACCTAACACTGAATGTTCTCACTCATAATTGGGAGTTGAACAATGAGAACACATGGACACAGGGAGAGGAACAGCACACACCAGGGCCTGTCAGGGAGTGGGGGGCTGGGGAGGGATAGCATTGGGAGAAATACATAATGTAGATGATGAGTTGATGGGTGCTATAAACCATCATGACACACATAAACCTATGTAACAAACCTGCATGTTCTGTTCATGTATCCCAGAACTTAAAGTGTAATAAAAAAAACATTTTAGTTTATCCCATATCTTTACGCTTAATGCAATTATAATACAATTATAAATAAAGTATTTTTTACATGCTATAATTCTCCTAAATTTACTGTGAATAGTAAAAAGGCAAGAATATCTAAGAAATTACAAAAAAAAAAAAGAAGAAAGTCATCTTTCATTAAAGGTATTTAAATCATCAATAAATAAAATAGTGTAATACTAGTTTAAGAATAACCAGATGAAAGGAGCAAAATAACCTAGAACTCATAAGGAGCATATGGCAAAAGTTCAGTAATAAATTATTGGATAATGGAAGGATTAATTCAAAAAATCCTACTGGGACATTTGCTTATCCTTTAGAAGTGAAACACTCATGTTTTTATTCAACAAAATGAGTACCAGGAAAACAACAGAAATAGTTATAGTCAAACCAGAAAGACAGAAATGTAAAATATAAACCTATTAATAATAATAGCTAGCATTTATTTAGTGTTTGTTATATGCCAGATACTATGCAAAGATTTTACATATAATATGTTATTTAATTGTTACCACACACTGTGAAATAGGCACTATTATTGATAGTCTTACTTTATAAACAAAGAAACCAAGAACCAGAGAGACAGGACCTTGCTTCAGGTAACACAGCTAATCAGTGTCTGCAATCTGAATTCAGACAGATATGACTCCAATTCTCACTATATTCTGCTACAGGTATCTGATTAGGGGAGATCTGATTTTAAAGTCAGATGCAATTGAAAGACAAGATAAACCTTACTATATAAAAATAGATATTATAAGACTTAAAGGTTCTTTAGATGGCAGGACACAATGCAGGGTCACTTGAATAGATGAAAGGCAAAATGCTTTGTTACCTATATCTTCAAATGAGGGTATGCTGCCAGGCAGAGCCACATAGGGAGTTACTCATGGGAACAGGGTAAAAGCAAGTAGAAGCTGTAGGGGGCAGCATAATGTGTGGCAAATGCACTGGGGTTAATTTGGTTTCACAGGTTCCCTGTGAATTAGCCAAGTAGGCTCTGGGGTATAGTGATGTCTCTAGTTTTCTGATACCTGGTCCCAGGGTAATTAGAGTAGGTGTAGAGTGGCACAGAGGAGTGTGAAAGCTCCATAAGGAATGTAGTTGGGGCATGGACTTAATCAGCTGCTCAAGAAGGGAGCTGATTAACCTTGACCTCAAACTGGGTCAAGACAGCATTTCCAAAAATCAAAACAAAAAACAGCATTTCAAAAATCAAAACGATTACAACATATGCCTCTTCTGTAGAGCAAAAATTGTGTAAACAAAAACAAGGACGAAGTTCAAAAGTCACAGTAAATTAAGAATTAATAAAATAACCTGGATCATAGGTGAAAAAAAAATACCCCCCATTCCAGGAATCTTTTACTATTCCATGAAGCAAGGGTGGGGCTCTGATGATGTAAAAATCTCCAGGGGCTGGGGTTTTTGAGGCTACACATATTTCCTCACAGCCCAGATTATCTGATACATGTTCTATGCATCTACTTCCTACGGCTCCCTCCCCAGCCTTGAGAACTTTCTTAAGAATCACTACAATGTGAAAATTATAAGAGAACGTCTTGTGCATATGAACAGTTCAGTGTAAAAGTATTAAAAATAATTATGTTGTAGCAGGCTGTCCTTACACAACTATTTTTAGCCTGATAGAGGATAGTTTGACAAGGACACAAATTAAAATTGAAAACAATGACTTGGTGGGTTTTTAGCATCACTTCCATCCATATTCCTGTACTCATTAGCAACTCCATATAAGAGCAAAGAAGAACATGACCATGACTATATTTCAGTTAATTTCACTTCTCTTTACATATCTAGGAAGTGTTAGCTTATGAGACTTACCAAAATTTATTGACATGTAGGCCTGAGTCATTACACTAAAAGAAGAAAGATTTGTAAACATGTAAACCTCTATAAAACATGCTGCTTAACAGCCCAAATAAATCATAAATGACACAAACAAATGAAAAAACATTCCATGCTCATGGATAGGAAGAAACAATATTGTTAAAATGGCCTTATGACCCAAAGCAGATTCAATACTCTTTCTATCAAATTACAAATGACATTTTTCACAGAACTAGAAAAAGCTATTTGAAAACTCATATTAAACCAAACAAAGCCCAAATAGCCAAGGCAATCCTAAGCAAAAAGAACAAAGCTAGAAGCATCACATTGCCCAATTTTAAACTATATTACAAGGCTATAGTAATCAAAACAGCATGATGCTGGTACCGAAACAGACACACAGACCAATGGAACAGAATAGAGACCCTAGAAATGCAGTCACACACCTACAACCATTTTACCTTCAACAAAGTCAACAAAGACAAGCAATGGGGAAAAGACACTTTGTTCAATAAATGATGCTGTAATAACTAGCCATATGCAGAAGAGTGAATCTGGACCCCTTCCTTACACCATACACAAAAATCAACTCAAATTTATTAAAGACTTAAATGTAAAACTATAAATAAAACTTATAAAATGATACATAATTCTTATAAAACTATATATAAAACTCTACAACCCTTGAAGATAACCTAGGAAGTATTATTCTGGATATAGGACCTAGCAAAGATTTCACATTGAAGATGCTGAAAGCAATTGCAACAAAAACGAAAAAGCTAACAAATGGGACCTAATTAAACTAAAGAGCTGCTACACAGCAAAAGAAGCTATCAACAGAGTGAACAACCAACCTACAGAATGGGAGAAAATATTTTCAAACTATGCATCCAACAAATGTCTAGCATCTATAAGGAACTTAAACAAATTAACATGCAAAAAACAAGCAACCTCATAAAAATGGGCAAAGAACATAAACAGGTATTTGTCAAAAGAAGACATACAGGCAGCCAACAAGCATAGAGTAAAAGCTCAATAACACTACTCATTAGAGAAATGCAAATCAAAACCATAAGATACCATCTCACACCAGTCAGAACAGCTATTATTAAAGTAAAAAAAAAAATCTGATGCTGGTGAGATTGCAGAGAAAACAGAATGCTTATACACTGCTGGTAAGAATGTAAATTAGTTCAACCATTGTGGAAAGTGGTGTGGCGATTTCCCAAAGAACTTAAAACAGAACTACCATTCAACTCAGCAATCCCATTATTGGTTATATACCAAAAGGAATGTAAATTGCTCTAGCATAAAGACACACGCATGCATATGTTCATTGTTGTACCACTTACATTAGTAAAGAAATAGAATAAACCTAAATGCGCATCAACAGTAGACTGGATAAAGAAAATGTGGTACACATACATCATGGAATACTATGCAGTAATAAAAGAGAACGAGTGCATGTCTTCTGCAGCAACGTGGATAGAGCTGGAGACAATTATCCTAAGCAAGCTAACACAGGAACAGAAAACCAAATACCACAGGTTCTCATAAGTGGGAGTTAAACACTGAGTACACATGGACACAAAGAAAGGAGCAACAGCCATCAGGGTCTATTTGAAGGGATAGTGTGGGAGGAGAGAAAGGAGAAAAAACTAGCTATTAGATACTGTGATTATTACCTGGGTGACAAAAGAATCTGTACATCAAACCTCAATGATGCACAATTTACCTAAAAATATAAAAAACCTGCACATATACCCCTGAACCTAAAAAGCTAAAAGCACGTGCGCGCGCATGCGCGTGCGCACACACACACACACACACACACACACACACACAGTATTTATTATTTTATTTTTTTCATGTAGAATCTTCACATCACAAAAATTCCTATGTGTCACATGAGGAGGTGGGGTGGGGACTCATTGCAAACAGAGGAAAAACATTTTAAAAAGCTTTACTAAGTAATTTTAAATACTTGGGGCATTTATTTGCAGAAAACGTCTAACGTTTACATAGAAGGGAGCCATTGTCTCCATTTCTACAATGAACATAAGGTGATTAAGGAATATTGAGGAATCCAAAGAAAATGCACCATTGTGGTATGAAATCATGGTACTAAGAAGATGTGATAATGAATCTTGACAAAGACTGCAGTGCTCAAAAAGAGATGGTGGTGTCTAGTAGAAATGACTCCTCTCTGAACACACAAAAAAGTGGTAGTGTATATCACTGGGAGATGGAAGAGGTAGAACATAGAGAACATAGAATGGTAATCAACTACTGACAAGGCTTATTCATCAGCACATATAAATTTGCCTTGGGAAATTCAGAATTAAAAAAAAAAAATAGAGAATTTAACAAGAGGTCTGGAAATTCTGGATTAACAAGTCCAGAATAAAAGCCAACAAAATATGTTAGGAAAAGCAGAAAAAAGTCCATACCTTGGTACTAAAAATTAGCTGAATACTCTGTATTACTTTTTTCTTTTTGAGACTGAGTCTATGTGTTGCCTAGGTTGGAGTGCATTGGTGCAATCTCAGCTCACTACAACCTTCACCTGCCAGATTCACGTGATTCCCCTGCCTCAGCCTCCCAAGTATCTGGGATTACAGGCACATGCCACCACGCCCAGCTAATTTTTGTATTTTTAGTAGAGATGGGGTTTCACCATGTTGGCCAGGATGGTCTCGAACTCGTGGTCTACCCACCTCAGCCTCCCAAAGTGCTGGGATTACAGGCCTGAGCCACTGCACCAGCCCTCTGCACTACTTTTAACTTTGAACTTAAAGTTTAAGGTTCCTAGTCTTAAGCTGAGCTGAGAGGTCAAGCAAAATCCTGACAAACTTGTTCCATCTGTATGCACAGACAAATCACTGCTCATCCTAAAAGGAGTATTTTCTCTGCTAGGACAAAGACCAAACACCTGATAAGAAATCTCACAAAGGTTACTAATCTCATGATAATCCTACAGCAGCTGTAATGCAGTCCCTGGGGGAGGGGGAAGCAGATTTCCAAGTAAATCAAGTTTGATTTTATTTGAATTATGGAATTTTTAGAGAAGTGGTTTATCCCTATTATTAACTGTGTGTTTCACATAGAAAAATAATCACGGATCAGTGAATTAATAACCTTTTCATGCTTTAAAGAAGCATATTTCTGTTTGATGGATTGGCCAGTACAAAAATCTAGTGTTTTAAATGGTTAATAATCCCAGGAAATTTCAGATTGATTTTGCTCCTTTCATGGACCAATCTCCTAGGGAATGTAATAAAATGCGATTAAAAACCCCTCAATGCCATCATTCTGCTGGATTTGTTTTTAAGTTGAAGCTTTAAAGTAATTAAATAGTACTTGATGAATTGGGAATCTCTTCCAGTAATTTCAGAGATGGTTCGCTTCTGCATGTTTTGCAAAGATTTTAACATTGTCTTCATACATACTAACAGCAGTTTAAGGACTCTCTCTAGATATACACATTCGCTCTCTCTCTCTCGATCATTCCAACATGGATATGAACATATCGTTTTGTTCTATCATGGCTGGCCCTTTGCCCCCTGGGAATTTCTATTCTCTCCAAATATTATTAAAATATTAAACAAAGGGGGAAGTTTGCTGGAGATAAACACTTACATAAAAAATAAGAAGTTTGATGCTTAAGGTTTGTGGAACAGTTTGTAAAAATATAAAAAGAACACCAAACAGGGTTCTGCAATCGTGGTATGCCAGTCCTCACACAGCACTCAATCCTGGCATTGTTTTATTGCCTGCTAGTAGCTCTAAAGCCTATGGTGCGAAAGGGGAACTGGGGAAGGGATAGCTGGAAAAATTTACGTCCAGATTTTCTCAAGCTAATTAATGGAAAAATTATCAGTTTAAACTTAAAAAAGCAATGGTGATTTTGGGTTTCTTAAGCTTTCCTGCGTGTGTTGATTTGATTTTTTTTTTTTTTTTAGGTTGATAAATCTTTTCAAAAACAGTCAGCATTTCTATCCTTTCAGATTAGAAATTCAATGTGAAGACAATCAAGCAAGGAGATTGGACCAAGAAAATATCCAGACCAGCACTTTATTAGAGGAAGGAACACTGAATCTGGCTACCAGGAAACTCGGCTCTGATTTTGCTTTGCTACAAGTTCCCTTGTTCTACTGCTTTCTCATCTGCCATATGGACAAAATTATATTGGTAATATTGCTACTGACTGTGTGAGGATTCACTGAGATGAAGAGTGTTGAAGTGTTTTGAAACCTCTGAAAACCAATACAAAGTGTTGCCATCTTAAGAGAAAGAGAAAGAAAAGGGGATAGGTCTTAATGTCTTCCTCACTCTCAGATCAACAAAGCATAAAGGGTCCAAATGAAAGCATATTTATAAATTATAGATAAAATTATAAAATTGGTCTAGTGGTAACAGGTACAGAAACACACACACACACACACACACACACACACACACAGTGTTTATTTTTCAAGGAATGTTGCCTCTCAATTATGTGTTCACTAAGGGCCTTTGGATTCAACTAGCTTTACAACATGAAGGAAAAGGGACACTGTGCTTAGAGATAGTTCTGTTATGTTTGACTTTACATCCAAGACTTTCTGTATTTTCTAGTTGTGGACTATAATTATTATTTAAAAAGTAATCTAGTAAATTAGCTTTTTGCTAGAATCCTTTAGTTTTTCCCTTGAATATTTAAAACCTTATGTTTAAAACAAAAGCTGCACACATAGATAACCAACCTAATCATCCCTAGGCACAGCAAACTACTTTTCATAATGCTCAACATTTTCTCTTTGATATTATTTTTTGATATATCCACTGTAGTCCTAATTGACAGTGTTTAAACAGCATGCTTGCTGTTCATAAAGTATATACACATGGCTCAGCTCAAAGTTTCAGACAATATAAGTGACAGCAAGAGTATAGGCTCTAGAGACACACATTTAAGTGTCTTATTCTAATTCCATCGTATGTTAACTGTCTGACCTTCAGCAATCTCACTTTGGTTGGTAACAATTTCTACCTCACAGGTCTTAAGAGAATCTTAAAACACAAATATACTAGCTTTCCACTAAAGGGTTTGGCACCTAGTAGGTAACTGATAAATGTTACTGTTGGAATAATAACTGTAGATTAGATTAAACAATAAGTAACTTCAATTACTTGGCAAATGTCATTGGCAAATAACTATGCTTTTGGATTAAAAATCCATGGTGTCTATTGCTTGCATGCCTTCAGGTGGTCTCTTTGCAAGTTCTATGTGAATTGGTTTTTCACTCTTACATTTTGATTCAGCAGAAAATTCTTGAATACATACTAAGTACTAGTCACGTGATCGAGTGCAGGGGACTCAAAAATGAATAAAGCAGGGTCCTTGAGCTAGAGGAAATCTTGAAGTTTCAGAAGTGAAAGCACTCATTTTATCTTTCTTTGTACGGAGGAAAAGACAAAAATATTGATGATCATCACCAGAATTATGTGTTTACATTTTGATAAACAGCATCTAATATTGTTCTTTGTTTGTTAAAGTGTAAAAAATGAAAAAATATCCACTCTTTTTTACTTTTTATTAATCTACTGTGTGTGCAGACAATGAACGTCAGAGAAGCAAGACACCCACCAACATTATAAATTCTCTCAGTATTTCTTCTGTTTTTATTGCTTTTTTTTTTTTACATGTCTTGACATTTTCATGTGAGTGAAATATAGTCCCACAGTCAAGTTCTTTTCAGTCAGGTCTACAAAGAGAAAAGTCATTCAATAAACATAAAAAAGTAAAGGAAAATGCTAGAAGCCAATCCACTGCTGATACCGGTTTGAATGTTCTTTTTTCACTTTGATTAAAACTGCATGCAATCATGCATTTGAAGAATATGATTTTGCTGTTGCTATTGCCAAAAAGATATGGGATTAGAGCAGTTAGAGTAATCACAGGTACTGCTTTGGATGATGAGAAAGTCCTCTAGGGATAAAAATGTTTGCCTAATTATATAATTCCTGACCAGATCATTAAAATGTTCTGTTTGATCCATCTTCTTGGTGAAAGGAATCCAAATCCTTAGACAGCAAATGCGGCTAGTTGTAAGAGCCCTTTGGGTATCATCTCAACCCCAGGATTCTGGGCTATGACTGTGGAACTGCTCCAGGTTCTTTCTGATACAGGCAAAGACACAGAATTTTCATTATTTCAATGCCAGATACCTCCAGTCTCCAAATAATTCCCCAGTGTGGTATACAGATTAAGAATGCAGAATTTCTGTGACCTTGGAAAAATTACTTAACCTGTCCATGCCTCAATTTTCCCATTTTTTTGATGATGATAGTATCTAATTCAGAAGATTATTGCAAGTTTTGAAAAGTTAATAATACATGTAATGTGCTTTGACTTATGCTTGACACATAGGAAGTGTTGATTGGTTTTATTAGTACCCTTTTTGGCAGTTAACTGAAAATCCTGTCAGGGTTTTTGATAATTATTTTTTAAAAATCAGCTTTTAGTTATTCATCATTAGGAAGAAATTGAGTACTCACCCTGTGATCAGAACTATGCTGGTTCCTGAGAAAGAGAAAAGTGTAAAGATCCAGGGAATAGAATGAGCATAACTGGCATTCATATATTCTTGATTCTGCTGTAGACTAATTTCTGAAAGTGGGGAACAAAAAGACGCTTCACATTTTAGAAACTATTCTAATATAGTAGCTTTGAAATGTTCTTTTATTATAATTATTTAACTTTAGGTATGTCACATCCGAGCATAGTTGTGTTCCTTTTTTTCTCTGTCTCTCCAATATAGGCAGAGTTTTGGAAGATTTCCAGTGTGTTGAGAAGTTCAGTGTCTTCACCAGTCACTTTCACTGAATATCTGTAGCTACATATTACTTGCAAAAGCCTTCAAAGAGTGTTCTTTATAGTTACATTAATGTGAATGACTTTCTCTAACTCTTCTGACTTTATATATGAAGGCATTTATTTAAATATGCAATATATGCAAGTTAAGTATTAGAATTTTCTGAACCACATATATGAATTTCTGTAACTTTTTTTTTTCCTTACATTTGGAAGACAGTTATTTTTGCTTCGTTTCCCAATTTGAGGATTTTCCTCCCATGTTCTCCAAAGTAGTTACCTTACCATGATTCTCATCCAAAAATTCGGATAAGAATTTGATGTGTACACATATTTTGACCACAATCAGCCTCTTAAAACTATTCCATACTTATACCTAGTGTTTTCTGATGAAACTGATCTTTCAATTTAGGTGTTCATATTTTCCATCACATCTTTCAAGGTATATGCAAGAATGTTTCTTGTTTTTAATTTTTGCTTCATAAGGGTACCAAATGAATCTGTCAAATGCCATTACTTGCCCTTAAATTCTTGTGTATAAAAAAAGGATGATTTTAGCTGGAATTCAAATTGAAATTTGTTCCAAAGATGTAATGGGCCAATAGGATTCAATGAGAACATAACCCAGTATATTCTCTTACTGCATATGAAACAAGAAGCATTTGCCTTGCTTGTGACAAGGAAAGATATGACATTGTGACATTTGGGACAAATGACTACCTCTTTCTCTTGGTTTTTGAACAAAGTAACTTAATGGTCTGCTGAAAAAAAAAACTAAAAGTCTGCTTTTAGTCTACATTTAGATAGAAATATCTGACGTGGATACATCAAACTATCATCTAAAAGTACCTAATAATAATATTTTCTTAATTTCTGTGTTATTGTCTGTATCATTACCAATGAACAACATTCACTTCTAGAATATTTGGAATCTTAAGTACTAGGAATGGGGAAGTGTGACACAGTGGCTTTCCCATGGGAGCCTTGCTCAGAGTTCATTTAAGTCGTGACCTGCTTTAGCTGCCAGGAAGTGCTAGTATTTTTGTTCTATCTTTTAAATGGAGATCCAGAGTGAAGGACAATGCATCAGAATTAGTCTTTTTTAGGCTACAGCAAATGGAAAATATAAAGTATATTTTCTTTCATAGAAATGTGTTTTACAACTTTCACTATTTATCAGATCTTCTTAATAGAGAAACCTTATCTGTGAAATTACTTTTTTTCAGTAAAAATTGTTCTGTGCAAATTGTGCATCTTGAATCCTAGAATTTTGGCTAGCAGCAGCCAGATTTAAAGTCTGTGAATATCTCAAGTCAAGTATAAATTCCCTCTGAAGATATGGGGGTTGATGTGAGTTCATGGATGCATAAAGTTGTGACTATAGAAATAGTTTTGGGTACATTTGTAAATGATTTTATATGGAGCCAATAAAAGATTTTTAAACAGTGTTCCGATGTTTAAAAAGAAAATAAAAGAAACAGGGGTGGGGAAGAGAAAGGAATACCTGTTCTTTTTTGGGATAAATCTTTCAGTTGCTAGATTCCCTTTAAATTCTGTAACACTGCAATGGACAAAGAATAGCCTAGACATGATATCAGAAATAAACGTGGGTCACTTTTTTGTTTTGTTTTATTTTGTTGTTGTTGTTGTTGTTGTTGTTGTTTTTAAACGCAGTCTTACTCACTCTGCTGTCCAGGATGGAGTGCAGTGGTTTGATCTTTTCTCACTGCAACCTCGGCCTCCCAGGTTCAAGTGATTCTCCTGCCTCAGCCTCCTGAGTAGCTGCAATTACAGGTGTGCACCACCATTGCCGGCTAACTTTTCTTTTTGTACTTTTAATAGAGACAGGGTTTCACCCATGTTGGACAGGCTGGTTTTGAACTCCTGATTTCAAGTGATCTGCCCACTTTGGCCTCCCACAGTGCTGGGATTACAGGTGTGAGCCACTGCACCCAGTCACATTGTTTGCTTATAACAAAAAAGGTTTGTATTTTCGAGAGTTAAATTTCTGAACGTGTTCTTGTTCTATGGTCTTTTGCTGTTTCTCCTGGGGGAAGTAGAGTCCCCCCTGCATTCTCAACGTTTTCTCCTCATCTAACTAATTTCTTCTAAAAATTCCCAATTTAAACATCACTTTTTCCAGGAAGCCTTCCATGGCACTACAAATTAAGGTTATATGGAATTTTTTTGTGGCTTCCATGGTGACTTTGATTCTTCTATTATACCACACAACATATTGTATTTTAATTACTTATTTGCTTATCTTCTCCCCTAATTGTAAGCTCCCTCCACTATTACTTAGGTATATACTATGTGCAAGACACTTTCTAAAGACTTTATATATTTTATATTTACTCCTCATAGCAATGATAACTTACCAATTTACAGATGAGCAAAGTAAGGCACATAGAGGTATAAGAATCTTGCCCATTGCTAAACAGCCAATGAGTAATAGAGACAGAATCTGAATATAACTTCAGAATGTAGACCTTTAGCCATTACTTCTTACTATCTCCTTAAAGACAAAGGCCATGTCTGCTGGCTTTACTCTTGTATTCTGAGACTAAAACAATGGCTAGTAGATAGAAGGTGCATAATATACCACATACTTGTGGAATGAGTACGTTTATCATGAATAAAAGCAAAAACTGTCATGCGGACAGCATGATACTGTTGCACAGTAGCAGGAATATAATTGGCTCTTGATCAGAACCCTTCTGAAATTAAAATGAATGCATCTAATTATCAAATTAGCCTTTTGCTCCTACTCACATCTACAAATGAACACTGCCTTTGCATTAAACTCGTCATTTCTTATTTTTCCCATATAATCAACGTATATAGGGCATGAAGAGAAATAGTGCATAAAATGTAGATACATAGAGAGAGAAAATATGAGTTAGAAACCTCAGCTTTAGTAAGGGCTGGGCCAGACAAGAGGACCAGACTGATAGTGCCCCAGTTGATATGTGCTTTGACTAATGAGTAGTTTAATTCACACCAGATTTGTGTACCCCAAAGCAAATGAATATACTACTTCTACCCTATGTCTCCCCAACAATTTGCAATTTTATCTAAGACAAACCTATTTTAGGTAGACCTGGTTAATGGGTATGAATACATACACATACATTTGTCTAAAATAATATACTGCACTTGTGAACACAATTCTTGCAAAATGTCAAAAGTTAAATATTGATTTTGACATTTTCCATAAGTTTGAAAACAAAATATTGCTTCCTAAATTCTGGTTTAATTGGTTCTGCATGAAGTACTGTCAGTTTCAGTATATGGCAGCATTGTGTGGAATTTTAGACAAACCCTGATGGTGCCCTAGAGAGAAAAGATTATCTAGTGGAAAATGTTACTGAGTGACATACAGTGGAGGGATCAGAGGATCCCTTGAGTTTTCTTCACTCAAAATTGCCTAGTGTACTTTAAGTAAAGCCATCAGTGATGTTGATATGTCAACATAATTTAATTCATAATCTTATGAGCTATTGCATTGAAATCATTAAGTAGTCTAACAAAAACCAGTATAAATGATCAGACAGTATAACTTACAAAAGCCCTAAGACTTTTGTGACCTTATGAATACAAGTAATGGACAAAAAGAATTTTCTTGAAGGAGGTTCTTGAAACAGTATCCAATTACTCATAAATCTCAACTGAGATTGACATTCATATTAAGAAAACAACAGAAGTAATTTCTCATATTAGAAATTGTTTTATGGAGGTTCATGATTATGTTTTCTAGCTTCTCTGTTAAACTTTCTTACTCAGTGAGGTTGCTATGGTTTAAAATTGGCTATCCTTAGAAAGCCAAAACAGATGAGTCACCATATAGTCAACAGTCATATTATTGGAACATAAAAGTATGTTTTTACTCTAGACATTATATGGAACATAACTGTACAATTGTTATTAAACTAACTTTTGTAAACTGCAGATTAGCATATCCACTAAAGCAAGAAACGTAAGTTGGGCAGTGGGGAGTCAAGTAGCAGTGATGTACAGGTTGTTCCAAGAATGGCTACAAAACACTTCATTGTTTTTATATTCCAGACCATTCTTTATATCTACAATCCTATGTCTACCCTCCAAAAACAGTTGCCCAACTAAGGTAACAGATTGGACCATTTCCTTTCCTGTTGCCTTGGTATCATAATTTTAGTGGGTTTTAGAAATGAAATAAACAGATGATTTTCTTCTTTATACAGAAGGAGTGTGCCAGACACCCCCACTATGCATTTAAGTATTACATTAAAAATGTTTAAAACAGAAAGAAAAAAATGACTTTGAGATATCTGCCTATGAGAAGCTTACTGTCACTTGGCTCTGTCCATCATATGTCATTTGGGAGAATTTACTCTTGTTGATTTTGTAGGACAATAAAAAATATTTGTGTGTGATATTATGATTATAAACCCTATTAACTTGAGAGTTATAGATTTATGTCCTTTGTCCTCTAAAAAGCATTGAAATTATTTAAAAATACAGTTTTCTTATACTCTGTGCTTCATTGTAGGTAGTTAAAATGTACATATTTTAAATTTTGTGCATTATACAAGTTACATGTACTAGGTACATATTTTGAATTTAATATCATCTATTGATAAATAGTAATATCAACAGCAAAAATGATAGAGATCAAAGAGTAAATGTTTCTTTTCCATTCAATAACAAATTGAAAGCTAAAAAAGTAAGGTCATAATTATGCCTAACATAATACAACTATCCTTTGTACAATCAGAAATGCACCAATCCCCAACCCAAATACTACTACATAAAGTTACAATACTTAAATGCTGATGTGAATTCAATAAATCTTATGTCACATGATACAGGAGAAAGGAAATAAAATGAAGATACTTTCTTAGTATAAGTGTATACATGCACAAACATGTTTTTATCAAAGAAAGAGAGGAAATACTCATGACAATTACCATTCTCATTTCTATAGCTGGTCACATGGTCATAGCTGGTATTGATGACTACCTTCTTCTCCTACACATTCTGTATTCCCTTTGCCTTCAGCAAGCACCTCAGCAGGTTATTGGGGTTGTTTTTTTTTTACTGTTTTTTTTTTTTTTTTGGTGGAGTAACCAGACCTTCATTCCTGAAGAGTCTGGGTCATTTGTAGTCCTGCGTAGATTGGCCTTCTGTAGTTTCCCATTGACCTTAATCACAGGGCATGATAATATTAACAGACACCCAAAATGGATCTCCTGTATTCCATGCATACTCTTCCTTACTTCAGTGGAGTAGTAGACTGATTTCATCTTGAGAGTCCAGGTCAATCACCCCAGCCAAGACTGTAAGTCCCTTCTTACCCTGTTGACTTAAAGGTAGGAGGAGCCCGAAGTGTCCATGTGGCAATCTTAACTTTCAGTTTAATGGAATCCTTGCTGTCTCCTAGTGGCAGCATTCTGAATAATTGGATACCGTTTCAAGGACCTCCTTGAAGAAAATTCTTTTTGTCCATTACTTGTATTCATAAGGTCACAAAAGTCTTAGGACTTTTGTAAATTATACTGTCTGATCATTTCTGCTGTTATTTGTTAGACTGCTTAATGACCATTTGGAACTAAGACCTCTAGGTAACCAGAACATAATGTCATGGGAACAGGAAGCAAAAACTTTTCTGGTGGATCAATAAGGGTGGTGGCGAGTGGCGCCATTTCCACTTCACCCCATTGATTCCTGAATTTGTGAATTCTGGCTATGGGAGAAAGAGTATCATATATTGGATACTGATTCAAAGCATACACAGCCTTATGAATAACTGTGTCCCAGCCTTGCAAAGTATTGTCACTTAGTGGGCATTGTAATTGTGACTTCAAAAGGCCATTCCACCATTCTGTCAATCCAGCTGCTTCAGGATGATGGGAAACATGGTAAGACCAATGAATTCCATGAGCATGAGCTCACTGCCACACTTCTTTAGTCATGAAGTGAGTGCCTTAGTCAGAGGCAATGCTGTGTGGAATATCATGTTGGTGAATAAGGCATTCCCTGAGTCCATGGATAGCAGTCTTGGCAAAAGCATTGTGTGCAGGATAGGCAAACCCATACTCCAAATAAGTGTTTATTCAAGTGAGGGCAAACCTCTGCCCTTTTCATGATAGAGGAAGTTCAATATAATCAGCCTGTCACCATGTAGCTGGCTGATCACCTTGAGGAATGGTGCCATACTGAGGGCTCAGTGTTAGTCTCCGCTGATGGCAAATTGGTACTCAGCAGAGTACATAACCAGGTCAGCCTAGGTGAGTGAAAGTTCATATTGCTGAGCACATGCATAACCTCCATCCCTGCCACCATGGCCACTTTGTTCATGGGCCCATTGGGCAATAACAGTGGTGGCTGGGGAAAGAGGCTGAGTGATGTCCACAGAACAGATCATCCTATCCACTTGATTATTGAAATCCTCCTCTGATGAAATCATCTGTTGGTGAGCACTCACATGGAGTACAAATGTCTTCATAGTTGCTGACCACCCAGAGAGGTCCATGCCCATATTTCTTCCCCAAATTTCTTTGTCACCAATTTTCCAATCGTGCTTCTTCCAAGTCCCTGATCATCCAGCCAAACTATTGACTATAGCCCATGAATCAATATACAATTGGACATCTGTCCATTTCTCCTTCCATGCAAAGTGCACAACCAGGCACACTACTTGAAGTTCTGTCCACTGGGAAGATTTTCCTTCACCACTGTCCTTCAAGGATGTCCTAGAAAGGAGCTGAATGTTGCAGCTGTCCACTTTGGGGTAGTGCCTGAATATTGTGCAGAACCATCTGTGAACCAGGCCCTAGTCTTCTCTTCCTCTGTAAACTGATCTTAGAAACCTCCCCATGAGGCCACTGGTGTAGGCTAGGGGAGAGAAGGCAGGGTGGCAGGAGTAGAGACTATGGATATTTGAGCCATTTCCTCATGTAAATTACTTGCCCCTTCAGGACCTCTTTGGGCCTGATGACATATATACCAATTCCATTGAATTCTGAAATGCTACTGTGCATGACCTATTTTATAGTTAGATGGGTCAGAAACACCCAGTTCATAATAGGCAGTTCAGGTCACCTGGTGACTTAATGACCCATAGTCAAACATTCCGTTTCCACCAAAGCCCAGTAACAGGCCAAGAGCTCTCTCTCAAAAGGAGAGTATTTATCTGCAGAAGATCACAGGGTCTTGCTCCAAAATCCTGGAGACCTCCGCTGTGATTAACCTATGGAGGTCTGCTAAAGGCGGTAAACAGCATCTCTATTGCCACTGATACCTCAAGGACCATTGGATCTGCTGAGTCGTATGGCCCAAGTGCCAGAGCAGCATGCACAGCAGCCTGGATCTGTTGCAGAGCCTTCTCCTGTTCTGGACCCCACTCAAAACTGGCATCCTTTCAGGTCACTTGATAAATGGGCTGGAGTAACACATCCAAATGAGGAATGTGTTGCCTCCAAAATCCATATAGGCCCACTAGGCATTGTTCCTCTTTCTTTGTTGTAGGAGGGGCCAAATGCAGCAACTTATCCTTCACCTAGAAGGAATATTTCAACTAGCCCCACATCACTGGATCCCTAGAAATTTTGCTGAGATAGAAGGTCCTTGACTTTTGGTCAGATTTATTTCCCATCCTCTGGCACAAAAATGGCTCAGCAGTAAGTCTAGTATGTTTGCTACTTCTTGCTGACTGGATCCAATCAGTATAATGTCATCAGTGTAAGGGACCAGTGTGATATCTTGCAAAAGTGAAAAGCAACCAAGATCTCTCTGAATAACATTGTAACATAAAGCTGGAGAGTTGATATACCACTGAGGTAGGTCAGTAAGAGTATTTTGCTGGCCTTTCCAGCTGAAGGCAAATTGTTTCCAGTGGGCCTTATGGACAGGAATGGAGAAAAAGGCATTTGCCACGTCAATAGCTACATACCAGGTACCAGAAGATGTGTCAATTTGCTCAAGCAATAAAATCGTATTTGGTATAGCAGCTGAAATTACAGTCACCACTTGGTTAAGCTTATGATAATCCACAGTCATTCTCTAAGATTCATCTGTCTTCTGCGCAGGCTAAATGGGAGAGCTGAATGGGGATGTGGTGAGAATCACTACCCCTGCATCTTCAAATTCTTTGATGGTGGCACTAATCTCCAGAAACCCTCAAGGGATGTGATATTGTTTTTGATTTACTATTTTTCTAGGTAGAGGCAGCTCTAACAGCTTCCATTTGGTCTTTCCCACCATAGTAGCCCTTACCCTACCAGTCAGAGAGCCAAAGTGGGAGTTCTGCCACTTGCTAAGTATATCTATGCCAATTATGCATTCTGGCACTGGGGAAATGAATACAGTTTGAGCCCGGAGACTCACTGGACCCACTTTAAGTCAGACCTGAGCTAAAACTCCATTAACTACCTGATCTCCATAAGCCCCTACTTTAACTGGAAGACTGCAATGACATTTTGGGCCCCCTGGAATCAACATCAGCTCAGAGTCAGTGTCCATTAGTCCCCACCTTCTTCAAGGGAACCCAGCCTCCTCTTCATTCAAGGATGTAAACTGGCTCAAGTCTGGAAATTGATAGAGAGGCCATGATTCTCTGTTTTTATACTTCAAATTAGTATTTTGTCCATTTGACTTGAAAGTGTTCTGCTTATATAAATTAAGAATGGAGTAGGCTTCCTATCAATTTCACTTCTAGGAACACTGTAATTAAATAGCCAATGCCAGAGATCTACACAAGTTAGACTATTCTGATTGCTGTTTTGCCTTTACTGTCCATTACAGTAGCTATGCCCACCCTGACTTTGACAGTTGAGCCCCACCATTTGGCCCCTGGCTCGTTGGGATCCAATTATTCCCATTGTATTTAAATTTTGTAGTTGAGTGAGTGCCATTTCCACTGTTAGATCTGACATACAGAGAAGAGCAATTACAGGGCTCTTCAAAGATGCAGGTGCTGCCCTCATAAATCTATCTCACAAGGTGTTGGTAAAGTATATATCTTCTGGACCCCCACTAGCTGGGATGAGTAGATCTAAAGTGACTAATCCACTACACCATCCCAATCCCCCTAAATTTTTGGATCCCTTCCTCTACATTAAACCAGGGGAGATCAGGCATTTCCAGCTTGCTTACAGTGGGCCATCTTTGAATCCATATTTTAGCTAAGCAAGCAAATAAACTATCAGAACCTTTTTTTAACTCCCTGAGCTGCAACGTTAAAAGCAGAGACCCTTCTTAGTGGACCAAATCAATAAATTCAGTCTGATTCATCTCTGTGTTCCTTCCACCATTATCCCACACTCTTAATATCCATTTCCATTTCTATTTTCTAGATTTCTGTTTATATAAATCAGAGAACTCAAGCAGTTTTTTTTTTTCTAGTGTAGTGCAGCTCCTCATGGGTCACACTCTCAACCTCACCTCTAGGGGCCCACCAGGACTTTAGTCTAGTTATAGGCCTAGAAGCAAACAGAGGTGTTGGGGGTGGCTGGTGAGGAGAATCAACATCTTGCCTAGCAACTGTCTCAGGGGAGGCCATCACTATTGCTTCAGGCAGCACAGGGTTTATCTTCTCAGAGTAAGGCGGACAGGCTGATGGCAGAATGGTTATGGGAGGAGATCTTGCCACTAATGGGGATGGGGAAACTGTTTCTTCTGGCAAAAAAGGTTCATCAGAGTTTACAAACTCAGTGTTCCCAGCTTCATCAGGGTCCTCCCACACATCTCCATTCCAAGTTGTGGGGTCCCATTCTTTTCTAATTAATGTCCTCATTTTAACAGTACACACCTGGAGAGGCTGTGCATGAACATTTCATTGCAGGTCAGACACTCAAATGGTAAGGGCTTGTGTCTTTTTTTCCACAAGTTGAACTCTTTCTTTACAGGAGATAAGACTCTCATGCAGGACAATCTGAGTACATTTGAGGCTCAGTATCTGCTTCTAAAGCCAGGAGAGAGAATCCCTGAGTTCATCATTTTCTTTCATCACTTTGTCCACTGAACTTAGGAGCAACCAACAAGCTTCATTATATTCCCTGGTTCTCCACATATGGTCAAAGGTATTACGTACAGAGTTGCTAAACTCCCTGCCTCCTATGAGCAATGAATCATGAGTGCCAAATTAATTTATTTTGCATAACTTTCTAAACAGTTCATGCCAAAAATTTCTTCATACTATTATAAATAGAGTCCTTAGCATTTTGGGGTCTAATCATATTAAGCGGTCAACTCCAGAAACCCCAAAGCCAATGAAAGAATCCCATCCTTAATATTCTGTTCCTCTGGAACCACTGCTGTTACCAAAATGTGCATTAGTCAGGGTTCCCTAGATGGATAGAACAATGGAATATATGTATACATATAAATGGGTAGTTTTCTAAGTACTAACTTACAAGATCACAAGGCCCCAAGCGGCCATCTTCAGGCTGAGGAGCAAGGAGAGCCAATCCGAGATCCAAAACTGAAGAACTTGGAGTCCAATGTTCAAGGGCAAGAAGCATACAGCACAGGAAAAATGCGTAGGCTGGGAGGCTAGACTAGTCTCTCTTTTAACATTTTTCTTCCTGCTCTATAGTCTAGCCATGCTGGAAGCTGATTAGATTGTGCCCACCCATATTAAAGGTGGATCTGCCTTTCTCAGCTCACTGACTCAAATGTTAATCTCCTTTGGCAACACCCTCACAGACACACCCAGGATCAATACATTGTGTCCTTCAATCCGATCAAGTTGACACTCAGTATTAATCATCACAGGTGCCAAAGCATTGCATCCTAAAGGTGAATTTATTGAATCATATTAAGATCATTTTTTAAAATGCTAAGACTTAGTTTCAAATTAGTTGTTTCCTAATGTGTTTACCAAATTCACTTCCACTGAAAAGAGATTAGGAATCCTGTTTCCATGTGACTTTGCTAGTACTGCACATTTTCATTATTTTAAATAATTGCTAATTTGCTCTGAGAAGAATTTTTTTTGTTTGTTTTAATGTACACACTTTATATTACTGGTGAGCTAAAGGTTTTTCATAGATTTGTTTATAGATTCCTTGTAAATTGCTATCATGTTTAAATTTTTCTGAAAGTCCCGAGGTGTATCTCACATATGCTCATGTTTAGTATTTACATTCTCTTTTTTTTTGACTAAGTGAACTTAACAAGTATATGTGTATATATATATATATATATATATATATATATATATATATGCATTTCGTAATGCTTATTTAAATTTAGGTAGTTAGACTTTAAAAAGCAGAATAGTTTACTTTTTCTATCAAAAATTACTGATACTAAACATGTGCTTGAAAACCACATGGGAAATTTGAGCTGAAAATTTCAGTAGGGAAAGGCTGTCTAAGCAAGAAAGAGGTCCCTTGGAATAGTTTAGTCTTTATGATTGCATCCTTGAAAGAGAAACAGAAAAAATAAAAATAAGAGTGAATAATTTAATTATAATTGTAACTGTTACCAATATTAAATCAGTGGTTTAGATAAAGCCTGTGCTTTTTATTTTACCCAAATTATTTTACAGGTCTCAGGATTTCACATGTGTTTTTGTCCTTAGGTTATTAAAATTTGTCACCTGGTATTTATTCAAGTCCTACAATCACAGTTATTTTCTGTTTGGTTTAGGCTCTCTTCCTGTCTGAGTTATCTAGGTGTCAGTGATTAGTACTATAAAAATAAAGAGAGAGAAAACAGCAGGGGAAAGGACTTTTAAGACACTTAATGGACTGTTTGGCATGTATTCTAGGCATGTGACAGGTAATAATTAAGACTGCCTTATTAGTTTCTGAATATTGGGATGAGGAATAGCAGTAAAACTGAATAGTACTAATGAAATACTGAATTACTATAATCAAAACATTATTTTCTTTTCAACTAGTAAAAGACTTTCACATACAATAAGTGTACTGGCTTTCTTTTTGCATAAGAAAAATAAGAATTGAATTTCCATAGTGATTAAATCCAAAGTTCTGGCCTAATTCTTATAATTAAAAGTATTCTGTAATGTTAGAAAAGAACTTAAGAAATTAGGCTAGACTTTCTCACACAAATGAAAGCTTGCATGGTGAGGCAAACACAGTCTTTCAGTTATGTTTCTGTGAACATTTAAAAATTACATAGAAGGGATTAACATCCTGTAAATGAGACAAAACAAGGAAAATACTAAAAACAAACAATGAAATCTGAAAACCACACTATTATTTCTTTTTTGGGAAACTATGATCATTTGGAACAAAGACACACACCCCAATTTACTCATTATTTCTTAAATCTAACATTATAACTTAAGCACTTTGAGATCCTATAAAATTAGATAACATATACCTTATGTGGCTGGGTCTATAATTTATTTTTCTGTCTTTAGACTCTATTACTTATATGTTAAGCAAATATCTGTTCAATGGAATTTTAGGTGGCTATCAGAATAAACTAGAAACTCCAGGATTTTCAGTATATTTTCTCTCTTTATTGTGTTGCCCAATTATGACTGTGTGTGTGTGCAGTTTCCCTCTTTAAAGCCAAACAGCTGGAGCTTCCCTCACTATTAAGAGTCAGTAACTGCTAAACTCAAGTTTTAAGATTGCAAAATAGAAGGAATTCTCAGGAGTGCTTTGTCCCAGAGGATGTGGAATTTGAAAGCAAAGCAGATGGAGTCCTGGAGAAAGACAGCTTGGTGATGATTATTTTAATGATTAAATGGAAATCGAATGAGGGACCACTGAAGGGTGGAAAGAGCAGAGAAGCTGTCAGAGGGTCACGGAAGGAGAGAAAAGGAGAGTTTCAGAAAGTCTCTGTGAACCAGAGTAGCTTTCCTTAAGCAATAAGCCATAGGCAAGAACCACAATGCTCTAAGAGCCCTGAAGCCCAAGGACAATAGATGTGTGTACCACCCTGATTAGTGATGGCAGGAGACACAGATGGCTGGTTAACCCGTTAGGTAGTCAGGAAGGACAGCCACCAGGGAATATGTGGCAGCTTCATGCAGCCAGACCCAGACAGGTGGCAGACAGCTTGAGCTGGGCTCTTTGTGTTTGGTTTCTGACCTTATTTTAAATAACAGTAATAAATGCCTATTAAGCTTCAGCTTCCCTTTTTTTTTTTTTTTTTTTTTTTTCCTTTTTTTGCCAAGTGTTGCTGAATGGGAGAGCTGTGTCAGGAAGCTAAGTCTCAATTTTGCTTTAATACTTTTAGCTTCCTCATTTCTTATTATTCTCACAGATGTGATCTTTCCTTGAAAAATGTAAAGGAAAATGTTTGATGGTGACCCAGTCAGTTCTTCCTTTAAGTACACTGACTGTTCATCCTCAAAACTTATCCAAGTCACCCCCATACTAAGCAGCATGGTAGCCTGGCTCTGTAAATGTATGAAACTCAAGGGCAGTCATGTCAAATGCAGATGTAACAGCAGGTAAATTCAGTAGGTGAACATACCTATCGTAACTTGTTTTTTTTTTTAAAAAAAAAAGAAATACATAAAAATGCTTTAGGGAATATTATCCATTAAGGCAGACACTCAAGAAGCTGATGCACAAGTATATAACCTAGGCCCTGCTCCAGGCATTCTTTGATTTGTGGTTAATCCAATTTTTGTGACTTCTCAGTTTTGCATTTAAGCAAAATCAATTCTAAATACTGTAAAATAAAACAAAAGTTGTTTTTGTTATACAACTGCAAGGAACCAGAATTCTAAGCATGCCTTTCATATCAGGTACTTTTGACACAGTATTTATTTGGTTCAGAGGAATGTGCTATGGTCTTCACCATTCTTATAATAGAGGAAAAAGCAAAGCAAGTTAGAAAGAGATGCCTTAAGTAATAGCTAAATAGGGTCAATTTCAGATCAGAAATTCTGTGGGAATATTCTTTCTAAAATGATTGTTCTTTCTAGACCAGAAAGATTTTAAGAGGAAAGAAGGAAGAAATGAAGGGGAAAAAAATGACTTGCAATTTTCAGGCTTCCATTCTGCTGCTGAGTGTGGGTAAGGTAGGCTTTATTGAAAGCAATTAGTTCCTCTCAAAAAAATAAGTTTGAGAAATATTGGATTAAGCAAAGTTGAAGAATTGTCTTTGTTACAAGTCTTTTCGGAGTCTTTTATATGATTAAATACACTGTGAAATTTTTTAAGTTTATATGCAATGTTTGCTAAACTTATTTGATTATGAAAAATCCCTGTCTTTTTTGTTACCAGGCATTTCGTGAAGTAATGAGCCAAGAGACAAAAGATTCTTTAGAGCTCTGAGGCTGAGCCATCCACTATGTCATATAGAGAAAGAAATTATGTACCAATTGAAAGCAAGGTTAGGCATAAATCTGTGAAGATGAAGAAATAATAGTTTTAACTCAATAGTGTTCTAATTTTCCTAATGTGTGTTGTGCAGATCACTTGTTCTCAGTGATATTATTACATATGGGTAAAAATAGGATCTTGTGGCAAAATAAGTTTAGGTAAAATCTGGGTCAACAAAGCTAAGCAGATTTCTTTTAAAAGGCACTTCTTAGAATGTTTCTAAAGGGCAGAAACTTCTTGGGGTGGCTATGCAGTTCACAAGAATTTTCTCTTCTCTGGGAACTTCCCTGTCTTTGTTTGCTCAGGCTGCTATAACAAATTCTTTTAGACTGAGTAATTTTTAAGTTACAAGTATTTATTGTTCACAGTTCTGGAGACTGAGAAGTCCAAGATCAGGATGCCAGAAGATTCAGTGTCTGGCAAGGGCTCTTTCTTCATAGACTAGGTGTCCTCACATGAAAGGCTAACAAGCTCCTTCTGCCGTCTTTTATAAGGGCACTAATCCCAATCATGAGATCTCCACCCTCATGACTTAATCACTTCTCAAAAGCCCCAACCTCGTAATACTATCAAATTGAGGATTTGGTTTCAACATGTGAATTTTGAGGAAACCCCAAAATTTGACCACTAAATGATTTTATTCAAGCAGCTTCTTATTAAACCAGTGTTCGGCCACACACACTTTGGGGAAGCACTAGTTTAAGATAATCAATTTAACATTGCTGTGACTTTTCTATAGGACATTTAATGAATGTTGAATTTTAAGCCCATTTTCTTGGGGTTACATTAATTGTTATATGTTCTTAAAATTAGGGACACTCAGTGGTGATACAGATGGTTAGATGCAAATAAATAAATCCTTGGTACCCAGTTTTAGGATTGCTCTGGGAAACAAGAAATCAGGGTTCTTCCTCACTGATGCAGTTTTATTTGCACATAATAAACCATCTTTCAGCTACATAGGTATTACATAGCAGACACCTAAATTAGCAATATACCTAGAGGCAAAAGTGGTAGAATCAGATGGTTTAGTACAAGGCTGATAATTCTATGGCCATAAGTACAAAAGAAATAAGTGTTACTAATTGAACTGACATAAAGTCATAATCTTTTAAATATCTAAAAGGTTGTGGAAACTCAGAAAAATAGCGAGATAAAATGAATGCGGTGGAATAGCCGCAGGCATTTCTTAGCTCTGTCACTTGAATAAGGTCCTTTACTCTAAACCTATTTCTTGTTCTATAAGATGAAGAAAATAATTTTTCTCCTATGTTTTGGGTTTAGGACTAAATAACAGTTAACATTACTAAGATATTTGTACATGCCAGACACTGTGTTAAATGCTTTAAATTCATCATGTCCTTTAATTTTCTAAACATTTCTGCAATGTGGTATTTTAGTCCATCCTCACATTGTTGTAAAGAAACACGTGAAATCTGATAATTAATAAAGAAAAGATGTTTAATTGGCACATGATTCTGCAGGCTGTGTAGGAAGCATGGAAGCACCTGCTTCTGGGGAGGCCTCAAGTAGCCTTTGCTCATGGCAGAAGGCAACATGGAAACAGGCATCTTACATGACAGGAGCAGGACCAAGAGAGAGGGTCCTCATCACTTAACCAGATCTCATGAGAACTCACTATTATGATGACAGCACCAAGTAGGGATCATGTTAAAGCAGGAGAAACTGCCTCCATTATCTAATCACCTCCCATCAGGGCTCACCTCTAGTACTGGGAATTACATTTCAACATGAGATTTGGATGAACACATATATCCAAGCAATATCAGGTGATTTATCATTTATTTTTTCTATTTTGTAGATGAGGAAACCTATGCACAGAAGCATTAAGAACACTTGCCTAAGGTCGCCCAGTAGACAACAGAGTCAAGATACAAACCCAAACAGTCGAATTCCCATACCTACACACTGCAAGCACTCAGTACGTAACCATTTTCTCCAGGGAGCTACCTCCTTCCCTTTTGACTAATTGGCAGTAGAGAAACATATTACAATGAAAATATATATAGATTATGATGAAAAAAATAATTTGTGTGGATAACACTAATGAATTCTGGCTTCTCTTCTTGGTCAAGTTAGCCACATTTGGGAGGATCATTTCAGTTGAGAGGGGCAAGGATTGAATCACCAAGATAACCACAGAAAAGCTGACAGGAGCACCTGTATCACATATAAAATGCTGCAGGATTTCTGGAATCTGAGTGGGCTTAGTGAAAGAATGTCATTTGAAGTCAGGGTTTTAACTAGAGTAGGAATGTTGTTTGGTGGAAAAGGACAGGCTGCTACAAGCAGGAATAGTATGTTCAAAGTCTAAGTGACTAGAATGAGCAAACTGGTTTGTTTTGATGGAGTACAAGGCGTAGATTAAAACATATAAAAACAATCAGAATGGCTACATTGAGAAATGGCTAAGGGATGTTTCCCTCACACCACTCATGTAGGAACTAACATTTATTAGTTGGATACTCTATGTGAGGTACTCTCCTAATCATTTTACTTGTACGAAATCATCTAATCATTATACCAACCCTATGAAGTTGGCACAATCACTAGTTCTAATTTGTTGTTGAGGAATATGAAACACAAAGAAGGTCAATAACTAACAGATGGTTGCTGGGAAGTGAAAGAACCCAAATTCAAATCTATTAATTGAGGTTCAGACTCTATGATCTGTACCAGTATGCTACACTCCGTTGTAGCCTGGATTTGCTTTATTATGTTACTCTCTTTCTTAAAAAACTAAAGTGCTTTCTTCTTACGCTTATTAACAAATATACATTGATCTTCCTGATCTTTAGAGACCTCTATCAACTTGCACTTGTTAATCATTAACACCATTTTTCACCACTCTCCCTAAATGGACCCTCCTCTATTAACACATGATCTAATGAGTTCCTACTTAGAATGCCCTCTTTTTGCTGATCCATGTCTCTAAGCTTTAAAATTCAGCTCAATAAATTTAGCCATTGCCTCCAAGAAGACCCCTCTGACTTTTTCCATTGAATATCAATTCTAAATTACTCTTTTGCCTCACAAAATTTATCTCAGAAGATATTAAGTGGCTATTGGTGATGATTTTGCCCTTAGTAACCTAACTTGATAAGCAATATTGACTCTATGTACCTTGACCATATATTTTTTCACTAAGTGAATTATCAGCTACTTGTAATTAAAATAATGTATCTGCATGCAATATCCATTCATTTCATGTTAACCATGTGGAATAGGTAGAAATAGGAAAATAGCACTAATAGTGCAAGGACAATTGTTTTCTCTTCTCCTCGTGTATTCAAAAAAAGAAAATTCATTTTTTCTCGGATAAAAGCTTAAATTCAGACTGTTAATATTTTTCACAATCAGAAAGTAATACCACTGTTATAAAGGTTGAGGCTCATCTTCTTGTTTGTGAAAATGAGATCACTGGTTCAAAAAAACAACAGAATTTAGCTTAGAAATAAATATAAATTAATTGTGCCTTTTTTAAAAAACAAAGGTTTTAATTATACAGGCCCTGCAGAGATTGTTTATTTCATCATTACTGAAAAATGGCAAGTATCCCACATAATAACCTTTCCTTTTGAATATGAAAATGCCCTTACATAAATGCAGATATTTATTTGGCAACTAGACAATGGAGAAGATTCCCACTTGTGCTTAGTGGAATGGAATGAGTTGGTCCTCACTAATTCAGCCAAGATTCTCTCTGCTAATGGCAAAACATGCCTGTCCCTGTAGCTAAACAAACACTGGATTATTCATTTTCCTTTTGGCAAATGCCATCGCAGTAATGCCCACAGTACTTGTTGTTTATCATGAATGACTGTTGGGGATATCCCTTGTTAGAAGAAAAACTGTACAAACCAAGTTAATAAGGATGAATTTAAATGTTGTGGAATTCTGTGTATATGTGTACGTGTATGTGTTGACATGTATCCAAGGCTTTCTGTGATTTTTGTTCCGTCTGAGTATCTCATGTTTCGTGTTTCAATGGCATCTTTCTTTTGCAGTGCTCCAAGGTTAAATTAAAGGAACTAACATAAGTGACCTAGGATATACTCAGCATCCAGATAGTACTGGCTCTTTTTTGAATTGTTAAAGGTATATAATAAAGACTACTCATCGTGTCTTCCCTCAAAAAAATCTTGTCCTTAAATAGATACACAATCATATATCTGAGTAAATGGTTGTGAATGAAAGAATATGTAAAACTAGATCAGTGTTCCTCAACCTTTTTGGTACCAGGACTGGTTTTGTGGAAGACAATTTTTCCATGGATGTGGGGGGTTAGTTTTGGGATAAAACTGTTTTACTTCAGATCGTCAGGTATTAGATTAGCATAAGGAGTGTGCAACATAGATCTCTCGCACATGCAGTTCACAAAAGGATTTGAGCTCCTATGAGAGTCTAAAGCCATCATAGATCTGACAGGAGGCCGAGCTCAAGGACTAATGCCCACTCCCTGCTGCTCCCCTCCTGCTGGGAGGCATTACACGGGGGTCGGTGGCCTAAGGGTTGGGGACCCCTGAACTAGATAGACAGTAAGAGCAATGTTTGAGATTCATCTAAAATTACAGAAAAGTATTTAAACAGATTAAAACACATCATTAGTATATTCCAATTAGCTCAGTTGATTAAAGCAAGATGAGGACAAAGTACAATGAAGTTAGAAATTAAGCTAGAGTCAGAAGATCTGAGTTTTAGTTTTAGTGCACCAGTTAAGTCACTATTTGACATGAGCAGACCTGAGCAAGGGGATCGCTCTTGTTGCTCTCACAAATAAGAGTGTATGTTTGTAAAAATGCAGTTCAACCTTGATTAGGAATATGCTAACAGCAGCCAAAAAGAAAAGCAAAAATATGATTTTGGAAATAAGAGACCACTTGACCAGAATGTGGAGACAACTTATTTCACTCTTATTTCTTTCTTTCAGAATACAAAAAAAATTTAAAAAGTTCTTTAAATGAGGTGACAATTTCATCATCTTTTTAAAAGACATTTCATAAAGTATAGCCCATCATTATGTGTGTAACTAGGGCAAGTTGCATAACCTACCTAACATGTAAGTTTCTCTCTATAAAGACAGGGATATCAACCAAATGAAATTATACCCATAAAACATTTAACATAGTGCTTGCTACATATTAAGTGCTCAATACATAAATTCTAGAGGCATTGGAGTATTATGAATAAGTCCACTAGAATCAGAATATCTGTTCAAATCCTGGGTTTTCCAATTAACTGCTGTGTGACCATTGAACAACTTACTTAACCTTGCTAAACTTACATTTTCTCTTTTGCAGAATAGGGATGATAGCATCTAGCCCACAGGGTTATTGCCAACTTTAAATACAATGATACATATAAAACAAGGCCTAGCATATAAACTCCAATAAATATAATTCTTTCACTGAACAGATGTTTATCAAGCATTTACCATCAGTGTGTCACTGTTTTATGTGCTGGGATACAATGGTGAACCAAGACAGAGAACAGTCATTTCTCTCAATGATCTCATATTCTAATTGGAAAGATATATAATACATAACAAAAAATGTCAGTATATGATTGCCATCAGAATAAGGAACTACAGATTGACTGTAGGGGTAGGACACATGCTATTTTATTTAGGGTTGTTTGGAAAAGCTTCCTTCTAAAGATGAGGCACTTGAGGAGAGACCTGAAAGACACAAAAAGAGACAGCCATGAAATAACTGTAGTGGGGTAGGAGGGTGGGCAGGGAAGAACATTTCAGGCAGACAGAACAAAATGTGTAATGTTCTTTAAAAGGGAAGAATGTTGTTAATGTTCTCTAGGAAACACAAAGATGTCATTGTGGCTGAAAAATATGGAGTGAAGGGAAAGAGAATTAGGACATGAGATCAGATAGATAGGCTGAGCTAGATCATGTTGGGTTTCATCTAATGCTAGCTATTATCATTGTTATTATTGTTAAGCTTCAGGGGTTTTGATTATTGAAATAATGCTTTATTGCATTTGGTAAATTCTTTTAAGATCTCACAAAGCAAAAACTTATGATAACAATAATAGCAATAATGGCTGACTTTATCATTTGGCCTTTTACAAAGTGATTTGCACATCTATGAACTCATTTACTCTTTACAGAATCCCCGTAAGTTAGATAATTATTAGTATCTTTCTTTTGAGGAGACAGGCTCACAGAAGGTAAAGTCCTCGGGCACAGTACACAGCAAAGGATATAGCAAGCATAGGACAAAAGTATGACTCAAGATTGCTGCTTTATTTACAGAATGCATCTCTGTCTTGTTGACCAGGTAACAAAAGTGATTGACAAAAGAGGATCTGATTTAGCAGGGAAATAGAGATCAGTTCCACAGTTACCAATAGATCTCAGTATCCTGATTTAATTATTTTAATATTATCAAGCCCTGTATTTAGGGTGCCCACTTGCTTCTGAAGAAATAACTATTTGTTCTTAATATTCATGAATTTCATGAATAAAATTTACAAGTACAAGATAGTCACTGTGAAGAGCCAGTAAAAAATTTATAATATTTGGACACTGCTTTTAGCATGATAAAATTCTGCAAAAAATGACTATTGCTTATTCTCACCCTCTGGTGTATTCCATTAGTTCAAGGATAAGACTTATGAGAAACAACATCTGAATTTGATTGAACAAATGATAATCTCATTTAAGAAGATTGAGACATTCCAAACACAATGGTGCTGGAAACTTGGTGCCAATCCATTCTATATATAACATTTATTAAGGTATACCAAATGGTGACCACGTTTATTGTGAAACAGAAGACACAGAATCAGGCTGTTACTTTGTACTCATCTTTAGATATTCCTGAGGTTGTTTTGGAAAACAAAAAAAAAATGTATAATGATGGACAGTGGTTGTAAAATAGAGTAAACATTTTTTAAAGCCATATGTATTGCTCAAGATTTCATTGCTTCCTGGCATTCCAACAGCTAGCTTTGTTATGGTTGCCTCTCTCTGTTCCATGCTATGAGGTAAGACAATCTGGTCAGCAGTCCTAATCATATTAATGCCCTACTGATATTTTCCAAAGAGACCTAGTTTGCTATTGTGAACTGTATCACACTAAGCCAATTATAGCCTGTTAACATCCCAGTTGATCAGTCTGGTCAATAACATTATTAGGTGTGATGGGAGACACAATGATATGCATACATAGTTTCTGTCCTCCAGAAGTATACAATCCCATCAGGGAGGCCAAGCATGCACAAATAAAAGTTGACTAATATTCAAGAGCTTTACATTATACAACCAGTACATTTGATACATAATCTTATAATTTAGGCAATTTTCTGCTTTATAAAAATCCCTATTACAAAAAGTCCTCATTTTAAAACATTTTAGAAATGACCTATATCTTAAGCAAATAATGCCAGAACAGAAAATTAAATACTGCATTTTCTCACTTGTAAGTGGTAGCTAAACACTGAGTACACATGGACACAAACATGGGAATAACAGACACTAATTACTAGTGGGGAAAAGGAAGGAAGAAAGTGGGGGTTGAAAAACTACCTACAGAGTACTAGCCTCACTCCCTGAATGCAATTTAATAGGCACATAACAGATCAGCACATATGCCCCCTGTATGTAAAATAAAAGTCAAATTTAAAAATAACCCATAAGAATACAAGTGAATTCTGAAAGTCCTCTGTAATATTCTAAACTGGATATGCTATCTGTCTGTTGAATTAGAGTGCTTGACTTGAAATTTACTTGGAAAGGTGACTATTATGTATGAAAATGTATAGAGCTAGAAAATTATTATTGCCTATTCAACACTATAGAAAGAATATTAGGACACATATTGTTGAATAAAATTAGAAATGATGGTTAGGTATTACTGAAATATTACTATATTTATGTACATTTGGAGATAAATACATTTCTATAGTCTCAACTGAGGACCTAACCATCATTTACAGCATTGTTTCTCAAAGCATCGGCTCTGTATCATTTTCATCAAAATCATCTACCGTGTTTATTAAACTGCAAAACCCTGAGCTCCAGTTCATATCTACTGAACCTAAATATCTTGAAGCAAATTTTAGCACTCTATATTTGTAACAAGTTCTCTACCTCCAGGTGTCCACCAAAAGATTGGAACCATAATTAAAGGGTAACCATAGTCTTTATAGAACAATACACCCTATTGTAAAATTTTTCACCAATTTTGGATATGGAGTGTTAATAATTGAGAGAAACATTCCCTTCCTATGACAACCAGTAATGTTTTCCCATTGCCCTGTCTCTGTTTTCTATGCTTTTGTTTTACAGTGGCAAAATATATATAACATTAAATTTACCAATTCACCCATTTTAAGTGTACAATTTAATGACATTAAGAACATTCACGATGTTGTGCAACTATCACCATGATCTATTTCTGAAATTTTTTATCACTCCCCACAGAAACTCTATACTCATTAAAGCATAACTCCACATATACTTTTCCATCAAGCCTTATAACCTCGAATCTACTTTCTGTTTCAATGAAATTGCCTACCTTGGACATTTGCTATATGGGAATTCATAACGTATTTGTCATTTTATGTTTGGTTTATTTCACATAGCATGCTTTCAATGTTTGTCCATGTTGTAGCATGTATCAGAATTTTATTCCGTTTTATGGCTGAATAATTGTCAATTATATGCTGTCTTAATCAGCTCAGGCTGCCATAAAAAAAAAAATGCCACAGACTTCTTTGAAGTGGTGGTTCAGTTTGGTTTTTATTTGCATCTTCCTAATGACTAATGATATTGAGCATTTTTTCATGTGCCTATTGACCATTTGTGTATCTTCTATGGAGAAGTGTCTATTCAAGTCTTTTGCCCATTTTTTTCATAATTTTGTTATTGAGACATAGGAGTTCCTTATATATTGTGTATATTAAATTCCTCTCAGATATATCATTTGTGGGTATTTTCTCCCATACTCTAAGTTGATGTTTACTCTCTTGATAGTGTCCTTTTAGGCACAAAAGTTTTTAATGTTTGTGAAGTCAAATTTATCCTTTTTTTTTTTTTTTGCCTGTACTTCTGGTGTTATATTTAAGAAGCCATTATCAAATCCAAGATCATACATATTTTCCCCTGTGTTTTCTTCTAAGAGTTTTACAGTTTTAGCTCTTCAATTGATATTTTAGAGTTAATTTTTGTATATGATATAAGGTAAGGGTCCAACTTCATTCCTCTACATGTGTATATCCAGTTTTCCTAGCACCATTTGTTAAATAGACAGTTCTTTCCCTCATTGAGTAGTCTTGACTTCCTTGTAAAAATTCAGTTGACCCATAGATATATGGGTTTATTTCTGGACTCTCAATTCTATTCTACTGGTATATATGTATACTTTTCCAGTACCACACTGTTTTCATTACTGTCACTTTGTAGTAAGTTTTGAAATCAGGAAGTGTGTGTCCTCCAATTTTGTTTTCTTCTAATATTTTTTTTGACTATTATGGGTCTCTTGAAATTCCATATGAATTTTAGAATAGGTTTTCTCATTTCCATAGAAAAATGCCATGGAGATTTTATTGGGATTGCACTGAATTTGTGAATCGTTTTGGTAGTATAGTGATCTTAGTGGTATTAAGTCTTCGAATCAATGAATATAGAATGTCTCTCCATTTATTTTGGTCTTCCTTAATTTCTGTCAGTAATGTTTTATAGGTTTCAGTGTACAATTTTAAACTTCTTTGAAAGTTTATTTATATGTATTTTTGATAATTTCATAAATGAAATTATTGCTTTAATTCCCTTTGCACATTATTCATTATTGGTGTGTAGAAATACAATTGATGCTTGAATGTTTGCTTTGTATCCTGCAACTTTGCTGAATGTTTTGGTTCTTTTGTGAATTCTTTTTTTTAAAATATATTTTATTGCACTTTAGGTTCTGGGGTACATGTGCAGAACATGCAAGATTGTTGCATAGGTACATACATGGCAATGTAGTTTGCTACCTCCATGCCCGCTTCACCTATATCTGGCATTTCTCCCCATGATATCCCTCCTCAACCTCCCTACCCCCTGCTGTCCCTCTCCTATTCCCCCAAACAGACCCCAGTGTGTGATGCTCCCCTCCCTGTGTAAATGTGTTCTCATTGTTCAACACCCACCTATGAGTGAGAAATGCAGTGTTTGATTTTCTGTTCTTGTGTCAGTTTGCTGAGAATGATGGTTTCCAAGTTCATCCATGTCCCTACGAAGGACGTGAACTCATCGTTTTTGATGGCTGCATAGTATTCCATGGTGTAAATGTGCCACATTTTCCCTGTCCAGTCTATTATCGATGGGCATTTGGGTCAGTTCCAAGTCTTTGTTATTGTAAACAGTGCTGCAATGAATATTCGTGTGCATGTATCCTTACAATAGAATGATTTATAATCCTTTGGATATATACCCAGTAATGGGATTGCTGGGTCAAATGGAATTTCTATTTCTAGGTCCTTGAGGAATCGCCACACTGTCTTCCACAATGGTTGAACTAATTTACACTCCCACCAACAGTGTAAAAGTGTTCCTATTTCTCCACATCCTCTCCAGCATGCTGTCTCCAGATTTTTTCATGATAGCCATTCTAACTGGTGTGAGGTGATATCTCACAGTTGTTTTAAGTGATTGAATGATGTTCCTAATAACCCTCTGTGTTCTAGATTTATTCATAGTAATAGTTGACGTAGTCATGCTGCATAAGGAGGATGAACTCCTTCATCCAAAACTTGGCTCACATATTAATACTGTGGTGATGCTAGCACATATGCACCAAGAGAGTATTAAAAGGCTTATTATACTCTTATAATGAGACTTTCTGGGAGAGCAGTTAAAGATCCCAACCTGAACTGAAAAGTATTTCAGAGAGTTGAGAAAGAAGACTGTCTTGGCTTTTACTCTGATTAGGGGATGTGCCTGCAATGGGATTTCTGTTCATGGGCCAAAGTTTGCATGCTTTAAACTTCCTGCCAGCACTAAAAGTGGAGCCCAGGGCTTTCTTATCAGCAATCACCTTGTAATATTTGTTTATCCATTTACTGATTGATCGATGGGAACACGTGTTGTTTCCAAATTGAAGATATTACAAAATTATCTCCTTGTCAATATTTTCAAGATTTTTATCTAGGTCTATGCTACTCAAAATGTGGTCTTTAGATCAGCGCAAATCCATTAACTGATAGTTACATGTCTATAATTAGATAAGGAGCTGGTCCCAGAATGCAAATCAACATGGTAACTAAATTTACTATATAATTCAGTTGATAATTATTTTCATAATAAGACATTCTCAATAAAGAGAGCACTGAATTAATTTTACACTTGGACACAGGTTTCTTATCTCATTGAAGACATAACAAATAGTTCTCAGACCAGGGACTCTAAGTAGCTTTTGTTCTGATTGAAAGTGGAATTCTAAGTCCTAAAATGCCTGCACCTTCAACTTCACTAGCTATTGCTTAATTGGTCTATAAAATACTTGTTTGTTTTGTTGTTGCTGTTGTTGTTGTTGAGGAATGACATTTTATTTTTTATATTTCTGTGGGTAGATAGTAGATGTATATAATAACAAGGTATGAGATATTTTGATACAGGCATGCAATGAAGAATAATCACATCATGAAGAATGGAGTACCCATCCCCTCAAGCATTTATGCTTTTTGTTATAAATAATCCAATTATATTCTTTTAGCTACTTTTAAATGTACAATTAATTTTTTAATTATATTCTAGTCACCCTGTTATATAATTAAATATTGGGTCACCTATTATACTATTAAATATTAGGTTTAATTCATTCTTTCTATTGTTTGTACCCATTAACCATCCCCCAACTCATGCCCAACTCCCACTACCCTTCCCAGGCTCTAGTAACCATCCTTTTATTCCTTGTGTTCATGAATTCAATTGTTTTGATTTTTGGCATCTAAAGATGCCACAAATAAACAAGAATATATGATGGTTGTCTTTCTGTGCTAAGCTCATTTCACTTAACATAATGACCTTCAGGTCTATCCATGTTGTTGCAAGTGACTGAATTATATTCTTTTTATGGCTGAGTAGTACTCCATTATGTATAAGTACCACATCTTCTTTATCCATTCATCTGTTGATAGACACAGGTTAATTCCAAATCTTAGTGACTGTGAACAGAGCTACAACAAACATGAGAGTGCAAATATATCTTTGATATATTGACTTCCTTACTTTTAGGTACATACCCAGCAGTGGAATTGCTGGATCATATCGTAGCTCAATTGTTAGTTTTTTGAGGAATCTTCAAACTATTCTCCATAGCGGTTATAATAATTCACATTCCCACCAACAGTGTACCAGTGTTCCCTTTCCCCCATATCCTTGCCAGCATTTCCTATTGCCTGTGTTTTAGATATAAACCATTTTAACTGGGGTGAGATGACACCTCATTGTAGTTTTGATTTGCATTTCTCTGATGATCAATAATGTTGAGCAACTTTTTGTGTCTATTTGCCACTTGTATGTCTTCTTTTGACAAATGTCTATTCAAATTTTTGCCCTTTTTAAAAATAGAGTTATTAGGTTTTTTCCTGTCGAGTTTTTGAGCTTCTTATATATTCTGATTATGAATCCTTGTTCAGATGGGTGGTTTGCAAATATTTTCTCCCAGTCTATGGGGATTTCTCTTTACTTTGCTAATTGTACTCTTTGCTGTGCAGAAGCCTTTTAACTTAACGTGATGCCATGTCCATTTTTGCTTTGGTTGCCTGTGCTTGTGGGGTATTACTCAAGAAATCTTTGCACAGACAAATGTCTGAACAGTTTCTCCAATGTTTTCTTGTAGTTGTTTTACAGTTTGAGATCTTAGACCATCGTTTTTCTTTATATGTTAATTCTTTGGCATTTGTTCTTTAATCCATTTTGATTTGATTTTTTTATATGGCAAAAGATAGTGGTCTAGTTTCACTCTGCCTATGGATATCCAGTTTTTGTAACACCACTTATGGAAGAGACTGTCTTTTCCCCAGTGTATGTTCTTAGCAACTTTATTGAAAATGAGTTTTCTGTGAGTGTGTGGATTTGTTTCTGGGTTCTCTACTCAGTTTCATTGGTCCATGTGTTTGTTTTTATGCTGTCACAATGCTCTTTTGATTACTATAGTGCAGCAGCATAATTTGAAGTCAGGTAATGTGATTCCTCTGCGTTTTGTACATTTTGCTAAGGATAAATTTGGCTATTCTGGGTCTTTTGTCAGTTTTTAAAATAAATTCTATGATAGTTATTTTCTATTTCTGTGAAGAATGTCATTAGCATTTTGACACAGACTGCATTGAATCTGTAGACTGATTTGGGTAGTATGGACATTTGAACAACCGTCTTCCAATCCATGAACATAAAATAACTTCCCATTTGTGATGTCCTCCTCAATTTCATTCGTCAGTGTTTTATAGTTTCCATTATAGAGATTTTACTATCTTTGGCTAAGTAAATTCCTAGGTATTTAATTTTATTTCTGGCTACTGTAAATGAAATTAATTTTTTAAAATTTCTTTCTCACATTGTCCGTTGTTGGCATATAGATACGCTATTTATTTTAGTGTGTTAATTTTGTA
Organism: Saimiri boliviensis; assembly: GCF_048565385.1. Taxonomy (NCBI): domain Eukaryota; kingdom Metazoa; phylum Chordata; class Mammalia; order Primates; family Cebidae; genus Saimiri; species Saimiri boliviensis. Next base: position 134,250,710 of record NC_133470.1, read on the forward strand.
TCCTGCAACTTCACTGAATTCATCAGTTCTAATAGTGTTCTTGTGGCATCTTTAGATTTTTCCACATAACAGATTATATCATATGCAAACAAGGATAATTTGATTTCTTCTTTTCCAATTTGGATGCCCTTTGTTTTTTACTCGTTAGATTACTCTAGCTAGGACTTCCAGTACTGTGTTGAACAACAATGGTGCAAGTGGGCATTCTTGTCAAGTTCCAGATCTTAGAAAAAAAGGTTTTGTTTTTCCCCATTCAGTGTAAAACTTGCTGTGGGTCTGTCACACATGGTTTTTATTATGTTGAGGTATGTTTCCCTTCATGGGCTCTTTTTTGAGGCTTTTTATCAGGAATAGATGTTAAGTTTCATCACACTCTTTTTCAGCATCAATTGAAATGATCGTATTGATTTTGTAATTTATTCTGTTGATATGATGTTTCACATTGATGGATATGCAAATGCTGAACCCTCCTTGCCTCTCTGGGATAAATCCCACTTGGCCATAATGAACAATATTTATAATGTATTCATAAATTTGGTTTGCTAATATTTTATTGAGAATTTTTGCATAAATATTCATCAGGGTTATTGGCATATAGTTCGCTTGTTTGTTTGTGATATGTCTTTTTCTGGTTTTATAATTAGGATAATATTAGCCTCATAGAGCGAATTTGGAAGTCTTTCCTCCTACTCTTTTTTTCCAAATGGTTTGAGTAGGATTGGTATTAGTTCTTAACACGTTTACCAGAATTCAGCGCTGGAGCCATTGGTTCCCAGCCTTTTCTTTACTGGGTGAATTTTTATTATGACTTTGATCACATTTCTTATAATTGGCCTGTTCACATTTTGGATTTATCCCTGGTTCGATATTGGTAGGTTGTATATTTCTAAGAAATGCGCCCATTTCTTCTAAATTTTCCAATATATTAGCATATCATTGCTCATAGTAGCCCTTCATGATCCTTTGAATTTCTGCAGTATCAGTTGCAATATCTCTTTTTTCATCTCCGATTTCATTTATACGGATCTACTCTCTTGGCTTCTTAGATAATCTAGCTAAAGTATTGTCAATTATTTTTAACATTTCAAATATCAACTTTTTGTTTCATTGGTCTTTTGTATTTTGTATTTTAATTTTATATATTTCTGTTCTAATACTTATTATATATCTTCTAATAATTTGGGGATTGGTTAGGTCTTGCTTTTCTCATTTTTTTAAGATGCATTTTTAGGGACAATCAAAAACCATGAAAATCCATTTAGTGTTCTGTTGTACTGTGGCTGAGCTGGCACTCAAGCCAAAAGATGCAGTTTTTGTCACTCTTCCCTCCTCTTTCCAAAGATAGAGGAGCTTCACCCCATGGCCACCATCATTCAGGCCCACTGGTAGTAATGCCAGACTACTGCCAATGTTCCCTTAAGGACCAAAGGCTCTTTGGTCAGCTTATGACGAGTGTCTCCTAGCCTGGGTGCAACCCTTCAGGGTAGTGGGCTCCCCTATGGCCCAGGGCAGGTCCAGAAATGCTGTCCAAGAACCAAGTCCCGGAAGTGGTTACTCCAAGATCCCACTTGGTGCTCTCAATTCCTGTGTGCAAGCTGATACATAAGATTCAAAACAAATTTCCGTTTACTTTTTTCTCTGCTTTTCTCACATAGAAGGACTCTCATGCTGTAGCCACCATAGCTTGGAAGGTGTTGAGTCTTGCCTGTGGCTAGCAAGTCTTAGCATCTAATCCAAGGTTCTTGTTATAGTACCTGGGTATTGCTGCTGGTTATTTGGGGTCCAAGGGCTCTTTAATTAGCAGGTGATGAATGCTGCCAGGACTAGTTTCTTCCTTTCTGGGCAATGGGTTCTCTTTTGGCCCAAAGTGTGTCTAGAAATGTTTGATAGCTAGAGCCTGGAGAGGGAGTGTCATGACTCTGATTAGTGCCCTATTCTGCTGTGGCTGAGCTGGTTTCCAAGATGCAAGACTAAGTCCACTACTCTTCCACCCCCTAGTCTCAAGCAGAAGGCAGGAGTTTCTTCTGAAGTCCCGAGCTGTACAGACGGGTTCGGGAATTCATGATGCCAGCACTTCCTTAGCTGCCCCGGCTGGTGGCCATTTTGGTTGCATGCCCCACCCAGTTCACACTGGGCCCAGTTCAGCCCTTGACTCACAAGGTTTTGCATCCTTGTGGCCTAGACTGCCTCTCAAGTTTATTTGGGACCTTAGAATGCTTTAGCCCACTGTGACAAGGCTTGCAGAGACTCAAATTCCAACCACTAGAATTGGTGACTTCCCTCTGCCTATGGCTGGTTTAAATGCTTCCTCCATGGGTAGGCATCAGCTGAGTTTGGTCCACTTGACACAACACTGATTTCGATGCCTCAAAATTACTGGCTCCCCATCTCTCCAGGGCACAGAAATGCTTTCTGAACCATGTCACCACTGCCGGTAGGTAGAAAAGGTGTGGCACTGGCAATTTAAGATTGTTTTTCTTACCTCTTCGGTGTCTCAATTGGTCACATGAGAGTTACTTACCAACTACCTACATAACAAAAGCACTTTCATAAGAACCAAAAATCAGGTGCTTTTTGTTGTGTAGGTGGTTGTTAAGCTGTTGTCCTTGCCTGGAGGGACAGTTGGTGGAGCCTTCTATTCTGCCATTTTGCTCTACCTTTCAAGGCTGCGAATGTGTTAATAAACACTCACTCCAGTGATGTATGTGTTTCCTCATATCTTTATCACCACTTGATGTTATCAAGTTAATTCTTTTTTAAATATTATGAGTAGTAAGCAATATCTCTTTGTTTTGTTTATTAAAACATTTTCTCATATATAAATTTATGATTTTACTATGATCACCTGTATCCATCTTTTTCTTTATAATTTGTAACTTTGTGTTTTTAAGAGATGATTTATTATCCTTAGATTACAAAGGTATGCACTTAAATTTTCTTCTAAATATTTTAAGCTTTCTTTTTCACGTTTAGTCCATTAATGACAAAATGAAAATTATTTTTATGTGTAATGTGAAACAGAGATAAAGGTTATCACTCTCCATATAGATCACAAACTTTAACAATACCATTTATTGAATAGCTGAATCTCTCGCCACTGTATAGTAGTTTCACATCTATCCTATAATAACTTACCATTAACTCTGTGGGTCTGTTTTGAGGCCATTTAATATGTATCAGTCTCCATTTGTCTATGCCTAAATTAAGATCACACTATTTTAATTACTATGTCTTTATATTAATTATTGATATTTGGTAAGAAAAGTTCTACCTAATTAGCTTTCTGTTCTAAATTTTACTTGGTTGAGTTTTTGGCCATTTATTCATTGCTGCAATTTGAATGTGTTTTGCAAAGTTTGTGTGTTGGCAACTTAATCCCCAATGAAACTATGTTGAGAGGTGAGACCTTTAATAGGTGATTAGGTCATAAGGGTTCTACTTTCATAAATGAATTAAGGCCATTATGATGAGATTGGGTTAGTTATCTCTAGATTAGGTTTCTGATTTAAAAAAAAAAAAAAAAGAGTTTGATCTCATTTTTCTCTTTCCACTCCCCTTGTTCTTTTTCACTCTCTTGCCTTCCATCATGGAATGAGGCTGCAAGAAGGCCCTCATCAGATGCAGGACTCTCAACTTTGTACTTCCCAGCCTCCAAAACTCTAAGAATTGTTTTTTTCTTTATCAATTGCCTAGTCTGGAGTATTCTGTTAAAGAAGCACAAAATGGACTAAGATACTTATATATGAGAATTTTCAAATAAGCTCAGCAAATTGTGCAAAAAAGCCCATAATCCAACAACACTATAGGTTTTCTAATTATTTAGAGGGTGATATTGAGTTTATCAATTTTATAAAAGCAAGCCTCTTCTCCCTGATGAATCTGATCTATTTGAAGTCTTATTTTATGTATTAGTTTGTATAATTTTTCCTTAAATATGTTATACTTCTGTTGGAAGAAGGTCTAGGTATACCTCACAAGGAATGCTCTTACCTCCTACTACCAAAGCCAAGAGGTATTCTCTCTCATTTATTTATCATGAGAATCTGGTGGGGTTACTGGAAGTCAAACCCCAAAATGTGCAAGAAATTTCTCATCCTCATGCTAATCCAAACTCAGCTTCCAGCAATTCATCAAAATTACTATGTAGGTGATTCTACTAGTTTAAGAATCCAGTGGCTTCTGTTCTAGGCAATGAGATCTTGGCTCTAATTCTCCAAATTTACTTGTCTTTCAAAATTTAGGGGTTGCAATTTGCCCTGTGACCTCTGTTCTATGATGTCTCCAAGAACAGTCCTTGCCTAGTTTTCCCTTAGGATAAAGATATGAATGATAGCTTACAAGTTCTTTACATGTTGGAGCTGAAACTGAAAGACATCCTTGGGATGGATTTTATACATTATTTAATATTTTGTAAGTCTAAGACACAAAATACATTTATAAACACCGTAAAGTAGGTTCAAACCCAATAGAAAATCTCTTGCTAGCAGAAGAAATACTATTCCTATTTCAAACACCAAAGAAAATATTTTTTCCATTCACAGCTCTGAAAATCATAAGAATTCTACTATTTTACCATTATAGGAAACACAGGCAAAATTGTCTGTTTCCTAGGCTTCCACTGCAGTGGATCACAGTGTCAAAATTCATCTTATACATTGTTGAATTTGCTTCCAAATATTTTATTGTTTATGATTCTTTTATCTGTATGAGATTATACCATGCTTTTCTATCTTGCATGAATAATGCCCAGAGTTTAGGTAAACACAATACCGTATAAAATTATTTGAGGACCTTTGATTATTTTGTACTCTAAAGATTTTATGTCAGTGAGGGATAATCTATGTTTTAAACATTTGGTAAAATTTTCTTGTAAAACTATCTACCTGGTTGTTATCTACTCAGGTATTTTTGATTTGGGGTTTCTCTCTCTCTCTCTCTCTCTCTCTCTCTATATATATATATATATATATATATATATATGTAAATATTATTTTGTTTTTGTTTTGTAAAAACACATAAAAACTAAAAAATAAATTTCATTTACTTAATGACTATAAGTCTATTCAGATTTTCTGTTTTGTAAATCTAATTTGATACAAATTATTTTCAAATTTATTTAATAAATTTATTTATAACTTGTCCTTATAATTTTGTCAATGTCTAATGAATATCATGTCAAGTCTTTGTAACTTCATACTTTTTTCCAAGTCAATCTAGTGAGATGTATGACTATTAGTCTTTACACAGAGCCAGCTTTTGGTTATGCTGACCCTCTATTTTTTTTCTATTGCTTTAATGTTTGCCTTAATTGCTACCATTTTTTTTTCATGTTTGCTATTTTTATTTTTGTTCCAGCCAGTTTCATTATAAATCAAACTTATTAAATCTCAATCTTTCTTCTTTTCCAATAAGTACCTTTAGAGCTATAGTTTCATTTATATTTTTTTTTTTGCCTGTATCCCACATAGGTTTTCCTTGTATAATGTTTTGTGTTGTCATTATAATTTATTTCTTCACTAATGAATTATTTAGAATTATTAGACATTTAGAACACATGTCTGTTCTAAAATTTACAAATCCATGGGGTTGCCATATCTTTGTTATTGACTTACAATTTTATTATGTGTTGTTTTGGAGAAGATAGTTTATATGTTAATTCTTCGGTATTTGTTCAAAATTCCATTGTAGCCTCATAGATACTCTATTTTTATGAATGTTTTATGTTTGCTTGAAAAAAAGCGTAAAACCTTTCATTATTCAGTGGGAATTTTATAAGCATAGTTTTGATCAAGTTTATTGTGGTTTATGCTCAAAATTTTATATATTTATTAACAGCTTCCACAAATCTATCAATTATTAAGAAAATGTTTTAAAATCTCCCCTGGATTATAGCATTTTCATTTTGATGCTATGTTTTTTAGGTAGAAAATGATTCAGAACTGATTATATATTCCTGTTTTTTTTCTTCTATCGCCATGTAATGATATAATTCATCACCAAGAAGGCATATTTTTGTGAACTCTATTATGTTGAATATTCATATTGCTACAATAGTTTTCTTTGGATATTGATTAATATCTGGAAATGAAATAATATCCAGATAAAAAGCTGATGTAGCAATTTAATACCAATGCATTTTTCTACCTTTTTACATTCATCTTTTCTGTTCCATACATTTTAGCCATATCACTTATAAAGAGATAAAACTAAATTTTTAATTCAATCCAAGCATTTCTTTATCAATTTTAATCTTTTAAATTTTACTACTAATTTTTAGATGTATTTAGATTATGCTTTTGTTTTATTTGTATTTTATAATCCCTTCCTACATTCTATTGTTCTCATTGGTTTTTATTGTTTCCGTATTCCTCCAGTACTTGTGTGAAGATCATTAATTTTTCTAGTAGGTATGCTACATGTTTCATATGTATATGTGACTCAACAAATTATAAAATTAATCAATATCTCCACTATACTCATAAAACAAGGACTTTCAAGTGCTTTTATACTATTCATCCTCTACCAGTTCTATTTTATTATTGTCTTGCATTTTATTTCTAACTTTGTTTAAGCTCCAGACTATTACTTGCGTTGTTTGTGTTGTTTGGCAAATGCTTATTAAGATTTGTTTATATTTCTACCAATTTCTTGCATTCCATTTCCTCCTTCCTAGTTTAGGTTAATTACACAAGAGATTCTTCAGTCATTCTTCCAGTGAGGACTTGGATATAGTATAGTAGATAATTAGTTGTCTAAGTATAGTTTAAATTTGTTAGTTAACTTCTGAAAATTCTATTATCTGAAGTTTGTGGGTAGCTAATCTTTTGTTTATTGTATCTTCTGCTTCTTCCTTATGGCATATCATATCTCTTTGTAGTATTTCATTACTTATTGTGATCTCATCTTTATCAGTGATTTTTTATGGCAATTTCATTTACCCTTGGTTTTATGTTACTATAAAGTGATTTTGACCAGGCATGGTGGCATGCACCTATAAGCCTAGGTACTCAGAAGGCTGAAGAGAAAAGATCACTTGAGGCCAGAAGCTTGAGATTAGCCTGGGTAATGAAATGAGACCATATCTCTAAAAAAGAAAAGAAAAGTACGTTTGCATTTGATTCTACAGAGATCTCAGGACTTTGGTAGTCTGGTATGATACTACATTATTTTCTTAGAGAATTCCTGTGACATACAGGTATTATGAGTTTACTATCCACACCTGAGGGTAGCATAGGTCTATAGCTTTCATATTAGTATCAGAGTATATTAGTTTGCTCAGGTTGCTGTGGCAAAGTACCGCAAACTGAGTGGCTTAAACAAGAGAAACTTGCTGTCTCAGTTCTGTAGGCTAGAAGACCAAAATCAAGATCTCGGCAGAGTTGGTTTTTTCTGTGGGCTGTATGGGAAGGATCTGTTTCAAGTCTTTCTTCTCAGCTTATAGATGGCTATCTTCTACCTATTTCTCCCCATCATCTTTACTCTATATGTGTCTCTGCCTGAATTTCTCTTTTTATGAGGACACCAGTTGTATTGGATAAGCACCTACCCTAATGATCTCATGTTAACTTGATTACCTCTATAAATACCCCATCTTCAAATAAGGTCATATTCTGAAATGCTGGGAGTTATAACTGCAGCATATAAATTTGAGAGGAACACAATTCAAACCACAACACAGATATATGTTTACCACTCAGGGTCTCAAGCAGAGACAAGAATGCTTGTTAATATCCTGGAGTCAAGACAAAAATGCATGTTGCTGAAGTCTTTATAGCCCCTCTTTCATGAACGAGGCTGCCATTTCAGGATGGTAAATTGTGCACATCTCATGTACAATTTCCTGCCTTATCCTGCAGTCAAATCTTCCGTGTGAATGCTAAAATACATCCAGCAGTGTACAAAGATCCCCATTTCATTTAAAGTCATGTGTGTATGTACAATGTTTTCATTATAATTATACTTAATTTCTATTATGTTTGCAGATGTGAAGAGAGATTGTCAATTAGGTCAGGTCACTACATACTTTAAATCAGCATTTCATTGATTCGTTTTATAAATACATATTAGGAGTCTGATATATACCAGATAATGTGACACACATCAATCAGACAAAAATTAATGGTTCAGAGTCCCTCTCTCAAATTCTAGACATTAGCCATGTAGTGCTGGTTTTATTCTAATCATTTGCAATTCTCTTGGTTTCATTATTTTATCCCTACCTTCTCATTAATTGAAAAAAGCCTTGTGCTCTCTTCTAACTTCCAATCACCTCTCTCTGTACTCTAAAGATGCTAACAGTGGACAATTCTTAATCACAAAACTTGACAATGTTTTTTAGGCCACAGAGTCTGAGATTGTGGCCCTTGCCATATCAGCTAGTACAACCAGCTTCTGTCATCTAGTTATTTGTCTTGATTGCCTCCTCTTTTCTATCTGACAGAATAATTTTACTTTTTTCTTCTCTGATTTAAACAAGTCTTTTAATGCCACCCAGTGATTTGGATTCATGGCTATCTAACTACCTCTACCCTGGCAATGCATTAAGTCCAGCCATCTGCACAATGGGTCTAAGAAACATTTCAGTGAGGCATCATGATAGGCCAAATTTGGAACTAAAACGTCTATTTGGATGTAAATTAGAATTTTGAGACAACAGACATACTCCAGATTTTCTGGCTTAGTGTCTCAGTATCTATTTTAGTTGAAATAATTCTGATTAAATCAGATGTTCTTTTCCTTTGTAATTTTCATTATAGAGTTAAATGTCTTTTATAGTGAAGCAGAATGTTTCAACGTATTTTAGAGAGTATAGATGTCTATTCCAGCTAGGCTCTTCTTCAAAGTTACTCTATGAAGTCTTAATTCCTCCTTGACTTATAAATAAGCAAAATTTGTTTCTATAGTTATAGCAGGAAATAATTTCAATTTATATTGAAATATTATTAATCACACCCTAAAATTTGCCACAAGAATTTGTTCTAATTCTCAAATTCTTACAAGTTATGAAGAGTCAGTTTAGAAGAATAACAAACTATTTTACCTCTATGTAGAACTTCTTGAAATAAAGAAAAAGAAAGAAAGAAAGAAAGAAAGAAAAGAAAAGAGGAGGAAGAGGAAAGGAAGGGAGGGAGGGAGGGAAGGATGGGGAGGGAGAGAGAAAGAAAGAAAAGACAGAAAGAAAAAGAAAAAAAAATTGTGTGTGTCTGGGGTCCCACCTACTTGGGAGACTGAAGTAGGAGGATTTCATGAGCCTGGAGGGCAAAAGTTGTAGTGAGCCAAGATTGCACCACTGCACTCCAGCCTGGGTGACAGAGCAAGACCCTGTTTCAAAAAAAAAAAAAAAGAAAGAAAGAAAGAAAGAAAGGAAAAAAGGAAGGAAAGAGGAAAGAGGAAATGGAGGAAGGAAGGAAGAAAGGAAGGTGGGAGGGAGGGAGGGAAGAAAGAAAGAAAGAAAGAAAGAAAGAGAAAGAAAGAAAGAAAGAAAGAGAAAGAAAGAAAAGAGAAAAGGAAAGAAAAAGAAAGAGAGAGAGAAAAAAAGGAAGGAGAGAAAGAAACCATATTTCTTAAGGAAGTTATTAATGCTCATCATTAGGTTATATCCAATTGTAGACAGATACCACATTTTAGTTTGTATATTATTTTTATAAAAACATACATATTTTTCCCACTTAAAAATATATGTGAGCCTTCTAACTACCTACTAATTTCAATTGCTAGAGCATTCTTCTAGGAGTTTTAAAATGCCTTTCTCCAATATAGTTACAGCACAATCCTGATATTTGAATACCCCATTCAACTAGTAAGATGTTGCCTTATTAATAGTGTCAGAAGCATCTATATCATAGCTCTTAAAATCATTTAAATTTTTCTGTTTAATCCCTATCCTTTATGTACTGTCTTCATCTGTTTTGGGCATATGATAAAACAAACAACCCAAGGGTTACTATATGCCCTTATTTATTGGGGAAGTTTCCTGGTAACTCATTTTATCTGGATATAATTTTTAATAGTGCTCCTCTCATTCTCAAAAGTATTTTTGTTTAGAGGATGATTTATATGCTCACTCTAAAAGTAGAAGAATCTTGGATAGTTCTATATACCATAAAATTATCTGTGGTGCCTAATTTTTCTTCTTCTGTCTCTAGGCACTTTAAGGTCCCAGTAATTGAACTATCTAGTCAATTATTACTGATTTTTTTTCCATCTCACTTAGTATTATTAAAGTGAAATCAGATTAAAATACTTAAATATTTCTTCCAAGCTTTCATCTTGACTTATGTGATGTTCAATGGAGAAGGAACATTATGACCAATAAGAGAGTAGTTTCTAAATGGTTGTTCCATTTATTGAACGTCTCAAGGAGAAATAAGCTACTTGGAAAGATTTCAATATAGGGTTTTTCTCAGAAGGACTTTTTCTATCAAGTGGTTATTAATGTTATTCATATGACTTGTGTCAGTCATGTTCTTTTGATGAGGAAAAAATTGTCAGTCATGAAGTTGTAAAAAGAAAAAAAATAGTTAATGACATATGCATATATTAACTAATCTTAAGGAGGACTCTTTTTTATAACTCTTCTAATGCATTGCTTGGCATCTCCTGAGACTTGGGGCCAGATAGAAACCAAGATTGTATTGAGTTAGCATCAACCATCTGTAATTGGGAAGCTATCAGAAAGACATTTGCAGAATTTAAGGGTAATTTAGCAGTTGAACAAGAGACTAAGTAGATCTTGAGGCAGTCCCTGAAGCTATAACATAGAAAGAGAATGGGGGTCCGAAACTGCAAATACTGTGGGTTTGAGAAATACAATATGAGGTCCAAGTAGCTTGCCCAGTTCTGCAGAACTATATCCTTGCATAGGTTACTTTTCTTGGGCCTTTTTTGCAGACATAGTGGCTTTATCTTAATACCTCATAAATAAATGTGCCACCTGGAATCACACCAGATAGCATCTACGACTATCTTTTTACTCTGAATAACATGTTAAAAGTTACTGAAATTACTCCTTATGAGGTATATTTTTCTCCTTGAAATTTTAGAGGTTGCCTTTTCTTGGCAAACCAACTGCTTTGGGGACAGTTTGGATCTCTGTTTTGATTTGAGTAAATTTTCAGTTTTGTTCTCCATAACAGAAAGACAATTTATATGGAAGGTGTCATCAAAAGCAGTTTATGCGTTAGAAATTATTTTAAAAGTCAATGTTTCTACTCAGTTATAAATAAAATAATTTATATTGCTTTAGCTTCTAACATTAATATTCATATCCATTTCTGAAAAGTGTGCAATTTCTAAAATCTGCATGCTTAATCCTGATATTTAATTATTTTATATTCTTTTTTTTTTTTTTTTTAGTTTTAGGAAACATGTGAATTTGGGCTGTAAAATATAGTGTCAATGTTTATAAGAAAAAATAGTGAGCTACCTGAGGCTACAATGCAATAATCCTAAGTCTACCAAATGTCACTGATAGAAGGCAGGCTCATCTAGAACTTTTGTCTGTCTTCATTATGTAAAGAGCCAAAAAATCAGAAATATAAGGGTATTGGAAATTCTAAGCAAGACAACCAGGCAAGAGAAAGAAATAAAGGGCATTCAAATAGAGAAAATGTCAAACTATCCCTGTTTGCAGAAGGCATGGTCCTATATCTAGAAAAGCTCATCATCTTATCCAAAAGCTTCTTAAGCTGATAAAACAATTCAGTAAAGGCCCAGCATACAAAATCAATGTGCAAATATCACTAGCATTCCTATACACCAACAACAGTCAAGCTGAATGCCAAATCAAAAAGGCAATTCCACTGACAATTAACACAGAAAGAATAAATACCTAAGAATACAGCCAACTAGGGAGCTGAAAGAGCTCTATAAGGAGAACTACAAACTACTGCTCAAAGAAATTAGAGATAACACAAACAAATGAAAGACATTCCATACTCATGGATAGGAAGAATCAATATCATTAAAATGACCATATTGACCAAAGCAATTTATAGATTCAATGCTATTTCCATTAAACTACCATTGACCTTCTTCACAGAACTAGGAAAAACTATTTAAAATTCATATGAAACCAAAAAAGAGCCCAAATAGCCAAGGCAATTCTAAGCAAGAAGAACAAAGCTGGAGATATCACGCTACCCAACTTTAAAACTATACTATAGGGCTACAGTAACCAAGAAAGTATGGCACCGGTACGAAACCTGACACATAAACTAATGGAACAGAATAAAAAACCCAGAAATAAAACTCCACACCTACAACTATCTGATTTTTCACAAACCTGACATAAACAAGCAATGGGGAAAGGATTCTCTATTCAGTAAATTGTGCTGGGATAACTGGCTAGCTATATGCAGAAAATTGGATCTGGACACCTTCCTTACACCATACACAAAAATCAACTCAAGAGGGATTAAAGACTTAAAACTGTTTTAAAACTCAAAACTGTTAAAACCCTGGAAGACAACCCAGGCAATAACATGTAGGACACAGGCATGAAAAAATATTTTATAATGAAAATATCAAAAGCAATTGCAACAAAAGAAAAAAAATTGACAAATGGGATCTAATTAAACCAAAGAGTTTCTGCAAAGCAAAGGAGACTATCACAACAGAATGAACAGACAACCTACAGAATGCAAGAAAATTTTTGCAAACTAGGCATGTGACAAAGGTCTAATATACAGCATCTATAAGAACTTAAACATGTTTAAAAGAGAAAAACAAACAACTCCATAAAAAACTGGGCAAGGACATGAATAGACACTTTTCAAAAGAAGACATACATGTGGTCAACAGTCATATGAAAAAAAGCTCAACATCACTAATTCATTAGAGGAATGGAAATCAAAACCACAATGAGATACCATTTAATACCAATCCAAATGGCTATTATTAAAAAGTCAAAAAATAATAGATGTTGGTGAGGTTGTGGAGAAAAAAGGAATCCTTATACACTGTTGGTGAAACTGTAAATTATTTCAGCCATTGTGGAAGAACGTGTGGCAATTCCTCAAAGACCTAAAGACAGAAATACCATTAGACCCAGCAATTCCATTACTGGGTATATACCCAAAGGAATATAAGACATTCTATTATAAATACATATGCACGCATATGTTCATTGCAGTACTACTCACAATAGCAAAGACATGAAATCAACCTAAATGTCAATCAACGGTAGACTAGATAAAAATTATGGTTTACATACACCAGAGAATACTATGCAGCCATAAAAAATAATTAGATTATGTCTTTTGTGGGGGCATAGATGGAGCTAGAGGCCATCATCACTAGCAAACTAGCACAGGAACAGAAAACCAAATACTGCATGTTCTCACTTATAAGTGGGAGCTAAATGATGAGAACATAGAGACACATAGAAGGGAGCAACACACACTGGGGCCTTTCACAGAGGCGAGTGTCAGAGACAGATTAGGAAACACAACTAATGGGTACTAGGCTTAATACCTAGGTGATGAAATAATGTGTACAATAAAGCCCCATGACACAAGTTTACACAAACTTGCACTTGCAACCCTGAACTTAAAATGAAAGCTTAAAAAAAAAAAAAAAAAAAAAGAGAGAGAGAGAGAGCTTAGACTCAGCCTTTTTTCTAGTGGCCATCCAAAAGTGAACAACTCAAAAGTCAGCCTAGTTTGAACCTTCTCTGAAAAGGCCTTTCATTCAGGCTTAACAGTTCTTGCCCCTGTACTTCCTCCGCAGCCAATATAAGAAAGGATTTTGATGATGGCCTGCACAGAAAAGGGATTGTGTTTTTTTTTTCCGCTATAGATGAGGGAACTATTGAAGTATAGGGTAGAGCCAGCCAGGCTTCTCCATGGTCTCAGCAGACAGACCTGAAGTATGAGAATGCCAGAGTAAGTACCAGAGCCTCAGTGTACTTGAAATTCAGTGGAAGGCAGGTCTTAAATTGCATTCAAGAAAGTTTAGTTATAGGGCTTTAAAAAAAGTCCTTGTTCCAGAATGGGTTCAAATTTCTGTCATCCCCTTGCAGGAACACAAAGGAGGGCTTGATTATAAGCTTTGTTGACATTTTGCTTGCTATGTAAGGAATAACATGAGGGCTAAAAAGTATCTTTCAAACAATGTCTAACCCCTTTATTTGTCAGAAGGCAGACTACTTAGAGAAGATACGTGAGTTATAAAAAACTCACAGAAATGAGGTTTGATATACAGAAAGCTCATAGAGGAATCATGATACACAGAACACTCATAGAGGAACCGGAACAGGAATCCAAGCATCCTGCTCACATGCAGTGCTCTTTCCATCAAACTATAAATTTTAAATGTTCTGAGACTCATTAAAGCTGTACTAAATATGCATTTGTCAATTATCTGGGTTTTTCTTTGCTAACAGCAACTCAGGACTGTGATTTCAAAGGCAATCCCACTTTTATTTTTGAATTTGCATTGAATTGTTTGCTTTTATTTGTAAAGAAGACAGCATTCAATCAAAATGCTTAACTCCAATCACAGAGATGCATGCTTACTTATTCCACTGAATGGAAAAGGAAAACACACAAAAGAAAATGATTCCATGATGTCAAGTTGCACTGTCCTCTTTTCTTCTTAGATTAATGCTCTCTGACATGAACACTGCAATTCACTGCATCATGAAGAACATATAAACAGACAGCTTTTCTGAAAAACAAGCCAGTTTTTAGGAATCTACCTAAAATAAAAAGGAGTATGTAGATAGGTCTTCTGGTCAGGCACATGGAAAATGCTTTTTATTTGGCAGCATTTATCCAGAGGCAAAAAGATTTTATGACCAAACATTTTGCTATTTGTGCAACTGTGCTTCTTTCTTTTGTTTTTCCCCACTTTATTTTCTCCTGGCTACATTCTACTCATATTTTCCAAACTACCTATTCTGCTACTTCACCCCATGCAAGCTCTTAATTGAAAACAAAAAAATTCAGGCCTTGAATCCTTTTTACCATTCTTTCCATCTCCATCCTTCTCAATATTTACTAAATCAAAAGAATGACGCAAATGCTGTATGTGGATGTTTCCAAGGAATGTGAACAAGATGGACCAAATTGTGGGATTGATGTTAGGACACAGGATGATTCACAGCTGGCTGAACAATAATACTCAAAGAGTTTCAGTTAAACAAGCAAATGTCAACTTAGAGATTTCTAGTGGAACACCAGAGGAATCTGTCGTTAGTCATTCTGTTTTTTGATATTTGGGAATGGCCTTCCAGACTACGAACACTATGAAGTGCTAGACTTTCAATCAGTGTTTGGCATAAATTAGGAGGTCAAAAAATTTTTTCAGAATCAATGACCAGGATGAGCATATTGATAATCTGCTCATCAAGGCCATAGAATCAGGAATTGAAAAAGCAATCTCAACATATTATTGATGACCTTAGCAATGAACCAGATCTACTAAGAACTTGGCTACAGACATATCACAATTCCTCAGATATAACAAAGGGGAAGTGTGGTTTAAGAGTAGACTATGTTTAATGTATTTTTTTTAAAAAACTCTCAGATAAAGTCATATCAAAATGTTATAAGAGCATGATAGAACTGCCAATTAAGCCAATATTATCTTAAACTGCACTAAAAAATTAGGATCCTGAGCTAGGGAATTGAACTCCTAGTCCAGTTTCCAGCAGAACACCCACATTGGCTAAAATCAGTTTTACTAATGATCCAATATCCAATTTCAATTTGACTAAAATGGAACTTGCTTTGAAGTGATTTGGCATCCATTCAGAGATCCTAAAAATAAAATTATATTAAAATTAAGGGATAGGGGCTTTAGACAAACCAGCCAAAAATTTCCTAAGTAAACAAAAGAAGAAAAGACACCCATTAGAAAAACAAATCATTTCATCATTCATGATACACACCACACTTAAGAACTACCATTAAAAACATAAAATTGTGTCTGAAATACACCTTTACATATTAAATTTGGAATACCTAAAATTCCAGAAATTTAGAATACCTAAAATTCCAGATAAAAGCAAATGCAACATGATATGAGTGCAAAAACACTGAGAAAAGCATTGCAGATCAGATGAAAGTCACAAATAACATCAAACTTAGTCTACATTGACACAATTACAGCTGAACCATTGTATGCTAATTCACCCTTAACCATGGGGAATATGTTCCAGCACCCACATTAGATGCCTGAAATTATGGATAGTTTTTAACTACATATATATATAATATATAATATATGTATTATATACATATGTGTATTATATACATATATATTTTATATATAATATATGTATACACTATATACGTATATTATATATAATATATATTTAGTATATAATATACATATAGAAAATATATAATATATATTTCTATACATACCAATTATGAAGTTTAATTTACAAATTAAGCATAGTAAGAGATTAACAATAACTAAAAATAAATTAGAACAATTAAAACAACATACTGTAATGAAAGTTACGTGAATGTGGTCTCTCTTTTTCCATTTCTCTTTCTTTCTCTCTCTCTCTCTCAAAAAATCTTATTGCCCCATATCACAAATAAAGAAAACTACAGAAAGTGAAATTGTGGATAAAAGAAGACTATCTTACAATGGTGAGTGGTTCCCGACTCACCATGGTTCAATTTACAATTTTTCGATGTTACAATGGTGGGAAAGCGATACGCATTCTTTATGCTCCTTGACTTAAAATGGGGTTTGACTTAATGGCATTTACAGTTTGTAATGGGTTTATCAGATTGTAATGCTATGGTAAGTCAAGGAGCACCTGTATTCAGTTCTGAATGCCAACTGAAAAAATGCAACATGTTGACAGAGGAGAAACAAGGATGACTGGAAGACTTGAAACCATGTCATTTCAGGAAGACATAAGGCAACTCCAGATTATTTGCATGGAGAAAAAAGAAGACTCACGTTGGACACAATATTTGACTTTAAATAATTAAAAGTACTATACTTATTCTGTTGGCTACAGGAATCCTACTTAAAATTAGTAAAATTGTTGGTACAAAGATGGAAATCTGGGCTAAGGATATGATGAAAGGGTTGGCCAGTTATAGTTTCAAAAATTTGTAATGGTTACTTTGAAATTACATTATTAAGACTGTTTTGCAGGTAATTGTTTACAGGTTTAATGTATCATCAAGGTTATTTACAAATAAACTATACAACTACAATTTAGGAATATTCTACTGAGAGTTGAGACTTTGAATTTCTATCCTAGGCTTAGTATTAACATCTTTCTCTCTGCAAATTCTCTCCACCCATAATGGCTGCTATGACTGTGTTATTTTCCTGATTCTTTTTTAAAAATAAAGTCTTATGAACTGTAACTTGGATTTTATTTGGAGATTAAGATTCTGCAATTTTAAGCTAGGCAGAACACAAGAAGCTGATAACAAGAAACAGAATTATTTCCCATAAAACCCATGACATAATGTCCTTTATCTACTAGTGTCAAATTTTCACAGTCTTATTTACTTATTGTCTTATCCAAATGCAACAGAAATAGTATATGAGAAGTGTAAAAGTATGGGTGCATTATAGGCACATTGATCTCAGTGAAACCTGATGTAACAGCTCACAATCCTGAGAGACATGATAATCATCAATAGCGAGCTAGAGCATAAAGACAATGGCTTTGCTTACCTTTTGGGCAAACAACCCCACAGTCTCAGTAGCATCTCTGAGCATCACTCTTTTTTAGCAACAACAACAAAATGCTCATTATGTATAGTAATCAGTAATTATCAAAGGTAATAGTCCTATTAAATTATATAATGGATATTGTCCTTAAGGAGTTAGAGAAATGTTTTATTTGTTCTAGAAATTTTTTTTAAAACATAGTTTATATTTTAAGAGTCAAACCAATAGAGAGATTAACATCAGTTATACAGTCATTTATGTAAAGTGCACCCATGCCTACAGATGTCAGAGAAGCTTCCCTATACTTGATCCTGTATTTCACTTTTCAACCTTGTTTCCTTTGGGGTTATATAATTAACAATATTAGTTGTTTCTATGAAATTGGCATTATTCCACTTTCTACCCTAGGGATTCACAATTGTTACTAATTAATCATATGGGGTAAGGGTTGGTAAGATAGGAATAGCCTCACACATCAATATTAACATCAAAATATTCCTGAACATGGGACATTAGAACCAAATACCAAGTAAACAAAATGTTTATTCTCCAAGCTAAACTATTCAAGGAGTGTTTACTTCTCCCCTGAACAGTGTTATTTAATGTTCACAGGTTTTTAAAAAAATATTGTTGCTTTTTCAATATTTAATCATTTAAATACTAGTCAATTAAATTACATTTGGAAATTACTTGATTCAACTAATAATTACCACCCAGAAAAATGACTTGTAAAGCAAATTTGTGTAAAACAAGTTATCTTTTTCTATCAACCTTCATAATAATTTAAGAAATGAAGAAATGTGTCCCTGAACTTTTGCAGTTTCAGGTTTTTCTTTCCTGTTCCTGCCTAAAGGTGATTATAGCACAAGAGGGGTACAGTTACTCCACTAACTCAAAACATCTGCCACCTGCCTGAAGCCATGGCTCAATTCAGGCATGGAATGCAGGAAGTCCTGCTCTTTCCACCTTGCTTTAGTTTCAAATGTTTGCCTCACGCAGTCAATTTCTCATCCCCCATTGCCACAGCCTAGATTTTATGTCACATCCAGGATCAAGCTGTGGGAGATACGAGTAGCAGCTGGTCACATCCTGCTGTTTCTGTGGCAAGGTACAGACAACTGGAGAACTCATTTTGTATATGCTCTCGGAAACTGTTTGTCTGCTGCCAAATTTTGGTTCCTGTGAGATTTCTGGAAGCATATATTGAATTTATTCCCTACTTTTCTGTTATGGTAAATGTCTAGTTGGTGAAACCCCATGTAATGGGGTACACCTGCACTGTTGAATCAAGAAGCTGTGAAGCTGCACAATAAAATTAACAGTTAGCATTTGGTGTCAGGACACGTTACCGCATTTACAAATTCACTCCATAAATCTACAGACTTTTAATATTTCTTTTTGTTTGCTTGTATGTGTACATTATATACCCAGCTAAGAAATTATCACATCTCCTGGTTGCTTCACACCATGACTCAGTGTTTAGGCAGCACTGAATCAGCATTCGAGAAGACGCTGTTACTGAAAGCTTTGTCCTTGAGCTAAAATGTACAATTAAAGCCCTGAGTACTTTGTACTCACTAATTACCTAGTGCGACTTTTTCAATGATATGGACATCAATTAGCTGCAGTGTCTTAAACCAATTTTAAATTAGGTAATTACATTGTATACCCTGCAATTTCTGCTGGGAAACACGTTCTTTACTTCCTGTCTCTAACTGATGGCCAGCTGTTAAATAGCTTCCAAGTTTTCTCTAGAGATGGTTACACATCAGAAATGCATCCTTGATAGGATTTTTCCAGAACACTCAAGATGAAAGGAACCATACAATTGGTACTGTTATTGTTTATTATTATTATCAGTGACAACTTTTTTCACAGCAGCATTGCATTGGTAATTTAGAGGCAAATGACACAGTTATAAGATAAACCTCAGGAAATTTTGTTAGATGAATTTTTGCCTTAAAAACTACTTGCATTACTTTAATACTTCCCAAGTTTACGAAATGCATATGTGTTAGCAGAAAAGAATTTTAAACTTATCCCAATTTGAGATTTTGTGCAAGTGTGAGTGAGGCCAAGGGGAAGAGGAAAAAGTAAACTGAAACCTATTTTGAAAAACATTGGAAATAATCTTCAAAATCTTGAGTACTCTAAAAGACGAAATGTGCATTAGTGATGCACATAAAAGGTAATGTGGAAATTTCTTTTGTGAGCTATCCATGTCTCCTCAGTCATGAAAATAAATCCTTTCAGCAGATGTCAGCTATTAGACATTCTGAGTAGATTTCTCCTCCCCAAAAATTCAAGTGCAAAAAGCCACATTTAATTAGAGACCAAAATTTTAAACCATAAATAGGCACTAATCTATTTATTATAACTCAATTTTTACTGGGCACATATACATTCCAAAAATTTAGGATTATATATAGCATTATGTGTTTGCATATAGAAAATCTGGGTCTATAAATATGAGACATGTGAGTTACTTTGTGTATAGAAATTGTGCTGGTCATATCAGCTATTTTGATAGTTGTCGAGGTTGAAACAACTTCTAGTAAGTAAGTTGCACATTAATGGAATCCATGTTATCTCTTTTTAAGTCGCATTATCACAGTAAGTTCATAAGATACTCAGAGAGGGGAGGCATTCAAAATTTAGTAAGTCTAATCATCTGTCTTCTGAATCTACTAGTCTGAGACAGCACTGTGGGTACACAGTTCCCTTCTGTGACTCATTCTTTTAAGATTAACACTATGGTTACAAAAGTCCCTAGTTCTCTTAAATAATCCTTTGTGGATTTAAAACTCATTTTAAAAAGTATGTCTTGCATATGATTAGCATGTTTATGCTCTTTTAGTAAAGAGATCATGCCTTATTCATCTTTGTAGCCACTACTCTTTGTAGAGTAGTGCACAAGAGCTCAATTAAAAACTGCTGAATGAAAAACTTAATGTTTTCTTCTTTTTTTAGACTTTACCATTTCTTGAAATATAGCAATTTATATGATTAACTTTATAATAGCATTTCCTTTAATTCATCCTAAACTTGTATCTGTATTATTTCAGAGGCTACCTCTTGTCATCTGGAATTTTATGAATGCATCTGTGGTCATCCAAGTTATTTATTTGCTAAACAACTATTTATCTACCCGCTCCCCCACCCCCCGCATATAAGGTCTGTGGAGATACAAACATGAAAAAGCCAGGACCCTAAAAGAGCTTCCTTTCTACTGGAGAACAATAAAACAGTGAAAAGTCACAATTTCCCTAATAAACACAGAAAAGGAGAGAAACATGATGTGTGGGAGATGAATTAAGTAGAAAACTCTCCAGCTTATAATTAATTGCAAAGCAAAACTTTCTTTTGTTTAGGAGGAGTCCCTTTAAAATCTTGTCCTAATGCCATGGATTGGTTTGTCATCTTTTAATCCCTTTGTTAAACTATTTCTTATTCACAAAGCTATTTACTTTTTTAGGTAAACTTGAGCTGCTCAGAGAGACTGCCTTATTCAATGGTTACTGTGTGATGTGACGCCAACTACTGATATGTTAAGTGTTCTCAGGAAAAACTTGTCTCCCACAAGGTACTGCATAAAAATTTTGTACCACCCACATCACTTATAAAATCACTTTGTAATTCCAAAATTATTCTAAAAAATAACTTATGTATAGATACCAGTCAAAACTAAATTCCTAATCAAACTTGTTTCTTAAGAAAAGGACTATCTTTCAGATCACCTTAATTTGGTTTTAAAATAAGTTGTGGAGGGACAGGTCAAGTCATTGGCCAGCCTGCTATTTCTCAGCTAATGAGAAATGTCTCTCGTGTTTCCATTTATTCCAAATTATCATGGTAAGAAAAGGGCAAGCACCAGCAATCATTAGTCAATCCAAAAAAAGAAATCAAACCTCACTACAACTGAATGACCAGATACGGTAGTCCATTTCTTTCCTGAATCAATTAACCTCTATTTTATATGAAACTTCTCATAGAATTTATTTTTATCTAAATACACATTTCTTTCATTATCATTTACTTGCACCGCACACTGCATTAAATGTACTCCTGCAAACAAGAAGTTAGGTGGCCCAGAAATTAAATAGCTATCCTGTCGTGTGATAATATAATACCTCTTTGAAAAAGAAAGAGATCATTGATAACATAATCTGAGATTCAGGAAGACAGTTTTCTAGAATAATGGATAAAGATTTAGAGTCTCACTCATGAAAGAGAAAAGTGTCTTAACCTTAAAGATGATTGAAAGGAAAATACCAGGCCTCAAGTGATATAAACATTTAACTCATTATTCTGTCCCTCCTATTCTCATTTCATGAATATTAAACAAATTAGTCTTTTGTTACTGTAAGAACAAAAACCTGATTGATAGATGAGGAAATATGATCTTTACAGGAGTCCATTAGTTCTTTCCATAATAACACAGCCAAAAATATATTTCTCAGTTTATATTTTAGGGAAGTAATCTCAATACACCAGAATTAATGCCTGCTGCATAACTATTCAGAAACTATTCTTACTTATGCTTTACCATGCTAAATTGGACATCTTATGGAATAATATATCTTTGAAATACCACAGCAGTCATTCAGTATCTGCTAGTAAGCCATACTAGCATTTTGAGAACAGCACATTTGAAAGTAGTGTTATAGGGACTCCAGAGGGATCTATTTTCTTTTATCTAAAATAGAAATAGAATTAATGACAACTACCACCACCACAACAACATGAAAAAGAAATCTCTTTCATACATTAATTCAATTTTGTGTGATTCTAAAACAATAGGTTGAAAAATAAGAACTTTGGCTAATTGCTCATTCTACATGATCACAAATAATCAAGTCAGAAATTTTCCAAGTATTTATTTGACTTACTCCTTTGGAGAAGTGACTATATTGCATTGGCACAATTTGGACAGAGTCTGCACCATAATATGAAACGTCAGGGGTCATATAAACTCCTTAGGAGTAAACTGAAGATGTATTTTGATAACTAAGCACTAACAAGTATTTTATCAACCATATATGGCATTTATGAAACCAAATGATTTATATTTGCAATTCATATGGAGATGAATGTAGTGGAGTTTAGCTTTTGTTCTAACCTCTGGAAAGTTTTCTTTTTATAAGCATGATAGTATATGCACTTCTCTGGCATGAAGGAATGTATTTGCCCTTAGAAAAACAAACTTTACAGGATTCCAGAACAGATATATTTTATTGCAAATGAGTGTATACAGAAGGGTAAAAAATAACATTTTCAAATGATTTGGGGGAAAGTTAGATCAATATCACTTTTCCAACCATATAAAACTTAGTGATATATGCTTTGTATATACTCATGCTGTAATTTAATAGTTTTGGCACTTCTCCCACATCCATTTATTCCAGAAGTATGACTCTCAAGGTGAGTTATCAAAGTTTGCTGAAAAGAATTGGTCAAAATAGTTCCTAAAATATGTTAGAAATAAATTTATGAAAGAAAAGTAGAAATATTTTTACTGCTTTTGATAAGCACTGTTATTTCATTGGGTGGCTAACTAAAAATTCTTCAGCTTTTTTCCTCTGGAACCTCTCTTACCCATCCAAATACACACACACATATAAACTTGAACAATCTCAGCCATGAAACTGTATCAGGAGTACCATCGCTGGTCTAGAGAAATTATTATAATAATACTAGAGAGTATATAGCCAGTGACCTCTGTCATACCCCCTTGAAGCAGTGTAATTGTTCTCATACTAAAAAAAAAAAAGTGGGCTTATGTGGGCTTGGTCATGTGATAAAAGTGCCACAGAGCCACAGAAAACAATAGATTTTAAAATTATGAGTCCCAAAGGAAAAACATCACAAGTCAGTTGACTAGATGACTGGCATACGACAGAAGCGACTTATCAGGACCCATTTCATTGCAAGTAACAAGAATCAAATTCAAACTAGGTTAAATCAAAATCAAGCATATGCTTAGCTCATTTAGTTTAGAAGGATATAAGGAAAGCTAAAAACGGATAGAACAACAAAAACCAGGATTTCAGGGACCAAAAACAGAGGAGAGAGAGAGAGAGCAAGAGCAAGAGAGAAAGAGAGAAAGGGAGAGAGTGGTCACATACATATGGTGTATTTTGATTAGCTATGAAATTTTCATTTTGAAACACCTAACACTGTTCAGTTCAAAAGCAGTGACATTGCATTACAGACCTACTTGAATGTAAATTGCTGATTGGTGATTCTTAGGGTACATTCATGTTATATCTGTGGGGGAAAGCAAACAAAAACTGGAGACAGAATAGACACTTCTCCATGAGTCAGAGAAACAATGATACAATTTAGAAAATATTAAGTTGATTAAAGAACTTAAATAATATCTAACAGTAAGCATACTTATGCTACACTTTTCATGATTTACCTTATTTAACCTTCACAATATCCAAATCAATAGAAAGTTGCATTTTACAACTGAGAAAACAAGGGTGTCAAGCACATTGTGCAAAATCACATAGTTTATGACTTTCAACCCAGCAATCCCACGGTCGGGTATATACCCAAAGGGAAAGAAATCATTATATAAAAAAGACAACTGTAGTCATATGTTTACTACAGTGGTATTCACAACAGCAAAGACATAGAACCAACTTAAATGTCCATCAATAGAGGATTTTAAAAAATGTTGCATATATATATACTAAGGAATGTTACTCAGCCATAAAAAAGAACGAATCATGTATTTTGCAGCAACATGGATGGAACAGGAGGCCATTATCCTCAGTGAATTAACTCAGAAACACAAAACCTAAGGTTGCATATTCTCCCTTGTAAGTGAGAGCTAAACAATGGGTACACATGGCTATACAGAATGGAATAGACATTGGAAATTACAAAAGATTGGAAGGTGGGAGGAGGGTAAACGTTGAAAAATTACCCATTGGGCACAATGTTCACTATTCAAGGGATGGGTCCACTTAAGGCCCAGACTTCACCACTATGCAATATATGCATGCAAGAAACCTGCACTTGAACCACCTAAATATATAAAAATATATACATAAAAAAAAGTAGCTATTAAATACATTGCTCACTCTAAAAATAAAAATAATAATAATGTAGAGTTATCTTAGTCAATTATCTGTTACATAACAGAATATCCCAGACTGGGTAAATTATAAACAATAGAAGTTTCCTTGGCTTATGGTTTTCTGGAGGTTGGAACTTCTATGGAAATGGCAGTAGCTTTTCATGAGGCTTTTAAATTGCATCATAACATAACTGAAAAACAGAGGGGCAAGTAAGGGCATGTGAAAGAGACTGCAAGAGGGAGCTGAGCTTACTTTTGTAACAACCTGCTCTTGTGAGAATTAACTCACTGCCTTCCTGATGGTATTAATGTATTCATGAGGGCTGCGCTCTCATGGCTCAATCACCTCCTAAATACTCATACTCCTAATAGTGTTACATTGGCTATCCATTTTCCAACACATGAATATTGGGGGGATCCATTCATACCGTAGCAAGAGTAATAATGCTATCCTGGCTTTTAGCATATAATAATATTTAATAATGGGCTGCAATGTACCATAAAAGCCATACACTTAGACCCTGAAAATACAAAGAAAAGAACACCAAAGGCTTTCTGGAAGACAATGATTTCATTATACTGAAAGCTGCAGAACTTTACCACAGGTAAAAGATTACTTTCAATTCTATGACAGGAAAAGGACTATACAAACAAATATTATCAGTATTAGCCCTTCCCTGGAAGTTCTCTTTTTAAAAAGAAAAGACAGGCAAGTTGAAGCTTAACTGTAAGAATTTCCTCAAATTATTATTTGGCCTTGAACTTTTATATCTTATACCATGTTCTCTTTTGGTAACAAAGTACACACATAAGGGGAAAAGAGATTCATTATCCTCTTAGCCACACAAACCTGACAAAAGTCCCTGAAAGAATCCTACATAAAACAAGAAAATGGTTATATAAATGGATTATATAAATAAATATCTACTCTTGTTTCCTGTTCCACAAAGCCTTGCATTGTTGACTGAGGTTCCACATAAAGAAAAGCAGACTACAAATCACTTTCCGCATGATAGTATCTATTGCTCCTAATATAAAACAAATAAGAAAATTACCAACTCATTTAATGAAAATGATCTAGTTTTACTTGTTAGAGAATAAGAACTTATTATTTTTACTCATGGGCTATGGCACCTTCTTGTGTTGGTAACTGCCAGATTATGTCAGCACCTGCCAATAGTGGTTAGTGAATTGAGGAAATATCAACAGCTTTATGAACATCTGTGATTGCTATCACTTGTCCTAAGACATTACTCCAAACTTTCTCAAATCTATGGCAAACCATTGTAAAATACATTTAGTGACCTGATTGTTGTCATTCTGAGTTTCCATAGAGATTCTTTCTTAGTTCCTGGGACAGATTTTTTTTTTAAAATAAACTTTATGTTATAACATTTGTAGATTTACAGAATTATGGGAAAGTTAGTTCAGAGAGTTACTGTATCTCCCACACCCAGATTTTCCTATAACTAACATCTTAAATTAGAATGGTACATTTCTTACAAATAGTGAATCAATTGAATATGTTTATTAACTGAAACCCAACTTTATTCAGATTCCCTTAGTTTTCATCTAAGGTCTCTTTTCTGCTCAAGGATCCCATCCAAGATATCAGATATTTAGTTATCATGTCACCTTAAACTCCCCTTGGCTGCAATAGTGTCTCAGATTGTCCTTGTTTTGGGGACTCTGACAGTTTTGAGGAATCGTTGGAAATTCTGGAGACTATTCATCAATTGTGATTTATCTACCTTTTTTTTTTTTATTAGAATGGGGTCATGTGTTTTTGGTAGGAAAACTACAATGACCATTATATCACATCAAAGATACATACTATCAATATGAATTATCACTGTTTTTTATAGTTTTATTTTTTTAATGATGCAAAATAGATATACACATTTTGGCAGTATATGCAATAATTTAACACATCTATATAATCTGCAAGATCATATAACTGGTATATGACACACCTTAACTATTTGTATTTTCTTCATGCTACAAATGTTCAAATTATCTTTTCTCTAATTATTTTGAAATACACAACAGACAATTGTAAACTATAGTCACCCTACTAATATATCAAACACTAAGTCTTGTATCTTCTATCAAACTGTATTTTTGTACCCATTATAAACCTCTATTCATCATCCCTGGCACCTTCCCAGGCTCTGGTAACTACTGATCTCCCCTCTATTTTCATGAGATCTACTTTTTTTTTTGTCCATAATATTTTAATACTTTTCCACTTTAAATGCTGGTTTTAATTTCGTGATTGTAACACGGAAGATCCAACTTTATTATGTTTAAAAAACGTCATAAGGATCATAAAGCTATTATAAAAGTTACTCTATGCATTCTCAAGGTACTTTAAAATGATTATGTTTTGAGTCTGTAGATGAACCATGACAAAATCCAAATACATCGTCTATACAACTCAAACTAAATACTGGTGAAAAGTGTTTAACTGGACGAATAACTGATAAGGTTAAAGATAACCAGCACAATTTCACAAGAGAACCAGCTCACACATAGATTGAGAACATGTAATATTTGCTTTCTGTGCTCGGCTCATTTCACTTAACATAATGACCTCCAGTTTCATTCTAGTAGCTGCAAATGATATGATTTCTTTCATTCAAGAGCTGAATACCCCATTGTGCATATATACCAAGTTTTTTGTATCCATTCATTCATCAATTGACATTTATATTGATTCCATATTTTGTATCTAGTGAACAGCACTGCAATAAACATGGGAGTGTAGATATATATCTAATATATTAATTTTTTTGAATATATGTTCAGTAATAGAATTGCTGGGTCATATGGTAATTCTACTTTTAGTTTTTGAGGAAACTGAATACAGTTTTCCATAGCATCCGAACTAACTTAACATCCCCACCAACTGTGTATGAGGGCTTCCCTTTCCCCACATCCTTGCCAGCATTTGTTATCTCAAATTTTTAAATAAAAGTTATTGTATGATTTGCATATCTCTGACTATTAGTGATGTCAACCATTTTTCAGCATATCTGTTGGCCATCTGAATGTCTTTTTTTTGGAAAAATGTCTACTTACATCTTTTACCCAGACTTTAACCAGATTGTGTTTTTTGTTTTGTTTTGTTTGTTTTGTTTTGTTTTGCTACTGAGTTGGTTGTGCTCCTTATGTATTCTGGCTATTAATCACTTGTCTGATGGTGATATGGTTTTGATGTTTGTCCCCTCTGTTAGACATAAGAAGAAGTTCCTCTTCAAAGGGTTTAGTTTATTTGGTTCCCTTATTCTTTGTTCCCTGCTTTCAAGGCTAGACTTCCTTATCCTTCGTGCCTTCCTGCCCTAGTTTCAGTAAACAACTTTCCTGCCAGGTCCACATCTACTACTCATTCTGTAAATTTCCCCTCCCACTGCAACAGCAGTGATCTTACAGATAATATGACTGTGTTAAATTATTACATGTACCCCCAAAATGTGTATATCTATTATGCATCAATAAAAAATAAAACTATAAAACAGTGATAATTTGCACTGAGAGTATGTACACCCCTGTGCTCTGCAAGTCTTCTTTGTTCAGTGTGCTCTCATGGCAACCAGCCCTACAAGCAGCACCCTTCTGAAGAAATTTGCCTTGCTGAGAAATCCTTTACTTGATTGCTCAATTTTTTTTGCAACTCTGAGCTTTTATTTGCAATACCCTCCAATACTGATAAGTGCATCAAAAATATTATTTCTGTGATATTTAATTTTTAAAAATTTCCTTTTTATTTATTGTTAGAATTTCTATGTCTCTGTTTACATTACCTATCTGTTCCTACACGTTGTCTATTTTTTTAATTAGAAGTCCTTAACTTATCGATCATAGCCATTTTAAATTTCATCTGGTATTTCCAACATCTGTGTCATAACTGGATCTTGTTCTAATGATTTATTTGTCTTTTCAGACTGTGTTTTTTCCTCATATTTTGATATTCCTAATAATTTTTTGTTCAAAGTCAGACAAATTATGTTAGATAATAGAAGCTAAAATAATTAGGTATCTAGTGTGAGGATATATGTTAATATGGCTAGAAATCAACCTTTTTCACACATGTGTTGTAGGCTATAGGTTGCAGAGGCTTCAAATTCCTCTAGCATCCTTACTTTTGTCTTCCCTCTTGATATAGTTTAGATGTGTCCCTACCCAAATCTCAAATTAAATTACATCTCACAGAATTCCCACGTGTTGTGGGAAAAACCCAGGGGAGGTAATTGAATCATGGGGGCCAGTCTTTCCCATGCTAGTCTCATGATAGTGAATAGTTCTTATGAGATCAAATGTGTTTATGAGGGGTTTCCACTTTGCTTCATCCTCATTTTCTCTTGCCACCCACCATGTAAGAAGCGCCTTTCACCTTCTGTCATGATACTGAGGCCTCTCCAGCCATGTGGAACTGTAAGTTCAATTAAACCTCTTTTTCTCCCAGCCTCAGGCATGTCTTTATCAACAGCATGAAAATAAACTAATTCAGTACATTGGTACCAGTAGAATGGGGTGTTGCTGAAAAGATACCTAAAAATGTGGAAATGACTTTGGAGCTGGGTACCAGGCAGAGACTGGAACAGTTTGAAGGGCTCAGAAGAAGACAGAAAAATGTGGGAAAGTTTGGAATTACCTAAAGACTTGGTGAATTGCTTTGCCCAAAATGCTGATAAAAATATGAATAATAAAATCCAAGCTGAGGGGGTTTCAGATGGAGATGAGGAAATTGTCAGATACTGGAGGAAAGATGACTCTTGTAATGTTTTAGCAAAGAGACCGGAAGCATTTTGCCTCTGCCCTAGACATTTGTGGAACTTTGAACTTCAGAGAAATGATTTAGGGTATCTGGCAGAAAAAATTTCTAAGCAGCAAAGCATTCAAGAGGTGATTTGGGTGTTGTTAAAGGCATTCAGTTTAAGGGAAGTAGAGCATTAAAGTTTGGAAAATTTGCAGCCTATGTGATAGAAAATAAAAACCCATTTTCTGGAGAGAAATTCAAGCCAACTACAGAAATTTGCATAAGTAGCAAGGATCCTAATGTTAAGTCCCAAGATCATGAGAAAAAAATGTCTCAAGGCCATGTCAGGGACCTTTACAGCAGCCCCTGCTATCACAGGCCCAGAGGCCCAGGAGGAAAAAGTGGTTTTGTAGGCCAAACCCATGGTTCCTATGTTGTGTGCAGCTTACAGACTTGGTGCCCTGTGTTTCAGCTGCTCCAGTCAAGGCTGAAGCGGGGCAATGTGTAACTTGGGCTGTGGCTTCAGAGGGTGAAAGCCCCAAGCCTTGGCAGATTTCACGTGGTGTTGAGCCTGCAGATACACAGAAGTCATAGGAGGCTTTGCCTAGATTTCAGAAGATGTATGGAAATGCCTTGATGAACAGGCAAAAGTTTGCTACAGGGGCAGGGCCCTCATGGAGAACCTCTGCTAGGGAAGTGCAGAAGGTAAATGTGCATTGGAAGCCCCCACACAGAGTCCCTACTGGGTACTGCCTAGTGGAGTTGTGAGAAGAGGGCCACTGTCCTCCAGATCCCAGAATGGTAGATCCACCAACAGCTTGCACTTTGCACCTGGAAAAGCCACAGACACTAAATGCCAGCCCATGAAAGCAGCTGTAAGGGAGGCTGTACCCTTCACAGGTGTGAAGCTGCCCAGGACCATGGGAACTTACCTTTTGCATCAGTGTGACCTGGATGTGAGATCTGGAGTCAAAGGACAACATTTTGGAGCCTTAAAATTTGACTGCCCTGCTGGATTTTGAACTTGCATGGGCCCTGTAACCCTATTGTTTTGGCCAATTTTTCCCATTTGGAATAGCTGTATTTATCCAATACCTGTACTGTCATTGTATCTAAGAAGTAACTATCTTGCTTTTGATTTTACAGGCTCATAAGTGGAAGGGACTTTCTTTGTCTAAGATGAGACTTTGGAATATAGACTTCTGGGTTAATGCTGAAATGTGTTAAGACTTTTAGGGACTGTTGAGAAGGCATAATTGGTTTTGAAATGTGAGCACATGAGATTTGGAGGGGCCAGGGTGAAATGATATGGTTTGGCTGTGTCCTCACCCAAATCTCAATTTGAATTTTATCTCCCAGGATTCCCACATGTTGTGGGAGGGATTCAAGGGAGGTAATTGAATCATGGGGGCCAGTCTTTCCTGCGCTATTCTCCTGATAGTGAATAAGTCTCATGGGATCTAATGGGCTTATTGGGCGGTTCTGCTTTTGCTTCTTTTTCATTTTCTCCTTTTTCATTTTCTCCTGCCACTGCTATATAAGAAGTGCCTTTTGCCTCCTGCCATGATTCTGAGCCTCCCCAGCATGTGAAATTGTAAGTTCATTTAAATCTCTTCCTTTCCAGTCTCAAGCATGTCTTTATCAGCAGCATGAAAATGGACAAATACATCTCTTGGTATTAAATTTTTTAAATTACTCCTCCTCAGAAAGAGTCTGTGTCTTCAGCTCTTTCAGATATAATCCACTAATATATTGGAGATCTGTTGCAGAGATGAGTAGGGGTGGGAGAGAAAAAGCATTCTATTTTCTTTTAATTAAATTTAAGTCTTTTAGTGGTCCTGTGTCTCAGGCTGTGACCTTCACAGTTGTTTCTTCTACACCTTTTTTTTTTTTTTTTGCTTTCTCAGTAGGTAAGACAGGAAGAACTGAGGAGACTGTGATAAGAAGTATACCTTTTCTTTATGGCTCTTAGATAACATTCTGATCAAACCATTTCCCCTGGAGGGTAATCCTCTGTTATGAAAGAGGTCTGGGTGTATCTCAAAGGAAAAACTTTTTCCCTGCTACTGCCAGAGCCAAAAGGTCTTATTTCTCACTTATTTACCATGAGAACCTGGTTGGGTTCCTAGAAGTCAAACTCAAAAATGTGCAAGAAATTTATCACTCTCATATTAGTGCACAATCATCTTCTAGCAATTCATAAAAATTACCATTTAGGTAATTCTACCAGTTTATGGCTCCAGTGGCTTTTGTTCTAGGTAAAGAGATCTTGGCTCTAACTTTCAAAATTCACCTGTCTCTCTATGTTTGGGGGTTGTGATTTGCCCTGTGACCTCAGTTCTGTGATATGAGCAAGAAAATCTTTGTCTAGCTTTCCCTTAGTGTAAAGATATCTTAAATCAACTTCAGCTTAAAGCTGCCTCCTTACCTATTTTTAGTTCAGCCTAAAGTTTTTGCTGTGCATCATGAACTGTAACAAGAAAAAGTATAAACATACTGTACCTTATATTTTGCCATTCACTGAGTTTTAGCCAATCAAGTGTAGTCAACTGTTCAAACTGTGTTCAAATAAGGCAAACACTAACCTGTAATCAATCCAAGTGTTTCTGTATCTCATTTCTATCTACTGTATGTCACTTTCCTTTTTCTGTCCATAAATCTTCCAACATGTGGTGGTGTTGGAGTCACAGAGCTCCGGGAGGTAGTCTGATTAATGAATCACTCATTGCTCAATTAAAGTATTTTAAATTTAATTTGGCTAAAGTTTTTCTTTTATCAGATGGTGTCAGAAGTGGGATCCAAAGTAGAGCTTCTAGTGACCCCCAGGAGTGCTGAATGACCAACTGAAGAACCCACCCAGACCCACTGTGTCCATTGATCTCTTGAAGCAGCTGGGGATCATGGTAAGATCTCTCTTAGATTCTGAAGCTCCACAGATTAGTGTTTTGAGCTCTCCAAGTTTCTTTGAGCAAATTTCTGATCCAAACTAGGTTTGGAATTTTCGACAGAAACTGAATTGGGTTAACGATTGGACTGTATCTGGTAATTAACTGTCTTTGATCAAGTAAGAGGCCTCTTACATCTGACTGGGTCCAAAACAAATGGATATTAAATGGCAATATTGCAGGAGGTGTAAATTTTTGCTATTAAAAATTTGCAGGGATTTTTGTGTTCTACCACTTTGTTCAATTTTTCTTGTGTGTTTCGTAGGAAAAAAAATCATTGAGAGGACGTGAAAACAAAGCCAATATTTGGGCTAAAAATGGAATTCTTAATTTCTGAAGAACTAAATTTCTTCTGGCTTATACAAATCTAAATGTTGGATCCTGGAGGCAGCAAAGTCTTAAAGAAATGGTGAAATTTTACTCAAGATAACTTATAGTGGAATATTCCAAATGAATAACACTGCACTGAAGTGCATTTAAAAATGAGGGTTCCCAAATTAGTCTCATCTAGGGATGCCTATTGATAAGCAAAGCTTCTAAAAATTTTAATATTTTTATTTGAAGATTTTACGAAAGGCAAATAAAAAGTTTAAGTGGCTAATTGATTAAAATAAATCTGTTAAGCTTTGGCTTAGTTATGAATCTGATCCAAAGGTAATAGACTGCAGCACCAATTGGCCAACTTTGAGTAAGTAGTGGGGTACATTTTACCTGTGTAAAGGATAGAATTGGAATAGAGGTCCTCCCCTTGGTAAAGTCCCTCTTTCTTAAAAACGGATATTTCACTACAAGATACTAGCTGCTATTCTGTTTGGATTAATCTGCCTTGCACTCCTTGCTGATGGCTATGGGTAATAGGATTATGCAGGTACTCAATCACTGGACATAGGATACCTTTTCCTCGCTACAGCAGATACTTGAAAGCTGATGGGACTACTAGAAAAGATGAATTGTTGTGACTGACAAGTGGCTGCCTGAACTGTTGATTCGGTGTTGCTGTAATGGGTGGGTCTTTCACTGGCCGCCCTGAGCTCCTTGCCTTCCCTACCCTGTTGCAGATAATGCATTTCTCCCTTCCCTTTCTTCTCTTTCTGTGCAAACCAGTTGTAGGAATTATAAAAATTACTATCTCTTCCAAAGTTTTAATTAATGAGAAAAAGGATTCATGAGGGTAATACTAAGCTGTAGCAAATCTGGTGGAATTTGTCCTACGAATTTCTCTTTCTGCATTGTTCTGTCATAAAAAAGTACCATAAGATAGAATGCAGGCCTAGGTCCCCATAAGCTTGCTTGTTCAAGATGACAAAGCAAGCTGATCAGTAATAAACAAAATGGGATGAGGTTTCCATCTTGCCTTTTTGTTATGTCCCTGGGAGTTTGACCTTGTAACCATGTGGCAGTACTTTCTCTTGGTCTCTGCCATCAAGGAAACAGGCATTTGGGGGCTCATGTCATAGTTAAAAATTATCTTGAGCTTCTAAAAGTCTTTGCAAGCTCAAAATTGGCTGCTCTAGATTCCTTCTGGGAAGAGCAATGGAAACTGTTTGGTACTGTGGCTTAGCTGCCAAAGCTTAGCTACTGCTAAGGTTTTGTCTTTTCACAGTTGCAACCCAGGTTCAGTCTTGGCTTAGAGGATGAGTACTTTCTAGTTGATATCTGTGTGACTTTTACCATTTATTGATTCTATTCTCCTCCATGTACAATTTCTGATTTCCCTACTTGAATTTTCCTTTAGCTGAGAACCTGGGAGGTAACCTTTGGTAAAGTTCAAAAGCCAGAAATATTTGCTCTTTGGCTTGGCTAAACTCAGACAAGAGATTTAAAAGGATTTTTATTTAAAAGTGCTATGGCTAAAAGTCAGCTTAATTAAAAATGTATATTCAAGTTCTAACATCCTAGGACTCCTTGGGAAAATCACAGGAGGTGCCATACATGCTATTTTTGGAAAAAAACTCTGTTTTCCTCATAGAACCCCGGGAAGTGAAAGTGGATAGATCTCTCTCAAAATCTAAGGCTCTGTTGTGCTTTGCATTGGGTTATCTGACATTTTTTACTTTTGGGAGGGTATATCAGAAATTACTTCACATTATGAGAGAACTTTGGCATGTAATAACCAGGTAGGAAATATACCTTTGGGGACAGCTAATGGCTTTATGGGGGAATAATGTCAGTCATAGGGAATACTCAGCTCTTTGCATGTTTGGATCATAGAAGCCTGCTCTTGGTCACCTAGAAAGTATGGAAATTCCCCCACCCCCACTGAGAGATAAGACTCCCATGAGGGATGGGCTAACCACCGAATGGACTGATCCACTGGGGTGCTTTGCAATGAAATACACGGTGAAAGCATTGCACTGTCTTCTTCCATAGAATTTCTCTTTTGGGGGGGATCCAGGATGTGATATAAAAATAGGACCCTTAATTTTGGGGATCTTTTTTTGACTTCCAGTTTTGCCTGTTTATTAGACCCTAGAAACTGCATGCTTTTCTTCCCCTGTTCCTTGAAGAGCCCCACACTAAAGCCAGTTATACAATTAGAAAACTTTTTAAAACTGGCAAATAAAAAGAGTTTACAACTACTGGATCTTCTGTTTGTCTATGTATTTATATGTGTTGTGTGTGTGATGTTTATATAAAATAGCTCTGATTAATAGGTTTAAAAATGATAAGTGCTTATATCAAATATTTTGTCAGAAAAAATAAAATATGTAATGCCTTTTAGTTTATCTGACTGTAGTAAGCCTTTTAGTTTATGTGACTGTAGTAAGTAAAAAATAAAAAATGTAATGCCTTTTAGTTTATGTGACTTTAAAACTTCTTTGGAAACAAAAATTTTTAAAGATTAGTAAAATAAAGACATTTGGTCTAATTTAGGCAGGTCAAATATTAGGTTTCCTAAATTATGTAATGTTATAATCTGCTTCTTTGACTGAAAATTTTTCAACTTACCTGCTTTGGAGCCATTAGACTCTAGGTAAGGCCTGGGGACACATGGAGTTAGCCAAGCCCCCTAACTATGCTAGAAATAGTCAAACTGTATCTACGCTCTTGTCTGGTGTTCTAGGCTCCACATCTAGTACATAAGTCAAATGACTTACTTAACAGGTTTTTCACCAAAAATAAAAACTGCTAAAAGTTAACATGTAACATGTAAGTGAGACTATTGAAAAAAATAGTTTTACATGCAAGGTGTGTGAAGAAAGTGAAATGTGCTTTTAGTAAAAGATTATAAGAAGGCATGGAAGTGTAAATTTTTGCCTAGTTTAGAAGATTAAAGTATTGTTTAAAATTAGACAGGATGAAGCTGAAGGTTTGAGCAAGTTGTAGAAGATTTGTGAAAAATTAATCTTGTTAAAAATTGTGTGTTAACATATTAGCCAAATTTAAAGGGGTATTATTTATTTGTTTGTTTGTTGTCTATAAATGGAACATTGAAATAAAAGCACAACAGGGTTTTCTTAGAGCACTGATTTGCTCTTAAACAAAAATTTGCAATGGGTTATTAAAGGTTTATGAGAATCTGACCTTATGATCAATCTGATTAATCTGTCAGGTTTTATTAAAAATTGAGGTTGATATTAATAGTATACTAATGCAAGAGCGAAATATGGCTTTCTGTCTTGAACGAGATTTTCATGTAATATTAAAGGATAATGAAAGATTTTTGTTTGTCTTTTGAATAAACTACAGGAAAAAGAAAGGGAAGACAAGAAGAGCGTTTGGAAAGTGAAATCATCCCTTCATCAATGAGTAAAGATATTTGCCCTTTCAAAATTTTCAAGTCATCATTTTGGCTAAATGAATGACTTATAGTGACCTGGAATTCTATTTTATGATAGCAAGTGTTTTCAAACTTTAACATACTTGACAGCCTTCCCAAAATGAAATTTCAGTTTCAAAATTGTCTTTTCTGACTTCTAACTTTGGGATGCTACAGAGGGCCCGCGAAGCATCCAAAACAGAATAAACATGATGATTTGACATGTTTAATTACATGGAAGCATTGTCAAAATAAGAAATAATTGTTAATGTTTAACCTTCTTCAGGTTATATTTTAGTGAATGATATTAATATACGTTCCAAAATTGTGTGAGGTTTCTAAAATTCTAATGTCTGTGTATATGCTATCAATCATAATTCTGATTATTATGTTACGTTACTGTAGAACGCAGAAATAATCAAATTTCCTTGTCAGTTGTGTCTTTAACTATGACTATTCAAAGCCATTTCCAGTTAATGTTTAATACTGATGCAGTTTCTGAAAACTTCACAAGCATGCAAAATTCTAGAAGATAATGTCTTTTAAGGATTCCTGAAGGGATGAAAGGGACCCTGGAAAGCACTATTGAATACAGGTTTCTGGTAATGTTAAAATCATATCATTTGGACTGGGTAAGAATTCCTGGAACTTTAATGGAGAGACTGATGGGTTTATAAAACTGTTAACCCAAGCAGAACAAAAATTAATTGAATACCAAGAAAAGACTTGGCCATATTTTCATGCTAAATCAGCCAATAGTGGAATTGTTGAAATATACCATTTGAATGAACTCCACTGCCTAAGTTAAATGATCAATGATAACCCATCAGTTACCAGTGCGAGGTGCTTAAGTTGGAGAAACCACTGGTATTTAAGAGGACATAAGTCCAATGCTAAGCATGGACTCATGGAGAACCAGGATGGCTGCCTTGTCCTTCCTGAGTCATTAATGCTTTTGTCATTAAAAGTTCTGCATTTTATGACTCATCATCAAAAAGATAAACGATCTAAATTAAATATATATGCATTGGTGTGGTGATTTCTAAATTACTAATATAGGTGGCTACATGATGGCCATTTAAACATTTATAGAGGTATTTCATTCAATTATCATTTTCAATGTATGTTTTCTGGTTGTATAACTGTTTTTCCATGCAAGAGGGATGTATATGGTAAACCCTAGACCAACCAGAAAAATGTAGTAAAGATATTATTAAAGTAATTAAAATAAGACATTAGAAAATATTCACAATGCAAAAGAAAGAAGCAAAATAGGAATAGAGAAACAAAAAAGATATGAGACATAAATAAAGCAAAAGTAGAATGGCAAACATAGATATAACTATATCAATGATAACAATTAATGTTAATGTATTCAATAATTCAATCAAATGCAAAGATTATTAGACTGGATTTTTAAAACAAAATTCAGCTGTATGTTGTCAATAGAAGACAAACTTTAGCGTCAAAGATACAACTAGATTTAAAGTAAAAAAAGATAAAAAAAAAAGATATACCATTTAAGCTAATGTGTCAGGAATTTATAATTGTAAACATATATGCACCTAATAGAATACCAAAATACATGAAGCAAAATGTTATAGAAATAAATGGATAGACAGTTCAAAAATAATACTTTCCATAATAGATTGGACAACTAGACAGAAGATCAAAAATAGGAAAATAGAAGGATTAAATGACACTATAAAACCAACTAGACTTAATCATACATGTCTAGATTACTCCACCCAAAAACAACAGAATATACAGTCTTATCAAGTTCACAAAGAACATTCTAAAGGATAGACCATATGCTAGGCTATTAAACAAACTTCAATAATATTAAAAGGAATAATATCAAGTATGTTCTTTGAGTCTAATGGAATAAAATTAGAAATTCATAACAGACAAAAATCATAAAATTTACAAATTAAACAATACATTCCTAAAAAATCAATGGGTCAAAGAAGAAATCAGAGGGAAAATCAGAAACTACTTTAAGATGAATAAAAATGAAGACAAAGCATAAACAATTTCAGGATGCACCGAAAGTAGTGTTTAGTGAGAAACCTGTACTTAGTTTCTACATTAAGAAAGGAGAAAGATTTCAAATTAACAACCTAACTTTCTACCTTGGGGCACTGGACAAACAAAAACAAACTAAACCTAAAGCAAACAGAAGGAAGGAAATAATAAAGATCAGGGCAGAAAGTAATGAAATAGAAAATGGTAAAACATTCTTTTGGGGTATGTTTATATGAGTGTTTCCAGAGGAGGTTTAGCTGTGAGTCTAAGTGGACTAAGTGGGGAAGATCTGCCCTCAATGCGGGTGGGCACTGTCCAACTGAGGTGCAGCCCAGATGGAACAAAAACAGAGCAAAGGCAAATTGGCCTCTGTCTCTCAGAGCTGGGATACACTCTTCTTCTGCCCTTGTACTTCAGAACTCCAAGCTCTCCCACCTTTAGACACCAGGAAAGTGCACTGTCAACCCCTCAATCCCTACCTCTACCTGCCCCAGGGTCTCAGGCTTTGAACTTTGGCTAAGCCACAGTAGCAGTATCTGAAAGTCTCCAGCTTGTGGACACCCTGTCATGGGACTACTCATCCTTCATAATCTCATGAGCCAACCCTTCTACTAAATTACTTTTCATCTATCTATCTATCTATCTATCTATCTCTCTATCTATCTAATTGGTTCTATCTCTCTGAAGAACCTTGACTAATTCGTCATACCATTAATATTTTTAAACATAAAACTTAAAGATTTTTGTTTTTGTCTTCAATTTTATAGCTACCAGTGATTATTTCTTCTTAACTCCATATATTTAATTTCAGAATGCATGTCCAGTGCTTGTTTACCACAATGTTTACATTCTTGAGATTTTTATTTCCCTCTCACTTGTCTGTAACATCTAACACATCTTAAAGCAACTTTGCAGAATGGGCGCAGGAGTAAGATCTTTTTTAATCTCCTGCATATGTGGAAATACTTTTATTGTATTAATAGTATTCAGGTATGTATTAATTTTCTGTGGCTATTGTAACAAATTACCATAAACTTAGTGGCTTAAAATAACAAAAATTTATTTCTCATCACTCTAGAGCCTGGGAAACCAAGATCAAGGCACTGACAGATTCAGTGCCTAGTGAGGAACCATTTTCTAGTTAATATTTGACTCCTTAATGATGTTTCCCCTATGGCAGAAGGAGTGAACTAGCTTTCTGGGTTCTCTTTCATAAGGTCACTAATATCTTGGAATTAGATTCCATCTGATTTCAACATATGAATTTGGGAGAAACACAAACATTCAATCCATCTCAAGCCTGTTGTACACATTGCTTCCCTTTGGAATACAGAGCCCCTTTTGCTTCTCCTAGACTAACACTATTCATGATTCACATCTAAGCTTCAGTAATATTTCCCTTATGAAATTTTTCTTGGTCTCATACTATTGAATAATATACCTTGCCTATATGCACCTAGAAGACCTTGAGCTTACATGATCACAGCATGTATAATGATTTTTATAATGATCTACTTTATAATGATCTTCCTTTTACAACAATGAGCAACTTGAAGGAACAAATTATAACTTGTTCATATTGTATTATCAAAGTGTAGCATGGTGCCTAACATTAATAGGCAATCAATAAAAATTTGGTAAATTGTAACATTAGAATATGTCAGTTATATACTTCCTTTGAACCACCAAGGATTTGTTTGTTGCCTCCATCTGGGTTCACACAATATCTTGTACTTACCTTTATCATAAAATATCACAATGTATAGTGATTTGACAGTAACAGTAATTAGGATTTATTAGGCATTTACTGTGTGTTACACATGTGCCAAGCAATTTATTTCTATTATAACTTTTATTTTAATACTCACAATTGTTAGAGTAGACAGTTAGACATGAGTGGGAAAGGAAGGAAGCACTAGAAAGTGTCACACCACAGAGACCACCCAAAACATGTATGCCAAATATGAGCAGAGAGGAGGGAAAATACCTATGAAAGAGGAATGCCCAGAAATGCCCTTTAAGATGCCCAATAATTGGGCATCTTCCTGCTAGCTTCATGCTCGTAAGATGGGAAAAGGGACAAAGGGAAAATTCTTAAGAGATACACAAGCACAATAAATACAGATTTAACTACTATATGACCTTGCAGGAATGGTGATCATGAGTAATTCTGCCATTAGGTAGGATTTGCATTGATCACCAGGCCTGCACATGTGTACCAACTGAGAGTAAGGGAGAATTTTACAAGGCAAGGAAAAGGCCGAGAGTTAAGAAAGAAGCAGGAAACTATACAAAGACAAAGGCAGAGACAGTAACTTAAAACATAATAAAAGCCACAACTCAGAACTCTCGGGGCTGCTTCCAGACAGGTTAGCCTGTTCCTCACTTTGAGTGTACTCTTATTTCTTTAATAAGACTTTTGCTTACTTTACTAATTGGTTTCTTGCCTAAATTATTTCTCCCAAGTAAGAAAAGAACTGGGGATCTCCACAATTCCCAGTAACATATTGTGGTGCTATGACTTGGCCTAACCTGCAAATGATTCTTCAAGATAAGTGCCATGGTCATCTCAGACTACCTGGTCAACTACCTCTGCTTCTTGCTGAGTTGTTTTACTCAAGTTTTGAGAAAAATCTCCCACTTCTAATGCTATTCTTGCCAATTTAAGATGAGGCCTTCCTTTGCTCACATACTTTCTTACAAAACTCCAGTACAATTCCCTTTAGCAACTGTGACTTTGCTACCTCTAGCTTATGTCTCAGTTCACCCTGATGGGGTGACAAGTGGAGGTGAGAGGATTTCAAGATCCACACTGCATTTATTTATTTATTTATTTATTTATTTATTTATTTAGATCTATGCAGATCTAAATCACTGTGAGTCTCCCTGACAGAAGGCTGGTGAAGGTGGCAGGGATTCAGAATAGGCCATATAATAACTGAGGATCTTTATATCTCTTAACTAAAAAGGTGATTCTCTGCCCACTTTTACCACTTCTACTCAATATTGCACTGGAAGTCCTAGCCAGAGCAATTAGACAAGATAAAGATATGAAGGGCATCCAAATTGGTAAAGAGGAGGTCAAACTGTCGCTGTTTACCAATGATATCATTGTATGCCTAGGAAACCCTAAAGACTCATAAAAAGCTCATAAATCTGCTGAATGCATTCAGAGAGTTTCAGGATACAAAATCAATGTACACAAATTAGTAGCACTGCTATACACCAACAATGGCTAGGCTGAGAAGCAGATCAAGAACTGAGTCTCTCTTATAACAGCTCTTAAAAAAACAAAATACTTAGGAATATACCTAATGAAGGAGGTGATAAATCTCTACATGGAAAACTACAAAACACCACTGTGGAATTAAATTAGCCACAACACAAACAAATGGAAACATATTCCATGCTTATGGATAAGTAGAATCAATATTTTGAAAATAACCATACTTCCAACAACATTCTAAAAAATCATTGCGATTTCCATCAAAAAGCAATCATCATTCTTCATAGAACTAGAAAAGAAAATTGTAAAATTTATATGGAACCAAAGGAGAGCCCACATAGCCAAAGCAAGGCAAAGCAAAAAGAATAAATCTGGAGACATTACATTACCTGACTTCAAGATACACTACAAGGCTATAAATACCAAAATGGCATGGTAATAGGCATCTGAACAAATGGAAGAAAATAGAGAACCCAGAAATAAAGCCAAATACTTACAGCCAACTGGTCTGCAACAAAGGAATCAAACACGTACAATGGGGAGAGGGCACCCTATTGAACAAATGGTGCTGGGATAATTGGCAAGCCCCATGTAGAAGAATTAAGCTGGATCCTCATCTCTCACCTTATACAAAAATCAACACAAGATTGATCAAAGACGTAAATCTAAGGCCTGAAGCCATTAAAATTCTAGAAGATAACATTGGCAAAACTCCTCTAGATATTGGCTTAGGCAAAGAGTTCATGACCGAGAACACAAAAGTAAATGCAACAAAAACAAAGATAAACATGGGACCTAATTAAACTAAAAAGCTTCTGTACAGCAAAAGAAATAATCAGCAGAGTAAACAGGCAACCCACAAAGTGAGAAACAATATTTGCAAGCTACACACCTGACAAAGAACTAATATGCAAACTTTACAAGGAATGCTAACAAATCAGCAAGAAATAAAATAATCTCATGAAAAAGTGGGCCAAAGACATGAACAAACAATTCACAAAAAATATACAAAAGGCCAAGAAACATGAAAAAA
This sequence comes from Saimiri boliviensis, assembly GCF_048565385.1. Lineage (NCBI taxonomy): Eukaryota > Metazoa > Chordata > Mammalia > Primates > Cebidae > Saimiri > Saimiri boliviensis. Next base: position 134,293,200 of record NC_133470.1, read on the forward strand.
TTCTCAACACATCATTAATTATTGGGGAAATATATAATGTATATAAATATATGCGCTATGGAATACTACTCAGCCATATAAGGGATTAAAATAATGGCATTTGCAGCAACCTGGATGGAGTTGGAGACCATTATTCTAAGTGAAGTAACTCAGGAATGGGAAACCAAACATAATATGTTCTCATTTATAAGTGGGAGCTAAGCTATGAGGATGCAAAGGCTTAAGATTTATATAACGGACTTTGGAGTTTTGGGGGCAAGAATGGGAGGTGAGTGAGGAATAAAATAGTACACATTGGGTACAGTGTACACTGCTTGGTTGATGGATTCATCAAAATTCCAGAAATTATCACTAGCAAATTTTTCCATGCAACCAAACACCACCTGTTCCCCAAAAACTATTGAAATAAAAATAAATAATAGTATAAAATGGTTGTCTCCCAATAATTTCACTGTTACACTTTCCTGCCATTGGATTTTACCCTCTTCTCTCCCCTGAGTGGGTGCTAGTAACCCCATAAAGGAGGCATGCACCCATGGACAGTTAATTCCAAAAATTAGTTAGCTTACTCCCTGCTGTGCCTTTGTTCTCCACAAGGTTTCTTTGAATTCCTTCTTCACGCTTATTCTCATGGCAGGATCTGCTCCTCTGGTTCCTGCTGCAACCACTCAAAGGCATCCCTCATTTATTACCAGGCCTTTCTAGCCTGGCCACCCTTAATGAACACATTATTCTTTAGCTTCTCAAGTAGGCTGTCTGGCTCCTCCACGTCGTCATCTGTGGTCCCCACCTTCTCCTCCGTCTCTCTTTACAACTGGAGTTCCCTATGAGTCAATGGCATGTTCTTCCTCTGTCTCTTAAGACCATTATTGTCAAACTCTGAAACTAGTAAGCATTTTTTGCTTTTTATTAAACAAAACAACGGAAAATGTTCCTAGGCTCCCCTTGCCATTTATGTAATTATATCAAAGACTGGAGTCAAGACTCCAGTCCACTTACCCTGGGACCTAGGAATTACTATTCCTTCTCAAGCATCTTTTCTGCATAAAGCCTAAGGAACCTCCTCAAAACAGGGTTTCAAGTATTTCCTGACTCTTCTAACCATCTACACCTTTTACCTAAATGGCATTATAGACTAAAATAACCCTAGGCTTCTTCTCTTCAAGCTTTGGCAGAGGTACAACTATTGGCAATAAAATTATTCCTGTACCAGATACTACTCCACCCCCTTGCCTGAAATAGAGGCAAGGAAGATGTCACCAGTAAAATATTAACCAAAAGAAGACTGGGGAACTCTTTCTGATTAAAAGAGCGAAAGCAGAGACAGAAAGAACAGAGCAAACAGGAAGAATCAACCAAATCCAGAGCTCCCTAAGCACAAGGTGAGGGGCATCTCGCCTTCCTTGGTCTGGTGAGGGATGCCTCATCATAATCATTGTAGGAATGGACAGGAAGACACCTCTTTCATCCTACAGTTCTCCTTTGTCTTCTCTTTAAAATACATAACCAGATTTCTATGCCCCAGGATTCATCCCTTCTCAGATATATCCTTAAAAACTGAAGTAAATTCAATCCTCAAACTCTAAAGTGAAAAAACTAATTTTCCTTTACAAAACTGGAGGAAATCTGGCCAGTGAACAAAAGTACAAATTTTAATATCATCCTTCAGCTGGACCTTTTCTGCTGCCATCAGGGCAAACAGTCAGAGGTCCCATATTTACAAGCCTTCATTAGTCTTTGGAAGACTCTAACCTTCGTAAAGCTTGTAAGGCAGACCCCATTATCCTAACTATGCTTAGCTACCATAAACTAGGGGCAAAACAAAAAACCTATAGCTTTTCTCAAAAGGCTACAGGAAGCCCTTATTAAGTATACCAACTTAAACCCAGAATCCTCAGAGGGACAACTGTCCTAAAGGACCATTTCTTCACCCAAGTCCCCACAGACAATAGGAGAAAATTGCAAAAGTCGGCCTTAAGACTCAGTGCCTCTATGCCAGAAACCCTCAAATTAGCTTCATTGGTGTTTTAGAACTGAGATAAGGATGAGGAAAACAGGGTCAAGAAGAGAGGAAAAACAGAGACAGGAGGCAGGCTCAACTACTGGCTACTTTACAAGTCTTCCAGACCCCACCAGGCTGCCCTAAAAATACCCTCCCAGGTAAATGCCATCAGTGTAGAAGACTGGTCCACTGAAGAAGGAGCTGCCCAACTGGGAGAAAGCCCCACATGGCCTGCCCCCTTTGCCATAAGCTCAGCCACTGGAGGAAGGACTGCCCTAGGAGCCAAAAGGCTCCCTGGTTGGATCCCCCATCTAATGATGGCCTTGAGCTGAAGGGGCCTTCCACTACAGCCAGCTCCCAGATCAGACATAATCGTTGAAGGAATAGAGCCAAGGGCAACTCTGGAAGTGACAGGTAGGAATATATATATATATATATATATATATATATATATATATATATGTGTGTGTGTGTGTGTGTGTGTGTGTGTATGTATATATATACATATATATCAAGAGCCACCAAGTTTGTGCTAACCTTCTTTGGGCAACTTTCCTCCAACTTCAGTTAGGTGATGGCAGAAAATAGTACCCCCCAATATAGATTCATACTCACTTTATATTGCATATGGGATCAATTACTATTCTCCCACCAGACCCTTGTAATGTCTAAATACCCCACGCCCCGTTTGGGAAAGAATGTACTTTCCACGGTGGGTGCCTGCTTAATATTTACCCAACCTCTGGATTCATCTTTCCCCATAATGTCCTTATTTCTCCCAGGGAAAGCTGCCTAAACCTATAACCAATGACTTCAATATAGCCAGTGCTACCTTAGGTTTTAGAGACAACTCACACATCCATAAAGCCTCAGCAAGAAATCTAACCAAGCTATTCTTGAGGAAGGGCAACTTCTACAATATATACATAGCCTATTCTTTTGCCCCGCCCACCACAGAACTTGTACAACAACATGCAATATAATCCTTAAACTTTCTAGTAAAAGAGGGTACAAAATTTCCAAAGCTAAGACAGAGAATTTCACACGCAGAACTAACTGAATATATATACAAAGAGTACTGCTGGCTTGTGACCCCTTCAACAACCAACAACTCATATATCAGCCAGGGTCACAACTCCTCATTAAAATGTGGAAAGATCAGCCACTTGGATCTCCACTAACCCCCTCATGGAAGGGCCCCTGTCTTTCTTTTCACCCCAACAGCTATCAAAGTTCCTGATGTCCCTAGTTGCATACATCATTCCCGAATAAAACCCTGGGAAGTCTCCAAAGAACAGGAAACAGAACCAACACCCAGTTATTTTTGTGAGCCATTGAAGGACCTGAAGTTTCTCTTCAAACAAAATGAGAAGAAAATGGCTTCTCCCTCCTCATCTCAGAGTTTTCAGGACCCAAAACAGCAAACAGATAATGTTACCTAGGTCCTAAACTGTTTCTATGACTTTTGATAATTATTCAACTTGCCTGCTTTAGAGCCATTAAATTCTTGGCAATCCCTGGGGACATGTGGAGCTAGCTATGCCCTCAGCCATTCTATAAAAAGTCAGACTTACCTATTCCTCTCTAACAATTGGAGGGGAACTTGCTCATTAATTTGTCTTTCCCCTGATGTGGCCCTCCCGAACGAATACCAGTCAGTACCTATCTCCCTGACCTCCAAGTCCACATCTCAAAGGGCGGTCATAGCTTTCCTTCCCTCACTTACAGCTCTGGGATTAAGAACTGGAGTAACTACAGTGGGAACTGGAACTGCAGGAATTTTACTCTTTCAGCAGATGCACACCACCTTATACCATGAGCTAGGGCAGGCACCTGAAGAGGCAACGAAAGCCATTGGTTGTGCAATGGCTTGACCAGCAACTTAACTCCCTAGCAGGGATGGGCCTCCAAAACCAACACACCTTAGACATCAGCACCTCAGCCCAGGGAGGAACCTGTGCTGTGCTCAAAGAAGAATGTTAACCAGTCAGAAATCCTACAAGACAGCATTCGACAGCTACAAGAAAAAGCTAAACATCTACAGGCAGCTTCAGGCCCACTCTCAGGGGCATGGAACATCCTCAGTTGATTCTGACCTCCTCTGGGTCCACTCTCCACAGTGCTCCTTCTTCTCCTCTTAGGCCTTTGCTTCATCAATTTGTTAACTAAATGTATTTCTTCCTGCATTCAGGCTACCAGTCATCAAATAAGATTACAGCAAGGATATCAATGTATTATACATGGAGACCTCAACACCTATGTACACACCTCACCCTTGAATGCAAGAAGAGGTTCCAGGAAAACATGGAGGAGCTCCTGACAGAGAGCACCCAGAGAGCAGGAGAAGGAGACCCTGATGAGTTCTTAATTCCATATCCACAGGAAGTAGTTGCAGAAGACCCATGATACTTCTAGACCCCAAAATTTTTTAGGGTCTCAAACTTTTGAGGGAGGAATGTTGGAGCAGGCAGATAGTTAGGCATAAGCAGGAAAGGGAGCCCCTAGAACCCTCTAGAAAATCTGATACCCTAGAGACCACCTAAAATGTACATGCTAAATCATTAGGAAAGGAAATACTTATGCAGAAAGAAACACCCAGAAATGCCCCTTACAATGCTCAGTAGTTGCTCCCTCTGCAGTTAGACTGACAGAATGTACCTAGCCACATGCTGATGAGAAGGAAAAGAGATACACAGTCACAATGAGGACAGATTTAACAGCTATGTGACCCTCTAGGAGTGGTGGTCATGAGGAACACTACCATTAGGTAGGGTTCATGTTGATCACTGGGCCCACATATACATATCAACAGTAAGCAAGAGTCTCACAAACCTCAGCAGGAACTACTACATGGAGACAAAGGCAGAGACTTAAGACAGAGAAGTGGGAAAATATACAAAGACAAAGACAGAGACTTAAGAAAGAGGAGGGAACTTAAAGAAACAGTCCACCATAATAAAAACCATAATGCAATGCAGAACTCTTGGGTCTGCTCCCAGCCAGGTCAGCCCAGTCCTCCCTTTTAGTATATTCTTATTTCCTTAATAGAACTTTTGCTTATTTTATTAATTGGTCTCTTGGCTGAATTCTTTCTCCTAAGTAAAACAAGAAACACGGACCCTCATGTTTCCTGGTAAGATAATGATCCTGTAAGTTAGTATATTATTTCCCCCATTTTAAGATTATGAAATGGGCACAAAGAGGTTAAGCATATTGTTCAAAGTAACAGAGTTAGCAAACGGAGAAGCTTTTACCACAGACAATTTGACTCCAGACATCATTCTATTAACCAGTATACTATACTTCTGTCGTGTTTGCTTCTCTCTCTAACACCAAACTAAAAGAAAATTCTCAGAGAAAGTTATTGTATCTTCTTCCTATTGCCAAGCATGTTATTATAGGTACCATAAGCTCTTAGTCCCTCAAAGGTTTGTTAAAATCACTGACATGAGGCAGATTGATTAATAGGAGAAAAGGCATACAGAAGTACGTAATGCATTCACACATTAGCTTCAGACTAAAGACTCAACTTCCCAATGACATACAGAAACTTTCTTAGTATTAAAAGGCCACAGTAAAGAATGCAGATTCAGAGCATGGCCAGGAACAACTTACGTTGGTAAATCAGGTTTAATGGCAAGATAGGTTGAGAGAGAAATAAAGGAAGAAGCTTGGCTAGCAAAGGTGACCTTAGATGTGGGCGAAGACTCTCTCAAAGAGAATAGATGGTAAATATTTCTTTCTAGACATTTAAAGGTGTTGGGCTCAATCTCTTTTGGATTTTGGAAAACGTCTTCTAAAAGGCAGAGGGAAATAGCTGCATTAATGGAGATTCTCTACAGATGCAAATTTTCCCCACTCAAGGCAGCTTTGCAAGGCCACTTCTGTCAGGATGGCCAAGCAGAAGCCATTTCAAGATATGTCAGATATATTTTGGAGTAAAATATTTCAATTTCATTCATTGTGTAATGCGTAATAGCTGCTTAATAAATATTTTCTCTATGAATAGATGAACAACATGAAGCTCAAATTAATGCTCCGTGAGTTCAAATATATTATGTCAAAAAATGACAATATAACCTATAACTTATATATTGTCTTCACAGAATTTTGAAAACTATGTATGTATTGATATTCACCATTAAAAATATGCCTCAGATATGCAGCATAGGTGCCTAAGAGATATTAAAATGTTTATTTCCATATATTATATAAAGAATATTTAATACTTCTACATATATTTTGATAAAATTCATTAGCAATGAGCCAAACCCTTTCAAAAGAATTTGAATTCTCAAAAATTGATTCAGTTAGACTATGTATTTTTTGGAATTTGATTTTTCTAATCTTGGATATATTTGTATGCTATTCATAAATTTTCAAACGTGCTCCTACCAGCTCATCATGTTAAGGGTCTAACACTCAGATGAATAAGACCTTCACCTTCAAAAATTAAATGTTCTTCTAATGTCAGTGTTATTTGATTCTTTAATCTACTTCACAGAACATCATTAATTCAACAGTAGCCTACTTCTTGTATCTTTCCAGTTATTACCCCCCACCAAAGATAACCCTCACCTGACTTTTAATGCCATAAAATACTTCTGTTAGATGTTTGTTAAATTTTATAGAAACGTAGTCTTGCAGTACTTATTCCTTTTGTTCAGCATCTTTTGGTAAATATGATTTCTGCAATTCATCCTTAGTGTTTCGGTAGTCATGATTTTTTCCATTTTGTATTACTATGTAATAATACCTTATATGAACACACTATCCATTTTACTGTTGATAAATATGTGGATTGTTTTTAGTTTGGGGCTATTCTGTGCAAAGTGACTAAACACATACTTCTATGTGCATTCTGGTGAATATATGCACTCATTTTTTTCTTGGCAATGTACCTAGGAATAGAAATTGTTGGATTATATGATCAACATATCCTCAGCTTTAACCAATATTACAATTTTTTCCAAAATGTTTACGCCTATTTAAACTTTCATCAACAGTGTATGAAAGTTGCAATTGCTCCACATTCTTTCCAGCACATAGTGTTTTTAGTTATTTAAAAGTATTCCTTGTAGTGAATGTGTAGTAGTAACTCACTGTGGTTTTCATTTGCATTGTCCTGTTGATCTTTTATATGTGTATTGTCCACTTGAATATCCTTTTTTTTTGGTTGGGGAGGAAGAACCTATTTAAATCTTTTTCCTATTCTATTTCTTTTGAGTCCCCTTCTATTTTACTTATTGCTCTGGATGCATGTCCGTTGTTGTAAAAAAAACTTACAATTTCTTTTCTTACTCTATTGCTTTCCTTTCACTCTTTTATGTGTTCTGATGAAAAGATATTTTTAATTTTAATGTGGTCTAATTTATGGTTTATTTTCTTCATGGACATTACTCTTTGTATACTGGTTTAGGAAATGTTATCTGACTCCAAGCTTTCAAAGGTTTCTTTCTTAATCTTTAGTCTTACCTTTTATGTTTATGTCACGATACGTTTTGAATTGATATATTTATATAGTGAGAGGGAGAGCTCAAGGTTTCATTTAGATATCCAGTTAATCCTGCACTCTCTATTAAAAGATGTTTTCTTTCTGCCACTGAATTTAGTGGAGATTTGATCATGTGACTCTATTTCTGAACTCTCTGTTATGCTCCATTGTTCTATTAGTCTATTATGCACCACTTACAGTATCATAATTACTGTAGCTTTAAAATAAATATCTGAATATTTGTTGGTATAAGTCTGGTAATATAAATCTTCTAGCTTTGCTCTTGTTCTTTAAGATTGTCTTGGCTATTCTTGTCTATTCTATTCGAAGTCCTTACAAATTTCAAAACGAGCTAGTCAAATTACATGCAAACATACATACACATAAACTGGTTGATTTTTTTTGAGGGGGGTTGCATAATCCTACATATGAATTTGAGGAAAATTGACATATTTATAATATTGAGTTTTCCAAGTCATTACCCTGGTTTGCCCTTTTATTTTACATTATTTAGATTTTCCTTAATTACTCAGCGGTTCTTTTCAGTTTTCTGTTTAATTGATGTTGTTTTGAATGTGGTGAGTCTTATTTTCTAGACTTTTAAAAAAGATTTTGTCTTTCACATTAGTTTTAATCAGTTTTACTGTAACGTGTCTATATGTGGCTTCTTTTCACATTATTCTGCCTGAGGTGCATCACAATTCCTGAATTGGGTTTAATGTATTTTGTTCACTTGGGAAATTTAAAGCTACTCTTTTGCTGGCTATTTTCTTGGAGATACTGATGATAATAACTTTAAAGTCAATGTCTGATAGCTAAACAGCTGGATTCCAAGTGGGTCTTTTTCTGTTGTCCAGATTCTTCTACTGATGTTTATTTTTGATATGCTGGTTAATTTTTTATTGAGTTCCAGGTATTTTCTATGAAAAATTATGGAAGCTCTCAATTTGATTATCTTTCTCTAGAGAAGAGTAACTGTATCTCTTATCCAGGTTGCAAAGAGGCAAGTCACCTGTTTCTAATCCTGGAGTGAAATGATCCAAGACTTGTTTGCAGTCTCTATAAATTCCTTCTCCTATTTTGCCTCCAGTCTTAGACTTTAAAACTTCATGGTTTCAATAAGAGCCTGTAGAGTCTCCCAGCTATGCTACTTCATAACAGATTCTGAACTCCAAATTTTTGCTCCCTAGTTAGGCAACTGCAAAAAAACTTCACTTTGCTCTTCAGCTCTTTTCGGCTCGGTTTCTGACCATCTTGCTCTGTGCAGCTTAGTGAGAAAAGGCCTTGAGGAGAAAAATGGCATCAAGTATTTAACTGAAGTACTTGTGCTTTCCTTCTCTTTAGGATCGTATCCCCTCATGTTATGATTCCTTGGAATACCAGAAGTGCAATATCTGTCCTGCCATTCTATGAGATTAACTAAAGCTATCCTGGCTTCTCTGCCTCTTTCTTGGGACTAACAGTCAGCAAATGGACCAAGGGGAAAAACAAGAGATAAAAACTTGGGTTTAGTTCAATTACCTTTCCTTCTCTTTTGGATCTGGACCTTCAAATTCTATTTCTCTTTGAAACTATCCCGAGACCTTCAAAATAGATCTTCAATTTTATCCAGATTTTCTCTTTGTTGTTATCAGGAGCATTGGTTTACTGCAAGCTACTATATCAAAGCCCATAACATATATTTCTCTCTAAATTAATTCTAGTATGTGAGAATATCACGGGTTAAAAATTCCACAAAGCACTCTTAGAATACTTGCAGTATTTATAATGTACTAAGTCACAAAGAAAAGCTCAATAAAATGCAAAAGCAAAAAACAGATTATTTTACTTTTTTCAACTTCAGGGAATCAACTAGAAAATAATCAAAATATTAGACTAAAACACAGGAGATGATTTAAATATTTTTTTAAAAAACTGTTATAATTAACGTGCTTTAAGAATAAATCAAAACTGATATACAGAAAACTTAGCTATAAAGAAAGCATGGAATCACTGACTTTCAAAGTCTTAGTCTTAAAACAAAGTGGTTGCAAGAGGAATATGTATAAACTTAATTGATTTTATTGAAAACAAGTCACATAAAAATATATTAATTGCAAATTTATCTTGAGACAAGAAAACAATAAAATAATCTGAAATAAATATAAAAATACAAAAATTATGACAGAAAAAATAGAATACTTAATAAATGCATAAAACAGTTTTTTAGAAATAAGAATACAATGAACAGGTATTTGGAAATTCTCACAAAGAAACAAATACAAAAAATGTATGTCATAGCTATACATATAAAAGAGAAACTACTTTCAAGGCATAAATGAGTTTTGCAAATAAATTTGTATAGCATGATAAAATAAGCCATCTTCTAGGAAATTAAAATTGAAAAAAATTGTCCCAGTAGAGGAGATAATATTAAGAACTTAATGACCAAAGAAAAAGTTTAAAGGTGAGTGAAATCTGCATTCCCCCAAAGGCCACAGGTGAAACTTTGGAAATTGAAATTTACTATACTTGAGGGAAAAAGGTAAGAGGATAAACCGGAGGCAGGAGAGGTTAAGCAACATAACCTGGAACCTAATGGAGCCTTTAAAAGAAAAACTTCTCTAGAGCATAAAAGCTGGAATAATGTTGATATTAAATCAAAAATATTTAAAGAGTATATACTGATTTCACCTATGACCATAGATGCCAAAATAACTAAAATATTAGCAAAATAGTTTCAGAAAAGTCATCAAGAACATATTATGAACAAGCTAAGAAAAATACTAATATTGCAATGATGGTTTAACTGCAGGAAAAATATAATTGATAGGTTAAAGAAAAATTTATATGACCACCTAATCTAAACTAATGCTAACAAACAATAAAATGGAAAACAAAAACAATTTCTAACAGAAAAAAGAAAATACTTAAAACGTATCTGTAGCCTAGAAAAAGAGGATATGTTTTCAATGTAATAGATAGCTATCAAAAATAGGAATCGACATTTTATTTTCTTGTGAAACACTGAAGACAATCCACGTAAAGGCAGAAACAACACAAGGATGCCTGATAACACAAGTATTATTCAACGTGGATGTAGAATTCCTAACAAATAAGCACAAATACACCAATACCGCACAAATAAGAAAGAGATGTAAATATAGGAAGAAAAGAACTATTATTAACGATGGCTTATTTGATTTTCTACTTACAATAAATAATAGAATAAAAAATGTAAATCTTTAGAACAAATAAGAAAATTAATAAAGTGTCTCTATAAAAAGATTAATGCATAAGAACCATTATTGTTTTTATATAACAACTTTAGCCAATTAAAAAAAGGGAAAAATGTTGTCACCCCCATAACAACTTTTTAAAAAGGAAAAATAAATGTAAGATTTGAGACCTATAAGAAGATAATACAAACTTTACTGAGAGACATAAGAAGTCTGAATAAATGGATAGAAGTACCATCTTCTAGAAAACGAACAAAAAAACAGTATCTTTGAGTCAATTCTCCCCAAGGTACTCGATGGATTTAATGCAAAAACTGAATCAACATCTTAATGAGATTTAGGTGATTCTAAAGTTTATCTAGATGATCAAATGCATACTAACTGTGAACTTTGTTAAAAAAAAAAAAAAAAAAAACTATTACAGAGGCACTCTTCCAGTTTTCAAATCCACTCTAAAATTTTAGTGATTAAAATAATGTAATATCACATCAAGACATATAGTCCTAAAGAAAATAATTTAGACTCCAGACAGGCCCATCTGTATATATATGCATGTGTCTCTGTGCTTGCATTCTTATAGAAAATAAGGCAGCATTTAAAATAACTGTTGAAAACAGACAATTCGATAAATTGTGTTGACAAAATTGGAAATGTATTTATAAAACAGTAAATGTGCACCGCACCCTTATATCATATCATACATAAAAGTAAAATCTAGATGAATTGGTGATTAAAAAATTAAAAATAAAATAAAACTCAGGAGGAATAACTTCAAGAGCTCTATTGTACATTATCATGATTATAGTCAATAACATCATAATGTTTACTTGAAGATTGCTTAGAGTAGAATTTAAGAGTTCTCACCACAATAAAAAAAGACAAGGCTGAGTGCCATGGCTCATGCCTGAAATCCCAGCCCTTGAAAGGCTGAGGTGGAAGGATCACTGGAGGCCAGAAGTTTGAGAACAACCCTGACAACAGAGAACCTATAGTCCTAGCTACTCAGGAGACTGAGGTGTGAGGATCACTTGAGCTAGGGAGGTCAAGTCTGCAGTGAGCTGTGACTGTACCACTGCACTCCAGCCTATGTGACAGCAAGACACTGTCTCAAGAAAATAAAATAAAATTATAAGAATGAGATGTGATGCATATGTTAAACAGTGTGATTTAGCCATTCCACAATGCATATATTTTTCAAAACATCATGTTGCACACATAAATTTATACAGTATTTACTTGGCAATTAAAAAATAAAAATAATGTTGGGATTGGAAAGATCTTACCAAGAAAGAAACAAAATCCAGAAACCCAGTAATGAAAGACTAACAGAAATAATTACGTAAGAAGGTAAAATATCTGTATTACAAAAGACAACATGACAGAAATGCAAAATAACAGACAGAAGAGAGACTACCCTAGGGGTTTGAGAGAGATCATTTACAGAAGTAAAGTATTAGAATTCAAAATATATAATGAATTCCACATTCATATTTTAAAAATCAAATATTCAATTAGAAATGTGACCAAAGTATATATTACTGACAATGCACAGAGTAGAAATGGGAAAATTCAATAACCACTTGAAAAAATTTATTCAACCTCACCAGTTGTCAAAATGCAAATTAAGAAAAAAATAAAATACCATTTCTCTTTCAACAAATTGGGAAAAAACAAAAAAAGAGTGATATCAATAATATCTAATTAGTAAAGGTTTTGAAGAATCAACATTCTCATACGCCCTTAACAGTGCAAAATAGTACTGCCCATTATTTATAGGGCAATTTGACAGCGTGTATCAAAATTGTAAATATGTGCTCCTGGAAGAATAAAAATCCATTATTTTCTCCCTAGACAAATAGTATGAAGAAGGATGGGTATTGTTAATAAACTTAAGCATGCAGGACTTTTTGAAAGTTTACTTTTAAAATAATAGGAGAGATCTTTAAAATGTTGAAAACAAAACAGAGTTTGGAAAGTAAGGCCGAAGAAATTAAAATATCTCTAAACAAAAAACAGGAAGAATTAAATTTTTCTTGCTTCTGAGAAACAGGATCGCAGAACAAGAAATCAGCTACAGAAAAGATGGGGAAGGGGAAGAAAACCCTTGCTTCTTGGCACAGTGATGAAAGGACTTTTAAAAGTGGCAAGACAGTGTGGCAATTTCTCAAGGATCTAGAAACAGAAATTCCATTTGACCCAGCAATCCCACTTTTGGGTACATACCCAAATAATTATAAATCGTTCTACTATAAAGACACATGCACATGCATGTTCACTGCAGCCTTGTGTACAATAGCAAACACCTGGAGCCAACCCAAATGTCTATCAATGATAGACTGGACAAAGAATATGTGGTACATACACACCATGGAATACTACACAGCCATAAAAAACGATGAGTTTGTGTCCTTTGTGGGGACTTGGATGAATCTGGAAACCATCATTCTCAGTAAACACACACAAGAACAGAAAGCCAAACACCACATGTTCTCACTCATAGGTGGGTGTTGATCAACAAGAACATGTGGACTCAGGGAGAGGAGCACCACACACAGGGGACAGTTGGGGGGGTAGGGGAGAGACAATGGGCAGTGGGGAGGGAGGGGAGCCTGGGGAGGGATAAAATGAGGAGAAATGCGAGATATAGTATGCACCTAAAGTAAAATAAATATTTTTTTTAAAAAAGTGGGAATTATTACAGTAAGTTTTGGGTATTTTGTGTTTCTTAAATGCCAAACCTATTGTAACTCCTCAAATCTTGAATAAAGTTATCTTTATCTCTCTCTCTCTCTCTCTCTCTCTCTCTCTCTCTCTCTCACACACACACACACACACACACACACACACAAGTGTGCACATGCCGTTCTTGAAAGGACATACTTTCCTTATTTGTTAATTATATATGACAGGGAAAGACCAAACATTGGCTATAGCCAACATTAGACATAAAGGTCTACCAATCCTCAACAGTTCTATAAATAACAAACCACAAATCCAATAAGCAGAATATAAAAGAGGAAGTGTCTTATTTGAGTGGTTTTTCAAATATAAAACTGACAGAGAAAAGCAGAGTTCTACATTTGGTACAGTGTGGTACAGGGTAGGGACCCCATTTGACGGATGGATGGATGGCAAGATTATTTACAAACTAACTCAGGAAACAAGAGGTGAGAAGCAGTGATGTCCAGGAGAGAGTGAGATTCTTACAAATTTCCAATGATTAGAGGTAGAATAAATATTATCTACTTATCTAGATATAAAAATCAAGATGAACCCAGTTGATATTTGTTCATACTCTTCAAAAACTGAGTTCCAAGTCCCAGGATCTATCCTAAAAGAAATGTTAGCATAAACATCCAAAGATTCACGAACAAAGATGCTTGTTGCAGCAATATCTGTATTCAAAAATTTGGACATTAACTATATGCCCATCAATAAGCATGGTTAAAGGATAAGAAAAATATGCACCAAGTATGAAAGGTAGCCATGATTTATGACTAAATAACTCAAGTTCATTGCAGAAAAATATGTTGTATATATAACCTAATTTTTGTAGAAAAGTGTGTCCTAAGGTATTTTTGAGTGTATTTATATAGATGCATTTTAAGTAAATGTGAGTACATATATATTTATGTGTGTGTACACTGTGTGTATATGTCCTTATACACAAATACAAAAAAAAAAAGCATACCTAATCACAGTATAATGGTGATGGAGAAAAGCAATGTTTTTGGTTCTTCCTCTACTTTTCACATTATTTGAAGTTTTGCAATTATGTATTACTTTCTTGTTGTCTTTCTACTCCACTAGAATGCACTCTCCTAAAGGCAGGGAGTTTGAATATCTTACTTTTAGTATCTTGAAGAATGACATAAATTAAATTACTTAGTAAATATTTACTGACTGTATGAATTGTCAGAGAGGTAGAGATTGGCCAAGGGACTAGTTTCTCAGATACCAGGGAGAGTGAGGTCTTTCAAGAAGGGGAAAGTGGTCAAATGCTACTGAGAACTTAAGAAAGATGTGTTGCATGTGTCCATTAGAAAGAAATTGGAAAGCATCATTAGAAGTAGTTCATGAATAGAAATAAGAGGCGGGCCGAGCGCGGTGGCTCAAGCCTGTAATCCCAGCACTTTGGGAGGCGGAGGGGGGTGAATCACGAGGTCAAGAGATCGAGACCATCCTGGTCAACATGGTGAAACCCCGTCTCTACTGAAAATACAAAAAATTAGCTGGGCATGGTGGCACGTGCCTGTAATCCCAGCTACTCAGGAGGCTGAGGCAGGAGAATTGCCTGAACCCAGGAGGCGAAGGTTGCGGTGAGCCGAGATCGTGTCATTACATCCCAGCCTGGGTAACAAGAGCTAAACTCCGTCTCAAAAATTAAATAAATAAATAAATAAATAAATAAATAAATAAATAAATGAGGGGCATAATTGAAAGTTGTGAAAAAAAATGTACAACATATTATTATCTTGAAGCATGCTTTTTTTTGAGCATGTTTTTCCATAGAGAGAAACACTGAATTCCTCCTAGAGAAGCTACATAACATGGTGGTTAAAAGTGTGGACTACAGAGCAAACTGACTGGGTCCAAATTAATCTCTGTACTGAGTGAATAACCTTCAACCATCTGTGCCTCAGTTTTAACTATATAAAATAAGGATAATAATAGTATTTAAAGGTTTGAATATAAAATGATTTATTATATATCTAGCACATAACACAGTGCTTGTTATATTGTAAAAGTTCAGTACATGTTAGCTATTATTAAAAAAGAAGTAAGGGAGGATGCAAGGAAGGAAATAAGGAAGAGAAAAGAGCATTGATGAGCTATTAAACAATTTTAAGTGACTTAATATATGTGTAATTGGAGTCCCAGAAAGAAAGATGGGAGTAGAAAGACGGAACACACACATTACTAATATTAGGAATAAAAGTGGTGGCCGGGCTCGGTGGCTCAAGCCTGTAATCCCAGCACTTTGGGAGGCCGAGGTGGGTGGATCACGAGGTGGAGAGATCAAGACCATCCTGGTCAACCTGGTGAAACCCTGTCTCTACTAAAAATACAAAAAATTAGCTGGGCATGGTGGCTCGTGCCTGTAATCCCAGCTACTCAGGAGGCTGAGGCAGGAGAATTGCCTGAACCCAGGAGGCGGAGGTTGCAGTGAGCCGAGATTGCGCCATTGCACTCCAGCCTGGGAAACGAGAGCGAAACTCTGTCTCAAAAAAAAAAAAAAAAAAAAAAAAAAAAAAAAAAGTGGTGACATTCCCACTAACTCTAAAGATACTAAAAGAATAACTTGGTCTGGTGCAGTGTGACTCACACTTGTAATCTCAGCACTTTGGGAAGCTGAGGCAGGAAGACTGTTTAAGCCCAGGAGTTCAAGCCCAGCCTGGGCAACATAGGGAGACCCCATCTCTACAAAAAATTTAAAAATTAACTGGGTGTGTTATTGCATGTCTTTATTTCCAGCTACTGAGGAGGCTAGGCAAGAGGATCACTTAATAGCCAAAGAGTTTAAGGCTACACTGAGCCGTGTTGCACCACTGCACTCCAGCCTGAGTGATATAACAAGGCTGTGCCTCAAAAATAATTAACTAAATAAACATAACAACTTTATGCCAATAAATTTGACAACTTTGAAGAAATGAAAACATAATTGAAAGATATGAATTAACAAAGCACACTCAAAAATAGATGCCCTGAATAGCACTATGTCTATTAAAAAATAGAGTTTGTATTTAAAAGCTTTCAGAGTTAGTGAAACTAATTCTAAACCCCTCTAGCCACTAATTGTAAAAGCTAGGAGTCATTTTAGACCCATTCTTCTTTCACATTACTAATATTTAATCCCCAAGTCATTTATCTTGATTTCAACTCTGAAATAAATCTTGAAATAGTCTTCTCCTTTTCATCACCCATTACCACTGCTTTATTCCAGGCACTAAAAATCTTTTGCTTGAAGTATTGCAACAGACTGGTAGCTGCTTTCCAGAATAAAATCTATAGCCTGCACTTTCCAAGAGGAAATACTGTACAAATTCCACTTCCTCCGTATTAACCACATGATAAAATCTAACTTCTTATCATTTTATGCATGATTCTTGGTGATCTGCCTTACCTCTGTCCCTCCTCATTTCTCATTCTGTTATAGCAACATGAAACCAGATATAATTCCTCAAACACCGTGCTCTGTCATATCTCTAAGCAGTTGCATATGTTTTTCTCTTACTTTCTTTTTTTTTATTTCAATAGCTTTCGTGGTATAAGTGGTTTTTTGTCACATGAATGAATTTTATGATGAATTCTGAGATTTTAGTGTACCCATCACCTAAGTAGTGTACATTGTACCTAATGTGTAGTTTTTATCCCTAGCTCCCCTCCAAACCTCCCCCTTCTGTGTCTCTAAAGTCCATTATATCACTCTGCATATCTTTGCATTAGCTCCCAGTCGTAAGTGAGAACATACAGTTTTTGGTTTTCCATTCATTTATTGCCTCACTTAAAATAATGACCTCCAGTTCCATCTGAGTTGCTCTCTTGCTTTTCTTTTTGGGCTCTCTGGTGAAAACTAGCCATTCTCAAGAACTCTGTTTCATCAAAAGTTGATAGGTAGTAGTTTCTTAAAGTTTAGTTGTAACGTAAAATCTGTAACTATATGAATGAATTGTCTGTACTCTGTTACATTAACACTATTGATATATCTTACACTTTCAATGAATCTTTTACGCTTGCATAATTTTTATCATCAGATATTATTTCAAAATATTCATTTACTAAGTTATACATACCTTACAAATATCGACACATTTCATTATATTATACCAAAATTAACCTTTATTATTACCATCACTGAGATAATCAGAAAACTCTTTAAGTATTAGGAAGCTGTCAATCTCATGGCGGTATAACAAGTTTTCCAAAATTCTAATATTAGCTTGAAATATTCAACATTATTTTTGATAATAAATATTTTCCTTGAGGTAACAGGCTCACTTCATTCATTCATTTTTGAGAAAATACCTGCCCAATATCCAAGTCTGAATAGCAATAGTTTATCTATTAGTCATCCTTTCAAATAAAAATGATGGTCCATGAAAAAGTGGCCCATTGATCTCATACCTTAACTGACTGCACAAGTGCTTTTCCCATGTGCACTTCCATTTCATCAAAGAGACTATTGAGAAAACATGTACACAAGTGCCAAGCTTCAATACAATTTAAAACTTCTGTTTTATAGAAAGCATTCTTAAGTGAAACTGGCTTTTTTTTTTAACCCCAAGGGCATTGCATTGAAGAATACAATCACTAATCGTACCACTTTGTTTCTTGTCAAAGTCTCTGTAGTTTTCCCCATCATTGCTTTTGCAACATCAATGTGAAGTCCAATACAGTGAAAAAGGTCAATATTTTAGGGTTATTACAGAAAGAGTGTTAACCTGATGAAGTCCCTGAAGGAAACTTGCATACCACATGATACGGTTTGGCTGTGTCTCCATCCAAATCTCATCTTGTATTGTAGTTCCCCTAATCTTCACATGTTGTGGGAGGGATAAGATGGAGATAATTGAATCATGGGGGCAGTTTCCCCCATCCTGTTCACGTGATAGTAAGTTACTTCTCACCAGATCTGATAGTTTTATAAGGGGCTCTTCTCTCCCTTCACTCTGCACTTCTTGCCCCCACCAGACGAAGGACATGACTGCTTCCCCTTCTGCCATGATTGTAACTTTCCTAAGGCTTCCCAAGCCATGCTGAATAAGTCAAACCTCTTTCCTTTATAAAATTACCCAGTCTCAGATTTGTCTTCATTAGCAGTATGAGAATGGACTAATACACCACACTTTGTGTATCTCTGAGACAGAAAACAATAATGGTAAAATATGGGGCATGCCAGTTCTACAGCAATTAAGATTTGGGGAACTTTCCAAAGAGCTAAGATTTATTGTTTACATTCCAGGAATTATACTAACCACTAAGGATATATTAGTCTACAAAACAGAAATCTCCAAAAAAATAGGTAGCTAATATTTATCCTTATCCTGATAGAGCTTACATACTAATGGGAATGAGTTAGTTGAGCAAAAAAAAAAAAAAAAAAAAAAAAAGGGTTGTATGAATTTGAACTGTACAGTAACTTAAGACAAATGGTTGGGGAAATTCTCCCACCATGACTCTTGTTTGGGGTTCAAACAAACAATACATTCGCTACACATTTTAATTCATTGGAAGTCAGTAATACTTGTTTTGCATAATTAGCCACAAGTGAACGGCTGTGAATATCTTCAAACTGTTTTGTGTTCATGTCTATATCCATTGTAGCCTTTCAGATCTAGATTTCAGGATGCAATATTGTTTCCATTTTAGTTTCTTCCTTTTTACTTTTCATTATTTTCTTGAGACTGGGAGAATTACTTCTAGCTGAAGATTAACTGGAGGCAGAGGGATTACAGATTCAAGCAAGCCATCAGCCTCACCAGAGTCCAAAATGGTAAAGGTAGAACTTGCTGATAACCTGAGGCCATGAATATCTCTCATTGTCACCTGGGGCTGTTTGTCAGTGTCACTCTCTTCTCTCCACAGCTAAAGTCTTTTTCAGATTCAGTTATAGTCATGAACATAGTGCTCTACTAACTTCTCTATCCTCTGCTGTCAAAATCTAAGAAAATGACATCTACAAATAAAAACTTGCATGTGATTTTAGCTGAGGGTTTGGAAAGATTCATTAGCAAGAAAAAGCTTCAAATAGAACACAGTACCACTGAGTTGATAACACTCATTCTTTTGAATTACATTAAACCCTTTGAAGTAATTCAATTAAACTCTATGGGCCTCTGCTTTCTCATCTAATAAAGTAGGGCCATAAATACTTCCAACAAATATCACAGAGTTTTAAATTAGAAAAATATGCTGGAGAGTATGTTATACATATGGAATTTTTTAATGTTTCAAAATAATAATCACTAGAATAAAGAAGCATTGTAAAATTGAGTGTTTCTAGAAACACCCATCACTCTTAGAAGTATATGTTGATCTTTAAATAACAATAAAGATGTCTTTCCATTTAAAGTCCTCTTTTACTACTATTCTCCCAATGGGAGAAAGAATAAATTTTACTCATGGTTACAGAATTTTAAAAAGTATTTTTAATCTTTCCCTAAGTGAAAGAAGCACTTCTACTTTCACCTTTATCCTTTCTTCCATAATCATTCATAATCAGAAACAAATGCTCTAGACATATAGAATTTTCTTCCAGAACATAGAAAAATCATGTTTTTTTGTGGTTCTATATTTTTGTACACTTTGTATTCCCTGACTATAATTCCTTTTTACCTCTTTTTTTCTGAATGATTTCTACTGATCTGTAAAAACTAGCCAAAAGGCTATTTTTTTCTATGATGCCTTTTCTAACACCCAAACATAGAGCTAGTAGAACCTTCTTTCTTTTTTCATTATATTGTGTGCTTTTTTTTTTAAATAACTACTAAATAGATATCCCATCAGTTATTCCATTTTCTGTAATCTCACTCTAGGATGTGAGTTCATTAAAGGTATTGATCATGTTTTCCTTCCACTCTCTGTACCCAGGGAAGTTCCAGCCACGTAACTTAAATAAAAGTGAATGAGGCCAGGTGCAGTAGCTCACGCCTGTAATCCCAGAACTTGGGAGGCTGAGGCAAGTGGATCATTTGAAGACAGGCATTCGAGGTCAGCTTGGCCAACATGGTGAAACCTCTGTCTCTACTAAAAACACAAAAATTAGCCAGGCATGGTGGTGCATGCCTGTAATCCCATCTACTCTGGAGGCTGAGGCAGGAGAATTGTTTGAACCCAGGAGGTGGAGGTTTCAGTGAGCCAAGATCGCACCACTGAACTCCAGCCTGGGTGACAGAGCAAGAATCCATCTCAAAAAAAAAAAAAAAAAAAAAAAAAAAAAATAGAAGGAAACCATGAACCTACCATTCTAGCCAAGCTTGCTTTAGTTTATAGATATGTGGCAAATGGTGACAGCCCTATGTTATCTCTATTCTGACTTGTCACTGTCTATGTGATCTCTATGTGACTTTCATTTAGATCCATTTCATTCCTAACTCTCTGCTTTTTCGGGCACTCCAGGTAATATCTGAAATGTGCCTCAGACATTCCTATCTATAGCATTATTTAAATACAATATAATTTTGTATTTAAAACAGAATAGAAGTATCAAGTCACTCATGTAAAATGAAAGCTGACCTTCTTTGAACTGACAAAATCCACATAAAAAAGCTGAGCATGGAGAGAGAAGTTGTTTGTGTTTATTTTCTTGTTGCTATTGTTGTTTTAAATAGTCTCCAAGAAGGTTTCAAGTATACGCATTTCCTCCCAACTTTTAATGATACATATTTGAATTCCTTACATCCTTTCTCTATTTCTTGACAATAGAAAAAAATAGCTTGAGTTATTTAAAATTCATAGCACATTATTCCTACTATTTTAGTGAAAGAAAAAGAAAAACACAACACAAATACAAAATCTTTAATAATGGTTTGCTGACTACAGAATTATTTCCAACATTCCTGGATTCTTGTCCTCAGCAAGTTCCCTAACACTCTAAGGCAGAAGTCAGCTAACATTTTTCTTTAAAGGGGCAGATAGTAAACAGTGTAGGCTTTGTAGGCCAAAAGGTGATATTGAGGATATTATTAATATATTTATATAAAAAAGGAAAAATATACTTCCCTATAATTTTTATTGAAATAATTAAAAATAAAATAATAATCAAGAACTTTTTTTGTCATACAAGCCTACTAATAAAAAGAATGAAATTCTTTTTTGGGAGTGGAGGCAACAACTCACTTAATTGGGATTCAAAGTTCCCTATTAATAAAAGTAATTGCAAATTTTATTTGTTAACGCTAATCTGTAATGAGACTTTACATATTTCATCTTTGAAAATGTCTTTTCACACAGATAGATGATACATGTGATATAAAATGCTGATAACTGCATTACTGTGATTTATAGTAGCTATAAGAAATGATAAGCGTGTCATATACAATCTGTCACAACTACTGAACTCTGCTGTTGTAGCACAAAATCATCCATTGAAAATGAATGAATGAGTATGGCTATGTTCCAATAAAACTTTATTTATGGTACTCAAATTTGAATTTCACAGAATTTTCACATGTCACAAAATATACTTCTTTTGATTTTTTCAATAATTTAAAATAATGTATGAGCTATTCTTAGTCCATGGATAAAACATAAACTTGTGGAAGGCTGGATTTGGTCCACAGACTGTGGCTTGCTGTCCCCAGCTCTATGGTATGCCCCTGTATTAAAGCCATGATTACAGTTGACTTGGGGGGGTTGGTGGCAGAGTATTCAGGGGTGAGAAAAGGTAAAAAGGATAAAAAGGGGATCTAGGCTGGCCCTTTTTACTGGACCCTCTCTTAACTGCCCTATTTCTATACTACTGTTCCGAAATTCCCATTCTCCTCTTATTCTGTAATCCCCAGACTGGCTATATTTACCATTGTGCAGTATAATGAACATGTCTGATAGGCAAGTTACCACTCTGTGACCCTGTATTTCTATGGGAAATTTGAAGAGAAGAACAGAATTGTTTTGAGGAAGGGGAGATAATATTCGCTAACTTGTGGTTCAAAGTTAGTATTCCCTAGTGTTAAAGTTGACCACAATTTTTTTGTTAATGCTGACTTATGATAAGATTTTATGTATTTCTATGCTAAAATGGAAAAAGTTAAAAGGTGGTTAACCTGTGTGACAATTAAATAAATTTTAGACATGTACATATACTGCTAAATATTTTAGGTCTAATTACTATGAAGCACAATATAAGAAGCCATACTAAAGCAAAAAGAGAATATACTTGGTAGCCACATAATGCTGGTTGTAAATATCATTTCTGTCTCTATTAATTAAATAACCTCAGGTAAGTTAGTTAATCTCTTTATAAGCCTTAGGTTTTTATATTTGAATCCTCAAAAAGTAGGCATAATTATCTCGAGTTTATAGATGAGCAAAGTGTATAACACACAGTCCCATAACTGATACTCAAAAAGAACAATTTTAATATTTATAAATAATGTGCATCATTAAATGTGTTATATTAAATTTTTACTGATTATTGTTTGATAACAGCAGATTAATTATGCATAACATTATTCTCCTAGAGTTCTCTTTCATCCAACTCCTATGTATCCTGCATTGTCTTTTAGTAATTTATTCAGAATGCCATCTTCTCTATAAAGACTTTCAGGTACTCTCAGACAAAACCAATGTCTCTCTCTTCTGAAATGTCAACAGTTTGTGCTTTTTTAATATGTATTTTCCATTTTCAATTATTTCTACAATTATTCACATTATTCACATGCTTGGGATCATAGAACTTTGGAACTGGAAGGAACATAAGATGCTATCTCACCCATTGTCCTTACGTTACATGAGTGTTACATGGGGAAAGAGCTTCTCAAAGTTGAAATGAATTATCAAGAGTCACATAGAACTTTTAAGACAACTCATGATTTTCAACTCTGAATTTAATCCTTTTCTCACTACATAATTTATATTCCATTTGCTGATTTTCTTCTGTCTCCCTTGTCTTCACTCTGATCAGTCAACCAGTCTTACTTGCTGTCTTAATCTATTTAGTGTTGCTATAAAGGAATAACAAAATTTGAGTAATTCATAAAGAAAAGAGATTTATGTAGCTCAGAGATCTGCTGGCTGAAAGGTTCAAGATTGGGCATCTGGTGAGGGCCTCAGGATGCTAGCACTCATGGCAGAAAGCAAGAGGAGACAGCAGCTACAGAGATCACATGATAAGAGAGGAAGCAGGAGAAAGAGGAGGAGGTTCCAGGCTCTTTTTAACAACTAGCTCTCCTGGAAACTAATAAAGTGAGAACCCACTCACCACCACCGCTGAGGGAGGGCGTGATGGTTAATATTAAATGTCAACTTCATTGGATTGAAGGATGCAAAGTATTGATCCTGGGTGTGTCTGTGGGAGTGCTGCCAAAGGAGATTAACATTTGAGTCAGCGCACTGGGAGAAACAGACTCACCCTCAATATGGGTTGGCATCACCCAATCAACTGCCATTGTGGCTAGAATAAAGCAGACAGAAGAAGGTGGGAGAAGCTGACTTGCTGAGTCTTGTAGGCTTCATCTTTCTCCCTTGCTAGGATGCCTCCTGCCCTCCAATATCAGACTCCAAGTTCTTCAACTTTTGGACTCTTGGATTTACCCCAGTGGTCAGCCAGGGACTCTCACATCTTTGGCCACAGACTGAAGGCTGAAAAGTTGGCTTCCCTATTTTTGAGGTTTTGAGACTCGGAATGGCTTTCTTGCCCCTCAGCTTGCAGATTACCTATTGTGGGACTTCACATTTTGATCATGTGGGTCAATTATTCTTATAAACTTCCCTTCATACATACATATATCCTATTAGTCCTGTCCCTTTAGAGAACCCTGACTAATCCTGACCCACAGCCAACATCATACTGAATTGGGAAAAGCTTGAAACTTTCCGCTTGAAAGCCAGAATAAGACAAGGACGTCATCTCTTAACATTCCTATTCAACATAGCACTGGAAGTCCTGGCCAGTGCAATAAAACAAGAATAAAAAAATAAAGGGCATCCAAATGGAAAGACAGGAAGTCAAAATTCCTCTTTGCAAACATGATTCTATATCTAGAAAACTTCATAGTCTTCGCCTAAAAGCTTCATAAGCTGATAAGCAACTACAGCAAATTCTCAGGATACAAAATCAGTGGCAAAAATCACTAGCATTCCTATACATAAACAACAGTCAAGCTGAGAGTCAAATCTCAAATAGGAATATATCCCATTCACAGTTGCCACAAAAAGAATAAAATACCTAGGAATACAGTTAACTAGGGAGGTGAAAAATGGCTACAAGAAGATCTACAAACCATGGCTCTAAGAAATCAGAGATGACACAAACAAATGGAAAAGCATTCTATGCTCATGGATAGAAAGAATCAACATCATAAAAATGGCTATACTACTGAAAGCAATTTATAGATTCAATGCTATTCGTATTAAACTACCATTGAGATTCTTCACAGAACTAGAGAAAAATATTTTAAAATTCACATGGAACCAAAAAAAGTCCAAATAGCTAAGGCAGTCCTGAGGAAAAAGAACAAAGCTGAAGACATCTCACTACACAACTTCAAAACTATACTACAGGGCTACAGTAACCAAAACAGCATGGTTACAGGTATACAAACAGACACATAAACCAATAGAACAGAACAGACAACCCAAAAATAAGACTGCACACCTATAACTATCTAATCTTTGACAAACCAGACAAAAACATGCAATTTTGGGGAAAGGGTTCCCTATTCAATACATGGTGATGGGACCACTGGCTAGCCATATGCAGAAGATTGAAACTGAACCCCTTCCTTACACCACATACATAAATTAACTTAAGATGGATTAACGACTTAAATGTAAAACCCAAAAATATAAAAACACTGGAAGACAACCTAGGCAATTACCATTCAGGACATATGAATGGGCAAAGATTTCATGATGAAGACGTGAAAAGCAATTGCAACAATGCAAAAATAGACAAGTGGGATCTAATTAAACTACAGAGTTTCTGCACAGCAAAAGAAACTTTTACCAGAGTGAACAGACAACCTAGAAAATGGGAGACATTTTTTTTCAAACTAAGCATATGACAAAGGTCTGATATCCAGCATCTATAAGAAACTTAAAAAAAAAAAAAGACTCCATTAAAAAGTGGTCAAAGGACATCAATAGATATTTTTTTAAAAAACACATATTTTTAAAAGAAGACATACATGTGGCCAATAATCATATAAATAAAAGCTCAACATCACTGATCATAAAAGAAATGCAAATCAAAACCACAATGAGATACCATCTCATACCAGTCATAATGGCTATTATTAAAAAGTCAAAAAGTAGCAGATGCTAGCAAAGTCTTGAAAAAAGGGAGCACTTATACACTGTTGATGGCAGTGTAAATTAGTTCAACCATTGTGGAAGACAGTGCACAATTCCTCAGAAACCTAAGACAGAAATACCATTTAATCTGGCAATTTCACTACTGGGTATGTACACAAAGGAATATACATCATTGTCTTATGAAGACACACACAGGTATGTTAATTGCGGTACTACTCACAATAATAAATACACAGAATCAACCTGAATGTCCATCAATGGTAGACTAAATAAAGCAAATGTGGTACATATATACCATAGAATACTATGCAGTCATAAAAAATAATAATATCATGTGCTTTGCAGGGACATAGATGGAGCTGGAGGCCATTATCCTTAGCAAACTAATGCAGAAACAGAAAATTAAATACCACATGTTCTCACTTATAATTGTGAACTCAATGATGAGAACACATGGACACATAAAAGGGAACATATAGTTGGGCCTTTCAGAGGGTGGATGTTTGAAGGAGAGAGACGATCAAGAAAAATAAACTAACTGGTACTATGCCTAACACCTGGGTGATAAAATAATCTGTTCAACAGACTGCCATGACACAAGTTTACCTATACAACAAATCTGAACATGTACCCTTGAACTTAAAATAAAAGTGAAAAAAGAAAAGGAAAAAAGAAACTCGACCTTAATCTTCTGTGATTCAAATATATTGCATTCTTCACACAGATATCCTAATATTGTTTAATTTGCTGTTTTAATTTGTGTGTATCTGCCTGTCTGCCTGTCTCTCCCTCACTGTGTGTGGGTACAGAGAGAACAAAATCAAAAAAAATGTCTAATATGTATACTTGAAGAAAACACATATTTACATCTGTGATAGTAGGGCGTGACACAAGTCAAGAAAAAGTGAATTAATATAGCACTTACAATTTATTATGGAACATTAACAAAAGGCAGAATCTGGGGAAAGGTCCTGAGAACTGATTACACTGAACAGTGAAGAAATAAACAGATGTACATATTACCAGTCCTATGTATAAACAAGCGAAATAAATTTAGCTTTGAGATTCAAGAAATAAGAGTTTGCTGTAAGATTTTATTCTTTCCCCATTAGGAATACAAAATTATCAATAATTAGAATTACAGGTATTTGGATTTCTTATTAAATCTACATGTATATGATTTAATAAATGGTAGCTCAAATAAAAATCTAAGAGGCAATATGTGAATTTCACTTTTTTATGTCAAAGTGCTCAACTAGTCTTATGCATCTATCTGTAAGGGCGTAAGAGGGGACAGATTTACACTGTTGCCTTAAACATCTAAAACTCAAGAAAAATATTTAAACATTTGTTCTCAGACATTGCACAAGAAACAGTGCAGAACAGTTATTGATGTAAAAAAATTTTTAAACATGGTAGATTTTATAACTGTCCCAACTAAATATCTGGAAGAAGTTTCTAAGCCATAGTGCAGGATGGGAGAACTCAAAAAGAACTTAAAGTTCTCTATGAAGTGAGCCGAAGTTTAGCATTCACAGAAAATAGGGCAGGTAGAAATCATAAATTAGGGTATAATAGAGGAGAGAAGTCTCCAGAAAGAAAATTTCATAAATATCTACAGATGTTTTCTCTTAAGTTTTTGGCCATATATTGATCTACAGTATATGCAAAGAAAGAGTCACCCAAAATGATTCTATTAGTCCATTCTCATACTGCTGTAAAGATACTACCCGAGACTGGGTAATTTATAAAAGAAAGAGGTTTAATTGACTCAGAGTTCCACATGGCTGGGGGGGCCTCAGGAAACTTACAATCATGGCGAAAGGCAAAGTTGAAGCAAGGACATTCTCCACATTGTGGCAGGAGAGAGAATTGCAAGCAGAGGAAAATGCCAGATGATTATAAAACCATCAGATCTCGTGAGGACTCACTCACTATCCCCAGAACAGCATAGGAAAAACTGCCCCCATGATCCAATCACCTCCCCTCCTCCTAACATGGGGATTACAGGTCCCTCCCTTGGTATATGGGGATTGTAATCTGAGATGAGATTTGGGTGGGGACACAGAGCCAAACCAAATGGGGGATCAACCAAAAAGACACTGGAGCTTATATAAGGCAGGGAATAATTCACGTTACATTAAATCCAAGTGGCAAGACTACATAAAACCTAGAGAATTGGCTGGGCATGGTGCCTCATGTCTGTAATTCCACTTTTGGAGGCTGAAGTGAGAGGGTCACTTGAAGCCAGGACTTTGAGACCAGCCTAAGTAACATAGAAAGCCCCCATCTCTACTTTGAAAAAAATAAAAAAGTAAAACCTAGAGAATATAATGGAGTACTCAGAAGAGTTCTTATCTCAGCAGTGGGGCCAAAGTAGCTCTAAGCTGAAGGCTATTATGGACTCGCTTAATAAAACATAAAAGGAAGATATGAAAGGATAAAAGTGTTTCCAAACCACTTACCTGTATCCTAGAATAAAGTTCTAAAATGTAAAGAAATATTAAAAAGTTGAGCACCAACGTTGTAAAACTAACACACAATGTCAAGGTTCCAATCAAAAATTAGTAGGTATGCAAAGAAACAGGAATATATTACCCTTAGAAAACAATCAATAAAAGAAAAAACCTCAAAAATGACACAGATACTTAGTAGAAAAGGACATTAAAATATAACTCACGTGATAGGGGCACCAAAAACTCAGAAATCACCACTAAAGAACTTATTCATGTAACCAAATACCACCTGTTCCACAAAAACCTACTGAAATAAAAACATATATATATATATATATATATAAGTTAATTTAAATGTTGATATATCATAGAAGTAAAAAATAGAATTGTGGTAATTAGAGGCTGCGAAGAGAGGGGAAGGGAGATGGGGAGAGTTTGGTTAACAGGTAGGTTAACAGTTTGTTTTACAGCTAGATAGGTGAAAAGAGTTCTGGTGTTCCACAGCACTGTATGGTGAATGTGGTTGTCTATAATTTACTTGTATTTTCAAAAAGTTACAGAGGATTTTGAATGTTCACAGGACAAAGAAATAATAAATGTTTAAAGTGATAGATAGGCTAATCTCACACACACACACACACACACACACACACACACACACAAAAAAAAAAAAAAAAAAAAAAAAAAAAAACAGAAAACTCCTGCAATTCAACAATAAGGAGATAAGCAATCCAATTAAAAAGATATGAATAGACACTTCACCATAGAAAACATTCATATGACAAATACACATATTAGTAAATGTTCAACATCTTTTGTCATTAAGTAAATTAAAATCACAAGGTGATACTACTACACAACCACTAGAATGTAAAAGAATTAGATGTCTAGCCATACCAAGTGTTGGTGGGGATGTGTAGCAACTGGGCCTCACATATATTGATAATGATAATGTACAATACTACAACCGCGTTATAAAACAAAATGTATTAGTTTTCTAGGCATGCCATAACAAATTGTCACAAATTTGGGAGTTTAAAAAGGAAATGCACATACAGAAACTTATTCTTTCACAATTCTGGAGACCAGAATTCTGAAATCAAGATGCCAAAAACCACAGCTCTTGATTTAATGGCTGCAGGGGAAAGACTTTACTTATCTCGTCTAGTTTCTGGTGGCTACAAGCATTATTGGCTTGTAGCAGCATAACCCAAACTTCTGCCTCTGTGTTCACATGGTCTTCTCCTCTGTGTCTGTCTTCTCCTCTTCTGTGTCTTACAAAAATACTTGTCATTGGATTTAGGGCTTATCTGTATAATCTAAGATGATCCTGAAGAGGAGAAAATATGTTTTGTTTTGTTTTGTTTTGTTTTGTTTTGCAACCTTCGTAAGCTCATAGTTGGACAGATTTCTTATTAACAAATGGCACATGAATAGAAAAACATGCAATTTTATGTATACACACACAGGGCACATCATGCAGGAGAAATCTCAATTCAAAAGCATCTCTGGAAAGTAACTCTTTCATAGCGGTGGGTTAGGTGTCTTGCTTAAACAGTATTTTAACGAAGGACTATACATCTTGGCATAGTGACAAGACAAAGCTTCATGCTTACAAAGGTGAGAGAACTATAGAAAGGTAGTAGAGTTTGCTCCCAGATTCCTCTAGCCCAGTTGGCACTATTTCTGAGCTGATACAAGCCCAGTGACTTCTCTAGTAAAGATAGAATTTATATCCTGCCTTTGCATCCTCGTAGCTTAGCGCCCACATAAGAGTGAGAACATATGATGTTTAGTTTTCCATTCCTGAGTTACTTCATTTAGAAAAATAGGATCCAATTCCATCCAGGTTGCTGAGAATGCTATTATTTCATTCCTTTTAACGACTGAGTAGTGTTCCATGGTACATATATAGGCAGGAAGACGGGGCAGAAGCCCCCCGCCTTCATCTTTTTCATAGGAGTTTTCATAGCCTGCCATATGTAAAAAACAGCAACTCAGACTGCCCTTTCTATAACTGCTTCTTGTCAATTGCCTTTAATTTAACAATATTTCATAGGGGCTTTTTTTTTATATAAAATATAGTCACATTCACAGATTCCAGAGGTTAGGATGTGAACACATTTTTTTGGGGAGTTACCAAGCAACTCACTACACATAGATTGGCAGTTTCTCTAAAAAGTTAAACATATACTTATCCAGTAATCCAGCCATTCTACTCCTAGGTATTCTAAAGAGAAAACACATATCTGCATAAACACTTATAGATGAGTATTCATAGCAGCCTCATTCATAGTAGCAAAACAAACAAGAAAAAGAAATAACCCAACTGTCCATCAATATGTGAATGGATAAACAAGTTGTGGTACATTCATATAATTGAATATTACTCAGCAGCTAAAGCAACAACTTTAATTTTGTTAAGTAACAGAAGTCAGAGAAGAAAGAGTACATAAAATATATAAAGTCATTCATTTGAAATTCCAGAGAATTTCTACTAATTTATCATGACAAAAGGCAGATCAATTAAGGGGAGCAAGGAGAGAAAGATTACACAGAGGCATGAGGCAAGAGGCATTTTTTCTCCCTATCACTCTTGGGTGTGATATATTTGTACATCATCTTGATTGTTATAATGGTTTCATGGGTGGTATACATAAGTAAAAACTTATCAAACGTACAATTTAATACTTGAAGTTTATTTTATATACCTTAATAAGTCTATAAACATAAAATAAAAAATTTTTAATTAAAAGTTTCTACTAAAGCTTTTGACTATTGTAGTCAAGCTATTCTCTCAGGCTATGAATGAAGGGGATGGTGTGTGTTGATTTGGTCTTTCCATTAAGGAATATCTCTTGTTCTTTTCATCTCTCAGAGTCAGTCAGACATATGTTTCTCAGTGATTAGAGCCTTGGCCTCACTCAATTCTCTGAAATTCTATTCTTCTCGAGCTGGCTTTCCTTTCAATACTGAATATATGGACTATTTCATTGATGTCTACTTTCTTCGAGGCCACACCTCTAAATAAGTTAAATGGGAAGCTACCAGGTTGGTGAGATTTGAGGTCAATGCCTTTAGCTCCTGTTCACAAATATCTTTGCTTTTAAACTTTGTCTTTTCTTCCTTCTTGCTTTGAAATTCTTAGTATTCTAAATACTTACAGTTAGGCAACACAAGCTAGAGCATACGCTTCCAAAGATCACTGTTAAAATGCATCTGATGTCCCTAATTCCCTTCGGGGAATCCATTAGCATATGATAGTTAATTAAATTAGCCAAATTCCATCTTGGAAAGCTTATGGAATTGCCTTTCGAGTGAATGAAGTATAGTATTAAAAAGTTTCGGGGAGAGATGGCACAGAAATGACAAGTACAAGTAAGACATAGTGGTGGGTAGGGGAAGACAGCCTTCAGAGTACAGATGGATCACTTAAATGCTGGGCCTCTAGTTCATTTGGAAAGGGAGAGGTTAGTGCTGAATGGAAATTGTGCTGTATTCATAAATTTGCTTAGAGCCAATCTTGATAATGTTTTTTCATTTCATTTAAGAGAGAGCTGAAGAAAGAAATAGCAGAAAGTAGACCTAGCTCAGAGTGCCAACAGCAGTGAGGGTTGCTTGACATCATCTGATACCAAATGTTTTTTTCTGTGTTATCTCCAGAACCTACCACTAATCACCAGCTCTTCTGCTACCATTCTTTTCTAAGATGCCATCGTCTCTCCCTTGGGTTGTGACAATACCTTCCCAACTATTCTTACTAATTCCACCACTGTCTACCATTAGCAGATTGTCAGTGTGGGTAGAAAAACTGAAAAAATAATCTTAAAATAATCACTCTCAGGTTTTTTTCTCCCTATGCTTCAGAGTAATTCTTTTAAAATATAGGTCTAACTATGTCACTGCTCTCTCAATCCATTCAATAACTTCTCATTTCAATCACAATTAAGATCATTGCTATAGTCTATAACAAGAGATGGCAAACTATGTTCATGGGACAAATCTGAACCATACTTTGTTTTAGCATGGCCCAAAAGCTCAATTTCTTTTTTTTTTTATTTTGAAAAGGTTGGAAACAAAAACAAAAGAAGAATATCTTGTGACATGTAAAAATTATATAAAAGTCAAATTTCAGAGCTAGATGTGGTGGCTCATGCCTATAATCTCAGCACTTTGGGAGGCCAAGGAGGTTGGATCATTGGAACTCAGTAGTTCGAGACCAGACTGAGAAACATGACAAAACCCCATTTATATAAAAAATACAAAAGTTAGCTGGGCCTGGTGGCATGCAGTTGTAGTCACAGCTACTCAGAAGGCTGAGGCTAGAGGATCACCTGAGTCTGGGAAGCCGTGTTGCAGTAAGCCGGGACTGCACCACTGCACTCCAGTCTGGGTGACAGAGTGAGACGCTGTCCCAAAAATTTTATTAAAAAATTAAATCAAATTCCAATGTCCATAAAGTTTTATTGCCACCCTCATTTATTTGTGCATTTCCTATGGCTGCTTTTGTACTACAGATGCAGTTTTCAGTGATTGTAACAGAAATCACATGTAGTGCTTTCATTGTTTTATACTCCTCCTTAGTACATTACAAATCACAGTGATGGAGCAGTAACTTGGGTGTATTTCTGATGTCACATGCTCTATGATGCATACATTTTGTATTTATTTTTATTACCACTGAACATCCTTTCTGTTGAAGCAAAAAAAAATTAAAAAAAAATTTTGAATATCATTCTTTTAAGCCACAATTAAGAATGGATTATTTTGTTGTGTTAGATGACAAAGTGTCATTTTTATTTATTAATGACTATAGATGTGCTAAAAGAACACAATATATATAGATATAACTGATTAAGCTTTTATCCAATTATTCCCAACTCAGAGCAAAGCAACAATGATAAAAAAAATTAAAGGGAAATATTTTTTCACAATTTTTGTCACAAAAATAAAAAATGAAAATGAGACTGCTACCAAAGTAAGTTTCTGAGTGGCTCATGTGGTACTCGAAGCAAGGAAAGCCATTTACTGATAGGAAATAAACTATACTTGATTACAGCTTTTCAATAAAAAGGGTTGTATTAAAAGTTTTGGACATTCGTTACTATCAATAATCAATGAAAATGAAAGCAAAAAAATTTAATGTGTTTTTTCCCTGGGCTTTGATGCACCAACAAATGTTACTAACATTTCTCAGTTATTTGTTTTAGAAAGAAATACCAAGTTTAAAGTGGCTGAAAGATTAACCCATATAAATAGTCTGCATGGAACAGGCAAGATGTTGAGAAAATAATCATTTAGTATGACCTGAAGTGGAATCCACTAAGATGTGATATAACTGATGGTGGTAAAAACATGTGTCGAGCAGACAAAGAATTAGCTGAACAAATTTTTAAAGCTCATGAAATTACAAAGTGTTTAAAGATTCATTGTATTATTCAACAGAAGGTACGTTGTGAAAAACATTTAAATCTATCATGTGTTATTGAATCAGTGTCAGTGGTAAATTCCAATCACTTTTATGTACTGAACCATTGTCAGAATTAAAAACTGAATACTCTGACTAGTTCTACTAGACAGCAAGTGGTTAGATGATTTGGCAGTCATATACTTATGAGTTTTTTGAGCTCTGGGTTAACAGTGAAATTTGTCCAAATGAGAAAACCACTATTTCAACCACTAGTTTATAACACTGAAAAGTTTTGGGAGTTAGCTTTTGCTACACATTTGATACTGTTTTTTAATATATTCAACCTATAATTACAAGGCAAAGAACCACTTACATTGGAAAGTTATACTGTGTAGGCTAGGTGAGGTGGCTTATGCCTGTAATCCTACAACTTTGGGAGGCTGAGGCAGGTGGATCACCTGAGATCAGGAGTTTCAGACCAGCCTGTCCAGCATGGTGAAATCCTGTCTCTACTAATAATACAAAAATTAGCCAGGCATGGTAGCAGGTGCCTGTAATCCCAACTACTCAAGAGGCTGTGGCAGGATAATTACTTGAATCTGGAAATCAGAGGTTTCAGTGTGCTGAGATCATGCTACTGTTCTCCAGCCTGAGCTATAGAGTGAAACTCTGTTTAAAAAAAAAAAAAAAGTTATACTGTGGTAACCTTTTTGATGACAACTAACAACTGAGTTTTATCAATAAAAAATGGTGGAAATGTATTTGTTTTTTCTTTTGTTATGTGAGTACCTATATAATATCCTAAATTTTGTCGTTTGGGGCACAAAGCCTAAATTATTTGCTGCCTGTCCTCTTTACAGAAAAAGTTTTCCAGTGTCTTGTCTGTAAGGTTTTAAATATTCTGATATCTCTCTACCTCCATGAGCTCATCTCTAGTTACTCTCTCTCTCACTTACTTTACTCTAACAGATCTGGCTTCCTTGTTTTTGTTCTTTTGGCCTAGAACACTCATTCTCCAGCTATGAACATAGGTGCTCTCTTAACTTCTCTCTGGTTTTGCTCAACGTTCACCTCAATGACACCCTTCCAGGCCAATCCATGTAAAATTGCAATAACATCACCACCCACCTCCTACACAGTACCTCCCTGTTCTCCTTTGTTCTTTATAGCATTTATCACATGACATACTATATTGTCTATTTTCTTGTTAGTTTATTCCGTTTATATTCACTAGAAAATAAACTCCACAGGATAGGGATTTTTTTATTCCTGTTTTATTCACATAGTAAATTGTCAATAAATATTTGTTTAACATATGCAATTTCCTAGATTCTTATGTTTTAAAAAATAAATGCAATCACTCATAAATATGCATGTCTTGCATTCATCATCTACAGTATTTTCAACCCACCCTGTTTGCTCAAAATCACTATTTTTTTTTCTTTTCTATTAACCATACAGTTACTGTTCACATATGGAAGGCACATGGCACACACTAGCATTAGAGATAATAATGCTGTATTTTTCTATTTTGTAATAACATGCTAATAATCGTTAACATTTCAGGTTTTAGGATATACCACACACTGCAGTGAATACTTGTAGTGAACATCTGTTTTTTGTTGCTTACTACTATACTTTTTTTCTTCTGGCAAAAAAACAAAAGAGAGACAGAGAGAAAAAGAAACAAAAAGATTTTTTTCTTTCTTTTTTTCTTTTGGGAGCTAGTTCTCTCATATTCATACTATTTTTGTGATCTGCAACTTCTGTTGCACCTTCTTTTCACTTCATTTCCTGGCTACAAACAGGAGTCTCTGCTTTTTATAATAGCAAGTTTCTCGGGTATTTCTAAGATCTAGCCAGAGTTTAGAATCCTTGTGCCACACAATTATCACAGATGCGACAATTACGAGGCCCTCTCTATTCTTCCAAAATCATGTGTACCTAATCCAGCCTGGCCAATTATAGTATTCAACACCCTGGGAAACAATGTTGGTCTATAGTCTAAGTGATCAGAGTATTTTATAGGGATAGATACGGATTCACAGAGGGATAGGCCATGGGTTTTTTTGTTATGCAAATATGGGCAACTTCCTAAAGCTGTCACAGGCCACATATTTCACAATACGGCATGAATCCGACTAGAATATAAAAAACAAAAGAAAAGAGAGAGAAAAGAAAAAGAAAAAGAAAAAGAAAGAAAAAAGAAAAAGAAAAGAGAGAGAAGGAGCCTAATAACATTACTTAAAATATTAGATCCAGTTGATCCTGCAGTAATTTTGCCCTTTGCTTCCCATTTGAGTCACTTGAACCAATATAATAACTTGTTTTTGCTTACTTTGGTTTAAGAGTCTGTGATTTGCAAACAAGAATTCTCAACAACATGGCAAAACCATTTATATACGTTATCTTATTTGAACTCCACATGAGCTCTGTCAAATATGAAATCATGTTCTTTACTTTTTAGATGGGGAAACTGAACTTCAGAGTAATTAGATAACATGTGTAAGGTTATATAATGAGTACACAACATAGGTGGCATTCAAACCCATATTCTGCACTATACTTAGTATATTCTGCACTATACTTTAAATTATCACATCTACTTTTAGCTGACTTCAGGTCATTATTCTGCCCAGTTTTGATAAGAGAGTTGATGTTCAATTTTTACACCCAGATTGTCCTTTTTGTGTGAAAAAAAAAAGAAATCCTGGAGCCTCAGGTAATGTCCACAGGTGTCACATAAGGACATTCCTAACAGTCAAACACTGTTTTTTGTTGTTGTTGTTGTTGTTGTTTGTTTGTTTGTTTGTTTTACCTCAAACAGGCCTTTTTGAAGAACATTGTATTCCATGGAAGGAAAGTCCATTTTCTTGCATACAGGGCCACATAAAAAC
This sequence comes from Saimiri boliviensis, assembly GCF_048565385.1. Taxonomy (NCBI): domain Eukaryota; kingdom Metazoa; phylum Chordata; class Mammalia; order Primates; family Cebidae; genus Saimiri; species Saimiri boliviensis. The sequence goes on from NC_133470.1 coordinate 134,329,653, forward strand.
CTACAATGTGGAACACTACATTGTCAGTACAAGGTATACAATTTTATTTGGGGATCTAAAAATCAAAACAATTGAATTAATGGACATAGAGAGTAGAAAAATGGTTACTGGAGGCTAAGAAGTATAGTGGGCAGGTGGCTAGAAGAGGTGAGTATATTTAATGGGTACAAAAAAGTAGCAAGAATAAGATCTACTATTTGATAGTATAACAGGGTGACTATTCAATAATAACTGTGCATTTTAAAATAACTTAAACAGTATAATAGGATTGTTTGCAACTCAATGAATAAATGCCTGAGGTATAGATACCCCATTGTTCACGATGTGCTTATTTCACTTTCCATGCTTGTATCAATATATCTTATGTGTTCCACAAATGTATATACCTACTATGTGTACATAAAATGTGTTCCCTCCATTGACATTGAAGAAAATGCTGTTCCTCTGGAGGTCATAACAAGAGAAGATTTTTTTTTAAAGTTATCCACAACAAAAGTAATTCTGTAAAACATTCTGTTTAGACATAGCCCTTTTAAATTGGTGTTTATCAAATATCACATAGCAGTGAGTGCTCAATCAACTATTATCCTTTTAAACTTTAAAGGATAGGTCTTATCATGACAGCTAACCCTAGAGCAACTACTGTCACAGGATGTTCTGAAAATGCACTGGACGGCCAAAGTATAAATTTAGGATTTAATGTTTAAATTTATTTGTCATATAATTTTTTGCTATATATAGTAAGGTATTTTTTCAAGAGGAATATAAGTCAACTATTTTAGGGGGATCAACACCTAGGAGTGGTTCTGGGAGTGACTCTGGGAAAAGGAGGGTAGGGCATATGGGAGACAGTGGTATCTCGGGAAATGGTGCTCCAGTATCCTCACATTCCTGCAGATATACTCTTTTCCTGATCCCCTGAGGCAAGCACCACATCTCTCACTTTCCCCAAGTTTAGTGTCTCCTGCGTCCTTCCTTCTCCCAGCCAGGCCAGGAAAAACTGGAAACAAGCTCCAACAGTCAGGGTCAGAATTACCACCTCTTAGTTGATGTCACAGCAGGCTTCCAGCCAACTTTTCATTCCCCCAGTCTGTCTACATTTCTGCTCCCTGAGACAGAATTAATTAATGAGATACAGAGGGCAGAGAGGGAAGAGTAGAAAGGGAGCCATTTGCCTGTTAGCCCTATTTCCCCACCCTGTGATATTGTGCTACAATAAAAATATATGTATTTTAGTCTTGTCCTATTTCCAAGTATGCATTTTCTAAAACGCTTGGAATCTCTGAAGTGATAAGTGCCTTTTAGTATGCTAGTGAAAATGACTAATGGCTGGAGCTCCTGCCTAAACTCAAGATGGGGGTTTGGTTGCCAGGGGAAACAAATAGGTGATTTGAGGGTTAAAACTTTTAGCCCCAACCCCCGATTTCCAGGGAGGAGAGAGAGGCTGAGGTCAAGTTGATCACCAGTTGCCAATTATTTAATCAATCATGTCTACCTAATGAAGCTTCTATAAAAACTCAAATGGACAGAGCTCAGAGACCTTCCCAACTGATGAACACATGGGGGTTCTGGGAGTGTAATCACCCCAGAGAGGGCATGGGAGCTCTGTGCCCCCTCCCACATACCTTGTATAAACCAAAGATAAAATTCTAATCCCAGAAACTATCCAAACAGACACACCTCCTCTTGGTGAAGGGCATTCCAAAGTTAACCTGAAAAATTAGTTAAGACCATAATGAAAAGGGGGAGTCTGATATGTCTCATTATACCCTCCTCCCTTTTAATATTCAGGCTCAGCTGGCCAGCATTAATATCAACACAGTCCTAATAAATAAATAAACAGACTGATAAAACAGGCTAAGTCTTATAAGAAACATTTACAATCTATTATCTCTGAAGTCAGCTATCTAGAGGCTTTAACTACATGATAAAACCTTGGTTTTCACAATTGATCTGTTACTGTATCCCAGACATTCCTTTTTTCTATTGATTCTATATCTTTAGATCATAACTCTTTGAACCAGTTGCCAATTAGAAAACTTTTGAATCCTCCTATGATCTGGAAGTCCCTGCTACCAGTTGCCCCACCTTTCCAGAACAAACCAATATATATCTTACATTTATTGATGTTTTATGTCTCCCTAAAATGTGTAAAACCAAGTTGTAGTCTAGCCACCTTAAGCACATTTTCTCAGGATCACCTGAGGGCTGTGTCATGGGCCACTGGTCCCTTACATTTGGCTCAGAATAAATCTTTTCAAAGATTCTACAGAGTTTGACTTTTTGTTGATTCTTGTCTCATGCATCTCTTCCAAGTGGCTGTTCCTGAGTTGTATTATTTTTATAATAAATGAGTAATAATAAAGTGCTTTCCTGAGTTCTGAAAGTCTCTGTAGCAAATAATCAAACCTGAGGGGTGCCAGGAGGAAATTAATTTACAGCCAAATGGTCAAAAGCACAGGTGACAACCTGGACTTGTGACTGGCGCATTTTTTTCTTTTTTTTGGAGACAGAATTTAACTCTTCTTGCCCAGGCTGGAGTGCAATGGCACAATCTTGGCTCATGTAACCTCTACCTTCCAGGTTCAAGAGATTCTCCTGCCTCAGCCTGCTGAGTAGCTGGGATTACAGGTGCCCACCACCACACCCAGTGAATTTTTGTATTTTTAGTTGATATGGGGTTTCTCCATGTTGGTGAGGCTGGTCTCAAACTCCTGACCTTAGGTGACCCACCCACCTCAGCCTCCCAAAGTGCTGGGATTACAGGCATGAGCCACCACATCCAGTCGTAATTGGCTTTTGAAGTAGGGGTGGTTTTATTTTATTTTTTTATTTTTGTGGGTACATAGTAGGTATATACATTTATGGAGTACCTGAGATGTATTTATACAAGCATGGAAAGTGAAATAAGCACATCGTGAACAATGGGGTATCCATACCTCAAGCATTTTTTCATTGAGTTGCAAACAATGCTATTATACTGCTTATTTTAAAATGTACAGTTATTATTGAATATAGTCACCCTGTTATACTATCAAATAGTAGATCTTATTCTTTCTACTTTTTTTGTACCCATTAAATATACTCACCTCTCCTAGCCACCTGCCCACTATACTTCCCAGCCTCCAGTATCGATTTTTCTACTCTCTATGCTCACTAATTCAATTGTTTTGATTTTTAGATCCCCAAAATAAATGAAATTATGTGATGTTTACTTTTCAGTGCCTGGCTTATTTCACTTAAAATAATCATCTCCAGTTCCATCCATATTGTTGCAAATGACTAGATCTCATTCTTTCTTATGACTGAATAGTACTCCATTGTGTATATGTACCACATTTTCTTTATTCATTCCTCTGTTGCTTCCAAATCTTGGCTATTTTGAGTAGTGCTACAATAAATATGGGAATGCAAATATCTTGCCAATATGCTGATTTTGTTTCTTTTGGGTATATACCCAGCGATGGGATTGTTGAATCATATGGTAGCTCAATTTTTAGCTTTTTTGAGGAAACTCCGAAATATCCTCTATAATGGCTGTACTAATTTACATTCCCACTAACAGTATACAAGGGTTCCCTTTTCTCCACAACCTTGCCAGCATTTGTTATTTCCTGTCTTTTGGATATAAGCTATTTTAACTGGGTTAAGATGATATCTCATAGTAGTTTTGATTTGAATTTCTGTGATGATCAATGATGTCAAGCATCTTACCATATACATGGTTGCCATTTTCACTTCTTCTTTTGAGGAATGTCTCTTCCAACATTTTGCCCAACTTTTGATCAGATCAATAGATTATTTTTCTAGATAGTAGCTTAAGTTCCTTATATATTATGGTTATTAATCACTTGACACAGGAGGAGCTTGCAAATATTTTCTCCCATTCTATGGGTTGTCTCTTTAGTTTGTTGATTGTATCCCTGGCTGTGCAGAAGCTTTGTAACTTGACATGATTTCATTTGTCCATTTTTGCTTTGGTTTTCTGTGTTTGTGGGTGTATTGCTGAAGAAATTTTTGCCCAAACCAATCTTCTGAGAGTTTCCCCAATGTAGTTGCATGATTTGAGGTCCTTGATTTAAGTATTTAATCCATTTTGATTTGGGTTTTGTCTATGGTGAGAGGTAGTGGTCTAGTTTCATTCTAGCTTTATTCTTCTACTTACGGATACTGAATTTTCTAACCACCATTTACTGAAGATACCGTGTATTCCCAAGGGTAAATTTGTGGAACATGAGTTCACTGCAGGTGTGTGGATTCATTTCTGAGTTGTCTATTCTGTCCCATAGGTCCATGTACCTGCTTTTATGTCAGTACCTTGGTTTTTGTTTTGTTTTGTTTTGCTTGTTTGTTTACTGTAGTGTAATTTGAAGTCAGATCATGTGATTCCTCGAGTCTTTTTCTTTTTGCTTAGGATAGCTTTGGCTATTCTGGGCCTTTAGTGTTCCATATAAATTTTAGGATTTTTTTTTTTAATTCTGTGAAGAATATTATTGGTATTCTAATAGGAACTGCATTGAATCTGTAGATTACTTTGGGTAGAATGGACATTTTAACAACATGGATTTTGCAAATATATGAACATGGAATGTATATCCATTTTTTGGTGTACTGTTTAATTTCTTTCATCACTGTTTTGGTTTTCATTGCAGAGATATTTTACTTCTCTTGTTAATTCCAAGGTATTTAATTTTATGTGTGGTTATGATAAACGGGATTACTTTTTATTTTTGACATTGTTCATTGTTCATATACATAAATGATACTGATTTTTGTACATCAGTTTTGTATCTGGCAACTTTACTGAATTTTAAAAATCAATTTCAGTAGTTTCTGGTGGAGTCTTTAGGTTTTTCAATATAAGATCATATCTTCTGCAAACTGAGATACTTTGATTTCTTCCTTTCTAGTTTGGATGTTGTATTAGTCAGGGTTCTCTAGAGGGACAAAACTAATAGGATAGACGTATATATAAAGGGGAGTTTATTAAGGAGTATTGACTCACAGGATCACAAGTGAGGTACTACAATAGGCCATCTGCAAGCTGAGGAGCAAGGAAGCCAATCCAAGCCCCAAAGCTAAAGAACTTTGAGTCTGATGTTCAAGGGCAGGAAGCAACCAGCATGGTAGAAAGATGTACACTGGGAGACTAAAACAGTATAGTCTTTTCACGTTCTGTCTGCTTTTATTTTGACCTCCTGGCAGCTACTTAGACTTTGCCGACCCAGATTGAGGGTGGGTCTGCTTTCCCAGTCCACTGACTCAAATGTTAATCTCCTTTGGCAACACCCTCACAGACACAGGAGCAACACTTTACATCCTTTAATCCAATCAGGTTGACATTCAATAGTAATCATAGATGCCCTTTATATCTTTGTCGTATATGATTGCTGTAGCTAAGACTTCCAATACTATGTTGAATTACAGTGGTGAGAGTGATGGTGGTGAAAGTGGTTGTCTTTGTTGTGTTCCAGATCTTAGAGGAAATGCTTTCAGTTTTCCCCCATTTGGTATGATATTAGCTGTGTGTCTGTCATGTATGGCACTTATGTTGTATGTTCCTTCTACACCCAGTTTTTTCAGCATTTTTATCATGAAAGATGTTGAATTTTATCAAAAGTTTTTTCAGCATCAATTGAAATACTCATATGGTTATAATCTTTCATTCTGTTTATATAATGTATCACATTGATTAATGTGTATATGTTGAATCATCCTGATATCACAGTGATAAATCCCAGTTGGTCATGATGAATGTTCTTTCTAATGTTTTGTTGAATTCAGTTTGCTAGTATTTTGTTGAGAATTTTTGCATCAATATTCACTAGAGATGCTGGCCTGTAGTTTTCTTTTATTAATGTATCTTTGTCTGGTTTTTGGTGTCAGGGCAACACTGGCCTCATATAATTGGTTTGGAAGTATTTCTTCCTCCTCTGTTTTTCAGAATAGCTTGAGGAGGATTGATATTAGTTCTGCTGTAAATGTTTGGTAGAATTCAGCAATGAAGCTATCATGTCCCAGGCTTTTATTTACTGAGACACTCTTCATTACAACTTTGATCTTTCCAGTTTATTGGCATATAGTTTTCTCAGAGTAATCCCTAATAATCCTTCAGATTTCTGCAGTAGCAGTTCTAATTCCTCCTTTTTCATCTCTAATTTTGTTCATATGGGTCTGCTCTCTCTTCTTAGTCTGGCTAAAATTTTGTCAAATTTGTTTAACTTCAAAAAAAACCCAGTTCTTTGTTTCATTGATCTTTTGCATATTATTTCAATTTTATTTATTTCTGTTCTGATCTTTACTACTTCCTTTCTCCTACCAAATTTGGGTTTGATTTGCTCTTTCTTTTCTAGTTCTTTAAGATGCATTACTACATTGTTTACTTGAAGTTTGTCTTCTTTTTCAATGTAGGCACTTATAGCTATAGATTAGCCTCTTAGTACTGCTTTTACTATATTCCATAGGTTTGGATATGTTGTATTTCCACTGTCATTTTTCCCAGGTAATTTTTCCATTTTTTTCTTAATTTCCTCACTGATTCAGTGGTCATATCGTTTAATTTCTAAGTATTTGTATACTTTATAAAATTCCTCTCTTTAACTTCTAGTTTTATTCTATTGTGGTCAGAGAAGATCCTTAATATTATTTCAATTTTTTGAATATTTTAAGATTTGTTTTGTGACGTGGTCTATCCTTGAGAATGATTCATGTTCTGCAAAAAAAGAATGTGTATTCTGCACCTCATGGATGAAATGTTATGTGAATATCTATTAGATTCATTTGGTCTATGGTGCAGATTAAGTCTGATGATTCTTTGTTGAATTTCTGTCTGAAAGGTTTGTTCACTTCTGACACTGGAGTGTTGAAGTTCCCAGTTATTATTTTATTAGAGTTATTCTCTCTCTTCAACTCTAATAATATTTGCTTTATTGATCTGGATGGTCCAGTGTTGGTTTCATACATATTTAAAAATGTTATATTCTTTTACTGAACGAACTATCATTATATAGTGAAATATTTTGTTTCTCCTTATAGTTTTTGTCTTTAAATCTATTTTGTTTCATATAAGTGCAGTAAATCCTGCTTTTTTAGTTTCCATTGGCATAGAATATCTTTTTACATCCCTTTATTTTTAGTGTATGTGTGTCTTTATAGGAGAAGTGTGTTTCTTGTAAGCAACAGATCAATGGGTCTTTTTATTTCATCCATTCAGCCACTTTACGCCTTTTTATTAGAGAGTTTGGTAAATTTACATTCAACATTATTATTGATAAGTAAATACCCCCTTTTTTTAATGTTTTCTGGTTGTTTTGTGGTCTTTTCTTGCTTCTTTCTTTCCTTCCTGTCTTCCTCTAGTTAAGATAATTTTCTCTGGAGATATGATTCAGATTCTCGCTTTTTATTTTTTGTGTATCCATTGTATGTCCTTGGTTTGAGGTTACCATGAGGCTTGAAAAGTCTATCAGATAATCAGTTGTTTTACCCTAATAACATACAAACAAGCACAAAGAACACTAATAAAAACCCTATGTTTTCACTTAGTCTTCTCACTTTTTAACTTTCTGTTGTTTATATTTATATCTTATTGTACTATGTCTTAAAAAAATGTTTTAGTTATTATTTTTTATTGGGTTATCATTTAGTCTTTCTACTTAGGATAACAGTAGTTAACACACCACAGTTACGCTGTTATGATACTCTCTGTTTCACTGTGTGTTTACTATTACCAGTAAGTTTTATAATTTCAAGTGATTACTTATTACTCATGAATACCCTTTTATTTGTGATTGAAATACTCCCTTTAGCATTTATTGTAGGACAGGGCTAGGATGATGAAGTCTCTCAATTTTTGTTTGTCTGGGAAAGTATTTATTTCTCCTTTATGTTTGAAGGATATTTTTTGCTGGATATACTATTCTAGGGTAAAAGGCTTTTTCTTCACACCATGTGTGTGTGTGTGTGTGTGTGTGAGTGTGTGTGTGTGTGTGTGTGTATATATATATATATATATATATATATATATATATATATATATATAGTGGAAACCCTACAAACTCTCATGACTTGTAGGGTTTCCACTAAAATGTCTGCTGCCAAACTTATTGGTGCTCCCTTGTGTTTTATATATATATATATATATATATATATATATATATATATATATAGAGAGAGAGAGAGAGAGAGAGAGAGAGAGAGAGAGCTGCTTTTAGAATTCATTCTTTATTTTTGATTTTTGGGCATTTGATCATTAAATGCTTTGAGGTAGTCTTTTTTGGTTAAAATATGCTTGGCGTTTCGGAACCTTCTCATACTTGGATAGTTATATCTTTCTCTAGGTTTGGAAAGTTCTCTGTTATCCCTTTAAATAAACTTTCTACCACTATCTTTTTCTCTACCTCCTATTTAAGGCTAATAACTCTTAGATTTTCATACAAAATCTAGAAAACTCTTGGAGGCTGTTTTCTAGATCTTGTATGTGTGCTTCATTGTTTTTTATTTATCTTCTTTTGTTTGCTCTGACTGTATATTTTCTTCTGCTTAATCAATGCTGCCATTAAAAGACTCCAATGCATTCTTCAGTATGTCAATTATGTTTTTCAGCTCTAGAATTTCTGCTTATTTTTAATTATTTCAATCTCTTGGTTAATTTCATCTGATAGAATTCTGCATTCCTTCTCTCTGTTATCTTGAATTTCTTTGAGTTTTCTCAGCACAGCTATTTTGAATTCATTGTCTGAAAGGTCACATATATCCATTTCTCAAGAATTGGTAACCAGTTTCTTACTTAGTTCATTTGCTGAGGTCATGTTTCTTTTGATGCCTGTTGATGTTTTTCAGTGTCTGGGTGTTGAAGATTTAGGTATTTATTGCAGTCTTCACTGTCTGGGCTTATTTGTCCCATCCTTCTTGGGAAGGTTTCCAGATATTTTTAAAGGACTTGGATGTTTTTATCTGCGCTATTTCTGCTTTAGGGGAAACATCAATCCCAATAACGCTGTGATTCTTGCAAACTCATATACTGCCTTGATATCTTGGTCAAGATCTGGCAGAATTCTTTGGATTACCAGGTAGAGAGTCTTGCTCTCTTCTCCTACTTTCTTTCAAATATACAGAGTCTCTATCTCTGTTCTTAGCTACCAAAAGCTCTAGATAGAGTAACAGAAACTTTCCTGTAACTACCACAACTATGACTGCACTGAGTCAGACCTGAAGCCAGCACAACTTTGGGTCACATCCAAGACCTGCTGTAACTACTCCCTGGCTACTGTCTGTGTGCACTCAAGGCCCTTGGGCTCTGCAACCAGTTGGAAACAAAGGTAGCCAGGCCTGTGTCCTTCCCTTCAGGGCATCTAGGTCCCTTAGGTCCTGAGTATTTCCAGAAGTGTTGAGAGTCAAAGACTAGAATTAAAAACCTTAGGAGTCTATCAGATATTCTATTCTATTGTGGCTGAGCTGGTACTCAAATCACAACATACAATTCTTTCCAGTCTTCCTTCCTCTTTCCAAGGGCAGAAGAGCCTCACACTGTAGCTACCACCACAGCTGGTCATAAAAAGTACTGTCAGATTACCACTGATAAGTCCTTAGGACCCAAGGTCTTTTAAGTCAGCTTATGGTGAATGTTGCCTTGCCTGGGACTTTCCCTTCATGGCAGTGGGCTCCCATCTGTATGTCAATAAACACTATTCAAGAGTCACATCCTGAAATTGGGGATCTCAAGAGCTTGTTTGGTGCTCTACTCTCCTGTGGTGGCATTGGTACCTGAAGCCAGCAACTCTCACAGCCTCACCAAAGCCTTTTATGTAGTTCCTGGGTATTGCTACTGATTATTTGGGGCTCAAGAGCTTTTCAGTTAGCAGGTGATGAATGCTGGAAGGACTGAGTCCTCTTCTTCAAGGCAATAGTTTCTCTTCTGGCCCAGGGTGTGTCCAGGAAGGTCACCTGGGAGCTAGGTCCTCGAATAGATGTTTCAAGACTGATGGATAGCCTATCCTGCTTTGGCTGAGCTGGTATCCAAGATGCAGGACAAAAAGTCCTCCTCACTCTCTTTTGTCCTCTCTTCAAGTGGAAGGAAGAGGTGTCTTTTGTAGCTGTGACCTGTACAGCCCGAGTTTAGGGGAGGGGTGATGCCAGCACTTCTTCGGCTGCCCCAGCTAGTGTCTCAGTATGATGCATGCCCTCCTAGTTCACTGCTTCTTGGCCTAGTTCAGCCCTACAACTCACCTAAAAATTGCAGCCCTTATGGCCTAAACTGCTTTTCAAATTTACTCAGACATGGAGACTACTTTGTCTCTCAGTGGCAAGGTTTGTGGGCCCTTAAGTTTAAACCACTCGAATCAGTAATTTCGTTCTGTCTAGAGTTGGTTTAAATCCTCCCTATGTGTCTGGGTATCAGCTGAGGCTGGTCTGGTTTATCTTTCTGCTCTAATACAACAGCAATGCGTTCAAAGCCTTACGATTGCTGTGTTCTTTCTCCCCCAGCACTCAGAGATACTCCCCACACCAGGCCACCAGTGGTAGGAGTAGGGGAGGGGTGATTCAGTGATTCAAGATTGTTTTTATTTCTATCTATTCAGTGCCTCTTTCAGAAATATATAGTTAAAACCAGGTACTATGAGGACTTACCTGATTTTTGGTTAAGTTTTTTTGTTTGTTTTGTTTTGTTTCATTTTGTTTTGTTTTTTGGTAGACAGTTGTTAACCTGGTATTCTTGTGGGGGTGATGATCAGTGGAACTTTATTTTGTGCCATCTTGCTCCACCTTCAACTAACGTGGTGCTTGTGGGACTGAGCCCTTAACCTGTGGGATCTGATATTCTCTATAGCTACATAGCATCAGAATTGAGCTTAATTGTAGGACACCCAGCTAGTGCTGGATAATTGGTCAGTGTGGGGAAAAACCTCACACATTTTGGGGTCCAGAAGTACTGATTGGTGAGAGGGTAGTAAAAGAGAAAAATCCAAGTAGTGCCCTATCCACAACTCTAAGCTATAACCATATTCCATTCCTAAACTGTAGTCCTGACAATCGCCTTCATTACCTGAGGGCCTTGTCCCCCCCTTACCTTTTTTCGCTGCTCTTAAAAAAAAGAAAAAAAGAAAAAGTCAACCATTTTGATTATAATTTCCTTTTTTTCTTAAGCATAGACCAATTGTGTATTCAAATGTAACTAAGTCACATTATGAAAAGACGAGTGCTGCTATTAAAATGATTTCATCAGGGTTAACAAATGGCATTTTTATAGAATTCTGTGCTAAGTAGGGTCAAAACAAAAAATAAATTGTGCAGAAAATTACTTTTAACAGTAGCAGACAAAAAATGTGGACAATTAAACTATAACAATGAAACTTCTTTTTGGGTAACATTTTATATGATATTTAAAATCATCATAATTATTTATAGTCTAATAAGTTAAGGAATCCAGAGGAAAGTACTTATAATGAGTGCTACAAAGCAGGCAATCTACCTTGACTTACCTTACTAGAATCTATTCGGGGTATGGGAATGTGCTAATTGTTCTGTTTCCCCACTTAACTCTTCCTCAAGAGCCTATACCAAAGTATACCTCTGCTTGGCAAACTACCAATAAAGAAAACAGAATGCATGCATTATTGATGAGGTTGCTTCTGAATTAAGTATCAAGGTGCATATATGTATATAAATACCCTACCTTTACCTGTAAAGATGGCACTGTTTTAATGAAAAAGGAAAAGCTGGTATGATTATCTGTAGAGTTACATCATCCAAAATTTAATTACAACATAAATTGGAAGAATGAATATAAACTCCAGAGGGCACAGTGAAAAAGGAATCTGTTTTCATATCCTTGGTTTCTGTTTGAGTTGTTATTCTAGTGGAGAAGAGACAATCTGAAGTGAACAAAGATTTGAACATAGTTCATTGACTTTTAGGTATTCCACAATATCATTAGCTTTTGAGTAATCAGCAAATTTTCTGTCTTGTGGTCTGCCATAGTCTGAAGAAGAATTGCTGTATAGTAACTATCCCCTCTTTGTTTCTTTCAGGAATGCTTATCAGAGTTTGCTAGATAATAAAGTATTAATGGGAAAAAAAAAACTAAACCCTATAAAATATTTTAAAGAGGTTTATTCTGAGCCATTATGAGTAACCATGGCCTGAGGAAGAGTCTCAGGAGGTCCAGAGAATGTGTGCCTGAGGTGGTCAGGTTACAGTTTCTTTTTATACATTTTAGGAAGGCAGAAAATACAGGCAAAGAAATAAATCAATACATGGAAAGTATATGTTGACACAGCCCCAAAAAAGGTGGGATATCCTGAAGACGGGGTTTTCGGGTCATAGGTGAATTTAAAGATTTTTCTGATTAGCCATTGGTTGGAAGAGTTAAACTTTGTCTAAAGATTTGAAGTTAGTAGAAAGAAATACTGAAGACAAAGGGGTGTCTTGAAGGCAAAGATTCTTGTGATATAGATGAAGCCTCATAGGTAGCAACCTTCAGAGAGAATAAATGGTAAATGTCTCTTTTTAGACTTTAGAAGGTGTCAAACTCTTAATTTCTATAGATCCAGGAAAGGCTTAGAAATGGAGGGCCTGGCTACATTATTGAAGGTTCTCTACAGATACAAATTTCCCCCACAAAAGACAGCTTTGCAGGGCCATTTCAAATATGTCAAAGAAACATTTTGAGATAAAATATTTTTATTTTCTTCCGGGTCTACTATCTATCTGCGATGCTATTCCAGAGTCAGGTTGGAAAGCCACATTATACCAGGTTAATTAAAAAACAAATTTAACAAGATTTTACAGCTTGTAGGATGCGACTTAACCCTTACCTTGCAAGGCCTCAGGTCTTGGTTATAATTTGGTATCTTACTGCCACAAAGAGTCTGTTTTGTCAGCTTTGTGTTCTCTATTTTACCCTTAATACAAGTCAGTTGTGCCTAAGCTCCAAAAGAAAGGGAGGGTCATGAGGTGTGTTTGATCTTCCTTCCTGTCATGGCCGAGAATTCAGGTTTTCAGATTTCCCTGGGGTCTCCTTGGCCAAGCGGATATTCAGTTGGGTAGGCCAGATCTCCCTAATGGCTGAATAGGCAGACCTCCATCATAACTGTCTCAGCACTGACTGAGTTGGTTAGGTTAGATACTAAAAGCTGAAAGAGCCAGTTCCCTGTACAAAGGCTGGGATGTAACAAGAGCCCACCAAGAATTTTACCTAGGCCTTTCCTGGGCCGTGAAGCATGACAAGATAATGAAGGAATTCTTAACAGGACCCGTTTAGGATTCAACAAGTTTTACTGGGTGTCTGAAGAAATTCCTCATGCCTCCACGAACAAGTTTACCGGGGGTCTGAAGGATCTCCCCAAACCTCCATGATTTAGTAGGAAACAAGATAAGGATAATCACCCCAGCACCTGGACTCATTTAGATTAAGTAAATGTACTGAGGCTCCAGAGCAGGCGTCCCCAAACTATGACCCGCGGGCCGCATGCAGACCCCTGAGGCCATTGATCTGGCCCCCCATGCCGCACTTCAGAAAGGGGCACCTCTTTCATTGGTGGTCAGTGAGAGGAGCACAGTATGTGGCGGCCCTTCAGCGGTCTGAGGGACAGTGAACTGGCCCCCTGTGTAAAAAGTTTGGGGATGCCTGCTCCAGAGGAAGGTCTTCAGAACTCAGGCCTTAGTTACAGATTAGAATAAGTTAATCACTTATGTCTTTAGAGGGATGCACACTTACACATAGACATATAGCTTAGAAGGTATATAAGTTCTGGAAAACTTTGCAATTTTGAGTTGGTCTGGCTATAATTTCCAATCCTTCTTCCTATACCCTGTAACAGAAATAGATACTCTCGTCTTTCCCAGTTGATCTGCATCTCGTTATCAGGCCAAAACAATAAGCAGCTCGCCCCTTGCTTTAGTCTGGGAACACGTTCAGTGGGTTTGGAGGCTTAGCAAGCTGAACATCTGCTAGCAATTCACTTTGTGTACCGTTCACAAACAGGGTTCAAATGAAGATACTAAGAGGACATCAGAGGAAAAGCGTTACTAGTTTTTTTGTTTCGGAGGTGTGCCATATCCACCTATTTGTTTTGTTTTCTCCTGGGTCCACAAATTATGTCAACACAAGAAAGAGAATTTTGTTCAATAGTGGAATAGTTGAAAGAGTTGGTGTGATGTGGACACATATCACTAAGTACGTGGAAAATATTAATAACATTGTGACTCTAATAAAATCCTTTGAGGACCTTGCTAGTATAAGGCAATTGATTGTTAGCAAAATGTCTCAAAAGACAGGGTTTGACAAAAATGGTGTTTTATCTTTCTGTAGTATGAAGTGGATACTGGTACCATCTATAACACGCTCAGAAGATCTCAAAGGAGGATGGCAGGGACTCCAAGCGTAAGTTCCTCTGCAGTTCTGGCTAACTTGGATGAATTGTTTCAAGTCTCAAGCAAAGAAATGACTATGACTAAAAGAAAGAAACTTAACACAGAACATCAAGGTTACATGAAATTTAGTAGAATGATTCTTACACTTTTTGATCATTACCATAACAGAAATCCAAAAATGCCTAAATGAGAGCCTTGTAGATGACAGACAGCCTAACAGTAAGAAACTTCTTGTCATGTTACTCCTGAGGAAGATTACACAATTCACCACAGAAATAACTGGGTTCATCACTAGCAGTTTACTCTGATAGGCAACCTCGTCTTTGATTCAAAATGTTTTAAAAGACAAAGATCACTGCTATCGTGCATCAAGGATGCCTTGGTCTTTTAAATCTGATTGAACTTTAAATTTGCCATGGGGACCTATAGCATAGGAATAATTTCAATCTGTACACACATTACTTCAAATAGTTAATATATGTATTGTCCCATCCCAGAGTCAAATACCCTAGAGAACAATTAGCAATTTGGGACACATATTGAAACATTTTGAAGTTTTTTTTTTCATATAACTTGAAATGTGGTATATAGACCCCATAGGGCTTTAACCATATCTTCATTTTCTATTAATCAATGTTGCATTGCTAAATTACAATGTTTAATACTGGGAAAATTTACCATAATATTTAGCATTGTTCATAATTAATAGTTGATCATTCCTGTACATACTTTAAATGTTTTTTCTCCAAGAATTTATAGAATATGGACCACTCTGATAATACCTTATGATTTAAGGAAAGTTATATACTTGGTGAATTTTCTTACATACATCAGACACAATACCACAATTCAGATTCGATTTAACATACTTTGCTATATGCTTACTTATAAATAAACATTTGACTAAGTGCTATAATAGGATGACATAATGAACAAAATACATTCTCAGTTCTCAAAGACATATAGTTTAGTCAGGGAAATAAGGTATGCTCTCAGATTACTTCTTCACTACAAACACATTCATGTACAGACATTTTCTCTAGCATCCAATTGGCTTCAAACACAAATATTACTTGACACTCTTCAAGTGTTCGATATTACCTTCATGGCAAAAATGAATACTTTTTTGCAAGATCCTTTACCTGACTCCTGCCTGCCTCTCCAACCTCATTTTTTTATTAATCCCTCTCCATCACCTCTATAATCCAATCATAATAACAAATTAATTGATCAACACTGTTATCTTGTTCTGATTGTTAGTTTTATGTTAGTTTTTAATTAAACAAACAAGAAATAAACATGTTCTCTTGGTAAAATAATTACAAGTATTTAATAATTACAAATATTACAAGTATGGCTAAAACACAGTCTGAACAGTATCTCAAATGGTCTGTCCCTTCCCCCAGTGGTAATCACAGTATCAATTAGGTATACATCCTTCCAGATGTTTAATACATTTACATGTATAATGTTGCTTTGTTTTGTATTTTAATCTGTAGGGGATCATATTTTGCACAGTCTCTGTGACTGATTTTATTCAACAAATACTTCAGAGATTTTACTATATCAGTGAAATAATATAGCATTTCCATAGCATGAATTAATAATTTTAATCTCTTTATTTATTATGTCTCTTCTTAATGCTTCAGATATTTATTTGAATTTCTCTTCCTTTTTTTAAATTACATGTACCAACAGTTAGTTCACTTTTTTGGTCCTTGCAATTTAGCTAGTATATGTTTTATTGATCAAATCTATATTTTGCTTTTTATAATTTCTGCACTTGTCTTTAATTAATTTCTTCCTTTAACAGAATTTACTTTGTGATCCTTTTAGCTTCCTGAATCAAACGGGGTTTTTAAAATTTATTTTGTGTTTTTCTTATCTAATAAATTCATTTAAAGTATATCTATGTACATATATTCCTCTAAGTCTCCTTTTGGTCACATCCCAGCAGTTTGATATGAGGTGTCATTAAGTTCTAAATAAATTATAATATTAATTTCTATTTCCTTTTTTAACTCAAGATGTATTCCACTGTGTGCTTTTAAATTTTTAAGTGTATAGGGTTTATGTTTGTTTTATCTTACTACATTTTGATAATTGCTTTCTAATTTTATTTCATAGTAGTAAGCATACTGTGTCCTATAACATTTTGATTTTTTAATTTGTTTCGAGTTTTTTTCTTGAAACTTAGCATATGGTCATTTTTTGAAAATATTTGAGAATAATTTGTATTCTTCTTTTGCAGTACAAATACCTGTGTTTGTAATATATGTATATTAAACTTAGTTTGTTAATTATAAAATTCAAATCCTCTATATTCTTTCTCACTTTTCTAATACACTTTGTCTATAAACTTAGTGAAATACATTATCACTACGATTGCAGATTTATCCATTTCTCCTTGAAATTCTATCAGTTTTTGTTTATGTTTTTTGAAACTACATAATTAGGTAATAAACTTTCATGACTTTTATATTTGTGATGGATTATTCTTTTTCAGTATGAAATACTCTCTATGGCTTTTTGATACCTTTTGCTTCAAATTCTGGTTTTCTGATAATGTCATACCTGTATTTCTTACAGTCTCTGTTGCAACTACAAATGGTTACCAGTTTACAGTGGTTCAACTTGCAATGTTTCAACTTTATAATGGTGCAACACGGATACATGCTCTGTAGAAACTACACTTCTAGTAGCCATACATCCATTCTGTTTTTTAATTCCAGTACAGTATTCAATAAATTACATGAGATATTCAACACCATATTACAAAATATCCTTTGTTCTAGATGAATGTGCCCAACCATTTGCGAATGTAACTATTCTGAACATGTTAAGTTAGGCTAGACTAAGCTATCATGTTTGTAATGTTAGATACATTGAAAGCATTTTTGCCTTATGATATTTTCAATTTACTATAGGTTTATTTGAAATGTAACCTCATTATAAGGTAAGGAGCATCTGTACGCAACTGTATTGCTATAATATGAAAGCACCCATAGACAATATATAAACAAATAAGCAGAACTGTGTTCTAATAAAATTTCATTCACAAGAACTGGTAGCTGGTTGGATTTGGCCTGTGGGCCATAGTTTGCTAACCCCTGCTTCAGGTGATACTGCCACAATCTAAGAACTTTGTTGCTATAATTTTGACCAAGTATTTTGTTTTCTTAAAGCAGAAAGATGCTGATTATTATGTGTTCTAAATAGATAGTAGCTTTCACAACTTTCCAAGCATTTCACAAGTTTTACACTTGTTAAAATATCTGAGAGGAAGGTACTAGATTTTATAAAGGTATAAACTCACAAGAAGAGAGAGAAAATGGCCGTAAAGCTGCACAAGGAGTTAGTAGGAGAGGCAAAATCATAAACATCATCCACTCAAGGTGAGACTGAACTTCCTAAGTAGCAACTTTGTTAGCAGTTACATGTACTTGCCTTAGAGGCCCTGAAAGAACCACTTTTCAAAAGACCTGACTTGCATTATTATCTTGTACACAGTAGAGACACCAAACAGAAAAACTAAAAAAAAAAAAAAAAAAAAAAAAAAAAAAAAAAAAAAATTGAGAAGTGTTTCTTTTTTGCATTTATTTTCCTCTAACATGTTTTGACTATATTTAATTTAATAATTACTGTTTTTTTCTTTGGCTTACATTCTTATGTAGGCAAAAATAAAACACCAAAGGGATTGTGAAAGCAGTAATAGACTTGTCATCTGCATTTTTTTTCTCAATTACCTTAGAAAGTCATTAAATTGCTCTTAATTTCCTCTTGAAACAGACATGTGTAAACATTAATTTCCCAGGCAGATTCATCAAAAAAAAAAAAAAAAACAACATTGAACAAACAGCGAAACAGAAGCAGAACATTTATTTGTGACCATTATTTTGGAAACAATGGAGCAAGAAAATTTAAAAGTAAAACTTGTACTAGAGTTGTGAAATTGAATGGATATCAAGAATGTCATGCCCTTTGTCGTTATGAACAAAAGGTCAGGCCTATTTGATCAGAATATGTTATTTTTAGTAAAACAATTGTATAAAAGTATTTTACCTCTTCTCTAATTCTGCTCAAAAGAACCAAATTTTCTGCTCTTAGTTTCGACTGTGAGTTTTAAAAGTTGTTTTTCAGAATGCCACTCTCTACGTTATTTGAAGAAAAGTTTCGAAGTATTTTAATTATAGAGTTCTATGGTTGACTCTAAATTTCCAAGTAAGTAAGTGTTGCGTCACTGATTTGGGGTGCCATCTTTTGCTTCTAGACTACTTTTAGAAATTCAAATAAATGAACAGAATATTCTCACTTCAAAGAGAAATAAAACTGTTTTGAAAGACAGCCTTTGAATGCAATCTTTTTCAAAAAGAGCCTATTAAGAGAAAATGGAATCCAAAAATGTCAACATCCATATTCGTCCTGAGAATATGTTTTCTTTTTGACAACAGCACTGATAAACTAAGAGTACTTTTTAAAACAAACACACTTTATTTGGTTATAGAAAAAGTAGTAGAAAATTTATGGTGCCAATACTCATAATTTCATCAAAAAGAAATACATTTCACGTATTTGATATGAGCAACTGCCTAAACCCACACAGTGTATATGAGAAGATTTTAATTCACTTAAGTGTGTGTGTGTATGTTTCCAATGAATCTATTCAAACCTGAAAGAATGATTTCTTGCTACAATGTTGATCAATTTTAAAAGTTGAAATATACAGAAAAATATGTTCTAACGTTATATAATTGATTTTGCCTTTCCATTTTTATAGATTACTATAAATACCCTTTGATCTAAAAGAAAATAGTCTTCCTCACTGGGAGCACAAAAGGTATTTAATATGACAAAGATTTTTTAAATAATAGTTTAAATAAAAACATTGTGGATAATAACACTTGCATTCCTACAGATAGGAGAAGATAAATACTACGGTCACTGTTAGTTAAATAAGGGTGAGGCAGAAATTTCAAGAAGGATGTTCTCTGTCAGGGATTTCTGGTAGCCATTTTCAATAATACATGCAGTTTTGCTTCAGGGCTTCACACCAATAAGGCTTAATGAGACAAAAAGGTTGTGTAAAACCCTGAAGAAAAAAAATGCATGTATTATTTAAAATACTTTTTGTTTTGTAATTTTGCCCATAATTCTCATAACAGTTTTAACATTTATTTTTTAGAAAAGAATGCAATCACAGGTAAAGATAATGCTCTTGGGTAGACTTAATGCTGTTACTTTTATTGAAATATTTTTATGTCTACGTAATTCATTTTCTTCCAAAAAACATTTTTATTATACCTTCTCAATTAAAATTTTCAATCACATTGAATAAGCACTATAGATGGTCATACAAATTAAATGATCACATTACCCAATTTACAATATAGGTTCCTTATATTTCTCTAAGTTGTCTGACAAATTTTTATTTTTAAAACATAAATATTTAACGTTAAACTTACAGGAGTAAAATGATCTATTAGAGATAAGCTCATCTTTCCATACTATTCCACTTTTAACCAAATCAAAACATTAAAACCTAATGATAATTGTGGTTTAGTCTTGAAAATATCTTAAAAATATACTCAAAGAAGGGAAAATAGTTGATTTTCTGTTTGTGCTTTTCATTTTAAAAAATTGGCGTAATACATTTTCTTTTTTACTTTATCTTTTGTGTTTCTAATGTGAAGATGTACCAGGCATAAATGAGCTGGTTCATAGGTTCCTACAGTTCCAACAGCTCAAACGGAATAATTCCTAATGACCAGGTCTCTTAAGATAATGTAATAAAGAAGATAAAGTAGGGTAAACATTAAGGAGGATCTTATTTTTTTAACAACATATTTATATAGGTATCAATCAGTATTAAGATCAGAAAAATGTACATTTTGATCAGTAATTCTGTGACAGTTGGAAGTCTGACTGTGGTTAAGAGAGGTCAAACTAGGAGAAGTTGAGGTAAAAGTGTAGCATATGGAAAATAAGGTTCAAACAACAAAATAATATTAGAGTTTGGTGACTTTCAGAATGAGTACATGGGATCATGAATTCAAAGAAAGGTTTGAGATCTGAAAATTGGGCCAGCATGTAAAAAGCACAGAAAAAATAAATAAGTAGTGGGAATTCAGGCAGACAACAGCATTTTTTTTCTTTAAGTATTTTGGAAGCACCTATGGGCAATAAATTCATTGACAGAAGATTTAATCACTGGAGAACTCATATTCCAGGCAGTAAAGCCTGTGTTTGGGATTACTGAAGTACAGTGTATGAACTAAAGCATCAAAGTTAAAAGAAGACAAGGAATAAGATTCATGAGTCTCGTTATTCCCTTTCCATTCTCAATTGAAACACCGCACTTACACACACACACACACACACACACGCACACGCACGCGCATGCACATACACAAAAACCTCTGTACAGTCTGGAGTCTGAGGTGTGGCAGATCCTAAAAAACAGTAAGGCAGGAATAAGTAAAAATTATAGACAGCCATGATTATTAGTTGTTTTAAAGGTATCTAACCTTTTTTTCCAAAGAGAGAATATGAGACTCAGAAAAGTTACTCAACTATTCAACATCACTGAAGCTGGTTCTTCCCATAAAATAAAACTATTGGGGAGATTACACATGGGATAACAAATGAAGATTCATAAGTATTAGGTGTTCCCAATTTTCATTCTCCCATTCCATAAAACCATCCCTAGTCTTCCTACAAAGAAGTACTGTAGGAACTTAACATATGTCTAGGAAAACAGAAAATCGTGCATATTGTCACTTTTTGTCTCTTTTTATTTTCAATTATACACATTTGAGGAGGAAGAACTTTCTGGAAGTAAGGTATGTCTAACCTCTGGAGTGTTGCAGCAGGTAGAATAATGTCTAGAAAAACATAAGGCTGCATGCTAAGTTAACTCCCTCTGCTAATGCAGTGGTATGGAATACGATTATAAAATATAAATCACCACGTAGCATGGATTTTCAAGGTCATTTGCAATTAGCAGAATCACAATTGTGAAGTCCGTGTATCATAACAGACTTTGCTGTGGAGTACAAAACTAATCTGTGCCATATACACTGTATGTCCAGATGATCTCAAATTAATTATAATTTCAGTTACTGTCATATTTGAAGACAGGATTGTATTATCCCATCCTCACTCTCACTATTCAGTGTTAGAAATCACTCTAAAATCAAGCTGTAATGTAACTGCCATTGGATTCTTCTCAAACAAAATGCAACCAATAATGATAAATTGATGTAGAGCCATTATTCTCCAGAGAGCCAAAGAGCTTTTCAATGGGAAAAAAACGGGAGGGATGGTGTTCATGACAATATGATAAGGTATTCTGGCATCCCTAGAGTGTAACTCTGGCTGATATACAGGTGTCAGAACAACACATCTTTATGGTGTGTGCTAATGGAAGAAACATGATGAATGCCCTTGAGCAGTGTAAGGAAGAGAAGCAGCAGCAGAGCCTGGGGACAGATGGTGCTGATTTATTACTTTGAAATGTCAGAGGGTAAGTGCTTTCTGCATATTGAGTTAGAGGTAATGCAGAGGTAACGTTTGAGATTATTGTTTTGGGCTTGATATTTTGATACTGAATTTGAATCAAAATCTCATTTCTTAAGCAGCCTTATTGACAAAAGAGATGGCTAGATTTGAAAAGGCCTGACATCTTTTGGAATATGCTCAGGAAAATAATGTACTGGCTCCATGGCTCATGAATGTACTTGAAATGAATACAGGCATTTTTTTCATTGTCTTCATTTCCTGTGACAATTAAAGTGTGATTCAAAGCGGCATAACCAAAATTCATTGTAACCAAAGCAGCTACCGTATTGTGGTTTGACGATGAGATTAAATCTAAAAGAGAATATTGTGGATAGAACATCCATGAACCACAAACATTTTCTTGGCTTTTACTTTACCAATCAGCTTTGTTTTATGTGGATCTGGTCTCAGAGAAATAACTACCACAGAATGATTCTGACCACTTCATTACATAGATACCACTTAAGATAATAGATGTCTTAAATTGTCTGATAGATTATTTACCCGAGTTACATTTTTGAGACTTCCAAGTTAAAGTGAGGTTATGTAAACTGTTTACTGATTGACTTTAAGACAGAAAAGAACCCTTTATTTTTTTATCATCTGTATCCTAGTATCTAAGAAGGGTGCAAGATTCTATACTGCACTATATTTGATCACATTTTAAATTAAGCATTTTCACTGCTGAACTCCAAACTGATATGTACAGTTAGAGATGTGTTTAGTTTTGTAAACTGTACAACATTCTATAACTTTTTCTTTTCATTCCACTATTTATTAAGATATTTTCATTGATATTTACAGTTTTCAAAAACAAGAATGATATTGTCTACTGCATAAAATTATCAGATTGAGAAGACTGAAATGCTATTCTTAGTTTCTCAATCTGCCTCATTTATCTCACTAAAGTTCTTCACCTATTTTAAAAAAAGTAATAATTTACCCTTATTGTAGATATATAAATAGTTTGTGGAATGTTTACAAAGAACATTGATCTCAGAATAAAATATCTTTACAAATAAGCGGGTAGCTAATATTTGGATATATAACACATTTGTATAGCAGTTAAAAGTCTTGACACTTATATTTTAAATGTTTGATAGATAGATTTTTATGTGTAACAATCCTGTAAGATAGTCAGCATCTGTATCAACTCCATTTTTTTTGTACATGAGATAACTGAGATTAAAAGGGAATAAGTAATTGGTTTATGGTAATTCAGCTAGAGAGTGGAGACGGCTGGATAATACATGTGTCCTCCAAGACAAGTGCTAATTATCCTATACCACTCTGTTTCTTTCTTTTCTTTTTTTGAGACAGAGTCTCGCTCTGTTGCCAGGCACCAGGCTGGAGTGCAATGGTGCAATCTCGGCTCACTACAACCTCTGCCTCCCGGGTTCAAGCAATTCTCCTGCCTTGGCCTCCTGAGTAGCTGGGACTATAGGCGCATGCCACCACGCCCAGCTAACTTCTGTATTTTTAGTAGAGACAGGGTTTCACCATGTTGGCCAGGATGGTCTCGATCTCTTAACCTCTTGATCCACCCGCCTCAGCCTCCCAAAGTGCTGGGATTATAGGTGTAAGCTACCACGCCCGGCCCACTCTGTTTGATTTTATGCACAATAGATATATGTGTGAGATCATCATACATGTTTATGGTGGACAATGATACATGTTTAGTCTGCTGTTTTAGAGAGAAAAGGCGATGAACAGAATGTAAGCTGGGCAAATAATACAGGTGCTTAATAAATATTTGTTGAAAATGAAAGCAATTAACATAGAGGACATTTTGGCTCTCTAGAAACTTATACAGGAGACAAATTTGGGGCATTTGTTGAGCATCTACTAAATGCCAGGCCCTTACTAAATGTAAGGTGTTTCACGCATATTCCAGATTATGTTGCCCTGTCTAGCTACTTTGAAGGAATTCTAATTAACTTTCAATGATGAGTGACAAGCTAGCAATAACACTAAAATATACAATATTGTGAGGAAACATAGAAAGAAAAGGAGTGGCATCATCCATCTTCCAACAGAGTCAAGGAAAATAAATACATCAGAAACACGGTTTAATATCGTGCTATAGACAGATAAGAAAAAAGCAAGAGAGCCAACCACTCAACATGCCAGCCTTAGGGCTGACTACTAGAGGGGCAGAAAAGCAAACATCAAAAAAGCTGCCTTAGGTTCACATGCTGTTGACTGACCAACTAATGCAGGGGCATTTGTGGATATGACTACTATGCAATCCATATTTACTCTACAGAAACTTGATAACAACTAATGAGGGTGTTAGACTTCAAAAGAAGATATTGAAGGATGTGGAAGAATCTCACTCCCTGGGGATTTCTAAACAGTACTTTTCTACCTGGCTATATAATGCCATCACAGTATTTCTAACATTTTCTACCAGTAACTACCATAGGGTTCTCATTACCTTCCCATCAATACCCTGTGTTTCCCTGCCAAACCTCTTCTGAATTTCTGTTTATAGGCCTCTTCATCTTCTAAAACAGTACTAACAAATCCAGCCAAACCCAGTCTCCTTTTTCAAATACAGTGTAAATTAAGCACTTTTTTTTTTGAGACAGGGTTTTGCTCTGTTGCCCAGGCTGGAGTGCAGTGGCACAATCTTGGCTCACTGCAGCCTCTGCCTCCCGGGTTCAAACGATTCTCCCACCTCAGCCTCCCAAGTAGTTGGGATTATAGACACCTGCCACCATACTCCGCTAACTTTTTCATTTTTAGTAGAGATGGGGCTTCACCATGTTGGCCAGGCTAGCACTTCTTTCAGTAATATTAGCTTTCCTGATTTGGCTGAAATTACGTCAGCAAAAAAAATTTACATGCTTGGTCATTAAAGGCGTCTTCACC
Organism: Saimiri boliviensis; assembly: GCF_048565385.1. NCBI lineage: Eukaryota > Metazoa > Chordata > Mammalia > Primates > Cebidae > Saimiri > Saimiri boliviensis. Next base: position 134,354,454 of record NC_133470.1, read on the forward strand.
AAGGAAGCACAGGGTAACGATCACAACAGGTTAAAAATTAGAAAATTAATTAATCAAACTTTCACAGACAGATTTGTTCTCAAAGTTAATTATTTAATTACAATGATTTTTCATTTATTGAGTAGATATCAGGAATGTTCAGTAAGCCTAGTTTTCTAGCGAGAAATGTAAGCTTTGAAAAGAGAAGGAAAAAAATATGATATTATAGGACTTTGAAAATATTCCATGCTTATTGTGAGAAATTTGGAAATACCAAAATGTATAGGAAGGTAGCATAAAACTCTCTGTAATTTCATTACTCAGAAATGAGTGTTGTTAACATTTTTCTCTAAATGAAGAAAGAGCTCTTATTCTCTGAATACACACACAGGTACATGCACACACACATGGTAGCAGTGATGCATGACAGGCCAGCAATAGCCAACAACAATGATTTTATAACCTCAAAAATGTTAAGATATTAGAATTATAAGACATAGATAATAAATAGGTTTAATATTTTTAATCCAATCAATAAAGAACTGAAAGTAAAATGGTCACAATTAAAGTGTTCTATGTACTTTCACTGTTTGGGAGGAAGATAAATCTATCGATTAACTTTAGATTTTGTTAATATAAGTAAAATGTTCTAGGTTCGCCAGCAAAATGGAGTAGCCGTATGCCTCTCTCTTCCAACTAAAATAATGCTGAGCATAAATAGCAAACAAGAAGAGGAAATCTCTGAAAGATGTAAAGAAGGTGGGCTGCCTAGGGTCATCAAAATATAAGGAGGGACATTGTGGTGAGTTCCCTGGGTATCTGTAGTATTTCTCATATATCCCAGATGGAGTTCTGTGGAAGCCCCCATCTGCATCTACCAACAGACACAAAGAAAATTTCGAAGAAAATCTTTTCCCTCCAAGCCAAAGAAACAGGAAATGATGGCCTAATAGAAAAACTTTTTGGCTGTAACTACCCTACTCAAGTCAAACACCAACAGAAACCACCACTTCCATCTCCCAGTACCACTGTAGTCTCAGCAGGCCTTGTGATGGGTTGATCTTCATCCCCTAACCCTGCTGAAGCAGGCAGTATCCTCCCACTCCCCAGGAGGATGGTGTAGGTGGAGCCTAGCAAGGAGCTAATCTTCCCGACTGTGCCTGATAGAAACAGGTGGTTCTTCAATTCCCTTCGCAGGTGGTACTGGTAGGTTAAACAGGGAAATTATCTTTTATGCCCTTGTCAGGGGAACAAGATAGTGCTCCCAATCCTCCTCAGTGTCTATGGGGTCTAATGGTGAGCTACGGCTCCAGTGCTGCCCAGCACAGAGACTCATCAAAGTAGTGAAAGTCAATGCAAGTAATACTTCACTCTTTCTCCCTCCCCGTAAGTCAGTGAAATCCACTGAAGAGCTGAGCCTTCACACCCACCCAGCAGCAATGAGATTGAACAAGGAAGTGTAAAGCAGAGCTACTTGACACTCCATCTGTTCCCCAGTCTTCAGTTGGGTCCAATTCCAAAATGAACTTCTACTTCTACCCTGCATCAACAAGATGGAACAAGCATAGTAGATTGGCTTGATGACTCTCTGCTCTTTCTTTTCCCTGGTGTTCGGGAGGGAATCAATGGGGATCTAGGCATCAAGTCATTGGAGATTGTGAGAGGTGCAGCTACTTGGCGTTCTGTTTTCCTCGACTCTCCTCCAGTGGTGTCATCAGGGTCCAGCAGGGAGCTGAGATTCTGCTAGCCATTCTGCAGCAGCAAAGTAGTATGAACCAGCTCTCTTATTCCCCACTCCCTAATGTCAGTGTGACTCAGAGGAGAACTGATTTGCTATATCTACTTGAAGGCAATAAGGTCATGTGAGTCAATGCCCCACTTTTCTGGCAAGCTGCTATCAGAGTCTAGGTGAGAGTTGAATTTTCATCCCACCTATCTACAATGAGAAGTGTGAATCAGTGCCCCACTTTTGCCCAGTGGCCCAAAAATAAAGGTGAACATACACATGCAATCATCTTTTACACTAGACCTCAACAGGAGGACTGCCTGAAAAAAAAAAAAAAAAGAAGAAGAAAAAGAAAGAAAATTAAGTATAGGAAACAGACTTTTAACGCAATATACAGAATGTCTAAGATTATAGCTAAAATTATTTGTCATACCAAGAACCAGAAAAACTTACAATATAACCTATAAAAGGCAATAAACAACAACATAAATCAGATATTGAAATTATCTTAGGAGTATTTTAAAGTAGCCATTGTGGAACTGCTTCAAAAAGCAATTATAAATTTTCTTAAATGAAACAGTACTCTCGGTAAAGAAATCTAAGCTTAAAAAAAAGAACTCTAAGCTATAAAATAACAAATTTAAACTATACAACTGAAAAAGGGAACATTGAAATAAAATGTCAATGAATGGGTTCAATAGTAGAGGAAAAATGACACTGGATAGAATTAGCTGTCTTAAAGAAAAAAAATTATTAGAATTTACCCAATCTGAACGACCGAAAGAATAAAGAATAAAATAAATGAATAGTGCATCAGTTGAGACATAAACAAAAGAAGTGGCTGGGTGTGGTGGCTCATGCCTGTAATCCCAGCACTTTGGGAAGCCAAGGCGGGTGGGTCATCTGAGGTCAGGAGTTCGAGACCAGACTGATTAACATGGTGAAACCCCATCTCTATTAAAATACAAAAATTAGCCAGGCGTGGTAGCAGGTGTCTGTAATCCCAGCTATTCTGGAAGCTGAGGAAGGAGAATTGCTTGAACCCAGGAGGTGGAGATTGCAGTGAGCCGAGATCGTGCCACTGCACTCCAGCCTGGGTGACAGCGTGAGACTCTGTCTCAAAAAATAAAATAAAGTGAAGTCACATTCATGTCATCAGAGTTTAATGAGAGAAGAGAAAGAGCAGAACTGAACAAATATTTTTAAAAATAATGGCTGAAAACTTTCAAAATTTGGCAAAAGACATAAACCTAGAGATTCAAGAAGTTAAGCAAAACACTAAAGGATAAATCCAAAGAAATCACTGTCAACACAGATCATAATCATATTTCTGAAAAATAAAGGCAAAGAAAAACATTGAAAGCAGCTAGAGAGAAATAAGGCATACCTATAGGGGAACATGAATTTGAATGAGAGGAGATATTTTGTCTGAAACCATGAAAGCTATCATGAAATAACATTATTTTTCAAGTATTGAATGAAAAGACCTTTCAATTGTAGATCCTATATTTAGTAAAACTACGATACAGGAATGAAGGGACAATTAAAACATTGCTAGATTAAGGAAAACAAAGAGAATTTGTTGCTAGCAGATTTGCTCATAAAGAATGGCAAAAGGAAGTTCTCTAAACAGAAAATAAGTGAAAACAAAAGAATGGCCAGACTTTCAGAAGAGAAATAAAAGCATTGGATTGGCTAAAAACAAGGATAAATAGAACAGATTCACCTTTTTTTTATGAGTTTCTTACATCATATTTGATGGTTATAGCTAAAATTTTAACACCAGCTGACATGCTGCTCAATACACGTAGGGGAAATACTTAAGAAAACTGCAGTCATATGTTGCTTAACAACAGGGATGCATTCTGAGATATGCTTCATTTCGCAATTGCATCATTGTGGAAACCTCATGGAAGGTATTTACACAAACCTAGATGGTATAGCTTACGGCACACGTAGGCTATATGGTATAGTCTATTGCTCCCAGGCCGAAAACCTGTGGCATGTTGCTGTACTGAATGCCATAGGCAATCATAATACAACAGTATTAGTGTATCTAGACATATCTGAATATAGAAAAAGTACAGTATAATTATGATATAAAAGATTTTTAAAATGGTCCTCCTATATAGGGGTACTTACCATGAATGGAGCTTGCAGGACTGGAAGTGGCTCTGGGTGAGTCAGTGAGTGAGTGGTGAGTGAATATAAAGGCCTAGGACATTACTGTGCATTCCTGTAGAGTTTGACATCACCATGTACTTAGACTACACTGAATATATTTTTAAATTTTTTTTCTTCAATAATAAATTAACCTTAGTTCACTATAAATTTTTACTTTATAAATTTTTAAATTTTTTAACTCTTTTGTAATAACACTTAGCTTAAAACATCAGCACATTGTACAGCAGAACAAAAGTATTTTCTTCTTTACATCCTTGTTCTATAACCTTTTTTCCATTTCTAAAATTTTATTTTTATATTTTATTTTTAAACCATTTCTGTTAAAAACTAAGGCACAAACACATTAGCCTAGGGCTGTGTGGGGTCAGGTCATCAATATCACCATCTTCTACCTCCGTATCTTGTCCTGTTGGAAGACCTTCAGGGCCAATACCAGGCATGGAAATGTCATCTTCTATGATAACAACGCCTTCTTCAGGAAAACACCTGTAGGGCCTGGCTGACGCTGATTTATGTTAACTTCTTTTTATAAGTAGAGGGAGTATACTCCAAATACAAAAAGTATAGCATACTAAATACTAGGTGACAGGAATTTTTCTGTTTCTTTATAATCTTATGAAATCACCATAGCATAAGTGGTCTGTCATTAACCATAACATCATTAAATTTGATAAAGTAGACTTTAGAACAAAGAAATTTACTAGAGAAAATAGGGACTGAATGATAAAAGGGTCAATTAATCAAGAAACATAATATCCTAAATGTGTGTGCACCAAGCAACAGAGCCTGAAAACACATAAGCAAAAGCTGATAGAGCTAAAAGGAGAAAATAACAAATCCACAGTTGGCCAGGCTGTTCTCAAACTCCTGACCTCAAGGGATACTCCCACCTCAGCCTCTCAAAGTTCTGGGATTACAGGCATAAGCCACTGTGCCCAGCCAATATGTTGTATACTCTTAATGTGAAGAGGCATGTGTTGTAGAAAGTTGTAGAAATTTTGGCATATTTCCTTCCTTTCACCACTCCCTCAGTTTTCTCCCTCTGGTATTCTCATTCAGCATGTATGGATGGAGGTGCTCCATCTATTCTCCACTTTTTTTTTCTAAACTCACATTTGTTTTAAAAAGTCTCTTAATTTGTGTTATGTTCTTGGTGAATTCCTTAGTGCTGATTGGCAATTTATCATTTTATTTCCTCAGTTCTTTGCAAGCTAAAGGCCATCCCATCTACTGAAATTCTCAAATTAATGACTATGTATATATACATGTGATTATAAGTATATATATTTCTAGACTTCTAATTATATGTTCTTTATCATATGCATAAAGATATTTTCAGATATGTAATGATTTTAAGTAGATATTCACTAAGTATTCTTCTTGGAAAAGTCACTTATTCTGTTATTTTATCTACAAAGAAAGCAATCAATGCCAAATCATTATAAGAAGTTAAAATGAGGCTAATAATAAACATTAAAAGAAGTTGGCTGAGCACAGTGGCTCAGGCCTATAATCTCAGCAGTTTGGGAGTCCAAGGTGGGCAGATCACTTGAGGTCAGGAGTTCGAAACCAGCGTGGCCAACATGGTGAAACACTGTCTGTAATAAAAATATAAAAAATTAGCCAGGTATGGTGGCACACTCCTGCAATCCCAGCTACTTGGAAGGCTGAGGCAGGAGGATCACTTGAACCCAGGAAGTGGAGGTTGCAGTGAGCCAAACTTGTGCCACTGTACTCAGGCCTGGGTGATAGAGTATGACTTTGTCTCCACAAAAAAAAAAAAGAAAAAAAGAGAAGTTATACAGATGTAAGTCTAAATAAATATAATAAATTTTGATACAAATATTAACAGTATTAAAACAAATATTACATTTAAAATATTTTTGGAAGACATAAGGAGAAAAAAGGTCTAAGGAAATAGATTTGTGCAACACACAAAAGCCCGATAAAATATTATCTTCAAATGAGTCTTCCTTAAAGTTCCAGCATCAATGTACATATTACTTTCTGCTTTCTTTCCTAATATTTAGAGGATTTTCTAAGTCAGTTTCATTGAACTGGATCCCTAGCTCAAAAATATGAACTTCAGTGGCAGTCATTTACTGTTATAACTTCTTTTTTTTTTAGACAGAGTCTTGCTCTGTTGCCCAGGCTGGAGTGCAGTGGTGTGATCTTGGCTCACTGCAACCTCTGTCTCTTGAGCTCAAGCAATTCTCCTGCCTCAGCCTCCCAAGTAGCTGGAATTAAAGGTGTGCACCTCCATATCCAGCTTTTTTTTAAATTTTTATTTTTATTTTTATTTTTATTTTTAGTAGAAATGGGTTTTCACCATGTTGGCCAGACTGGTCTCAAACTCCTGACCTAAGCAATTGACCTAGCTTGGTCTTCCAAAGAGCTGGCCTTCCAAAGTAAGCCACTGTGGCTGGCCTAGAACTTCATTTCTTCCTCTTTGAAGTCTTTCCATCCATCAAGATTTCTACTGTTCAAGTAGAAATTATATTGGAGAACGTTACTTCTTAAAAATCATTTAGCATTAGTACATATATAGCACTGTAGCTCATGAATGCGACATTGATGAAAATTAGATATGGGAGTGACAACAGAATTCGCCTCTGACATGAGAGAAGAAAGAATCGGCAAAGACAGATTTCCCATCTGTGTCCAAGGTCTCAAGGATACAACTTAAAATGTGTTGAAAGTATGGCTCTGCAATAATATGTGGGTCCTACATGGAGTTTTCAGTAGAATAAGACAAAATTGATATGACAACACTAATTGATATAATTCAATATATTCTAAATATTATCTCAGTGACCTGAGGATAAAAAAGCATACTCTTGATGGGTGACCAAAATAAAAACCACCTTTTATGTCTTTCTTGGTTCTTTTGCATGTACATATCCTGCGTCCTAAGAGGAAGAGAAAATAAAGTAGTTGCATCCTAATCTAAGTACTGTATCTGTCATTTGTACAAATCACATGAAGGCACAATCTTGAAAATTTTCTAGAAAATACACGTGTCTTGAGTCTTTCAAATGGACACACTTGAGTCATAGAGTTTTGGTCAGCTGTACTTGGTTGACTATTGAGACACTGTAATTAAAGAAAAATGTAAAATTTGTCAAAATACAAAATTTGAAGTAAATAATGATGTCATCTCACTGTAAAGAACTCGACATTCATTCAAGACAAATACATATTAAACAATACATATTAAACCATTTATACATGGTGTTTCATAGGCACTTGAGAATTTGTGTCATGAAAGAGAGAAGTGGTACTGGCCTTTCTGGAATTTATATTCTCTTGAGAAAGACTATTAAAACTACTTCCAAAATTAATTACAATTTAACCCAATACTCTAGAGGAGTACAACATATTTACAGATTTTATAGCAGGAAAGCCTACTTTAGCTTGGGATTTGAAAAGGGGAAAGAGAGACAAAAAATTTCCAACAGAGGGAATAACATGTGGGAAGCTCCAGAGGTGGGGAAGAACAGAATTCTTTGCAGGAACTCAAAGTCTATATGGTTATAATTCAAAGAGTGAAAGGAGATTAGTGTAAAAGAGGTATAAGAGCCCTACTAAGGGTTTTAGTCTTCATTCTAAGAGGAAAGGGAAGCAAATATAGTTTTCTAGGAAAGATAATAGCAGGATCAAAATGTAGTTTTAAAAGATCATTTTGAATAGAAAGAAATAACTATTTAGAGTATTTCAGCAGTTTAGGTAAGTAATCATGGTAGCTAGGTCTAAGGTGTGGGGTAGAAAAAGGCAGACATTTGAGATATTTAAGAGATATTTTAGATGTAAAGTTGTCAGGACTTTTACAATTAATCGGCTGTGGGGTGGAAGTGAAAAGAGAAAACTCAAGGATGATTCCCAGGTGTTTGCTTATATTATTGAATATTGTTATATATAAACTTTTGAGTGAGGGCAATTTGAGAAAGCTATTGATTTGTTCAGTTTTGTCCATGTCAAATTTGAATGGTTTATAATATACACAAGTGAAAATGCTAAAAAGAGTATATACAAGCCTGAAATTTTAATGTGAATTTTCATCGTGGCCTATGTTTAAATGTATTCAATTTTCAGTTAAATTATGCAAGCAAGAAATGTTGTCACCATTAAACAAATATTATGTCACTGTATCTCCAATTGTTTTTAAAGATCTTTTTAACCAGTAACTTGCAAAGACTGCCACAAGAATATGCTTACAACATTCCTGTTAATCCAAACTTCTTGAATTAACAAGTTATATATAGGAAACAGTCGCCTAAGAACAGGCTAAAAACTAAAAGGCAAGAGAGTAAGTGTTCATATATCACCTTATCTACTGCTAACTTGCCGATATTTTTTTTTTCATTTCTAGTTTGTCCCTTCACCAGCTGCTAAATTTTGAGAGGACCACAAGATCTAAAAATATCCTTCCCCACAGTCAAAGCACTTTAACATTCATCTTATTTGAAGAAAATGAATTAACAGAGAAGTGTCCCACTCATCGACACATATTTTTGAAGCTAATCCATCTCTGGACTCATAATCATTGAGTAGAAATGAAAGCCCTGTTGAACAAAACAAATTTTACAGATGTTGATGGGAGAATATGTAGCTTTTCCATACATTTTCAAAGGCGAATATGTTACTTCTTTCATATGCCTAAAATAGGTAGCACAGCCTATCTTAGAATGCCAGCAGTAGTGCTGCAAACACACACAGACTGTGGGAAAGTCACATGAATCACATTTGTGCATAACAAGCTGGCAAACTGTGACACACAAAGGCAAGAACGTGCTTGCTGAGTGTTCACTTTACTTGGTACTGTACTTCACAAAATGTTTTTCTAACACTCTTGATTCTTTGATTGCTGATGCAGCATCCTCCAGGCCTTCAAAAAACGATTTGCAGTTAAAATGAGGAAGATATATTTTCAGGAAAAAATGAACACTTGGTGTTATGTTTTTCCATTTCCAAGAAGTAGCATTAAGAGGAGCTGAAGCGGGTGGAGGCAGAGGGTTGCCGAGATTCTGGAGGGCTGGGAATACCACTTCGTATGAGGTAGAATTAAGTTTTGCTTCCCAAATGGTTCTTGTTTCTAAGATCATTTTTTATAATAAAAAGAGAACATTTGAATAGAAAATCTTAACCTTAAAATGCTTGAATGGAATATCAATTTTGTCAATATAATTTTAAATATCTGGTATTTTGCATTGCTGTTCACCCCCAGATCATTCTTTTGTACACTCTGTTAGAAGGCTCATTTGATATATATTTTTCGAATTAAAAAAGCAGAGGTAAGAAATATTGTTATGAAGACGAGCTGTATTATTTTTATTTCCTGATAAAAATCCAAAGAAAATGAGAGGACGGAACTAATTAACACTGACTTGGATTCTCACAATTGTCAATACATTTGAGGAAAGGAAGATATGAATGCTTCTAGTCCTTCGACCACCATATGAACATCATCCTCCTTCCATAATTACCCTGCCTTTGCCCTCTTCACCTTTGCATTACTATTCGGACGCCTCAGAAGTTCTTTCCCCGTTTGTTCCTTCTCCCGTTCTTCTCTTGCCTCTTCTCAGGTGTCAATTTATTAAAGAAGCCTTCTCTGGCCTCCCTGTTGAAATTGCAGACATCTCCCTCCCTTAGTCCTAACTCGTTTCCTAGTTTATTTTTCTTCATAACACTTACCGTTATATATTGTATTTGTTTGTTTTCTTTTTTCTTGGACCACTAGATTATTTTTATTTATTGGTATATATGCATATCTACAAGAGTAAAAATCAAATATTTGTCAAATAAATAAAGTAGTGAATGAGTGAACCAGTAGGTGAATGAGTAACTGAATATTGGGCATAAAAAGCACAAAACTGCTACTGTAAGTACCCTGTAGAAATAAAAAGGATCAGATTTTTCCACAAATGACCCATTATCAACCTCTGCTTAATTCTACTTTGACCTATAGGTAGCATCATATATTTTGTGTAAGGCAATAATTGAATGCTTTCTTTGACTTCTTATTTGTCAATGACATCATGAATGCTAAAGTCTTTCCAAACGTGTGCTACTAAGTTAGCTAGGCATTGAAATGCTGATGGATTCAGCTAGCTCTAGTGGGAGTTATTGTGTTGTTTCCTATCACCACTACACATTAATAGGTGTCTTGTCATTCTTTTTTGTTGCCATTAGATTTGCTATCTGCCACTGCAGACAGCTCTGGAGCAGATGTTTCTGAAGTATCGTTGATAACAGTGTCACAAAGATTGTGCAGAGTCAAAGGCCAACAAGCTTGACTGATGAGGAAGAGGTTTGGGCAGCTGATATATTGCCTCAGTGAGGGAGATTTTATACGTCCTATGGCTCAACAGCTTCTGAAAGCAGCCAGGCATTTTTAAACAAAAACCATAGCTGTGTAGCAATACCTGGTCTCTTGGTTTTTACCACTTTGACATCATTCATCTTTCTCCAATTTAGCTATCTTTGCATTATGTAGCCCCACAGCTGCTAAATTTGTGTCCTGCTACATTCTCTTTATTAAAGTTGCCTCTCAGTAACTGTGGTTTATGGTGCAGAAATCTGACTTACAGTATCACATGACTACACTGCTTTTGCCATTCTATCTGCTCTCAAGTCAGACTACTAGAAAAAAATTTAAATAGAGCACACTTAGCTTCTCAAAATAATCAAACCCCTGCCACCACCACTACCACCACAAAAGTCTATTACACCACTATGAAATACTCCGTGTTGTCATTTTGTAGTTATAACTATTTCTGAGGTGTATCGACATACTTCTGATTTCATATAATCATACTTTATGTGGGACATTAGAGATTATCCATTTCAATCTTTTTTTCAGACAACTAAATTAGTGTCCCCCAAAGATAAGTTTTTGTGCAAGATCACAAAGCATTTAACTACCTACATGAATATAGCTTACATTAGAGCCTGTGCAAACCTGGTTCCTGACGCCTGTTATCTAAAAACTCCCTGTGTTGATAACAAAAGATAAAAAGACATGTAACATTTATCTTCATAATTCTAATTTAACTTGCTGTTCTAAAATACACGTATAAAAATCTTAAATTAGGAAACTTCATTCAGCCAGTCACTATGTATTATGCGTCTACATTGTGCTGAGGACTGTACTGGGGTGCTGGGGATATGAAAGTTATCAAAAGAGACATAACCCCTGCCATCACCAGAGCTTACAATATACTGGGATAAACAAATGGGTAAGCAAATATAATTACAGTAAGGTATAATAAGTGGTAATACAGGAGAAATATAGCAAGCTACGGAAACATAGAACAGCAGCGCATAACCTAGAGTGTGATGGCAATGAGATATGAACAATAAGTAGGAGTTAGCTGGGTAAAATGTGTGTGGAGGCTACTGCTCACAGCAGCAGAGAAGCTCATGAGTGAAGGCTTTGAGGTGAGACAGTGCATGACATGTTAACAGACAGAAAGGAAGCTCAGAATGGCTGAAAAATAAGAGTGCCAGGAGAATAAGGCAAGAGACGTAGCTCAAGAAATACAATTGATCTGATGAATTTCACAAAGGAGCTATGGTTTTATCCTAAGACCAATGAAGACATTTTTCAAACAGGGGAGTCGCATAATAAATGTCTGGTTAAATAAGAGGACTCTAACTATAAAAAATGAGAATGGATTCAAGAGGGTAAAACTGGTGGCCTGAACTAAGGTAGTGGTAGTGGAGATAGTGACAAATGGATGAGGTCAACAGGAGTTTCAACTGATAGATCTAATGGGGCTTGGATACTGTTTTGATGTGTTGGAAGAATAAATGGAGAAACTATATATGACTACCAGCTTTCAAGCTTAATAAACTGGGTGAATAATGGTGTCATTCACTGAGATAGGGAATGCGGAAGAGCAGATTTGATTGTGGAAGGCAAAGAAATCAATGTTACACATGATATCCTAAAGGTGTTCTGAAGATACCCATGTAAAGGTATACAACAGGCCATCAGATATACATGCTCAAAGGTCAGGGAAGCAATTTGGATTGGAGATGTAGATTTGAGAGTCATTAGAACATGCATATTAATTGCAGCAATGAAAGAAGATGATTTTACTACTAATTTATATTCTCTCACAAGACAAATAATCAAGAAAATAATAGGCCATTAACATTCAAGCAATGAACAGAGAAAGAGGATACAGGTAAAAGCTCTGAGAATGAATAAACAGGAGTTTAAGACATTCATTGTCTCGGAAAGCAAAGAAAGAACATTTTTCAGGAAGCACTGGTCAAAAAATAAATCCCATATGATGCTGAGAAACCAAGTGAAATAAAAATTTTAAAATATCTGTCTGATTTAGCAACAAGTTATTAGCCTATTTAAGAAGAGTCATTTTAGTGATACAATGGAGTATAAGACTGATTTGTGTTCATTCATTCCTTTATGCAACAGATACATTTATTGAGATTCTGTCTGTAGCCTGGCATTGTTTTAGATGTTACAGATGCAATGTTAAGTACAAACACTATCCTCATTTTCATGAAACTTGCAATCGAATGATCAAGATAGATATCAATAAAACCGTCATGTTAATAATTATTAACTTGCAGCTCTGACAAGGGAAATTGTCATGTATGAGTACAAACATAGTAAGGGGCTGTGACCTGGAAGGGTTTTCTGTGTGTGCGTGTGTGTGTGGCGATGACATATGAAATAAATGTAGCATATGTAGAAATAAACAAGATATCAAAGGGTGAGGATACCGGGGTAAATAGGGTTCTGGGTGGAAGAGAGAGCATCTAGAAAGACCTGAGACAGAAAAAAAAATGCTTGTCCATGGAATCAAAAGAATGGCAGTGTGTCTGGGGTATAGTGAATAAGGGGGAGCTTGGTAAGAAACAAGTCTAAGAGAAGTGGAACAGGGTCAACTCAGTCAGGGTCTTGTTTATTCAGCTAAAGATTTAGTTATTATCTGAAAAGCAGTGGGAAGCCATTGAAGGGGCTTGTGTGCATGTATCTGTCTTGCAAGAGGGGAGAAGGAAGGGCTAATATAATCAGGCTTGCAATTGAAACGGTTATTCTGTTGGTAGAAACAATTCAAAGAGGTGGAGTTGGCGAAAGCAGACTTGTTAGGATCCAGGACTGCAGTGGTCCAGGCAAGAAATAACAACCGTTTAAACTAAAACAGTAGAAAAGGAAAGAAGAAAAGTGACTAAAGATTTATTTAGCTAACAAAATTGATTATTCATTCTCATTGATTAAATATGGGGTTGAGGCAGAAAGGTTCTGTTTAGCACAGCTAAGACAACTGTATCATCCCTCCTAAAATTTTGGGCCAAGAAATTGGGGAGTGTCTTAGTCTGTTTTCTGTCACTGTAGCAGAATACCACTGACTGAACAATTCAAAAAGAATAGAAGCTTGTTTGGCTCACTTTTTTGGAGGCTGGGACATCAAAGAGCATGGCACCAGAATCCGGTGAGAGCCATCCCATGGCAGAAGGCACTATGTGGCAAGATGGTTTGAGATCCAGAAAGAAAAAGGGTACCAAACAGCCATAGTAACTATCCCACACTCATGGATGATGGCATTAATCCATTCATGAGAGCACAGCTGTCCGAATCACCTCTTAAGGGCCTCACCTCTTAATGCCATCGCAATAGCAAATTTCAGCATGAGTTTTAGAAAGGACATTCAAATCATAGCACGGAGAAAAGAGCGGATAGACGTGAGCTGATGAAGTTTTTTTCTACTTATTTTTTTCCAGACTGTAAAGATTTAAATATGATGAAATACTGATGGGAGGGACCTAGAGAAAGGGAAGAAAGGTTTGCATACAGGAAAGAAGACTAATCAAAGTACACGTTCTCTGAAAATGCAGAAGGAGGTAGACTCTGGGGCATTTAGAAAAGAAGGAAAGAACAAGTTGCGATACAGGTAAGTTATGGAGCTGATGATAGGATGATGAGGATATAACCTGCTGATGGCTGATATTTTTTCTGTGTACTCCTTTGCTAAATGGTATATGATGGTGTTGAAGTTTGTCATGGCAGTGTGTATATTAATGAAATGTTAAAAAACAATAAAAGTGTTTACTATAGGGGATTGGTAAAATAAATTATGATAGATGTCCATACTGTTCTAGTATGTAGGATTCAAAAATTATCCTATAATAAGGATAGTTATAGAAGAGTATATTATTTTAGATAAAGGGAAACTATTCATTGTACATATATACACATATATACATACATACACACAAACACACACACACACACACACACATATATATATATATAGAGAGAGAGAGAGGTTTGTTTCTTGGAGACAGGGTTTCACTCTAACATTGGAGTGCAGTAGCATAATAACAGCTCACTGTGTCCTCAACCTCCTGGGCTCAAGTGTTCCTCCCGTCTCAGTCTCCCAGGTACTGGGACTATAGGAATGTGCCTGTGTAGAGGGAGACTTGTTTTGTTGCCCAGGCTCGTCTTTAAATCCTGGGCTTAAGCAATCCTCCTACCTCAACCTCCCAAAGTGCTAGGATTATAGGCACGAACCACTGCACCCGGCCCTCATTATATATTTGAAATAAAAATAATAGTTTACCAAACAGCATGCATGACACACTCACAATTAACAAAAATAAACATTGAATATAAGTAAATTAGAAAAGACTAGAAAGATGTATGCCAAAATATTAATTGCACATATTATATACACATATATTGTATATATGTATCTATACATATATGTATGAATAGAAAGACTACAGGTGATTTACATGTTCATTTTTGCAACTTTATGGACTTTACCAATTTTCTAAGTAAATTTGAATAGATGTATACATATTTATATCATTAGAAATATTTTATAAATTAAAATAAGCCATGTAATTCAAGAATAATGTATTGTATTTTCAAGTTTTATATGTTTTTAATAGTTCATTTCGAATTTCCTTGCTGTAACCCCAGCAACTAGTTCACTGTAGATGTTCCATATTTGTTGTTAACATAATATAAACTAAAGCTTTCATTTTATTTTAAAATAATAGCATAACATTCCACAGTTCAGTATAGATAGAGTAAAGAAATTGTTGTAGAATTATACTTTCATTGAAAAAGCAGGAGGCCGAATCATGTGTTAATAAAAGTAGGTATGACTTTTGTAAGCTCTTAGTATATCCCTGACACTATTAGCATTTAACACTATGATTAGTGATATTAGTACTTTCTCAAAGAATTACTAATATAATTAGCATTTATGGATGAGAAAAATGAAGCCTTGAGAGGTCATTGGGTCAAAACTGTTCACTCAGAAGTGACAAAGTTAGGTTTGGAACCCAGGTTTGTCTGACTCTAGAGGCATTGTGCTAGACAGTGATGAAAAGAACTAACCAGCTTCTGCCGGGCTGCCACAGAAAACTAAACCTCTGCTGGCAAATAGCACCATTTTAATTGAAACAAAACATCAAAAGAACTAATAAAAGAAAAAAATCTACTTTTTATTAATAGGTAAGCACCATTTATCAAACAAAAGATATTTGGACAGTTTTTCTGGCAGGCAAATTAATACTGCCAATGCTGCAGAAACAATCACAAGCCCTGTTTCATTCATTAAATAGTTAAAAAGGTTTTTAAAGGGCAAAAATAAAATCAAGTGAAAATTGAAAATGACACAAATGACACTTTTTTTTGTAGAAAAAGCTTTTAACAACTGTGGATTTGGTCTAAGGGTATTTGCTAATTGTGCTGCTAATTCAACCATTACCATCACTAGCTTTTATTCATATGTAGGCTCAGGAACACCAAGCAAGCTGGAAATGATATTGTTTTCTACATGTAAGCAAAGCCCTAAACCCATTTCCTTAATCCGTCTCCTCCTTGTACTCCCAAAAGACATGTACTCTGTGCTTGTTTTTAGGACTACCAAGTAAGATGTTATACTTATACTGATGGAATTTGATTAAGTGATGGCAACTACAAGTTGATAAAGTGAAACAGTAATCTTTGTCATCAAGATATTTGTAAGAGTGTTGTTTTAACTAATGCTGCGGGTTTTGTTTTTTGTTTTTTTTTTCAATATCTACTACAGCCTCTCTCCCACATCAACTAAAGAACCAAATAAGTATAAAGAAGAAAGAAGTAAATGCATATTTCAGTAGCAAGAGGCAACAGATATCTTCTTGCTGTTAGATATTCTCAGCTGGGAATATTTGGGAGGGTATGTTCGTTTGTTTTCACTTATTTGTTTTATTTTTTCCTGAATCCATTAAAAGTAGTAATAAAAATATTTCACATCTTTCTCTTTTCAACCTATAAGCTGAAAGGATTTAAAAATTGAATTCATCCATACAACCCCTATAAAAGCAGAAAAATGAAAGCTAAATATCTATCATATTAAAACAGAATTCACACAGTAATTAAGATGTAGTTTCACGAATGACAGTTTCTATTTTAATGACACATCAAACTACACTGTATTTTAACTCTGATAGTGAATTAATTAATGAGAATTATTTATTTAATACATAGGGCATTTAAAATGTGACCATCTTGGTTGATGGCTGGATATCTGAGGGATGATATAACACTGTTGTATTTGAATTCTTTCAATATACAGTAGAAATGGATTACTATCACATCACCCCTTGCCTTAGCATGAATTTTCCCTATAAGCAGAGGCTGAGATTGAGACAAAGGCTTGTGGAGGTAGTTTATTCTCAGAGGCAGGACTAAAGGACAAAGGAAGGAAAACAGGGAAGGAGAGAGAGCCCATATAAAGTGAAGCAGAGAAAAAGAAAAATCTCTGCTCTGATTATAAGCTGATCCCTGGGCTCCGCTCCAGAGAGACTAACTCACTGTCTCTCAGTCCCTTCATTCAGTCAGCACTTCAGAGACTAGGACTAAATGGCCTGAAATGGACAACATCGCAAAGAGAAACAAATTAGCTGTGTTCTGCTGCTTTTGCGTGTTTTCCCTGAAAACCCTCTCCATGCCCCACATTCAGGGAAGGATTTCCTTTGTTTCCCTTTTTCAACTCCTTGAATAGAGTACCCATTACCTTGTAGTTTGAGTGTTGGAAAGTTTTGAAAATCTGACAGTGTGTTTCCTAGCATTACATGGCAAGTGCTTGATCTTGAAAAGATCCTCCAAGGAACCTTATAAAAAATGCATCTGAGAATCATCTAACAAAAAAGAGAAAGGGATAAACACCCTTCATGATTCAGGAGTTGGTGTATGAGGAGTCGATTCTTTCATACAATTGGGTCGTGCAAGCTTAAGTGTGAACAGGTTTCAATGGGTACTTCATGCTTCAGCATCAGAGAAGCTCTGGAGTAGGAAGCACAGGACTCAAGGTGCTGGCTCAAGGCAAGGCACTGTCAGGCTCCACCTGTAAGAAACTGAGAGCAGCTATTCATGTGTGAACTGGTCACTCTGGTAGGTCGCTGGCATGAGAGGTGGAGCTGAGAGGATTTGAAGTGATGTGCAAGAGGTGTGTGTCTGTGTATGCCTTGTTGGGTTGGGTTCTCACCTTCCTATCTCTGTGGGAAGGGACACCTGACCTTCATAATTTTTCTCCAACCACTATGTGGATCACTTTTTCTGACTTCACTTGTAGGACTTTTGTGAGCTTATTCAACCTGCCTCTCCTTCCAAATGGAAGATGACTGTAATAGTTGCCCTCAGATCCCCTTTGCCATCCTGTCATTCCTTTGATTACTGGCTACTTACAGCTCAGAGCAGCTCTGTTTTCTGAAGAATTATGCTAGGAAAGGACTTTCATCACCCAAGAAGATGTGCACCCACCACCACCAACCCAGATGACATCATGCAGCCAATGACTGACTAACCAACTGATTCATAGCTCTCTTCAAGGCCATTCTTATTCTATGGTGAAATTCCTGCAGCAGTGTTCTGATAAACTGACACTTAAAAAGTCCTGATTTGTAGTTCTTTGTTTTCCTATTCTTACACTCTGTTCATTCAACACAGCACTTCTAACACCAGATATACGGGTCGGGGGGTCCCTACACATCAGGCAGTTCTGTAGCAGACATAAGCCCAGTGTCCTCTAATCCAATTCAATTCTGACACTGTTGACCTGGAGATAATGTCAGATACCACAAGTTAAGATCTCAGTCTCATAAGACTGCCCCTCAACTAAGGCACCAATCACAAATCCCAGGTTGTGACCTGTACCTCTCACCAACTGGCTTTAAATTGGGGTTCCCATGACCCCTTTCTGGGGTTTGATTAATTTGTTAGAGTGCCTCACAGGGCTTAGATAAATACTTTATGTTTAATCATTTATTATAAGGATTGATCCAAAGAATGCAAAGGAACAGTTAAGTAGAAGAGATGCATAGGTGGGCTAGAGGAGAAGGGACTTCACACTTCCATGCGCTCTCCAGGCACGCTACTCTCCAGGAACCTGCACGTTGAGCCGTCTAGAATTTCCCAAACCCTGTCATTGTGGGCTTTATAGAGGCCTCTTTACATAGCCATAATTGATTACATCATTGGCCACTGGTGATCAACTCAATTTTCAACCCTCTCTCCTCCCTAGAAGTCAGGGAGTGGGGCTGAAGCTGTGACCCTTTAATCACATATATGGTTCCCCTGGCAACTGGCTCCCACCCTGAGGGTATCCAGGAGCCCATAAAAAGTTGTGTCATTAGAACAAAAGATGGTCTTATCACCTTAAAAGTTCCAAGAGATTTGGGAGGTCTGCGTCAGATGCTGCTGTGACTCAGCAAATTGTAAAAAGTCTTAGGAGCTCTGTACCAGGACAGGTTGGGTGCATATCTTATAATATCACAATATCTCCATAGTTTTTCTTGATTTCTGTGGTGTAAGTTCTCCCATTACGGCTCATGTCATTCATTCTACCAGTCTGACACTACTAAACACAGAATTGGGAAGAAATGTGTACAATCTACTCTTACAAGCCTGTCCGAGAACACTGCCCACTTCACTCCAGAGCTTCCTGTGGGAGCAAGGTCAAGCTAGGTTCCAACTGAAACCACATTATTTTTTCCTAGTAACTTTCCCTGCCCTAGCCTGATTCACTCACTTCCCTATAGACTCCTTCTGAGAAGAAGAAGTCTGCAGTGGCTATAATTCATAGTCCCGAGATATTGCCACTGGTCTTCTTTACTGAGAGCCTCAACGAAGCACTTAATTCTTGCTATTGATTCTCCTTCTAGGGAACCCAATCTAAGACAATGACAAAGAGAATCAGCTGCTGCTCTCATCTTTGGCTGTCCATCTACTGCACCTCTAGGCACATGGTGTTCCATTAACTGTCTCGGTAGAACTCTCTGGATTAGGTCCCCTGGCTACCACCTCAATCCTTCCTCTTATTATAATTGTGCCCACTTTGCTTCTAATGACTAAGCACAACAACTTTGCCTCTATTATTTCAGGATCCCATAATTCCCCATTGTTTTTAGGGAACTGAGGTCTATAGTCACACTCTTACCATAAGCCCTTGCCTCCAGAGGATGGCCACCACTATACTTCTTGATGACTATATCACCTTTCTCACGTACACATTCCTTATCACTTTTGTAAATGGACTGTCTTCTAGACCTTACTGAAGGAACATAGACACTGGTACATTTTCTGGTCACACATAATAAACCCATCCTATCATGCCCATTTCAAAAAGCATTTTGATCCCTTCTTACGCTATCTTCCATGGCAGTTCTGAAGTTTCCACTTTATTTACTTTGGGCCATCACTTCGTTCAAACTTCCAAGTGTCATCCTAGCAGCATATCAGCACCATCGTCTAGGGACATTGCCAGGGTGTTTAAAATATGTATTGCAGGCCGGGCGCGGTGGCTCAAGCCTGTAATCCCAGCACTTTGGGAGGCCGAGGCGGGTGGATCACGAGGTCAAGAGATCGAGACCATCCTGGTCAACATGGTGAAACCCCGTCTCTACTAAAAATACTAAAAATTAGCTGGGCATGGTGGTGTGTGCCTGTAATCCCAGCTACTCAGGAGGCTGAGGCAGGAGAATTACCTGAACCCAGGAGGCGGAGGTTGCGGTGAGCCGAGATCGCGCCATTGCACTCCAGCCTGGGTAACGAGTGAAACTCTGTCTCAAAAAAAAAAAAAAAAAAAAAAAAAAAAGGTTCTTTGAACCAATAGCAATGAATGATTCCAAAATAGCCCTGTATTGGAGGTAGAATCTAGTTCTCCTTCCTGGTTTCTTTTTCAGTTTCTCAAAGTCCACCCACCATTTATACAACTTTTATCTCAGGAAACATATGCAACTTACTTCTGTTAATTGTTGGAAAAATGATGAGTAATTTGGTTTGGGAGTACACAGAAAATTGAGGAAGGCCTTTTATTTCCTAGTTTACTGCCTCTTTTCCCTTCCTTAGTGCTGGTATGGTTTCCTGGCACTGATTTGAGAACTGTAATTACTGGGGACCATGGCTGTTATCTCCGTTTCCTTGAGAAGAAATGTGGGAAGGAACTTGCCATGAAGTACATAGGGTGGAGTAGAGTGGAGAGGGAGGTGTTGGGTTGATCTGAGAAGTGGTTGAGATGGCCACAAATTAAGAAGTTAAGGGGCCGGGTGCGGTGGCTCAAGCCTGTAATCCCAGCACTTTGGGAGGCCGAGGCGGGTGGATCACGAGGTCAAGGGATCGAGACCATCCTGGTCAACATGGTGAAACCCCGTCTCTACTAAAAATACAAAAAATTAGCTGGGCATGGTGGCACGTGCCTGTAATCCCAGCTACTCAGGAGGCTGAGGCAGGAGAATTGCCTGAACCCAGGAGGCGGAGGTTGCAGTGAGCCGAGATCGCGCCATTGCACACCAGCCTGGGTAACAAGAGCGACACTCCGTCTCAAAAAAAAAAAAAAAAAAAAAATATATATATATATATATATATGTATGTATTGCAAAAGAGTATATACATATTGATAAATTCTCACTTATTTAACTATATATTTTCTTACCGCAATCCCACCTGATCTATCACCTTCAGAATCCAGTCTCATATACACTGTGTCAGATGCTGCTGGTACATATTTGCTCAGTTCTTAATCTCTTTGGCCTTCTCCTTTTCCTACCTTACCATATCAAACACCGTCCCATCCAGGTTATGTGGGGCTCTAAGTATTGGTTTAGCAGCCAGGAGGGGAGCTGAGGATAAAACGCGAGGAGGCACAGGTTTTCTTGCAAGAGACGCATCTACATTATTTTCAAGCAATATGAGAGTAGTAGCCTTTAACAGGGAGGAGTATATTGTAGATTTTATCTGCCAGCCCAGAATATTCAGAAAAATCAGAGAATTCAAAATTGTTAAAAACATCTTTATTACGATATAATTCACATACGACACAATTTACTCATTTAAAGTGAAAAACTCAGTTTCTTAGTATGCATATTCGCAGATGTGTGCAACCATCACCAAAGACTAATTTTGAATATCTTCATCAATTATTAAAAAATTCACACCCTTTAGCTATCAGCTCCCTATTTCTGTGAATAGAGACTGCTCCATATTATATGAGTTTTTGTGTGTGTCTGGCTTCTTCCATTTAGTATAATGTTTTCAAAGTTCATTTATGGGTTGTAGAATTCAAGGGTATCAACCAAATATCCCTATTCACATTTCAGATCTTCTCTCCTTCTCAACCGGGGCCTTTTCCTTGGTGTAATAAAATTGACAGAAGTGGGAACATAATCCTTCTCTGGGCCTGCACTGCCCTTATAATTAATTCCTGGGCCTGATCTTCTGGTTGCAGAAAATAGAAGTATTTTTAAATGTGTCCAAGGTGCTCTTACTTTCACACTTCACCTTAAATTGGTGATAAATCACCCTCAGCTTTTCATTGTTTCTCCAATGTATCTACATACTCAGCAATAGCCAGCCGTTGTCCATTTTCCTGATCACTACTTATCATTACTACTTGTCCTGAACCTCTCAAATTGAGATATATCACTACTTATCATTACTACTTGTCCTGAACCTCTCAAAATGAGATATATCTTGAGATATAGCCATTGCCAGTGCATTCCCTTCCACCCTGAGAATTTTAACAATTGCATTTCTATAACATACCGAAGGCTATCCATCTTCCACCTACCATCAGTGACACTGTCATTTCCAGACAGCTGATGAGTGATCCAACTCCAATATTTCATTTCCAGACAGCTGATGAGTGATCCAACTCCAATATTTCATCTTAAAGATCCCTTCCTCAGAGCATAACTAGCACCAACTATTTTAGGTCAGAGTCTCTGTGAAACACACCCTAAAATGGATATTTGCATATAAAAATTTATCGATTGCTCTCTGAAACAATATCTATGAAGGAGTGAAAGAAGCAGGATTGGGCAAAGGAATAATTTCAACTGCAAAGAAGTAGCAACAAGGCCTCATCTAATCCCACAAGGAACGTTGGAACTGAGATGACCCTTCAGATTTCTAAAATGACCAATCATGGGATGTGGGCTGCTTTGATGTAGAGGCATAAAGTTGGCCAAAGTAGCTGTCTTCAATGGAGGGCAGTGCCCAGGAAGACGCTAAGTTATTCAAGCTTTCAGCCCTCATCCTAAAGGAAAGTCTGGGGCAATACATTATAGCATCCACTGCAAGGTGATAACCCAAAACTTGTCACTGCCAAAGGCTGCCATGCCTCCAAAATCTCGGTTTCACCTTCCTATTTTTCCAACCATCACACTCTAGTTTTCAAATCTCAGGCCCTAAAATACCAGGGCTTCAATAATCTTTGAACTGAGTATTTCCAATCCATTGATCCTACTATATTTGTTTTATTCCCCACTTCCTTGAATTCCTCTCCCCTTACCTGTCTTAATTCCCTGATCAATCAATATAATCATTGACTTGCACATAATATAGGGTAATACTCCCTGTCCCCTCTCATACCCTTATTCTCTTTTGTCAAAGTATAACTCTACCTATATTCAACTGCTATGGACTAAATTGGGTTTCTTCCAAAATTCATGTTAAAGCCCTAACCCCAATGTTACTGTATTTGGAGATAGGTCTTTGGAATTAATTAAGGTTAAAATGAGGTCATAAAGGTAGGGCCTTAATTCAGTAAAACTGGTGGCCTTATTAGAAGAGAAAGAGAGAGAGAGAGAGAGAGAAATCCCACTCAGAGGAAAGGCCACGTGAGGACAGAGTAGCTATCTACATCACAAAAACCATATCTGTCCACCTAGTGATAGCTACAACCACATTCTTTACCTTCCTACTTGCTACCTCAGATAAAATATCCATGTTGCTATCTAAACCTCATCCTTCCTTTTGTGTAGCAGACCCTAGCCCCTCTCCATTACTCAAGGGCATCTTTCCAACAGTTTCTTTCACATCACTAATTGTTTCCTCTCTCCTAGATTGTGCCATCAGTAAACACACATGCCATTATTTCTCCCATCATTAAAACAAACAAAAAAATTGTAGTCTTCATCTCCCCCACTAATTAATGGTTCATTTATTTGCTCTCCTTTTCAGTAGAACTATTTGAAGAGTTGTTTGTACACTGCTGTTTCCAATTTATCTCCTCCCATTCTCTTAAACCCACTCGAATTCAGCTTTCGTTCCCCGCTACTCCACTGAAACTGCTGTTTTCAAGGTCATCAATGACTTCTGTGTTATTAATTTCAGTGCTGAATTTCCATGCTTCAGTCTACTTAATACAACACAGCAGTTCTCAAACTGGGGTGATTTTGCTCACCAAGTGTCATTTAGCAATGTCTGGAGACACTTTGGGTTGTCACAAACTGGCAATGAGAAAAATCCTACTTGGAGAGACAAACCCTACTAGCATCTCGAAAGTAGAGTCCAGAGATGCTGCTAAAACTCCTACAATGCATACATAGGATAGCACCCCACTCCCCTAACCATCAAACACATAATTATATAGCCCAAAATGTTAATCATGCTAAGAATGACATGCCCTAACCAACGTCATCGGGCACACTTAATAGATTTGCTGTGGTTGGTTTTCAGGATACTACACTTTCCTGATGTCCCTCCTACCTGACTGGGTACTCCTCAGTATCTGTTGTTAATTCCTCCTCTTCTCCCTAACCTTCTAAGGTTGGACTGTCTCAAACTTGATTTTGACTTTTTCCTTCCCTATCTATACTCACTCCCTAGGTAGACTCCTCTGTTCTCATGGACTTAAATGCCACCTCTATGCTGTTCACTTCCAAAGTTGTACTTTTGTCAGTCCTTTCTTCAGGTTACTGTACTGGTTTCTGTACAGACTTCTGTGCTGATTTCCATACAACTGCCTACTCACACCTCCACTTGAAATCTAATAGGCATTTCAGAACATAGTAATGTCTACCATGAAACTTCACACCTTCCTTAACAAACCTGCTCCTTTCAGTCTTCTCTCTCTTAGAAAATGAAAATTCCACTCTTCGAGTGGCTTAGGCCCTGAAACATGGAGTTATCTGTGACTTCTCTTTTTCTCTCATATCTTAAACGCAATCTTTCATCTTGTCTATCTTTACAATATATTCAAGATCTGACAACTTCTTGCTATCTCTCCTTTTGCTTCCCTGTTCCAAGCCATCATCATCTCTCACCTGAATAACTGAAATATTGTCCTAACCTGTATCTCCGATTCCACTCTTTTGTCTACCACATTCTATTCTTACATAGAAGCTAAAGTGATCTTTCAAAAGACATCTGCCCCAAACCCTCTAATGGCTCTCTGTTTTGCTTAGTATAAAAATCAAAGTCCTTATGACAACTTACAAGGTCCTGTATGCACTGGTCACTGTTTACCTCTCTAAACTTACCACCCACCGCTCTCTCCCTCAGTCACCTTTCTCCAGCTGCACTGATCCCCTGCTATTCATAAAATCTATCTGGCATATTTCTACACTAGGGCCTTGATAATGCAGTGCTCTTGTAAGATGGCCATAGTCTTGCAACCCCATTCCCTTCAAGTTTTTGATCAAATATCACTTTTTCAACGAAGCCTACTCGAATCTCCCCATTTACAATTGCAAATAATACCCACATATATATAGCTCTTATTGCGCTCTATTTGTCTTTTTCCCAATGTGATTATCATCTTCTAACACACTATGTCATTTACATATTACTTATTATCTATTATCTTCTCCGCTCTCCCTACCCCAGAGCAGTGATTATTGTCTGTTTTGCTTTCTAACATATCTCAAGTGCCTAGAAGAATACCTAGTACGTATTATATACCCACAAAATGTCTGTTGAATGAATAAATTTTGACTAGCAGAAGATTTGGTGCCAGTTTCTGCCACTATCTTTACAATACACTAATATTTAAGGGCAGTGGGAAAACTCCATTTTTTTTTTCTATGTCTTTTACAGGAATTTTGATGAAAAGTTCAAAAAGTCTATATTTCAAGCCATAACGCAGCTTTCTCTTATACATGATAATTTCAGGTACAAACTTTGCTTCAGTTTGTATATATCTTCATTCCTCTTTGTCCAATGCTGCTTCTTAGACATTTTATAGAAGGATCAAAACTTTGTATTCATTTTGCAGCTTATTCTACAGAGAACACTAATTGTGTTCTGCGTTAGCCCGTTTTCATACTGATACAAAGAACTACTTAATATTGGGTATTTTATGAAGAAAAGAGGTTTAACTAACTTACAGTTCTGTAGGCTGTACAGGAAGCACAGCTGGGAGGCCTCAGAAAACTTAGAATCATGGCAAAAGGAAAAGAGGAAGCACATCTTTTCCATGTCAGAGTAGGGGAGAGAGAGACAGAAGGGAGGTGTGCCACACACTTTTAAACCGTCCGATCCCAGGAGAACTCACTCAGTCACTATCTTGAGAACAGCAAGGGCAACGTCCACCTCCGTGACCCAATCACCTCCCACAGGCCCCTCCTCCAATTCGACATGATCCAGGCAGTGACCCAAATCCAAACCCTATCAGTTCATCTGCATATCTAATTCATTTTGAAGCAGCACATTGGCACTCTTCCTACTACACCTCTCCCACCCTCATCCTCTACCACTTTTTTTTTTTGAGAAGAAATTGGCTTTCTGTACCAAATGTTTCTTCTCAATGTGCTCTTCACTTTTTCTTTCTTAACCAGAATATAGAAAAACCTTTGGTTGTTCTCTTACGTTGAGAACAAAAGAAAATCTTGGAAAGCACATTCTATGACTCTAGGTACTGAGCAATTCCCACAGATAGTTTCATTTGCATCTTGGGAGAAGGCAATTGAATCCATTCTTTTTTTTGGTATCATCTTTTTCTTTCTTCTGAATGCTTATTTTTCATCAAACACTAGAGATAATTCACTTAGTTACCTAGCAAAGTCATCATTTTATTTTCAGCCTGACTCATTTCCAGATACCTTTGTAGGTACCAACTCTCTTGGGTGCTTTTAGGCTTTTCTCTTTCACACATTTAAATAAAAACTCAATGTCACACAGTAAATTTTAAACAAAGATACACAATCATTTCTTCCAAATGCATAACCCACCTAGGTTTGTAAACCAAAGAATTGAAAACTAAATGACTTATTGAGGCCTTATGATAAAGCCAAGCATAGAGTAGGTATCCTACTCTTAGAAGGGCACCACAGGTCTCATAGACCTATGTGCAAAGAACATTTGTACTTTCTGCCACCCTATGCTTTGAAGCTGTAAATATCTTTCTGGACCATTTGATTAGGCTCATTTTTATGTTTGCCTTTCTTTGTGCTGGGAAATTATTAAAATCAAATCTATTCTGGAGATGTAGGTTTTGTATTATGTTAAACTCTGAATTTTAGTAATTTATGATCTGATGTAAGTTTTCTTTGTATTGTCAGAAAGCAATGTAGAGTTTGTGTTCTAAATTTCTTCTTAACTGTCTTGATACACATGGAAGCCATATGCAAACTTTATGTATTTGCAATGATGTGACTATGATCTGCAATTCACCAGGCCTGGGCCAGTGTTAGTTTATTGTAGTCACTACTCTTGTCTAATACATTAGTTAGTACTAAGTAGTTCTGTTGGCCCCTGCCAACATATACTTTCCCTCCCTCTCATTCCTCCAACCTGAATCCAGATTACTTGGGTTTAGAATTGGCAGTTGAAAACAAGTTTATTCATATACATGTGTATTTTGCTGATAATAATTAAAAATTTAGCTTGATATTCAGTTGCTGAAATATACGAGTGGGAAAGACAGAAAAATAGTCAAGGAAACTGGAGGATTACTGGGACGTGGTGACACATTTGAAGTGCGTGGTAGTCACTTGTAGAAAACTAGATAGGCAGTGCTTCCTGAGTCACTGGGCTAACTATCAAGATGCATCATGTTTACAAACAAATAGTGGGATAATGGCAAACTCACAATTTATTTCTCCCACTGCAATATAAACCAGATAGAACAAATTTTAAATGTTCCTGACCTCCCTCTCGGTATTCAATGGTCACTTTTCAGGCATTTTGTTAACACCTAATTTGCTGCCTTCTTATAAGCTGGCTTTGATTAAGAGAACTTCTGAATACTTAGAATTGAAAGGGAGTTTAGAAATTATTTTGTCCTGGTGGCCTGGCACGGTGGCTCACGCCTGTAATCACACCACTTTGGGAGGCTCAGTTGGGCAGATCACCAGGTCAGGAGATGGAGACCATCCTAGCTAACAAGGTGAAACCCCATCTGTACTTAAAAAAAAAAAAAAAAAAAAAAAAAAGTCGGCCATGGTAGCCCACGCCTGTAGTCCCAGCTACTTGGGAGGTTGAGGCAAAAGAATCGCTTGAACCCGGGAGGCAGAGCTTGCAGTGAGCCAAGAACATGCCACTGCACTCCAACCTGGGTGACAGAGCAACACTCCATCTCAGAAAAAAAAAAAAAAAAGAACGAAAGAAATTATTTTGTCCATTGGTCTGATTTATACCAACAGAAAACTAAGGTCCAGAGACTTGAAGAACTTTCCCAATCCATCCATAAATTTGGAGACAGACTAAACTAAAGTTCCTGAACCACCACTACTATGCTTTTTTCTATACCACATTGCCTAACCCAGGAATTGTTGATAATTATGTCTTCTTTTTCAAAAACTCTAAATACATTACCAGCTACCCTTGCATATATTTGAGCTATGATATTCAGTCACTTGCAAGATCACTTTAAAATATCACCACAATGTTAAAGGATTGATTGTAATCATGAGTGGGGTTTGCTGACATTTTCCAAAAATAGGGCAACTTTTCTTACTAAACAGTAACCATAGAACATTTTCTCCCTTGCTAAGACATATTACACATTAATCTGAGAATTTAAAAGGCTATTAAAATAATGGTGCTTGATAGCAAGGAATTTGTACGTGTTCTTCCTAAGTGGTCCACATAAATATCTGCTGTATACTGCTAAAGAAACATTCACAAGACTTCTCATAAGTGAAATCAACTGACCTTAGTAGCTTGAAGGCTCCATCAGGGAGCACACCAAAGTGCAAAGATTACCACACTGTTGTACTACATTACACAGATAGCTGACTTGCTTGTCACCAATTAGAGCAATAGCCCTGACTTTCTGTAATGCACTCTCCATATTCTTCTTCCACATTGCAATTAATACTTGTAAGAAAGCAAGATGAAGATGAGAAAAATACCAGTAAATCACGTTTTATCAGCTTTCAATTTTTGTTTGTCATTGACTGCTTTGTCCCTCCCATCCCTCACAGCTTGCCAGGACTGCATTTGCAATAATGCTCATAGTCACTTCTTTCTATATTTTTCTGATTGATTGACAAGCTGTAGAGCAGCACATTTTTCTGCTCTACCATTTTCCCAGTGGGCGGTACTGCACAATAGCGATGAAGAACAGTAATGGCACTGCATCAAAAGTCACTAAAATATAAATATGACATGAACTTCTGCATTGCATGAAGCTGAATCCCTTTATCCATTTACTTACATCACTTTTGTATGTGGCAGTGAGGGGAAATGTTAACCCTCTGCTTTCCAAACCTACTCAAAGACAATTTGACTCTAAATGCTCTTTGGAGACACGCACTTTAACATAAGTGTATTCTACGACTTTAAGCACAGCCACTCTTTATATTTATGCAGCCTCCTTTCTAAGCACTTCCTATCAGAGAAGATTTAAAGCAGATGGAAATTATTCAATGTAGTTATGAATTGAAAGCTCATAAGCTAGCTGCTCTTCAAAGTGCTGAGAACACCTGGGCCATCGAAATTGCTGAAGTAGACAATGGCATTTATACTGAGATTACAGCATCATCTTATTCTAAATGGTATTTTTATCTTTAGAGTGCAACAAAGATGCCAGCTCTTCTCAGTGTTTAATTGGCTTTCTCCCTTAACTTTAATTAAACTCACCCTAAGTCTGCAAAACCCCAAGGCTGGCTGCTTAAGGGTGTGAATATAGTGTGATAAAGAATCAATTGTACTGTTCGATTAACTGAGTATGCGACGATTTTACATTTTTAGACAGTTACACAATCAACAGCGTTCTGAAAATTGCTCTATTGTAGATGAAAAGAAATCATTTTTGTAAATCTCCAACAGAATTTTAGAAAATATTTAACCTGCAATGCTATAATGTATACGTTCACTGCTCGGCAATGTACCATTTATATTATGTTCAATTATAAAGCCTCATTATTTACTATTATAAAAGTATCTTAGTATCATTTACATCATTTAAAGAGAATATCAGCTTTGGCATTTGTTTCATTTAGTAGTGTGACAAAGATCAAGGTCTCAAGCATTCTGGACATAACCCAATTCCCATCTGCTTACTCAATGCTTTATTGGAAGGACGTTTGAATTGACTGAGTCAGTTGTACCTGAACAGTGAGAGAGTCTTCTGTCCTTCTGGGATGAGTCAGCCCTCAGTTTTAATAATGTACCTGTGCCTAGGGATTGGACAATAGAAACATGAATAGAAACACGTATCCGTATAGCAGGTATCAAAGTTATATGGTGCTGGAAGCCATCTCCACCAGGAAACACAAATTAAATACTGAGTCAGAAAAAGAAAACAGAATAGGAACCTATCTAAAGTAATCCCACACTACCTACATACAAGTGATTGAAACTCTAAAATGGCATTTCAGAAATACAGAGTTCCTGGCTGCATGTTTTGCTTTGTTTTTTTTTAAATAAAAGTCAATTTCTTTAGGACTTCATATGTGCCAAGCACTCTCCTAAACACTTTACACATATTAGCTAATTTAATTTTTATATCAACCCTATAAAGTAAAAAATACGATTATCTCTACCATTTTGACATAGAAATTGAGGCACAAAGAAGTAAAGTAACATGCCTTAGGTCACAAAGGTAGGAAAGATAGGTCCAGAAAGAAAACCTTTGCAGTCTGACGCCAAAGCCCCTGTTTTTAACCGCTATATTAGTGAGACGAGTTAGCAGCTAAACAAATCTTAGTATACTGACTTACAGCGAAGGGCAAAAGATTGCCATTAGGCTTAATGACCCTGAAGATTCAGAAGCTATTCTAGAAACATGATTGGTAATGTTTTAATAGCCCAATTAGAATTCAAGTAAATGTCCCCAGAAGCTTTATAGGCTGATGACTGTGTTAGTACTCTCATTATGGACTGTTCTCCCAAGAACACGACTGAGGAGAATCACCACTAAGTCTAAATTGAAGGCTAGGTTCATCTGGCCAAAAATAAATTTCGATAATTTATTCATTTAGCGACTTTTTATTTGGCTACTCACTATGTGCCAGGTATTGAGCCGAGCAATATGATTTGCATTGCTCTCATCTGAAAGGAAAATGTCAACCACTAGATTGTAGGGAAAGTTGAAACACTGCAGCAAAACAGGAAGAAAACAATACAATTGTATTAGAGGCTGGAAAGGGTAGGAGAGAGGGAAGGATAGGGAGAAATTGGCTAATGGACACAAAATTACAGCTAGATAGGAGGAATGAGTTCTGACATTCTGCAGCACTGTAGGGTGAAGATGGTTACCTACTATTTATTGTGTATATTCCAAAAGCTAAAAGAGAGGATTTTGAATGTTCCCAGTACAAAGAAATAATAAAGCTGGAGGTGATGTATATGCTAATTACTCTGATTTGGTCATTATACATTATATATACTTATTTAAATAATCATTACACAGTGTATATATAAATATGTATAATTATTACGTATCAACTAAAAACAAAAGAAAATAAAACATGACATGCGATACAAAGTGTTAGTTTCCATCTGGGTTATAAAAGGATAGAACCTGGTGGCTGTGTTCACGGAGCTTTTATTCTAGGTAAGGAGATAAGACACCCATGAAAAACTAATTAGTTGAATATTCCTTCTTGTGTTTGTTTTTTTTTTTTTGTTTGTTTGTTTGTTTGAGGCAGAGTCTCACTCTGTCACCCAGAGTGGAGTGCAGTGGCATGATCTCAGATCACTGCAACCTCCAACTCCTGGGTTCAAGCGATTCTCCTACCTCAGCATCCCCAGAAGCTGCAGTTACAAATGTATGCCACCACACCTGGCTAATTTTCTATTTTTAGTAGAGACGGGGTCTCAGCATGTTGGCCATGCTGCTCTCAAACTCCTATCCTCAAATGATCCACCCACCTCGGCCTCCCAAAATGCTGTAATTACCGTCTTAAGCCACCACTCCCAGCCTAATATTCTAATAATGTCAAAAACCTATATACTTTGGGAGGCCAACATGAGTGGATCACGAGGTCAGGAGTTCAAGACCAGTCTGGCCAACACAGTAAAACCCTGTCTCCACTAAAAATACCAAAAATTAGCCAGGTTTCGTGGTGTGCACCCATAATCCCAGCTACTTGCCATTGCACTCCTGCCCAGGCGACAGTGAGAGATGCAGAAAGATTTTTAAATGTTAATTTACATGAAAAAAAAAAAAACTGGGAATCTTGTGAAAATGCAGGTTCTGATCTGTAGATCTGAGGTGGAGCCCAGGATTCTGGATTTCTAACAAACTCCCTCACGGTACTGAAATGCTAATCCACCAATCACACCTGGAGTAACAAAGAGCTAAAAAGTTTGGAAAAATTATTGTAGAAAAAGATGGGCTTGAGCTGGACCTTGAAGGGTGTGCATAAGTGAAGAAATTGGAGAGAGCAAGGGCAGTGGCACGGGGGAAATGTGTCAGATTGGATCAAAGAAATTCTGTTGCCAAATACTAGAAGATAGATAGTGGTAGAATAATTGGTCACAACTAGACTTTGGGAGGAGAAAGGGATGCATTTCAGACTCTAAAATTTGAGCATAGAGAAATGAGGGTTAATATCTATATAATTAATCACAAAAGTTTCTACTTAATTTCAATATCTGAGCCTCAACTTATTTCCTTGAGAATTGGTTTGACTTTATTTGCCACCTTAAAGTGTTACATTCTTACTTGATGGAAATGTGCAAACTGCAAGATAGGCAGATACTAATTTTGCAAGAATTTTAGTAAGATTGATCCATCATTATATTGTTTAAACAACCATGTTAATTGTCAGTGTAGAGATACTAGCCCACTGAAGATGATTTGAGGAACTAATCTATTTATAATGCTTCATTGATATATTCCCTAAAATTTCTAAAAGCAGTATTTTGTTTCTTTTTAGTTTTAGCCTTCTGCTTCAAATGAGACTTCAGCTGCTATGGATAAAATTATTTACTGAGAAGGAATTACACAAAGAAAGCTTTAAAAATAATAAAAACATAAGTAAGGTAATGTGAATGATTGACTGTCACCATATGTGAGAGGCCAGCCTGCATCTTCTTCACAGTGTTAGTGATGATTAGAATTCAAGAAAACTCATTGAACATTTTGGTTTTATTACTCTTAAAAATAAAATGGATGAGCTAGTACCTATATGATGATAAAATATATCATCGGTTCATTGAAAATGAGTCAAATTAATATTTTTAATATAAATTTACTCTTCACATTTCATCTCTGGTTTTGGCCTTAAAGACATAGCTTTACAATATTTTTGAAACTCAGAATATTTTGGTGTCATCTATCATTAAAATGGTAAAAGTTCCACAGATGATAGTTCCCCCTTGTCTCTGCAATCTAGAGACAAGTAGCACTGTAGAGTGTTGGATTTTTTTTCCTTGTATACAATGAATAACCATTCCTATCATGTAGAGAAGCTAGAGGGTCTCAATAACTTCTCTTCATCAGAAAAATTGTATATTTTTTTGAAACGTCAATATAAACCACAAACTCCTGTGGCTGTCCTTGGATTCAGAAGTCAGTTCACATCAGCTCTTAAATGAACAAGAAGTACCCCCATCAGACAGTGGAAACACTAGAGAAAAGCAGAAATAAAACTTTCCAACATTACAAACATAGGTAAGTCCTAGTTTTCCAACATTGCAAAGATGGGCAAGTCCTACCTTTATAACAACTGTAACAACCTTAGCAAAGAAATGCTCATTTTATAATTGTATGTGTGTTTGTGATATAAACATTTCTCAGAAAATTACTCCAAATTATCAGTACTGAGTAGTTAGTACTGAGTAGGTGCTAACCAAAGAGGCAAATCTACATGAGGTCAAACATCATTAAAAATGCAAATTACAAGTAAAACTTCAAAACTGTAGAATTCTTGTGGTCTATTTACAACATTATAGATTGCTATTTAAACATAATGCCAACCTTTGCTTTATTGTTCACAAGCCTCAAATGAAAAAGACACTCTGGGAAACATTAAGTTAGTCATTACTATGGTTTGAAATGAAATTATTATTCTCTTGATCTTAATAGAACTAGTTGGTCTGTCTTGATTTCTGTGGTCCTTGCGAAAATTTAGTCTGCATTTAAGAACACGAGGGCCTTCAAGAAACGTTCACCTGAATTTATTTTCTATATATATCCAACTGCTGAGTTGCCATAAAAATTATAATCATTTTCCACTGTATCTAGAAGAAATTTAAAATTTTCCAGGTTCATGTTGTTAGAAAGAGCTTTTCTTCATATTAATAGTATTTTAATTTGTATTATTAGAATAGAGTGTGTGACACAAGATGAGAGGTATGAAATTCTAGATTTACAGATTGGGAAAACATTGGCCATCTTTATGACCATCTGAACCAGGAATATGTTTGTACTATGTTCAAAGTGTACACCAGAATTTTAAGCATTAGACAAGTTGGAGTCACAATAACCAGATTTATCTTCCTGTTTAAAACAACCAGGTATCCACATAAAATATGTATGAGATATTTACTAAGTTCTTAAGACACTTAACATCAGACAACAAATGAGAGTGATCCCTAAAGGATGGTAAATGGGCAAAGTGAGCCCAAGGATTGTAACAGCTTGATGGCTTGAAGGAGTTTCCAGGCCATGGTATAGAGAGGGGAAAACCTCGCTATCTGAGTCTGGAAGACAACCTGAGTTCAGAATATGGAACTAGCTAGACCAGAACAGCTTGAGTTTGTAGGAGACAGTACTGAACAGGTGATAGAACTGCACAGAGAGAAAATACCAGAGATCCACAGTAGGTTCCACTGGACTATTCAGCAGACTACTGATCAGTACATGTATGTGAAAAGAAACTATTTGAGGAGGGGGAAAAAAAGTGTACACACACACACACACACACACACACAAAGATTAGAGGGAACAATATCGAGCATTCTCATAAAGTCACAGATAATACCTGATCACACCAGCTAGATTGGCATTCCTCATATTTCATAGGTAGAATACTCAGAAGGGCATTGCCCCAACAAATTCTGGAAGCAAGAGCAAGAAGGAGCAAACTATTTCCAGTTCACTGTATCACAAAATATAGTTAGAAATGTTTATAGGAATACAAAACTATCCTGCATCCAACAAGTTAAAATGCACCAAGTCTGACACCCAATCAAAAATTATCACACATGGAAAGAAGCAGCAAAATATAACCTATAATGAGAACAAGTAACCAATCAAAACTGGCTGAGAACTGACACAGATATTACAATTAGAAGCTAAGAATATTAAAAGTTATCATAAATGTATTCTATATGTTCAAAACATGATTTAGAGACAAGAAAGATATAAAAATAATAAATCAAACTTCTAGAGATAACAACAGTAGCATCTGCTACAAAAATGTACTGGATAAAATTTACAGCAGATTAGACATTGTGGAAAAAAAAGATTAGTAAACTTGAAGATATAGCAACAAAAATATCCAAAATCAAATACAGAGATTTAAAAAGTCAAAAAAAAAATCACTAAAAATCTCTGGCATCTGCAACAAGTTCCAGATAACTCAAATACCTATAATTGGAGTCACCAAGGTGGAAGGCAAAAGGCATTTTGAAGAAATAAACACAAAATATTTTCCTAATTTGATGAAAATTATAAACCCAAACACCCAAAAAAGTTGAACAAATTTAAAACATAAAAAAAATAAAGAAAATTATTCCAAGGCATATTGTAAATTTCTCAAAATAAAAACAAAGAGAAAATCTTTAAAAGAGACAAAGAAAAAAGACATTATATACAGAAGATCTGCTGAGGTTATATTTATCATCAGAAACTATGTAATTGAGAAGGCAGTGAAGCATAATGTTTAATGTAATAGAAAATATGTTTTTAAAACATTTAATGTATTTATTTATTTACTTTTAGACATGAGGTCTCACTATGTTGCCCAGGAAAGCCTCAAACTCCTGGGCTCAAGCACTCTTGCCTTGGCTTCCCAAGTAGGTCGTACTAAAGGTACTCACCACCATGCCTGGCTTCATTTTCTAAATGTTTAAAAAAAAAATTTTTTTAACAAAGGTAAAACTAAAAAGTTTTCAAACATACATAAGCTTAAAGAATGCATCATCAAGACTCACAATACAAAAAATGTTGATAGAAATCCTTTATACAGAAGGAAAATAATACCAAATGAAAATATGGACCTATACAATGCAATGAGGAGCACTAGAAATAGTAATGATTTGGGTAGTTACCTAAGATTTTTTTCTTATAATTTATTTTCATTTAAAGTATAATTAATACTTATCAAAAATATTGATAATATAATTGGATATTGACAACATTTCTAAAATATATAACAATGAGCTCATGAAGCCTGGGCAGGGAGATATGAGAATATTTAAGTTTCTTATACTATACATAAAGTGGTATAATACAACTTGAAGGTAGACTGCATTAAGTCAAATATATATATATATATATATTTGCTGGGATTATATAGTAGCTGGGATTACAGGTGCTAATTTTTGTATTTTTAGTAGAGACAGGGTTTCACTATCTTGGTCAGGCTGATCTGAAACTCCTAACCTCAGGTGATCCACCCACCTTGACCTCCCAAAGTGCTAGGATTATAGGCATGAGGCACCATGCCCCATCCATCTTAAGGAATTATTAATAAGGCTGTTCAAGAAGCTAAGCTTCCAGCACTCAGGTAAGCATCAGTCAATCAATATGTCCAGTTCATCTGTAAGCCTCTTTTTCTAGGGTAGCTTGTGGCTATTAACTGTGTCTCATTTTAACCTGTAACGTGTGGGAGATCTGCTGTTTGATGAGCTTGTAGAGAAGACAATAAAAGAAAACAAAAAAAAAAAAAGAAAAAGAAAAAAGAAAAATAATGGCAAAATGAAAGCTTTGTATCTAATTATATCAATAATGATATGAAATGTAAATGGTATAAACCAGTGCTCCCCAACCTTTTTGACACCAGGGTATGGTTTCATGGAGGACAATGTTTCCATGGATGAAGGGTGGGGAAGGAATGGTTTCGGGATCAAACTGTTCCACCTCAGATAATCAGGCATTAGATTCTCATAAGGAGCATGTACCCTAGATCCCTCACATGCACACTTCACAATAGGGTTCACAAGCCTAATGCTGCCACTGATCTCACAGGAGGTGGAGCTCAGGCAGTGAAGCTTACTCATTGGCTGCTCACTTCCTGCTGTGAGGCCTGGTTCTTAACAAGCCATGGACTGGATGTTGGATACCCCTGGCCTAAATACACCAACTTAGGAGCAGATTTTATTAGACTGGAGAAAAAAGCATGATCCAACTATATGCTACTTATAAGAAGCATACTTGAATATAAAAGGCACAAATAGATTTAAAATAAAAGGATGGGATAATATATACCATGGTAACACAAACGAAAAAATGCTGACTTGCTCTATTAATATCAGACAAAGTATATTTCAGAATAAATAATGTTATCAGCTATAAAGAAGATCATGTCCTAATGATAAAGGAGTCAATTTAGCAGGAGGATATACCAACAGTAAATGCTTTGGCACCTAATAACAGAGTTTCAAAATCTAAGGAACAAAAACTCAGAGCTTTTTACCAAAAATTTAAATATTCTCTTTGATGTCTGCATGTATAACACTAAATATAAACAAATCTGTTTTACAATTACCAGATAATTGAAAAAAGAAACCTTATAGAATTGCAAGGAGAAATAGAAAAACCAAAATTATAATCAAGGGATTTCAATACCACACTGTTATAGACTGAATGCATGTGCCTTCCCAAAATTTATATGTTGAAATCCTAAACTCCAATATGATAGCATTCCAGTGTGATGGAATACTGCTACTTCAACTGCTACTACTAATAATAAAACTTAATATTTATTATGCACTTATGTTCTTTGTACTATTCTTGGTGCTTTTCATACATTATACCTTTTAACTCTGCTCTATAATCTTATAAGGTAGACACCATCAATTTTCCCCTTTTACAGGGCCTTTGTGAGGTAAATAGGTCATGAAGATGAAGCTCACTTTCTGTCATGTAAGGAAAAAAGGAGAAATCAGCTGGCCAAAACCTGGAAGATGGCTTTTGCCAGAACCCAATCATGCTGGTACCCTGATTTCAGACTTTTAGCCTCCAGAACTCTGAGAAACAAATTTATGTTGTTTGTTGTCTATAAGCCACCTACTCTATGGTATTTTGTTATAGCAGCCTGAACTAAGACATATACTCTCAAAAATTGATAAGAACAAAGAGACAGAAAATTAGCAAGAATACAAAAGATTTGAACAACAGTACCATCAAGCAACTTGATATTTGACATGTCCAACAAACAATAGCACAATATACATACTTCTTAAGCTCACATGGATCATTCACCAAGGCAGATTATATTCTGGGACTTAAAACAGGTCTCAACAAGTTTAAAAGTATTCAAGACATGCAAAGTATATTCTGTGACCTCAGTGGAATTAAATTAGAATAACAAATATCTTCAGAAAAAAATACTCAAATACTTGAAAACTAAATAAGACCCTTCTAAAAAAAAAAACCGCTTAGGTCAAAATAGAAATAACAAGGGAAACTATAAAGTGTCTAAAATTAAATGAAAATGAAACTATAACATATCAGAATTTGTTAATTACAACTAAAGCAGCATTTTAAAAAGAATATTAAGGAAAAAATGAAAAGTCTCGAATCTATGATTCAGCTTTTATCCAAAAAAAGAAGAGAAAATGAAACTAGAAGCATATAAGAAAATAGAAATAGTAAATATCAGAATAGAAAGCCTTAAACTGTGTTCTAGTTCTAGACAAACAATATTGTAAGTCAATGAATTCAAATGCTGCTTTGTTACGAAGATAAAAAATATCGATAGACTTCTAGGAATATTATTTGGAATATTTTCCTTTATAACAATGAAGTGAAACTGTAGCATTAACATCAAAGATTAATAAGTGTACACCTAAATTAATAAGAGATCCGCTAACCTGTGTAGTGGACTCATCTGCAAAGAAATGACCATTTGTAACAGAAAACAAAAATCACTAACTTAAAAAATATCTAATGTATGCGTTTAAATCTATTTTGTTTTTAATGTATATGGCAGCCGTTGAGATACGCTACTTAGAAGTCTTTCAAGAGAAACTGCTGTGAAGTGCCCAGTTAACTGACTGCTTTCAAATGTGTCCTCTTGTGAATGATAAGGCCACACAGACTTTCTGGTTCTTCTAGTCAATGATGGAATATGGTAGGGGTACTAGTGAAGATACCTTCCTGCCCAACAGGGGATTTTTGTAGCACACAATCATGGCTCAGGGACTTTCCCTTTCCCATTTATCTGGCAAGGTCTTCTCAAAAGTGGGCTGAAGCCTGTAGCTCTTGCTGCCCAATGTTCCTTTAGGTTGCCTTTCTTCTTTCGTTTCAGATCTGCATTGTATTCTAAAGGCTCTCCCTGTCTATTCTAGCTTCCTCCACCTTTACCCTTCATAGGTATTTTCTCCAATTAATTCTTTGCTTTTCTGATTCTGACTTGGCATTTGTTTCTTATTGGACTCAAGCTGGCACGATCTAGACATTCCTTAATTGAGAATATCCTTTAACTAAGGAAACACAATATGGTATGCCACGTAAAATAAAAGTGCCACCAATGTTATTATAAATATATTTTATAAAGTTATACAAGTATGCTTATCATCATTGTTACCAATAATAACAGTAGTGAAAGTTAATGTTTATTATGTACTTGCTATGTTCCATGAACTATTCTTGGAGTTTTTCATATATTCTCTAACTCACCATTATAATCATATGAGGTAGACACCAGTAATCTCTCCTTTTTATATATGATGAAATGTGTTTGGAGAAATTAAGCAATTTGCCCATGTTGGTACAAGTAGTAAACTGTCAAACTATGCTACAAACCCAGGCAGCCTTCTACTAGAGCCCACACTTACATTATTATACCATTAAGCCTCAGTTGACTTCTTCAACTCCATGGCATTAATAAGATTCAGATATTGGCCAGGCAGTATAGGTTATTAATTCTCATGCTGACTCTCAATCCCAAGTATGGTCTGGCTCAATCCAGGGGTGTGCAGAGTAAAACGTGTCACTGTGCTCACCAACTGCCCTCAAAGAACCTCAGGATCCTACAAGACCAAAATCACTATCCGCTAATATCAAGGGAAGACAACACCTTTGAAACATGGTTCCCAAGAACAGATGATCCCTCCCTTTGGAATCTTGCCTAAGGGAAAGAGTAACAATTCAGAATACCTTTGTGTAAAAAAAGAAAGATGATTAGAATAACTTCTGCCTTATTACTCAAATTACAAATGTTCACAAAGATCAATTACTTTTAAAAGTATCAAGGAAATTTGATGAGTTTAAATTAACTTTTTGAAACTTCTCTGAAGGTAATGACTAAAATTTTGTAGAATTCTGACACTCATGTTGATCCAAAAAGTTGGTTGGTTCCTAGTAGCCATACGTTGGTCAACATCAGTCTAACAGGGAAAATATTCCTGTGGACATGTTTAGTAAGATATGATACTTTTATGAATACAAATGCCACTGTGTTTAGTAGAAGCTAAATGAAAAGTACCAGAACAAAATTACTCTGGTATTGGCATATTCTCAAATAATACCTAAGGCTCCCTTCCGCATTATGCAAAGTTTAAAGCTATCTCATCTTAAGAGATAACTGAAAGAAAAAAAAAAAACCTTTAACATTTCAAAGAATTGACTTTTGAGTTATTTGTAAATTTATGTAGAATCACAAATGGGTTAAGAAGGTGAAGGTGCTGTAAGACATTAGTGTGAATCCATAACAAGGATGGGCAAATCTGTTCAGATAAAATTGGAATGAGTAGTCTGAAACCTGCAAATGTTTAACCAAATCAGAACCTCATTAAATGTGGGAACATTTCATTGAATATTTTAGAAGTATGCCTCTCCACATTTCAAGTCTATTTCAAAGCAGGAATAAGAAATAAATAAACTTATTGTGAGAAGGCTAGGACTACTTTTACTTTTACAAATGCTTAAGAAGCTCAATTTGTATTAAGTAATAGTAATATCTAGGAAAGTTAGGGCTCTAAGCAGTTTTTGATGAATAAAAATCAGGGAAGATTAACCAATTAAGATAAAATCAGGGTTGGTCATGGTGGCTCACGCTCATAATCCCAGCACTTTGGGAGGCCAAGATGGGTGGATCGCCTGAGGTCAGGAGCTTGAGACCAGCCTGGCCAACATGGCGAAACCCTGTCTCTACTAAAAATTCAAAATTACCTGGATGTGGTAGCACACACTTGTCATCAGCTACTCGGGAGGCTGAGGCAGGAGAATCACTTGAACCTGGGAGGCTGAGGTTGCAGTGAGCCAAGATCATACCACTGCACTCCAGCCTGGGCAACAAGAAACTCCATCATAGAAAAAAAAAAAAGAAAATCAGAAGTCGTTTGAGCTTTTGCTCACTTACATATAAATAGATGTGCTGAATGCTATTCATTGTTATCATAGCTTATAATAAACTGCGCGATTCTGGAACTAATAAACAGGCTGTCTTAAATTTGATTTTTAATTGCTCTGTTCCTCCATTGAAAATAATTTGAGGATTATTAACTTGGAAAAACTGGTTACAGAAATGGAAGGATATAGTAGTATTAACCTACTTCTTGGGTTTGCTGATTGTAAACATAATTACAGTAATTAGTTTACATAAACATTCATTTATTACATGGCTTTACATGGAGTCAACAATGAACTAAATGTGTGTAGATATAATATCCTCTGTATATTAATTCTATACCATTTATAAAATCATCTCTAAATGTATGTACATTTCTTCAGGCAGCTACACTTGGTTGTTTTCTCCCACTGCTGCTGAGACACATTTGCTATGGTCTGAATGTTTGTGTCCCTCCAAAAGTCCTATGTTGAAACATAGTCACCAATGTGATGATATTAGCAGGGGAGGCCTCTAGAAAGTGATTCATTCTCTTATAAAAGGTGCCCCAGGGAGCTGTCTTGTGTCCTTCTGTCATGTGAGGATGAAGTGAGAAGATATCTTTTATCAACCAGAAAGTGGGCCCTCACCAGGCACTGGATCTGCCAATGCCTTTATCTTGGACTTCTCAGCTCCAGAACTGTGAGAAATAAATTTATGTTGTTTATAAGCTATCCAGTTTATGGTAGTTTGTTATAGCAGTCTAAATTAATACACAATTACTGTGTTAAAATGCACAAAAGGAATTTTACATAAAAGAGTTTCATATGTTTGCCAACAATTTTCCTTGCAATACAAATTTATCTATTATTAAATTCTTTTGATAACCAAATGTCGATGGTACCATAAATTTGTAAGATGATACACAAAGCACTTTAATGGACACTAAATAGATTTTCTCATCAGTGAGTAGGTGGAATAAGTATCTTCTAAGGAAGGAACTGAGACTTTTAATAGACTAGTCGACGTAATGTTTTCAATTCAGATATCGTCCGAATAAATGTCCTAAGAAGCTCAGACTAAGAAAATATAAAGTAAATAAAAGTTCATGAAAGTACAATCACAAATAGGATGGCAAATCTGAGAAAACACAGAAAAAACAAGGTACAATAATGAATCCTTTCTTTATAAGCAAAAGTATCATGTGGCTTGTAAAGCATTTAAGTACCTACTACAATACCATTGATATAGCAAGGGCTCAGTAGACAAAAAGATAAAGGAAGTGTTACAAAATAAATAGACCATCGACCTTACAGACAATCACGACTTTGTAGAAATCCAGCCTGTGTCATTTACTATTTGACACCTAGGTACATCACCTATCAAATCCTGTACTTCATTAGCAAAATGGGGATAATGATAATGGTTATCTTTTAAAGGCTTTTTGTTTTCTTTTGTTTTGTTTTACTTTTAAGTTCAGGGGGACAAGTGCAGGTTTGTTACATAGGTAAACTTGCGTCACGAAGGTTTGTTGCATAGATTATTTAATCACCCAAGTATTAAGCATAGTACCCATTAGTCCTTTTTTCTGATTCTCTCCCTCTTCCCGCACTTCAGCCTCCAGTAGTCCCCAGTGTATGTTGTTCTCCTCTATGAGTTCATGTGTTCTCATCATTTAGCTCTCAATTATAAGTGACAGCATGAGGTATTTGATTTTCTTTTCTTGCATTCATTTGCTAAGAATAATGACCTCCAGCTCCATCCATGTTGCTGCAAAGGACAAGATCTCATTCATTTTTATTGCTGCATAGTATTCTATGGTATATGTCTACCACATTTTTTTTTTATCCAGTCTATCATTGTTGGGCATTTAGGTTGATTCCAGGTCTTTGCTTTTGTGAATGAATAGTATTGCAGTGAACATACACATGCATGTGTCTTTATAACAGAACGACTTATATTCCCTTGTGTTTATATCCAGTAATGGGCTTGCTGGTTTCAATGGTATGTCTGTCTACAGGCTCTTGAGGAATCACCACACTGTCTTCCACAACGGCTGAACTAACTTACACTCCCACCAACAGTGTATAAGGTTACCTTTTTCTCCACAACCTTACCAGCATCTGTTGGTTTTTGACTTTTTAATAATGTGTGAGATGGTATCTCATTCTGGTTTTAACTTGTATTTCTTTAATGATCGGTGATGTTGAGCTTTTTTTCATATGCTTGTTGGCTGCATGTATGTCTTATTTTGAAAAGCATCAGTTCAAGTCCTTTGTCTAGTTTTTAATGGGTTTTTCTTTGCACATTAGTTTAAGTTCCTTAAAGATGCTGGATATTAGACCTTTGTTGGATGAACAGTTTGCGAAAATTTTCTCTCATCTGTATGTTTTAAAGGTTTAAAATTAAATTAATTAAATTAAGTAGCTGTCATTTAGTAGGTGATCAAAAAATGTTAGCTCTTCTTTCTACTTCTTGAAGCTAAAGCAGTAACATGCACAAACAGAAGAATCTGTAAATAGTGAACAGTTATAAACAACACAAAAAAGATCTTCACGTATCCAGAATGGATGAAAAAGTTTTCCATACCCTTTGGAATTTTCAGGCAAATATGCCAGCATTATAATGCGGTCAGGAGCATTTCCTTTAG
The DNA here is from genome assembly GCF_048565385.1 of Saimiri boliviensis. NCBI lineage: Eukaryota > Metazoa > Chordata > Mammalia > Primates > Cebidae > Saimiri > Saimiri boliviensis. The sequence goes on from NC_133470.1 coordinate 134,398,136, forward strand.
TATCAAGAAAAGTAATGTTAATATTTCAAGAAAAAACAGTTCAAAAATCCTCACATATTTTCTAAGTAAACTATTCAGTTGACTTTTTTTGAAATGGTCCATAGGTAATTTTGTGTGTGGCTTTATTTTACCATTCATATCAGGCCTTAAAATGAAGTTATTCAAGCTGCATTTTAATGTACAAACATAGCTACTTTTCTCTTTTGACCCATCATGGTCTGTTATCAGTAATTATTAGAGTTTTCTTTATTTTGAAAAGCAATAGATCTCCCAATCATATTTAAATACTTATGTATAAGTGTAGAATATAGTTTCTAGGATACTCTTTCTCTATAGTTCTCTCATTCATAAGGCAAATATATGTACATGCTATGTATAGTAAACCACGATCTAGATGAGTAAGTATCAAAGATTATAACATAAAAATATTCCCAGTGGCCCATCAACTTTTAAAATTTAATTCAATCAACAGCCCAATTTCATTAACTATGTTTATTTTAAATTGAAGAGATATTTGGTTAATCTTAGAACATCAAAACTAAAATGGTAACCACAGTCAATAAATTTTCAAATTGTGATGATTTGCACTCTATAAAAGTTGTGATTTGTGTCAAAACCTGTAGGGACTATAGGTATATTTCATATCAATGTATAATTTATTAATTATACAGGGAGTACATTTTTGAAAAATAATGATCAATTTGGCAAACAGCATTCTCTGATAAACAGCCGTAAGTTGATTTAAAAATTTTAGGTAAGTTGATGTGATAATGCACTTTTGTTCATTATTTGGTTTCCAAAGAATCACATGACATGACTAACATATCCATATTCACATATTATCTACGCAGAAAAAATAAACATTAACAATTTAATGTCTGGGTTAAAATTTTTTAAAAAAATAATTCACATACACTTTCTCCAGGCTTTGAGATCTAGCATGGCTGTCAGGCTGGATAAAGAGGATCCCACCTGAATAGTTGCTTTTGCTCTTTCCAGCAAGAGGTCCTTAACATATTCAATCTTGACTTTCACAAGTGAAAATATCTGCCTGCGAGAACTCATCGCGAGATGGTCTAGCATGGCTACATTGGTCTTGTCATGCAAATCCGAGCCTGAAGACTGATTCATTTAGTGGAAAAACTTTATCTCTTTATCTCTATTTTCTAAATCGGTCAATCGCTTTACCCAATTATCTCAGGTGAGCAGTACTTTACAGTGAGTAAAATATGATAAACTTGCTATTCACTTCTGATTTCAGATACATAACAATCAGAAACTAGTTAAAGAAAGGAGAATTAAAATGGAACTTTGAGCTGATAAGTAATAACCACTCAGTAATGAGTTGTTATTTATCTTTTTTAGGATACCAATTCTCCTCCTTATTTCCTAGACAACTGTTAACTTTGAAAGGTAAATGCTTTTATTCTATTTCCTTCGAAATTTTTGACTGCCTTCTGACTGCCTATCTTTGAGGCACCCTCTCTCTATAATGAAAGGATAAAATTATGTTTTCTCAACTATTAAATTTTCATTGGCTCTGAAAACTGAAAGAGAATCATATCTGGGAATAGAAACTCTTGAGATTTATTTCCAGTATCATTGCTGGTTGTGACACTTAAGACAACTCATTTACATTCTTTTATACTCTCATTTACAATGTGCTCATGCACTTGCAGTTTCTGTCACCAAAATACAGGCAGTAAGAGATTTCCAAGTAAAGAAGATAAAAATGGGAAATGCATTATCTCAAGAGAGAAACATGGGCATGTAGACAAAGAGACTCGCTCAGGTCTTTGGGTCTCCACACAACAAATCATCCATTCTATAAAACTTCTGAAACTCTCTCAACCACCAAATTGGCCCTCCAGTCCTTGAGCTCATAATGGAAACCAAGAACAATATGGTAACAATTAACAATAAACAGTAAACATGCAAAAATAAATAAATAAATAAACATGCTTATTTCTAAAACCACCAATAAATATACTGACTCAAACATTAAAAAATACTATAATCTCTCTGTCATGTACACATTTGAGTATGGCTCAAGGGCATTGAATATTTGGCATTCTGCTCTGTGTCCTTCCTCATTGTCAGTGTGTACAGACATCCTATTCTTGTTTAGAAAATGATCAACCAGCCAGATAAATACACTGAGGGTAATAGGCAAATCAGCAAATGAAAAGCAACAAAAGTTATCCCTTGCCGTGCACCAAAATATTGTAATTTTTGTGGCTTAATTGTGCCTCATAACAGCATGTTCATGGACTATATATGTTTGAGTGAAGGAATAAAATAACTCACAATTCAAAGGGGAGGTAAGAAGAGACCCAGATTCTTCCTACTAGATGTACAATTCCATATCCACCTAATGGTTAACATTTTAGCATTTACCATATGCTAAATGCTTTGTTGATATTATTTCAATTGATCCTCACAAAATCGTTATTGAGCAGGTATATTTTCATCCTAATTTTACAGCAAAGATAACTGAATCTAAAATACATTAAGTAACTTGCTCAGATAAAGCAACAGAATTAGGGCAATTTGACTTCACACCCTGTCTTCTTAACCACACTATCATCTGTCCCCATTGTTCCACCTCAGGGGTTTGCAAACTTGCACTTTTAACCACATGGCTTCTGTTGAAACTACTCAACTCTGCTGTTTGTAGAGCAAATCAGCTGTAACAATACTGAATAAAATGGCCATGGCTTTGTTCTAATTAAACTTTATTTATGGGCACTGAAATTGGGATTTTTGTAGAATTTTCTATGTAATAAAGCATTATTCTTCTCTTAATTTTTCCAATTGTTTAAATATATTAAAGCCATTTTTAGCCCATGGGCCCTATAAAAATAGGCAGTAGGCCAATGGTGCCCAAAGGCAGTAGCTTATTGACTAACTTAGCCACTACAGAGTGGGTTTCATAATGTACATCTATACTTATGTGTGCTCTACCTGCCCTGAAACCTTTCTTACACCTTATGGCCAAGGATGCCATTTAGGTTGGCTTTCAAAGACATTTATTTCCTAAAGCTCCTTTTGTGACAAATCTCATCTTCTCTCCGACACACAGCCTTCAGTTTCTTAAATTAGCATACATCCCCCTTCAACTATAGCATCAGAAAGTAGCTCAAACTTTTGATAATGACCTTTTCAAAAGATTTTTGTGTGCCTTTTTGTGGTAGGATGGGTAGGAATTCTATTAATGAAGTGTTCAAGAGGAAAAAAATAGACCCATTATTCCAACTTTGTGCTTCAATGTTTGACATCGCCATAATACTCTTTGAGGCTCTTCAATGTCATTAGAATCACAATATATTGAGCTTAAAATACACCCAATTTTAAGAATGCCACCTACATGTTTCATGGATGATAACTTTGGTTTAATAAATAGTCATTTGAACCTAAACTATTTCCATGGTAAAGGCTATGAATAAGAGGCATAAATACTACTTGAGAAGAACTGGCTTGTACCACTGTCTCTATTTTTCACTAGCATGAGTATCCATTTATTTTGCCTTTTTAATTTTATTATTTTGAACTGCTTTCTCCTGAGTCCTTTCTTTTTCTCTTCTTCCACATCTCTGCTTTGTAACTTTTCCTCTATTATTACCTGCTAAATTCAGCATGGGATCGTGGAAGGAGTCCTAAACTTTTACAGCCTTGAAAAGAATATATGTGTCAGTCAGAATATTTCCAATTCTAAGAAACAGAAACCAAACACAAACTAGCTGAATCAAAGAGGGAGGAGGGGAAGGAGAAGGGGTGGGGGTTGGGGGGGCATGTTTTTGTTCACAGTGAAATCCAGTTGAAATGATAGCATTAAAACTGTTTCTTTTTCAAACTCTTGGCTACAGTTCTGTCTTTTTTCCCAGAGCGCTTTCTCTATGTGGCAACTGCTTGGTTGCCAGTAGCCTCAAACCCATGTTATTCTTATAGCTCTCAATCCTAGATAAAATGATAGCAATAACTCTTGTAAAGTTTCAGGGTAAGTTCTGATGAGACTGTATTGGATTGGGTCACATGGCTATCACTGAGCTAATCATTCTGGTCAGAGTCATGAGAAACATTTTTTGGCCGGGTCTGGGCTGTCCTCCCCCCACATCCCTGTGGAAGATCAACATAAATGAAAGCACATAAACTCAATGCAGAATTATAATGCACTGAGGCAAGAGTGGTTCTCCAAAGGAAGGTTATATTGAGAAGATTCATACTTGTGCATGATCTATAGTTGTGAATTACTTCTACTAAAGCAACTATATGACAAAATTATTCAAGGTTCACTATAAATTTGGGAAATTCTGCATATGCAATGGCCCCAAAATATTTATATCTAAAAAATATACAAGAGGTTACTATGATTTAGGCCTGTCAGTGGACTGTAGGGTTACCCTGAGAATTCTTTTGCCCTTGGTGAGTATAAGGATCTAACCTTTATTGACAGCTTTCTTAGACTGGGAGATATGTAAAAGGTGAGCTATTACCAACCAAAAATCTCTATTTAGAAATTAAGTCTATTTCATGTTATCCTGTAAGACTGTTATTAGCATCTCAATTTCATAAATAAAGAAATGAGACTCATAAAGCTTACTAAGTAGTAGAGCCAGGATTCAAACTCATTGTTGGTGTTTTTTCTAGGTCTGTTTGAATCCAAATTTATATTCTTCCCTGCTGTTATGTTATCCTGTAATCCTTAGTGTTAAATGGGGAATTGGCTCCTATGGATGAGTCCTTATAGCATTTACAAACACATATGACGTGTTTGTTACAGAATAACTCCCACAAATACATTTCTATCACGTATTTAGAGAATAATGTAGATGCTTCATCAGGACAGTTATTTGTGATTTAAAGGCTAGAGAGGTTTCGGGGTGTGGGTTCCTGTAATCTACCCACAATGTTACCTTTCTCCTATGTAGGAAATGTTTTCTGAGAAAGTATGAATAATCAAAATCTTATATAACAACAACATCTTGCCAGATCTTTATTCTAATCAGATGAGAAGTATATGGTAATATCCTATTTACACTATACATCAATTCTTTTTTTTTTCTTTTGAGATGGAGTCTCACTCTGTTGCCCAGGCTATAGTACAGTGGCATGATCTCAGCTCGCTGCAACCTCCACCTCCCGAGTTCAAGTAATTCTCCTGCCTCGGCCTCCATAGTAGCTGGGGGTACAGGCGTCTGCCACCACACCCAGCTAATTTTTTGTATTTTTAGTAGAGACAGGGTTTCACCATGGTAGCCAAGATGGTATCCATCTCCTGACCTCATGATCTGCCTGCCTCGGCCTCCCAAAGTTCTGGGATTACAGGTATGAGCAACTGTGCCTGGCCCTATTTATACTATACAACAATCCTATCTTCATATTTAGTTCACTTCAACTCAGCTATTAGAATATTTTCTCATGGATCACCGAAAAAGCATTATACAGAAGATTATTGAGAAAGCAGAATATCCTAAAAATCTCTTTCTTGCTCTTAAAACTGGCAACATTTTAAAAGCATGCTTTTTTAGTTTAGACTTGTACAAATGATATTCTTAAACCAGCAGAAAGTTCCCTTTAAGGGTCTTCTTGCAGTCTGCTATATTCTTATAATTATATTCTTAAGAATATAATTTTCTTTGTAGATAATATAAATCTCTATAAAAATATTTAAAATCATTTAAAAACTATTAGAGCTAATAAGTTCAGTAAGGTTGCAAGACACAAAATCATTATACAGAAAAAATTGCATTCCCAAAACTAGCAATAAACAATCCAAAAATGAAATAAAGAAAACAATTCTAATTATAACATCATCAAAAATAACAAAATAATTAGGAGTAAACCACACAAAAATGATACAGGCCTTTGACACCCCAAATAATAAAACATCATTGAAAAACATAAAAGAAGAACTAAATTAATAAAAAAAAAGTCCCCTGTTTATGGATTAGAAAAGACTGTTAACAAGCCAATACTTTCTAAATTAATCTACAGATTCAATACAATCTCTATCAAAATCTCAGCTGCTTTTTCTTTTTTACAGAAATTGATAAAGTTATATTAAAATTTATATGGAAAGAAAAAAGACACAGAAGACCACAACAATCTTGGAGAACTCACATGTCCTGAGTTCAAAGCATACTACAAGGCTATAGTAATCATGACTGTGTGGTATCAGCATTAAGAATAGACATATAAATGAATGGAATAGAATTAGAAATTTAGATATAAACCCCAATATTTAGGACTAATTGATTTTCAACAAAATTGCCAATATAATTTAATGGAAAAAGAATAGTATTTTCAACAAATGGTGCTGAACAACTGGATATCCATATGCCAAAGTATTGAGGTGGACCCCTATATCATACTTCATAAAGAATTAATTCAAAGTAGATCAATTACATTAGAGTGAGAACTAAATCCATAAAATTCTTAGAAGAAAACATACCTATGAATATTTTTGACCTTGGATAATTAATAGTTTCTAATGACACCAAAAGCACAAGTATCAAAGGAGAAAAACAGACAAATTGAACTTCATCAAAAATCTTTTAAAAGCTTTTCTGCATCAAATAATTGAGAGGACAACCCCTCAAAAATGAGAGAAAATATTCACAATACCTGATAAGGTAATTGTATCCAGAATATAAAAACTTACAACTCAATAACATAAAGCCAACTATGGCAGTTTTAAAATGGGAAATGAGCTGAATAGACATTTCTCCAAATAAGATACACAAATGATCAGTAAACACATGAAAAGATGCTCAATATCGTTAGTCATCAGAGAAGTGTAAATCAAAATTACAAGGAGAGACTACATTACATCAACTATAATGGCTATAATAAAAATGACAATAACAAATGTTGGTGAGAATGTGGAGAAATTAGAATCATCTTACAATGCTTATTGGAATGTAAACTGGCACAGAGGCTTTGGAAAATAGTTTAGCAATTTCTCTAAGCTAAAACGTATAGTTAACATATGACTCAGAAATTCCCCACCTGGGTATACACTCAAATAACAACATACATCCTGGCCAGGCATGGTGGCTCATGCCTGTAATCCCAACACTTTGGGAGGCCAAGGCAGGAGTATCACTTGAGACCAGGAGTGCAAGACCAGCCTGGGCAATATAGTAAGACTCAATCTCTACAAAATAAAAATAAACTTTTAAAAATAATTAAAATAATTCATCCACATAAAAGCATGTACACAAATGTTTATAACAGTATTATTTATTATAGTCAAAAAGTAGAAAGAATCCAAATGTTCATTAATGTGTTAACGGATCAACAACAAGTTAGCTATTCGTACAAAAGAATATTATTTTTTAATAAAAAGGAATGAAGTATTGATACATCCTAGAACATAGATGAGCCTTCAAAATATTGTGTTATTGAAAAAGGCCAGTCACAAAAGGTCACATATTGTATAATTAAATTTATGTGAAATGTATACAATAGGCAAATCCATAAAACAGAAAGTAGAATAGTAGCTGCCTAGGATAAAAAGAGAGCATGGTTACATGAAAATCCACAGTAACTGCTAATAGATAAAGAATTTCTTTGGGGAGTTCTAAATGGATTTAGTGATGCTTATACATACTGCGTGCATACACGAACAACTTGAAATGTGTGAAATATATGGTATGTGAAACATGTCTCTGTGAAGCTGTTATTTTTTAACATGTAATCATAACTAACTTGCATAAGTCATTTTTGAGTTACTTTGAACTAAACATTTTTAGCACTCTGAGATCTCATTTAATTCAATGTACGCTTATTGAGTACCTCGGTCACAGGGGATATAAAAATAAATAAGGCCTAGTATTTACCCACAGGATAATTTTAATCTAAGAGTGAGACAGGACAATCAAATAAATAATATAAGACAAGCTAATATAAGACAGTAAGTGGCATATTAATAAGGTCATACTAGCTGCTTTAACAAACTCCCAAATTTCAATAACTTCACACATTTATTTCTGTTCATACTATAATCCAATGCAAGTGTCAGCCTTCTGTACAATTATTCAGGTACTCTAGTACCTTTCTCTTTGTAGCTCCAACATTCTCTAGGTCCCCAGAGTCATCTAGATCCCGCTGACAAAAGGTAAAAGAGAACAATCAGAGAAGGCCTACCTGTTTTATTCCTTCCATTTGCAAAAACTAGTCCCAAGGCCCCAGCTAGATATGAAAGCAGTTAGACAATACAGTTTCCAGCTAGACAGCCACTCCCAAGTGATAATTGTCTGCAAATGACAAAGTTTAATCCTACTAAAACTAAAAGGTGTGATTACTGGTTTATATAACTGAAATTTATGAGTTTGAAGCCATCCCATTTGACTATTTTTGCTTTTGTTGTCTCTACTTTCAGAGTCACAGCCAAAAAAATCATTGTCCAAACCAGTGGTATGGAACATTTTCCCAAAGTTTTCTTCTAGTAGTTTTATAGTTTTAGGTCTTATATTTAAGTCTCTAACCCATTTCGAGTTGATTGTGGTATATAGTGCAAGACTAGGTTCCAAGTGTATTCTTCTGCATTTGGATATCCAGTTTTCCCAACATCATTTATTAAAGAAACTATTCTTTCCCCATTGTGTATTCTTGACAAACAAAATATTTGGAAACTATACATCTGATAAGGGGTTAACATCCAAATTATATAAGGAACTCAAACAACTCAATAGCAAGAAAATAAATAACTATATTTTTTAAATGGGCAGAGGACATGAACAGACATTTCTTGAAAGAATATACATAAATAGCAATAGATGAGTGAGAAATGCTCAGAATCCATAATCAAAATGCAAATAAAACCACAGTGAAATATCCCCTCACATCTGTTAGAAGGGCTTTTAACAAAGAGATGAAAGATAACCATTGGTAAGGAAGTAGAGAAAAATGAACTCTTGTACATTGTTGATAGGAATATAAATTAATACAGCCATTGGGAAAACAGTATATAGGTCCCTCAAAAAAACTCAAAATAGAACTACCATATGGTCCAGTAATCCCACTTTTGAGTGTATATCTAAAGGAATAAAATCAGTATGCTAAAGGAATATTTGTACTCTCATGTTCATTGCAGCATTATTCACAATAGCCAAAATACAGAATCAACTTAAGTGTCCATTAACAGATAAAAAGATTTTAAAAATAGTACATATACACAATGGAATACTCTTCAGCCTTAAAAGAAGAGAAAATCCTGTCATTTGCTACAACGTAGGTGAATCTGGAGGACATTATGCTAAGTGAAGTAAGCCATACCCAGAAAGACAAATATCACATGATCTTGCCTATACTTGTTAATCAAAGGGTAGAAAGTTTCAGATAGACAGGAGGAATGAGTTTTGAGATTTATTGCACAGCAGGGCACCTATAGTCAATAGTAACATGTTATATATTTCAAAATAACTAAGAGTACATTTCAAATGTCTCACCATAAAAATGATAGGTATGCAAGATGGATACATTCATCTGACTTAACTATTCCACATTGTATACATATATCAAAAATCACACTGTACCTGATAAATGTATACAATTATGATTTCTCAATTAAAAATAATAACAAACAAAAAATAGAATTTATAAGAATAGTCTTGCTTCAGGTGTGGCTGGATCCCAGATGCTCCAGCAAAAAAATCAAGATTCAATTTCTCTCTTTTTAATCTCTGATTAGCCATCCATTAGATTCATTTTGAGATAGGCTGTCTTCAGGATATGATAAAGATGTCCGCTTGCAGTTCATGATTCAAATAGTGTTTAGCACTTACTATCTTGGAAGACTAGAGACCTACTTTCTATCAAAATCCATACCTACAGGCTGGGCGCAGTGGCTCACACCTGTAATCCCAGCACTTCGAGAGGCCCAGGTGGGCAGATCACAAGGTCAAGAGATTGAGACCATCCAGGCTAATACGGTAAAACCCTGTCTCTACTAAAAATACAAAAAAATTAGCCAGCTGTGGTGGCAGGCACTTGTGGTCCCAGCTACTTGGGAGACTGAGGCAGGGGAACTGCTTAACCCTAGGAGGTGGAGATTACAGTGAGCCAAGATCACACCACTGCACTCCAACCTGGGTGAGAGAACGAGACTCTGTTTCAAATAAATAAATAAATAAAACACAAATTTATACTTCCAAATAACTTTGATTTGTCTGATTTGTGTTACATAGCCAGTCTTCACTTGATCACTTCTTCTATGGTGATGAAATGCTCTGATTGGCCAAGTCTGGCTCCTATGCCTACTTGATGGCAAGTAAAGGAAGATCCCTTGATTGAAAGTTTCACCAGGCAGGGGGAGGGATAATTCATAAAAACCAAAATGGGATTCTTTACCAGGGAAAACAGGGAAGGAATGTACATTTAAAATATGTATTCATTTTAGGTTGATGGATTAAAACAGTATACGAGACATCTGGCAAGATTAACCGGAAACTATATTTTTAGATCCGAGTAAAACCTTAAGTTGTGACTCTCAAGATCTAGAGACTTACTAAGTAGAACTTGAAAAGGTTTTGAGGTTTACAAGAGACAAAACCATCTAGTCTAGTGTCAGGAACATTACTATGGTTCTTTGCCTCAGAGAGAATAGGCACTGGCTATTCTACCTCACAGTTATCTCCAAAGTGGAGTATATAACATGATCCTTCGGGGTATGAGAAGAAAAAGATTTTGCTTATAATTAACAGGATGTCATTTATATACTTGATATAGAAAAAAACAACAGACCAGTACATGGTGACATATCTTTAATACATATATGGTGAGTGACCCAGAAACTATTTTGTCTTATGCAGGGGTTCTTTAATTACCTTATGATAAAGTATTTAAAGGAGTTCTAGAACTTAAAGATGCATTAGGCATTTTTCTTTTACTAAAAGATAAGTGTTTCAAGTGTGCTGACCTTTACTCTGATGACAAAAGGCTCTCAGTAATGCGTTACTTAAAATGTACTTTAAAAAAGAATAAATACCTCATCAACTTTCAAAGGAAAAGTGATATTTTAAAAATAATAGAGAGGACATTTCATTTTCAAAAGAAAATCACTATGGAAAGATCACTTTTAAAAAGAGTATTTGAAAATATTTCTAACATTATGTGATTTTATTGCAGGAACTATGTGTGCCACCTATAATAACAAGCAAAAGATTTATATCTGGACCCTTAAAAAATGAAAATGCAATGGAAACAAATGACAGAAGACATCCACAATTCACAGAAAAAGAAAAACAAATAGTTCTTATTATGTGAAAAAACACTCACTCTCACACCTAAGGAATTAAAGTTAAAATATATGGAGGTAGCATTTTTCATATACACTGACGATAAAGTTTGTTAGCTTAGTGTAAAGAAATAGTCATTCTCTTATTGCTGGTAAGTATGCAAAATGTTTAAACCACCATGGAGAGAGATTTGGCAATACCTACAAAAATTCTGTGGTTTTAGTTTTTGATTCAGCAGTTCAACTTCTAGGAATCTATCTCATAGATAAAACTCCCAAAAGAATGAAACATATGCACTAGTTTATTCACTGCAAGCATGATCCATAAAAAAATCTGAAACAACTTACATTTTCAAATCTAAGTTGTTTTGTAAAAAAAAAAATTAGAAACAACTTAGGAAACAGACACTTTTCAAAAGAAGACATGTATGCAGCCAACGAACATGGAAAATAGCTCATCATCACTGGTCATTACAGAAATGCAAATCAAAACCACATTGAGATACCACCTCATGCCAGTTAGAATGGCAATCATAAAAAAAAATCAAGAGACAACAGACGCTGGAGAGGATGTGGAGAAAAAGGAATGCTCTTACGCTGTTGGTGGGAGTGTAAATTAATTCAACCATTGTGGAATACAGTGTGGCAATTCCTCAAGCATCAAGAAATACTATTTGACCCTGCAATCCCATTACTGGGTATATACCCAAAGGATTATAGATCCTTCTGTTATAAAGACACATGCACACGTATGTTTATTGAGGCACTGTTCACAATAGCAAAGACTCAGAACCAACCCAAATGTCCATCAGTGAAAGACTGGATAAAGAAAATGTGGCACATATGCACCATGGAATACTATGCAGCCATAAAAAAGGATGAGTTCATGTCCTTTGCAGGCTCATGCATAAAACTGGAAACCATCATTCTCAGCAAACTGACACAATAACAGAAAACCAAACACCGCATGTTCTGACTCATAAATGGGTATTGAACAATGAGACATGGACACAGGGAGGGGAACATCACACACAAGACCTGGGAGTGGGGGGATTGGAAAGGGATAGCATTAGGAGAAATGCCTAATGTAGATGATGGGGCGATGGATGTAGCAAACCACCATGGCATGCGTATACCTATGTAACTAACCTGCACGGTCTGCACATGTACCCCAGAACTTAAAGTAGGGGTTAAAAAAAAGAAGAAGAAGAAGAAATCGTCATTCTCTTAAATTGCTGGTAAGGGTGCTGAATGTTTAAACCCCCATGGAGAGGCATTTGGAAATATCTACAAAAATTCTGTGGTTTTAGTTTTTGATCTAGCAATTCAACTTGTAGGAATCTATCTCATAGATATAACTCCAGAAGAAAGAAACATATGCACTAGTTTATTTACTGCAGCATGATTTGTAAAAATAATTTGAAGCAACTTAGATATTCACTCATAAGGCACTCGTCCTATAAACTATGATACAGTGACACAGTGAGGTACATGCAACGTTTTTAAAAACTGAGAATGATTTGTTTATTTTTGCAAAAAGAAATACAGGAATGATGGAAGGACTAACTAGAAACATCATAAACTAATGAAATGGAGGATAGGTGGAGGGAGCACATTTTCTCTGAGTATATCTTTTTATATCACGTTAATTTTATTTATTTTATTGAAACGGGGTCTAACTCTGTCGTCAAGGCTGGAGTGCAGTGGCATGATCTCAGCTCACAGCAACCCTCACCTCCCAGGTACAAGTGATTCTCAGCCCTCAGCCTCCCAAGCAGTTGGAGCTACAGGTGCATGCCACCATGCCCACTAATTTTTTGTATTTTTCATAGAGACAGGGTTTCACCATGTTGGCCAGGCTAGTGTTGAACTCCTGGCCTCAAGTGATCTGCCCACCTTTGCCTCCCAAAGTGCTGGGATTATAGGCGTGAGCCACCATGCCCGGTCTCTTGTTAACTTTTAAAGTATGCAAATGCTGTGATTTTCTTTTAAAAATAAAATAAAATTAAAAAGTATAAAACATACAGTTTTCAACACAAATGGAAACACATGAGCATAAATATATATGAAATACAATCATATAGAGAAAATAATTATTAAAAATAATTTTAACATAATACTCTACCTGTGCATCCTTAATTGGATAGAGTAAAAAGACAAGAATAGCTGCTAAGAAAACCTTGTTTTTATTTTTAACATTGATTGTAATTTTGAAACTAATTTAGACATATTGTATGATAATGTAAATAAGTGTACATGTATGCATACATGTGGTTAGGCACCAATATTTTCAGAGTAATGCAAAGAGATATAATTTTTAAAAGGATGAAATTCTGTCATTTGTGGTAACATGGATGAGTTTGGAGGAGGTTACGTGAAGTGAAATAAGTCAACCACAGAAAGGCAAATGCCATATGTTCTCACCCGTATGTGGAAGTTAGAAAAATTGATCTTATAGATGAAGAGAGTAGAATAGTGGTTAGTAGAAGTGGAGACGGGCAGGGGAGAGGTGGGGATAGTTAAAGGCCAGTTAACAGATACAAAAGTACAGCTAAAGAGAAGGGATAAGTTCTAGTGTTCTATAGCACTATGGGGTTACTGGACTAGAGTTAACAACAATTTTTGGTATATTTTCAACTAATTATAAGAATGGATTTTGAATGTTCCCAACACAAAGAGACAATAAATGTTTGAGGTGATAGATATACTAATTACTCTGACTCAAGTATTATACATTGTATATATGTATTGAGATATCACACTGTACCCCATAAATATGTCAAATTATTATATATCAATTAAAAATAAAAATAAAAGCTATGGGGCGCAGTGGCTCACGTCTGTAATCCCAGCACTTTGGGAGGCCGAGGTGGGCGGATCACCTGAGGTCAGGAGTTCAAGAGCAGCCTGACCAACATGGAGAAAGCCCGTCTCTACTAAAAACACAAAATTAGTCTGGCATGGTGGTGCAAGACTGTAATCCCAGCTACTCAGAAGGCTGAGGCAGGAGAATTGCTTGAACCTGGGAGGTTGAAGTGAGCAGAGATCACGCCATGGCACTCCAACCTGGGGAACAAGAGCAAAACTCTGTCTGAAAAAAAAAAAAAGAAAGAAAGAAAGAAAAAGAAAGAAACTTAAAAAATAATAATAAAAGAAGCAAATAAAAACTCCACCATCATAGAACCCAATTATAACAAATACATGCAAGTAGACTAACTTTATATTCAGCAAACAAATGATATGTTGCTCACTTGAAACAAAATATTGAGAAGGATGAATAGTCGAAAGCACTCCATAAATCATAATATCATGTTAAGTGTATATATCTGGTGATTGGATAATGCCACTGGCTCCAATGTTACTGTGTTGGAGGGTAACAATGATCTCCTGAAATTTATATCTGTTGTCTCATTTCAGCCAGAGAGAAAGGTCAGGTTACCCACAAAGGGAAGCCTATCAGACTTACAGCAGATCTGTCAGCAGAAACCCTACAAGCCAGAAGAGAGCGGGGACCAATATTCAATATCCTTAAAGAAAAGAACTTTCAACCCAGAATTTCACATCCAGCCAAACTAAGCTTCACAAGTGAAGGAAAAATAAAGTTTTTTGTGAATAAGCAAGCACTCAGAGATTTCATCACCACCAGGCCTGCTTTACAAGAGATTCTGAAAGAACCACTACACATAGAAAGGAACAAACACTATCAGCCTTTCTAAAAAAATACCAAAAAGAGCATCAATATAATGAAGAATTTACATCAACTAATGGGCAAAATAGTCAGCTAATATTAAATGGCAGTATTAACTCACATATATTATTATTAATTCTAAATTTAAATTGACTAAATCCCTCAATCCAAAGATAGACAGGTAATTTGAATAAAAAACTAAAACCCATCAGTATGCTGCATCCAGACCCATCTCACATTCAAGGATATACAAAGACTCAAAACAAGGGATGGAGAAGGATTTACCAACCAAACAGAGAGCAAAAATAAATCAATAAAAAGTAGAAGTTACAATTAAGCAACAAAGATCAAAAGAAGCAAAGAAGGACATTATATAATGATAAAAGGATCAATGCAACAGCAAGAAGAGCTGAAGATCCTAAATATATACGCATCCAATACAGGAATACGTAGATCAGTACCACATCATATCAGCTTAGAAGTTTAAATGAAATGTTCATTGGCTCCTTGTTTGTTCTTCTTTTCCCTCATTTTCTTTTATATCTCTGTTATTAAGGACAATTATAGGCATACCCATATTTAGACTGCATTCTAGCCCGGGCAATAAAGCAACACCCCCATCCTCTCTCCCTCTTCCTCTTTCTCTTTCTTCCTCTTCTTTATTCTTTTTCTTATTAAAAAAAAAAAAAGAAAAGAAAAGAAAGAAAGAAAGAAAATATAAGGGAAGCTGCGATTAATTTCATCCTGAAAGGTAGAATGGGGTGGTCTTTGGGAAAGTACTTAACCAAAAAAAAAAAAAAAAAAAAAAAAAAAAAAAAAAAAAAAAAAAAGACACTAGTCATTTTGGATTTGAGGGTCCACTCTAGTCCAGTATGGCCTCATCTTAATCGAACAAATGACACCTGCAATGATCCTACTTCCAAATCAGGGCACATTCTGAAGTTCTCAGGGTTAGAACTGTAGCACATCTCTTTTTGGAGGGGGGCACAGTTCAACCTATGGAGCAAAGCAAAGTAGGGAGAGCACGTGGAGAGAGCAGGGGAAAGGCTGGAATTGTAAATGGAATCATCAGGGAAGGTGTCGCCAGGAAGGTGTTATTTGTTTATCTGTGTATTTATTTCTTGGCTTACTACAACCTCCGTCTCAGCTCAGCCAACTCCCTCTTTTCTTGCTTTTATTTTTATTAGTATTTTTTCTTATGAAAATAGGGTCTCATTCTGTCGCCAGGCGGGAGTGCAGTGGTGCAATACCAGGTTCAAGCAATTCTTCTGCCTCAGCCTCCTACTTGGCTAATTTTTTTTTTTTTTTTTTTTTTTTTTTTGAGATGTAGTCTCACTCTGTTGCCAGGCTGGAGTGCATTGGCTGGATCTTGGCTCACTGCAACCTCTGCCTCCTGGGTTCAAATGATTCTCCTACCTCAGCTTCCCAAGTAGCTGGGACTACAGGCACGTGCCACCACGGCTGGCTAATTTTTGTATTTTTAGTAGAGACGGGGTTTTACCATATTGGCCAGGATGGTCTCGATCTCTTGACCTCATGATCTGCCCGTCTTGGCCTCTCAAAGTGCTGGGATTACAGGTTATGAGCTGCCGCGCCTGGCCAACCTAGCTCATTTTTTATATTTTTGGTAGAGATGGAGTTTCACCATGTTGGTCAGGCTGGGTCAGGCGGGTCTCGAAGTCCCGACCTCAAGTGACCCACCCGCCTCTGCCTCTACAGTAATGGGATTACAGGCGTGATCCACCGTGCCTGGCCAAGAAGGGATTATTTGAGTGAAGACCTAAATGAGAGTGAGCAACAGAGTGGGGAGGGGGTGAGAGGAAGCACTTCAGGAAAAAAATAATAATAATAATAATAATTTCTAAAGTTTCATGTACTATTTCAACATAAAAACAAACATTTTGATTTAAAAGTGGTAAAACATTTAAAAAGAGAAAAAAATGAGACGGAAGTAATGAATAAATCACAAAACCTCTGCAACTTAAAAAAAAAAAAAAAGAAACAAAGAACTGAAAGCCACTATGCAAAACTGTACAAATCTTCCTAAAAAAAATAAAAATAGAATCACCATATGATCCAGCAATTCTACTTCTGGGGGTGTATCCAAAAGAACTGAAAGCAGGACCTTGAAGTGATATTTGTACACCTGAGTTCATTGCAGCGTTATTCACAAATAGCCAAGAGGTAGAAGCAAAGCAACTGTCCATTAATGAATGAATAAACAAAGCGAGGTATATACACACAATGGAATATTACTCATCCTTAAAAAAGAAAAAAACATTGTCACATGCTACAACGTGGATAAACCTTGAGGACACGCTGAGCAAAATAAGCCAGTCAAAAAAGGGTAAACACTATATAATTCTCCTTATTTGAGATATCTAATATAGTCAAAATCTTGGAAACTGCAGGTAAAATGGTGATTTCCAGGGGTTTGCAGGGAGGGGAAAGGGGAGTTTTACGGGTATAGACTTTCAGTTTTGCAAGTTGAAAGTACTAAAGATCTGTTTCACAACATTATGAAAATGTATGTTTAAAAATGATTGGGATGGTACATTTTATTATGTGTATTTTTACCACAATTAAAAATAAAAAGACGACAGTATCAAGAGGAACTCATAATTTTAAAAAGCATTTTTCTTAGTTCTGAGTATTGATAGTCCTAGAAGTAAGCAATGACACTCAAGAAGCATGATGTCTCCCACTGGACACATTTGAAACACTCTGAGTGGGAGCTTCCTCAAGCTGGATTCTATACCCTTGTGAGGTGATATGTCTCTATTTGTCTTCAAGCATCTCCTTGTGATCTCTCAAACAAGATGTTTTAGTCTCACCTTGCACTTTCCCTGCCCCTGACATGGAGAAAGGTAGAGAGAACGCTTCTTTACAGAACACCAGTTAATAAATTAAATGTAAAATAAATGAGAAATTTAGAAAACTGCTGTTTTGTAACCTCCAAAGTAATCATTGATCAAGGTAATGATTATTAATGAATGCTAACGCAGTTAAGTGAAAAGTTGCTGTGGTAAGAATATTGACCCTGTGGAACTATGCCTAGGGGAAAATGCATTTATAGGGGAGGGGTCTGGAGGTCACCACCTTAAGGAAATGATCAAGTGTACCGTTACTAGCATAGAAGCAGTCAGAGCTGGTGTGCCTATCAATATAATGCCAAGTGAATTAAACGATATCACCTTTAAAAATTCCTGCTCAAACATTTAATCTTAAGTTAATGAAGCTTCTAGAGGCCTTACTTGTAGTTCATAAGAAATACATGGGATTCGTATAAAGTTAAACAATACCAGGAGGAAACAATAAGACAAACCCAGAATCCAGGACATTCCACCAGACAACAATCTTAGACTAAAAAGTAGTCAATGTCATGAAAAATAAAAGGGATGAAAGACAGGTATTCTTTTCTGAGAGGCTAATAAAACAAAAACAAAAATGTAATATGTGAACCTACATTGCCCATTGGTTCAAAAAAAAAAAAGCTAGAAAAGACATTCTTGGGACAATTGTAATATTTGTCACATGGACAATATTTTTGGTAATATTAGAGAATTACTGTCATTTTCTTAGGTACCATATATATAGAAGTTATATAACAGAATGTCTTTATTAGTAGTAGATACAAGCGAATATGACACGAGAAAATACTATGATACAATTGACTTCTAAATTATTTAAAACAAAAACTAATGTATCAACCCAATTTAACCAAAACCTTTACAAAATTGGTGGCTGGAACAAAGAATTGAGCATCAGTATTTAATAAATGCAGCCAACAATACGCTCTTTTCATTTGATCCTATATACTTTTGTGAAGTAGGTTTTTTGACCATATTAACCATTAACACCAGGTGTCAACATATATTGAATTTAGAACCAGACCATTAACTCATTTCATCACAAACTATTAAAGCAAGAACTTAAAGGTAATTAACTACATCCAGCAACATTGCTCTCACTAAAATATAATCTATATGTAACATTTAAAATAACATATTGGTGAGAACAAAAAAGGTTTTCAACTGTTAAAATAGAGAATATTTTCGGGCATTTTTATTCCCACTTTATCTCTTTTCATTTCTACTTTGATAGTGTGCATTAGGATGTATGTTGACTGCTATCACACTAGTCCATGTACATTCCTGAGAATCATCCTAATAAAAACTCATCTGATTTATTCATGATTTGTGGTTCATTAAAGGTTTTTGACTGACTTGAGTGGTGAAATATGAGTCAATGTGGAAGGAAAGCTTAGCTCTTTATATGAACACATCTTGAAACATACGCATTTTTGAGAAAAACTGCATCCGTTTCCTAGGGCTGCTGTAAGTAGCACCACAAACTGGATGGTTTAAGGCAACAAAAACATGTTCTCTCACAGTTCTGGAGGTTAGAATTCTGAAACAGTGTCAGCACGAATGGTTTTCTCTGAGAGAAGCTCTGTTCCATGCCTCTCTCCTAGCTTCTGGTGATGGCTGGCAATCCTTGGCATTCCTTGGCTTGTAGGTGCACTCCTCAAATTTCACCTCTGTTGTCACATAGCAACCCCCCGCCTTTTTTTTTTTTTTTTTTTTTTTAAAGACAGAGTCTCGCTCTATCGCCAGGGGCCAGGTTGGAGTACAGTGGCGCAATCTCGGCTCACTGCAACCTCGGCCTCCTGGGTTCAAGCAGTTCTCCTACTTCAGCCTCCCAAGTAGCTGGGACTACAGGCGTGCGCCACCATGTCCAGCTAATTTTTGTATTTTTAGTTGAGACGGGGTTTCACCACTTTGGCCAGGATGGTCTGGATCCCTTGACCTCGTGATCCGCCCGCTGGGCCTCCCAAAGTGCTGAGATTACAGGTGTGACCCACCGCGCCCGGCTGCATAGCACTCTTCTCGTGCGTCTATGTCTTCTCATAAGCACACCGGTCGTACCGGTTTTAAGGACCACCTACTCCAGTATGACCTCATCTTAACTAGTTACCTATGCGACAAACCTGTTTCCAAATAAGGTCACAATCTGAGGTATGAGGGATTAGAAGTTCAACATATCTTTTTGTGGCACACAATTCAACCCATAATAGAATCATAATTGATGCTTTCCTCAAATCGTTCTGTGTGGTAATTCTCTGTCTTAGTCTTTTCTTCCATTATTTATGCATTCACACATTTGGTGGAGAGGAATCAGGGGAGAAAGAGAAAAAAAAAAAAATTCCCAGCTTCAATATGTCTGAAGACGTATTTATTTAGTGTTGTGATTCATTATATAGTATTGAACTAGAAATAATTATTTTGAGACTGCTAGACTTGTGATTATGTCTTACCATGAAATAGATTTTTTTTTTCCTTTTTCCAAATAACAGAAATTAGGACTGTGAATTCTATCCTTGCAGCTTCCTAATCCATGTCATAAAGCATGACTCTTTTTTATTAAATTTTCCCTGGTCTTTAAATTCTCAGCTTCACCTTTTTGCACTATTATAATTCTCATTCTCCTCAAGTTACCAAATCCAACATGTACAATGTCTCTTTAAAATGACTTTTCTGAAGATTATTACCTTCAAAGCCTGATTTTTCTTTCCTTAAACGATGAGTCCTATTTCCTTTGGCATGGTATGTTCCTACATTTCACTTCTGAACAATAAATCTTAAGGCTGATCAGTGTGTGACCTGTTTAATGGATTGGATACATTCACAACTGCACTCCTAATAGATACATTAGGATCAAGTTAAAAGAAGGAAATGTTTGGTTTGTTGTCGTTGGCTCTTCTAAACACAGAAAAGTGGGCACTGATTCCTGTACCCCAGTCTGCTTCAAGTTATTCTGTGTTGTTTAATATGGCTTCAATTTGACAGGCAGCAGGAAAATCCTATTTAGCACACAAATGTAAAGAAGAAAAACATCTTCTGTAAGAATAAAGCCACTATGGTGGCTATTTAATAAATATTAAGTAATAACAGCAGTATTCACGGGGAAAATAGCACAAAATCATCTCCTATTGTTGGACTAAAAAAGCAATCACACATTTTAAAGGCCAAATTACTTGGAAAAAGCATGCTATATTTATAAACTGTTAAATAAGCATTTATCCCATTTATTGAAATACCCCTTTTAAAGTGTAAAGAATATTGTATTTAGAAAGTCATATTTTCTATTCCTAAGGTGACTGCACTGTGCCAATTCCACAAGTACACATTACACTTCAAAGATTTCTACTATTTCAGGCCGTCAAAAAAATTTGTAAAGTGTAGCTTGTCTTGGAGCTATTTTTATTCTCCCTTTTTCTTTCTTTCTTCCTCCTTACAGACTCCCCTGCACCGTCTGTAGCCATCAAAATCTGCCCTCTGGTAATGATCTGATAGTTCCTTCACAGTGAGCAAGTGGTTCTTCACATGTGTTCCCTGGGTCAGCACCATCAGTATCACGTAAGAATACATTAGAAATGCACATTCCTAGGCCCTATCCTAGAGCTACTAAATCAGAAACTCTGGGGGTGAAGCCCAGCAATCTGTGTTTTAACAATACCTCCAGCTGATTCTCATGCACCCTGATGTTTGAGAAACACTAAACTGATCCAAAAATCACCTATAAGTTTTTACACATTAGCCACACCAGGAGTACTTGGATTTCTTTAGAAAAGAAAAAGAACTGAATTTCTAATTAAGTAATTTCAGTCGCCAGCTAACCAGTGGGGAAAGGAAAGGTTAAGTAAGTGTTCTTCTTGACTTTCTGACACCATTCCTATTCTTAAGACGTCTCTGCTTAACATATGCAATTTGTTCAGTCAATCATCAAATATTTATTTAAGGATTCAGTCTAGTTGCTTAAAACATAAGGACTCAGTCCTTGCCCTCAAGACACATCTCATTTAGTGACAGAGATCGGCAATCTGATAATTAGAATACAATATTGTAAGTATACTTGTAGACATATACACAAAGTGCTAGGCACACAGAGAAGAGGGATCAGAGGTGAAATGCATGGAAGGCCAGTGACAGCAGGACTTTGGAGACAGCCCTGCCGCCTACCTGGTTACATGAGAGCTGCACAACCCTGGGATTCCTAACTAGGTTTACAGGGTCCCCAAATTCGAGGAAATAGGAGACATTGTTGTCTAGTGATCCTAAAATTAGCAAACTGCACATAAAATATGATGTTCTTTATAGTCAGTTTTGACAGGGTAGTGAGGATTATCCCGGATAACCATGAAGAACAATTCTCAAAGTGATCACAATTCCTTGGGCTTAAAGGCAGGAGTTTTTCTAAAAATCCTATTCTCCTGAGTTAGTTGCTTAGGTGCTGTTGTTGACTTTATAATTTGCACATATCAAACTAGAGTTCCACTAATTTCTGTAAGAACTTGACTTGTCTTTTACGCCATTAGAATTAATGTTTTAATGTCAAGAGTAAACTATCTGGGTCCATAGACCATTTTACTGTAATAAAATGAATTAGGACATTTCTATGCTGAGTGTGGTTGATTTAATCTTGAGACCCTGATTCTATATCATGTAAATTCTGCCCAGAATGCATAATTATTCTCCCATTCATGATCTTTTAAATAATAGGCTTACAAATTAAAACAACATTTTGAATGTTTTAAGGTGTCTATTATTATCAACTTACATTTAATTTATGGTATCTTAAGCTTTCTTGTGGATTATAAATATTTGAAAAAATTCCACAGACCTTTGTATTCACCTTGAGGTACTTTTAAATATAAACATAATATTTCTTTATACTTAAAGGCCTATTTATTTCAATAAAGACCAGTCCTATGGTCTGAAAGTTGGTGTTCTCCAAAATTCACATGTTGAAGCTTACTCCACATTGTGTTGGTATTAAGGATAATTTTCCCTTTCTACAGCCTAAGGAGAACTACTACAGGCCTTTTGGAGGTGATTAGGTCATGAGGGCAGAGGTTAATCCCTAACCTATTGGGGATTAGTGCCCTTATAAAAGTATATTGAGGGAGCCTGTTGTTCCCTTCCGCCTATTCTACTGTGTGAGGTCACAGAGGCATGGTCTATGAGAAACAGACCCTCACCAGACACCAAAATTACTGGCACACACACACACACACACATACAAACCACATTTTCTTTATCTACTCATTAGTTGATGAGCATTTGGGCTGGATCCATGTTTTCACAATTGCAAATTGTACACCTATAAACATGCATGTTTTTCATATAATGATGTTTTCTCTGAGTAGATACCCACTAGTGGGAATGCTGGATCAAATGGTAGTTGTACTTTTAGTTATTTAAGGAATCTCCATATTGTTTTCCATAGTGATTGTACTAGCTTACATTCCTACCAGGAGGGTAAAAGTTTCACCTTTCACCATATCCATGCCAACATCTGCTGGGGTTTTTTTTATTTTTAAATTGTAGCCATTCTAGCAGGAGTAAGGTGGTATCTAATTGTGGTTTTGATTTGCAATTTTATGATAGTGATGTTGAGCATTTTTCATGTTTGTTGGCCATTTGTACATATTCTTCTGAGAACTGTCTATTCATGTCCTTTGCCCACATTTTGATGAAATTATTTGTTTTTATTCTTGCTGATTTGTTTGCATTCCTTGTAGATTATGGATACTAGTCCATTGTCAGATGGATAGTTTGTGTATATTTTCTCCCACTCTGTGGGTTGTCTGCTTACTCCACTAATTATTTTGCTGTGCAGAAGCTTTTTGGTTTAAATAGGCCCCATCGATTTATCTTTGTTTTTGTTGCATTTGCTTTTGGGTTCTTGGTCATGAACTCTTTGTCTAAGCCAATGTCTAGAAGAGATTTTGCTAGTGTTATCTTCTATAATTTTTGTGGTTTTAGCTCTCAAGTATGTCTTTGATACATACTGAAATAATTTTTGTATAAGGTGAGAGATTAGGATCTAGTTTTATTCTTCTACATGTGGGTTGCCAATTATTACAGCAAAGTTTGTTTAACAGGCTGTCATTCTCCTACTTTATATTTTTTATTGCTTTGTCAGAGATCAGTTTGCTGTAAGTATTTGACTTTATTTCTGGGTTCTCTATTCTGTTCCATTTGTCTACATGCCTACTTATATACCAGTACCATGCTGTTTGGGTGACTATGGCCTTATAGTATAATTTGAAGTGAGGAATGTGATGCCTCCAGATTTGTTCTTTGTGCTTAGTCTTGCTTTGGCTATGTGGGCTCTCTTTGGTTCTGCATAAATTATAGGATTTTTTTTCTAGTTCTGTGAAGAATGATGGTGGAAATTTAGTAAAAATTGCATTGAATTTGTAGATTGCTTTTGGCAGTATGGTTATTGTCACAATACTTATTCTACTCATCCATGAGCATGGGATGTATTTCCATTTGTTTGTGTCATCAATTATTTCTTTCAGCAGTGCTTTTGTAATTTTCCTTGTAGAGATCGTTCACCTCCTTGGTTAGGTATATTCTTAAGATTTTTTTTTCTTTTTTTGCAGCAGCAGTTATAAAAGGTATTACGTTCTCATTTGGATTCTCAGCTTGGCTGTTGTTGGTGTAGAGCAGTGCTACTGATTTGTGCACATTGATTTTGTAGTCTGAGACTTTACTGGATTCATTTATCAGATCTAGGAGCTTTTTTGGATAAATCTTTAGTTTTCTCTAGGTATATGATCATATCACTGGCAAACAGTGAGAGTTTGACTTCCTCCTTACCAATTTGGATGCCCTCGATTTCTTTCTCTTGTCTGATTGCTCTGGCTAGGACTTCCAGTACTATGTTGAATAAAAGTGGTGAAAGTGGCCGTCCCTGAATTGCTCTAGCTCTTAAGGCCAATGCTTTCAAATTTTCTTTGTTTAGCATAATGTTGGCTGTGTGTTTTTCACAGACTGCTTTTATTGCCTTGAAGAATCTCCCTCTATGGTAATTTTCCTGGGGGTTTTAATCATAAAGAGATTCTGAATTTTGTCAAATGCTTTGTCTGCATCTATTGAAATGATCACGTAATTTTTGTTTTTTATTCTGTTTATGTGATCTGTTACATTTATTGACTTGCATATGTTAAACCATCCCTGCATCCCCAATGTGAAACCTACTTGATCATGGTATATTATCTTTTTTGATATGCTGTTGCATTCAGTTAGCTTGTATTTTGTTGAGCACTTTTGCATCTATGTTCATAAGGGATATTGGTCTGTAGTTTTATTTTTTTGCTATGTTCTTTCCTGGATTTGGTATTAGGGTGATACTGGTTTCATAGAATGATTTAAAGAGAATTCTCTCCTTCTTTATCTTTTCAAATAGTTTCAGTAAGATTGGTATCAATTCTTCGAATGTCTGATACAATTTAGCTGTGAATCCATCTGGTCCTGGACTTCTTTTATTGGCAATTTTTTTATTACTGATTCAATCTCACTACATATTATTGTTCTGTTCAGAGTTCCTATTTCTTCCTGATTTAATCTAGAAGAGTTGTATATTTCCAGGAATTTTTACTTCTCCTCTAGATTTATTAGTTTGTGTGTATAAAGGTGTTCATAGCAGCCTTAATTGATCTTTTGTATTTCTGTGGTGTCACTTATAATATCTCCTGTTTCATTTCTGATTGAGCTTATTTGAATCTTCTTTTCTTGGTGAATGTTACTAATAGTCTAATAATTTTGTTCATCTTCTAAAAGAACCAGCTTTTTGTTTTATTTATCTTTTGTATTTTTTTGTTTCAATTTCATTTAGTTCTACTCTATTTGTTATTTCTTTTCTTCTACTAGGCTTCTGCTAGGGTTTGGCTTGTTCTTATTTCTCTAGTTCCTTGAAGTGTAACCTTAGATTGTCTATTTGTGCTCTTTCAGACTTTTTGATGTAGACATTTAATGCTATGAACATTCCTCCTAGCACCACTTTTGCTGTATCCCAAAGGTTTTGATAAGTTGTGTGACTATTATCACTCAGTTCAAAGAATCTTTTAATTTTCTTCTTGATTTCATTGTTTACCCAAAGATTACTCAAGAGAAGGTTATCTAATTTTGATGTATTTTTATAGTTTTGAGGGTTCCTTTTGGAGTTAATTTCCAATTTTATTCCACTGTAGTATGAGAGGATTACTTGATATAATTTTGATTTTTTTAAATTTATTGAGACTTGTTTCATGACCTATCATATGGTCTGTCTTGGACAATGTTCCATGTGCTGATGAAAAGAATGCATATTCTCAGTTGTTGGGTAGAATGTTCTATAAATATCTGTTAAGTCTACTTATTCTATGGTATAGTTTAAGTCCTTTGTTTCTTTGTTGACTTTCTGTCTTGATGACCTATTTAATGCTGTCACTGAAGTATTAAAATTCCCCACTATTGTCATGTTTCCATCTATCTCATTTCTTAAGTCTTGTTTTATAATGTGGGAGCTCCAGTGTTAGATGTATATATATTTAGGATTATATTTTTCCCATTGGACTAATGCTTTCACCATGATATAATGCCCCTTTTTGTCTTTTTACTGTTGTTGCTTTAAAGTCTGTTTTGTCTAAGAATAGTTACTCCTGGTCAGTTCTGGTTTCTGTTTACATGGAATATCTTTTTCTGCCCCTTTATTTTAAGTTTATGTGAGTCCTTATGTGTTATGTAAGTCTCTTGATGATAGCAGATACTTGGCTGGTGGATTTTTATCCATACTGCCATTCTGTACCTTTTAAGTGGAGCATTTAGGTCATTTACATTCATCATTAGTATTGAGATATGTACTGTTCTATTCATCATGCTAGTTGTCACCTTAATACCGTATTCTTTTCATCATTGTGTTAAGTTTGATAGGCCCAGTGAGATTGATGCTTTAAGAAGGTTCTATTTTGGTGTATTTCAAGGTTTTGTTTCAAGATTTAGAGCACCTTTAATAATTTCTTGTAGTGCTGGCTTGGTAATGGCAAATTCTCTCAGCATTTGTTTGTCTGACAAAGACTTCATCTCTCTTATTTATGAAGCTTAATTTTGCTGAATATAAAATTCTTGGCTGAGAATTATTTTGTTTCAGGAGGCTAAAGATGGGACCTCAGTCCTTCTGGCTTGGGGTTTCTGCTGAGAAATCTGCTCTTAATCTGCTAGGTTTACCTTTATAGGTTACCTGATGCTTTTGTCTCACAGCTTGTAAGTTTCTTTTATCTTGACTTTAGATAACCTGATCACTATGTGGGTAGGTGACAATCTCTTTGTGAGGAATTTCCCAGGTGTTCTCTGACCTTGTATTTGGATGTCTAGATATCTAGCAAGGCCAAGGCAGTTTTTTCCAATTATTTCCTCAAATAAATTCTTCAGACTTTTAGATTTCTCTTCTGCAGGAACTCCAATTGTTCTTAGGTTTGGCCATTTAATGTAATCCCAAATTTATTCGAGGCTTTATTCAATTTTTACATTTTTTTTTCTTTTTCGTTGTCTGATTGCATTAATTCTAAAGCCTTGTCTTCAAGCTCTGAAGTTCTTTCTTCTATTTGTTCTTCTTGGTCTAGCCATCTAGCAGTGATACCAGGCTCTGGGCTGGTGCTGGGGAAATGTGTGCAGAGCATCCTGTGATATGATCTGTCTTCAGGTATCCCAGCTGTGGATACCAGCACCTGGTGGTGGTAAAGGAGTGAAGTAGACTCTGTGAGAGTTCCTGGTCATAGATATGTTTAGTGTGCTGGCTTTCTTGAATGCTGGTTATGCTAGCAATGAAGTTGTCATGTGGACACAGTCAGGATCTCTGGTTAGGCAGGATGTTGCAGGCAGTGGAATTAGCTGTCATATTCTCCTTCCTAGGATCAGGGTTATTCTGTTATGAGGTGCTGTAATGGCCTGAGTTTGTTGGCCTCCAGTAAGGAGGTGGCACTTTCAAAGGAGCTCCATCTGCAGTAGTAGTAGGGGAATCTAAGTTTCCCTAAGTTGACCACTGTAAGTACTGTGGTTTCTCAGGTGACAGGAGGCACCATAAAGCTCCCAAGAATTTCTATCTTTTGTGTTTGGCTACCAGATTTGGTAGACATACACCTTCATGTGGGAGCAGGGTTAGGCAGGTCTGAGCTCAGACTCTCCGTGGGCAGGGCTTGCCACAGCCACTATGAAGGATGTGGGAGTAGTTCTCAGGCCAATGGGGTTATGTTCCAGAGAGGATTTTGGTGCCTATGCTGTGTCATATAGTTTGCCAGGGACATGGGAAACAGCTAGTAATGAGAGTCCTCACGCAACTCCCATGCAGTTCGCAAAACCAGTCTTGTTCCTGTAGTGTCCCACTCAGACCTTGCCTCAGGCCATAGCTTCACTAAATGTGAGTCTTTAAACCCACATCAAGAGCTACAGCTTTCTGGAAAGGGATATGAGTTAGAGATCTGAGTATCAGCTAAAATTAGAACATCCCCATTCTAAAAATTTTACCAGTAAAAGGTAATAATTAATACGTTTATGGTGTATGGACATACAAAGAAAAAAAATACATTAAGATTTCATACCTGGATGACCAGAGTCATGAAATTTGACAATGGGAGAAGGAGCAGATATTAACACATACATGTAGACTTTTAGGTTCATGATGCCACACTAAGTACCACTGCCAAATTACAGATAATAAGCACAGCTGCCACGTATGTCAGTCAGCTTAGGTTAAGTTGTTTTATAATAGCAAGAACCATAAAATCTAACTGGCTTAAAACCATAAAGATCTATTTTTCACGCAAACTACAGTTCTATTTAAGGTCAGATGTAGCTATATTCCATGATACATTTGCTCCTGGACCCAGATTATTAGAGCAGCCTCTTCCTAGGACATTTCTGATTTCACAATAAGGAAAGGGGAGCATATAATAGCATATGCTATCTCATAAAGCATCAGCTTGAAAGACATTTACACTTAACTGAACAAAGCAAGTCACAAGAACAATTCTGATCACAATGGAGAAAGAAAATCCTCCATAGAGTGTTCCTATAGGAAGGAGTCAAAATATTTTTAACAAAAATACAATTTATCACACCAGGGCTTTATTGTCTATGATCAAAGAAAGAATAGATGAATATAGTCTACAATGGTACATGGATTATTGCCTACTCTTATGACACAGGAGCCAGCAATTCAATTTCTAATATGGTTAAAATCTGGGAATAAACTTAGGTGCAGTATAGAAAAAAATACAGCAAACAATTGGTAAGAAGTTACTTAGATAGAATTAGAGATTAGATGCAATGAATTGATGTAGATCTCAAAGGTCATACGAATTCAGGTATGATTGGGAAATGACAGGTCAAGAATGCTATTAATGTTAGTAACAGTTAAATCAACTATGTACACAGAAAAAAAAAAAAAAAAGATACCTTCACAAAAAACAAAAGTCAGGTGAGCCCTCACAGTTGTACCTGGTTTTACCTTCATACTGTTGAAACAAGCACTGAGAAAACAGAAAAAAACAACCTTGAATCACTGACAACACCCCTTCCCCAACCAACTCCCCGGCAAAAGTAGCATGATGTGGAGAGTGTCTCCAGGTGCTGGGGGAAGGAGAAGACAGCAACTGTGAGATATGACACTCAGTGCTGTCTTGTGAGAGTATAAAGGAAAACCAAACCAAACTCAACTGATTCCCTTCCATGGAGAGAATATTTAAACCAGCCCTAGCCAGAGGGTAATTGCTGATTCTAGAGGTCCGAACTGTGGTGCGTAAACTACTCTTATCCTACACAGAAAGACTAAATGATGAATCAATAAAAAATAATAACTAAAACAACTTTTGAAGACATAGTACAATAAGATATAAATAGATACAACAAAAAGTAAAAAAGAGAGAGGGATGAAGTTAAGGTGTAGGGTTTTGTATTAAATCTAAGACCTCAAACTATGAAACTGCTACTGGAAACAAAAGCAAAAAACACTGAAGAAACCCTCCCGGACATTGGTACGGGCAAAAATTGCATTCACACATGCGCGCGCGCACACACACACACACACACACACACACACATATATGTATATATATATATATATATATATATATATAATTATTATTTTTGGAATTTTTAAGTGTTTCCAAGTATAAACAAACACAAGTAACCAAAGCAAAAATAGATAAATGGAATCAACTCAAGTTAAAAGGCTTTTGCATAGCAAAGTAAATCATCAACAAAGACACAATGCACAAAATGGGAGAAAATATTTGCAAACTACCCATCTCCCAAGGGATTCATCACTGAAATATATAAGAAACCCAAACAACTCTGGAGGAAAAAGTCCAACAATCCAATTTAAAAATAGGCAAAACGTTTCAATACACATTTCTCAAAAGAAGACTTGCAAATGGAAAACAGGCATATGAAAATGTGCTTAACATCACTGTTTATCATAGAAATGATAATCAAAACTACAATGAGAAAGGAAAACTACAAAACTACAAAATAAAGGAAATGTGAATATCCAAGAGGTATCTGTACTCCTACGTTTGTTGCAGCACTCTTTACAATAGCTAAATTTGGAAGCAACCTAAGTGTCCATCAGCAGATGAATTGGATAAGGAAAATGTGGCACATATGCACAATGGAGAACTATTCACCCATAAAAATAATGAGATCCAGTCATTTGCGACAACATAGATGGAACTTGAGATCATCATGTTAAGTGAAATAGGTCAGGCACAGAGGAACAAACATTGCATGTTCTCACTTATTTATGGAATCTAAAAATCAAAATTCATGGACATAGAGTAGAACAATGGTTACCAGAGGCTGAGAAGAGTAATAGTGCACTGTGAGGGGGGTGGGGATTTTTAATGGATATAAAAAAAAATTAGTTAGAAAAAATGAATAAGACCTACTATTTTATAACACAATGGGGTGACTATAGTCAGTAATAACTTATTTGTACATCTAAAAATTACTAAAAAGGAATAACTGGATTGTTTGTATTGCAAAGGATAAATGCTTGAGGAGATGGATACCCCATTCTCCATGTTGTAATTATTTAACATTACATGCCTGTATCAAAATATCTCATGTACCCAATAAATACATAGATCTACTATGTGCCCACAAAACTAAAATATTTTTACTTTAATGAATAAATAAAACACATTAATTGAAATAAAAATACAAGCAAACAAAAAAAGAATTAAGAAGGTATGACAATCAAATGAGATGCCCAAAAAGTCAGCACATTGCTCTGCAGGGTGAGAGAAAGAAAAACACTGGTTATGTGTGTGTCAGAGAAAGAAAGAGAGAATAGAGCATTTGGAAGTTCAATAAGTAAGGGAACCAAAAAACAACAAAGCCAGAAATCACAGGGAATGTCTAAGATTGGAGATATAATAAATCATTATTATAGCTAATACATTTGGAAATCTTGAATACCTTTATTACATGGAGGAGATGGAAAGGTTTCCCAGTTAAGATTTCTTGAGATGCAGCTTCATAGCAGACCTGTGGAACAAAGCTGAGGTTAGAAAAAGCTCTGAAAAAATAAACTTCTTATTGACTTAGTGCCTGCCCCTCCCATTAACATTTAATCTTCTTCTCCCTTAAAACATTAATATATAATTATTTATAAAGAAAGTTAATTCAAATTTACTCTATGCTTCTAGAAACAGTGATTTTATACTGGTATGAGAAAACATATGAATGACACCCTAAGTAACTTTAAGATAATTATTATGAAAGCTTTATAAAGTAAGACTATGTTCTGCTTTCTTGCACCATTCATGATTATTATAGTGCTTTACTTCTAGTAAGTAAGCCAACTGATGATCGTTGAGTGAATGGAAGAGTCATGGTTGTATTGCTGTTGTTTACTGTTGAATAGTCACTTGAATGCCCAGTAAATCTAGCAGTTGTATCTCTTTGGGCCTTAGCCTTCTCATGTGATAAATGTAATGTGGATTATTCGGAATCCTCTGCAAGACTGCCAAGAAATAGAAACACAAGTGTCAGATAGTTTGTAATCATAACATTTGATGGCTTATTTAGAAATAAATTGGTGCAGCAATATTTTAAGCTAAGCGTCCGTTAATATGATTTTCAAATCTTACTACTTATTATTTGAATAAACATCTGTAATAGAATTTTTGTATTATAGAATCATCCTAGATTTATATGACACTAAACACTCCAATGTAACTGAAAATACTGGGAAACTATCTAGATACGGTCATGTACTCAGAAAATAGCTACCATATATACAAATTAGCTATGTGTTTTAACTGTGGAAAACCTGACCTGTAATTA
Source organism: Saimiri boliviensis (assembly GCF_048565385.1). Taxonomy (NCBI): domain Eukaryota; kingdom Metazoa; phylum Chordata; class Mammalia; order Primates; family Cebidae; genus Saimiri; species Saimiri boliviensis. Next base: position 134,430,240 of record NC_133470.1, read on the forward strand.
TGTGTCCTAAAACTGACAGGTAGAGTATAAAAGAAGTCCTAGAACTTGGCAAAGCTTTTGTTTTCATGTAGGGCATTGGCATAATAAAAGTTTAACTACAGAAAGCAAAAACGCTTGCTATAGATTCTTTAGAAGTTTATTTCTTCATGACTTTGCAAATATCATCTCCTGCATCCAAATAATGTATTTATTTCTTCATACTAGGCAAAATCAAAAAGACCAGAGCAATTCCATATTTTTAAACTGCAATTTCACACATGTATAGTAAAGCATAACTATTTCTGACAGTTTTAGAAGTTTTGAAAGTATCATTATCAAACAAAGCTTTAAGAAACAAGAAAATGTTTTTAGCTTGTCTTTTGTGTTTGTATTTGTTGTTGGTTATCCAAATCACTGCAGTTAACTGAAGACAACATTTAACAAGGTCCCTAGCACATTTAAATATATGCTGCTGAAATATCAAACAACTTATATATACTCACAGAGAGTAACAACCAAAGGATAACAGGGGTGGTGGCGAAGGGTTGCAGTTAAAATTAGACTTTCCACTTACATTAAGATTGTTAATTTTACCACAACATAATTTCCTGGCTATCAAAAGATTAATTGACTTTCCTTTTACAAGATAAATTATGTATGCATCCACTAAAAATAGTAGTATTATATTTGGGAAATAATCATCTAATATGAATAAATCTGATAAAATGTTTAATGTATATGAAAATGCCACTGCCTATTTAACTATCAAATCAGGGACAGGCAAATGTAATTCTTTCTCGGGACCTTTTAAATCATTTAAATTCAACCTTTTTTTATCATTTTTTTCAATAACAAGACTTTAATATGCACAGCTTATGATAGGTACTAATATACTTTAAATGTTTCAGGAATTGACTATACTGTATCACAAAGCCATTTTCTTCAAATTAATAATACAAAGCTTTCAACTTTGTTTAATTTGGCATGTAGACAAAAGCACTGAGTGAGAGCATAAGGCACTGTAACTACAATCCTTTCTCTACCCTTCAGACCAGGCAAACATATAAACCATTTTGAGGCTCTTAGAGCTAATTGCTAAGCAGCATAGATGCCATTTAATTAGTGAAAACTAGGAGGAAACAGTAATCTAGAAACCACGATTTGATTGGAAGTAAGAACATCATTAATGGACACAATTCCCTTTCCACACATTAAGTCAAGGTAAAGTAAAGAAAGTACTTCCGGAAACATAATCTCTGTGATTCCTATGAGAAAGAAAGCCAATGCAACCTGAGTTTTATACAGTTTAGCAGCATTTTACCGCCCTCCGTTTAAGGTAGTATGCTAGTTGCAGAATCATGATTTTCTCCTGGCCATCCTTTATGTTGCATATGAGGAAGTCTCCTGTGTGTCTGGTTGGGCTGTTTTTTAGTGTGTTTTTTAAAAATGCTATTTGGTGGTAAAGAACAAGCAATTTTGTTTGCCTAGAGGTCTGACTTTGTACCCCCATATCAGCTCTGGTTCTTCACTTTTTCCCAGCAGTATCTCCTGACAATGTACTTGAAAGAAACTTCCAAATACCCTAAGTCCGCAATTGCCTGTCTTGTCTATCCAGACGTATGTGGTTTTTCAAGACAAACTATAACATAATAGCATTGTCATATTTAAATTCAGGTTGTGGGGTCTAGTGGTAAAAGCGTATCAAATCTGGGCATTATAGAAGATGCTGTTAAGATGTAAGACGCTGTCTTGCCTCTATCAGGGAAGCAGCACACAGGCTGGTGAGACTTGGAGTGAATAAGCAAATGATAGTTGGTCATGGAGGGTGAAGGTGTGTGCAGAATCAGCACAATCCATGAACAGAGCTTGGCTCTAGTCGACGTATGTCTGTACCAGTGTTTCAATGTGTGTTGGTTAAAAACACTGTCAAGAATGATCCTCTAGGGACACATCCTTTTAAACCGGTGTTTGCCAATAAATGTGCAGCTGTCAAGTTCTACAATTTATTATGAGTTTTGAAAGCACACAAAAAATGTTTATAGATCAAAAAAACTCATGTTAGCAGAAGGACAGGCAGGGAAACATGGGTAAAGTGAACACCTTTATCTCTGTTGGTACCTTATTTGATTATAAATACATCCTCAGAAAAATGGAAAAGCTCATCTCCACTCATATAGCAACCATATTAGAGATCAGACAGCAGGACAGGAATGAGGGCAAAGGTTAAAGACGAGGGCCAAAAAATTGATACCATCAAAAGAAGAAAGAAGTGAAATAGGAAAGGCTAAATAGAAATCTTGTTTTTGTTTGCCTTGGAAAACCATGTGAGGCGATAGTGAGGATGTAATTCCCTATAGGCAGGCACAGGGCTGGGACCAACTAGCAAGTAGGTCTGGACTGAGAAGCAAGGCAAGATGAGAATTGCTATCGTTCAGCCATTTCTTCAGAGAAGCCCAACCAGGTATGTCTCAGAGGTATCTACATAATAGCTACCTGCAAGCTATCTAAGAGTGGCAAACCTACACTGCTCTTTTTGATCATTGCTCTTAAAAAGGAAAAGGAATATTCCTAGTGGTAAGTTTAACCTCTGATTCCCCAGCTCGGGGGTCCTACTGGGCTGTTGAGTTGCAGTGACAGAAATTTCTAATTCTGATCTCAATAAAAATGGCCAGAATTTAATCCTCTCAAGTCCTTCCCTTACTGCCCTAGCAAGGTAGCTGGGTAGCTTGGTGTCTAATGCCTTTCCCAGGATTGGCACTATAATTGTGCTGAGCAGCTGCTAGCATTCATTTGTCTCCTTCATCCCAATGCAGTCTCTGCTCCAGTGATGTCAGCTGACCTTGATATAATCTGGTTATTTGTCACTGTTTCATTGTCATGACTCCTCCTATCATCAGATGGCCCTTGTTATTACTAATCAGGGTCACCGTACATTCTGGTTAGCCCAAGACGATCTCAGATTAATTCTGTTGACCCAGCATAATTATTTATAGTGCTCCTTTTCACTCTCAAAAGTGCTACCTCTTACTGTAAAAGGACTCTCTTCCATCACTTTACAATTCTTGTTTAATGAAGCTCCCAAATAGAATATTCTAACTCAGTTTCCTACAATCCTCATACTTTTAGAATTCTTTTGTTTTTCTCACTCTCAGAATCTTCCAACCCATGATATAGCACAGAAAGCATGCATTTGGGAGTCCAATAGATTTGTGTTCAAATTTCAGCTCTGGTATTCTCTAGCAGAGTAAAGTAAGGCAAAATCTCAGTTTCCCATCATAAAAGTGGCATAAAAACATGACCTAGCTTATATGATTGTTTTGAGGATGAGTCAAACATAGCATAAAAATAAAATCTAGGATGCTATCTAATGTATTATAGGGAATGAATAAATATTAGCTCCCCTTTTCACTCCCTACCTCTATAGCTGGTGATATAAAATAGATTCTCCAGGGCTTCACGTAGAAAACATTTCACCTGGTGACATTTAACAACTTACTCAGATTCTCTGTTCTTACTGACAATTTCTCCTACCAGATAATGAATAAATTTTTTTGCCTACTGAATTATTCCCTGAGTGGTTAGAAGTGACCTCTACCTCTCTGTCTCTGATTGTTCTTCAACTCTTTAGTCTTAGAATCATAAATTTCAATGAGCCCCATTACTATCTCCCCAGGACATCAACAGAAACCTTAACCAACAACAACAAAAAAACTCTTGAGCGTCACCTGCTTCAGTTAGACCAGGAGTCAGCAAGCTGTTTCTGCAAAGGGCCAAACTGTAAATATTTTAGGCACTGTTGTCCGTAAAGTCTCTGTCACAACTACTCAAAACTGCCACTGTAACACAAAAGCAGACACAGATGGTGAATAATTGAATGAGTAGCTGTGTTTTTATAAAACTGCATGTATGGACACTGAAATTTAAATTTCATATAATTTTCATGTGTCATAAACTAATATTTGTCTTTTGTTTTCTTGTTTATTTCAATCATTTTAAAATGAATACAACTGTTCTTAGCTTATGGGCCATACAGACACAGTCAGTGAGCTGGATTTTGCCCATGGGTTGTAATTTGGTTATAAATGGCAGATAATTAAGCTCAAATAAACTTAATTAAAAAGGAATGTATTGGTTCTCCTAATCAATGTTTCAGGTACAGCTTGATCCAGGGGTTCCAAACAATGTCACCAGATTCTGTCCCTCAGTTTCTCAATCCTTTATGTTGCTTTCATTCTCATGTTCTGATAGCATGGTGTGTGGGTGTCCATATATCCAGGACTTTTGCTTCCATGTTCAAACCCAGCAGGAAAGAGAGTGAATATTCCTCTTTCTAAAAGGTCTAATATAAAGAACTGGGTCTGATTATCAGTCCTTTGTACTGGGTCATATGCCCATCCCTAATCAAATCACTGGGGCCAGAGGCATGGGATATTTTCATTGCCCTAGGCTAGTAGGATAACCCTAACGCTGAGGACTGGGTGAGCTCAGTTCCAACCAAACTATGTAAATCAATGATTCCCCAAAGGTATTTTAAGATAATGCTACGATAAAATAAATGGGTAGGAGATGTGACAAAATGTAACAAATGTGTACTGTACCATGTGCCATGGAACATGCCTGACTTTAAAGGGTATTGAAATTTGGCCCTCCCTGATTCCCTAAATAAAATTAATATAAATATTTGGAAAGCAATGTTAGTTCAGTGGCATTAGGTTGAATGCTCAGATGTCACTTTATATATATATATATATATATATATATATGTAGGTATGTATATGTTGAATAAATAAGCCTTAGTTTTCACCTATAACATGAACAGGTTAAAAGTAGACTATGGTAATTTTTCTTTAAAAGATCAGATGAAAACTAAGTTGGGCTTTGCAAATCACATGTGTAGGTATATATCTACCGCCCTTCCCTGACGTGCACACTTCTACAACCCTCTTAAAATGTAAAAACCACTCTTAGGGCTGTAAAAGAAATAGCCAGATTTGGCCTGCAAGTCATAATTTGTGTATCCTAGGACTAGATGGTCACTAGGACCCCTCCCAACTATGTTAGGCTTCCATTTTAGCAGGCATAGCTCTCACTGCCTCTGTTCAAGAAGAAATTTCTTCACAGAAGTGCTCAAATTTCAATGTCACTTATCTCCTGTCCCAAGGAATGTGGCAAAAACATATTAATGATACCATCCTCACCTGTATCCCTTTTGGCCCTTAACAACCTGGATATCTGTAGTTTAACCATTCCCACAAAATACAGCTAACCCTTAAACAACATGGGGTTTAGAGATATTGACCTCCCACACAGTTCAAAATTTGTGTATAACTTTTGACTCTGGAAAAACGTAACTACTAATAGCCTAGTCTACCAGAAGCCTTGTCGATAACATCGTTGATTGGTACACATTTTGATTAAGTATCATAAATTGCATTCTCATAAAAATAGTTTTTTGTAAAAAAACTTTTTTACAAAATACAGTACTGTATTTACGGTAAAAACTATTTTTATAAAAATATAGTATATATCATAAAATGTTTTCTTACAAAAATAAAATAAGCTAGAAAAGAAAATGCTATTAAGAAAATCATAAGGAAATCATATTAACCCATTCTCATACTGCTAAAAAGAATTACCTGAAACTGGGTAATTTATAAAGAAAAGAGGCTTAATTGGCTCACAGTTCTGCAGGCTGTACAGGAAGTGTGATTGGAGGCCTCAGAAAACTTTTAATCATGCTGGAAGGTGAAGGGGAAGCAGGTGTGTTTTACATGGCTCGAGGAGGAAGAGAGAGGGGGGAGGTTTCCACACTTTAAACAACCAAATCTCATGACAACTCCCTATCAAGAGAACAGCACCAAAGGGGAAATCCATCCCCATGATTCAATCACCTCCCACCAGGTCCCTCCCTTGAAATGTGGGGATTGCAATTCAAGATGATTTGGGTGGGGACACAGCCAATTCCTTTCATCATATATAACTAATTTGTGGTGTGTATCAACAAGAACATGCTTTAAGTTTTCATACCAATTTACAGCCCCTATACTGTACCAGGGAAGGTTAGTGGCTATCGAAAATACCACCAGGACAGGCTATCTAAAGACACATTTGGTAGTGTGTTAACTATACACAAAAAAGATACTGTACAGTTTAAAAACAAATCCTAGAGGGCCTGAAATTTCCATTTTTTCTTTGCAAAGAGTAAATTATGTGCAGGGGGGTTAAATGCTTTGAAGAGTAGAAAAAAACTGCTTGAACCGACTTATTCATTATCATCTTCATCTTCTTTATCATCTTCCTCTTCCTTCTTTTACTTGCTTTTTTTCAGCCTTGATGACTTCCCTTTTTGCTGAATCAGGCATTTCTTTAGCCTTTTTCCTTTAGTACTTTTTCCTCAGCTTCATGGCCCTCCTATCATAAGGGCTCTCGTCATCTGCAGCAGCGTCATTGCACATCTCTTCTAGTTTCGTTGTAACTTCACCAACGGATAGGTTGGGATGTTCTCTTTTGATTTTGTGGCAATATTCAGAACAGAACAAGAAAACAGCTGAGGGAGGCCCCTTGAGTACATTGGGATCCTTGAGCTTCTTTTTGGTTCCTCTTTAGGATGAATATATGTTTTTACTTCTCTTTCATAATGGGCCTTGTCTGTCTTTTCTGTCTTCAAATTTTCATTTCTCTTTCACAGACATGGTCTTCCACCTCTCAGAGCACTTCTTTGGAAACTCTAAGTTGCAGTGGGTCGAGATCACACCATGGCACTCCAGTGATACTGTCTCTCAAAAAACAAAAGGCAAAAAAAAAAAAAAAAAAAGAAAACTGAAAAATTGACTGAAGTATCCTGGTACTTCTTCTTGTGCTAATCCAAACAAGTCTGCACAAAGAATGCATATGATGACATTTTGCCTCTCAGCTTCTTAGGAACTCCCTTGCCCATATTTAGTTATTATTGCTCAGCGAGGCACAGAGTCACCCATTGCCTATGTGGCTCTTGCTTGCCCCTCCGCTATCTCTGTGGAGCTCAATGTACTGCAATGGCTATCTCTATACTCTCTTCTTGTAGTTTTCTGGAAAAGAAGAAGAAACTTTTGCCAAGCCAGAGACATGAGGCAGTAGCTAAGAATTACCTTTCTGAAACACACATATGATATCGCTTAACTGTTTAACAACCTTCGTGGACTGCCACCACCTACAGGGCAAAGGCTGTACTTCTCAGAACTATCGCTATCTAACTCTACCTAGCTTTTTAGCCTCACCTCTCACGACTACCCTCAACTGCCTTATTCACTACCTACTCTAGTTTACTTACATTGTCCATACTTGTCACACACTGGATGCTTTATGCCTTTGCATAGTAGTTAACTACTCACTTTGCCTATAATAGCGTGTTTTCTTTTTAATCTGTCTCTTGAAATCTTACTCTTCATAGGCCACATCCTTTTTGAAACCTTTGTTTTCCCACCTGTGGGAAGAATTTAATCCCTCTTGAACTCCTTTATGATCATCTTCCTAGTTAAACAACAGAATCAAACCTCACTTGGGAGTGGGGTTCTAAAGATGTGAGAAGAAAAAAAACTCATATAGTATCAAATTAATCTTGAAAAGGAATGTCTCAGGAAGTTTATCCCTTAGGTTGAACAGATAAAGCAATTAACTTGCATGTTGGAACCAGACTGTACAAAAAAATATAAACCTTAAGCCCAAGAATCACACTCAGCCCAGGGAGTTTGTTCACCCTGTGAGAGTTGAGTGCGGACTGCGACTGGAATTGTGGTTTCCTATCCTCCGTTATCATGCTAATCATAGGACTTTGCATACTAAGTAGTGAAAGGCTACTTTTTTTCCTCTCTCCCCTCCCCCACTGCTTATCTACTTAAATATGGGTATTTTAATTCTTATGTGCTCCTTAGTTCTCCTTTCTTCTTTCAATTTGAGATTATAAGATTTTTGTGGGCAGGAATTATGTCTTCTTCACTTTGGATCCTCAATACATTTCTACCATAACAGCTCATAGGTGCTTATAAATGAAGCATCATATCATAGGTGCTCATTAAGTGGGAAATTTGATTGAATTTCATATTCCTTGAGTGGTTTCAGTATCTTCTTATTTCCTTTCATGCCGACCAAATTAATTTAAAATAATTGGCTGATGGGATAGTGAACAATCTTGTGTGAAAAAAGGAAACTTCAGGCCGGTGTCTCTTCCAAAGTAGCCCAGGGACAGTTCAATTTTGCAAAATGTGAATGACATAATGCTGCTTTCCTTTACAACTATATGTTACGTTAAATCATTAGACAAGAAATTACATGAGACCAAAGTCAATCCATTTTAATTTGACAATTATTTCTTCTTACCCCCTTCATTGTGCAATCAAGCACTAAACTTGCTGAATATCCTTACATTTGCTGGCCGTTTAATAACAACATTTTCTATAAGTTTTAAGCCTCTAATCATTTTAATTCTTCTAGTCCTTCATTTTACTCTTCATACAAAATTAACCTCAAATACCAAAAACTTTTGATACCTTCTCTGTACCTTTCCAAATAAGAGGAGCACTTTCACTATTTTTTCTTAAAGTTCTAAAATAAAGAACTTTCTTGTATAGAATCACCTTCTAAACTTCTCAGGGAATGGATGGCATGCTGATATTTTTACCTAGAGAAAAGAAGTCTATCCTTTTACCTGTTTTAAGTGTTTTGATTTCAAAAACACCATAAGGGACTCAGGAAATGGAGGCTCTATCTTGTTTTTGTGATGCTCTGATTCTTAGTCAGCTGTTTATACTTGAAAATATATTTAGGCTGCCAGAAATATTCTCCCATAAACAATGTTCAAAAACAGTTTAATAATTAAAGCACTAAATATTAAATAAATAGATAAATATGTATGAAAGATATAAATATATAAACATGACTTAATAATTAATTCCTAGTATTATCAGTTGGCTTCTCCCTAGTGCAATTCAATCAGAGGGAAGCGATATATCTGAGTCAAAGCTCATATAACAAACTAAAGGATTTCTTTCATGCATAGCCTAGAAATTACCCTAGATCTGTCTACGTCCCCATTCTTCTGCCTCTGTTCCTGTTGTACTAGTAAACTGTGACAAAAGATGAGTTGGTAAAGTTGTATGATCAAGCCTCAGAAAACAACGAATGTTACGGTTTTCACACACTAAGGTGGCTTAGTTACAAGATGGAAGAGAAAGGAGGCAAACCCAGCTTCCTGTAATTATGAAGCCTTAGTTCTCAGGTGCTTTATACTGTCTTTCCACGTAACCTGTCTTCTTTTGTTTCCTGGCTGTATAGGACAGTGAAACCTGTATAGAACACATGATAATTCTAACCTGCCATAAGATATGAAGATAAGCATGCAAGTTTAAGTTTTGGTTTCTGCCTATTCCAGAACTGGGTCAATGAGGCACAGCAAAACAGACTGACAAATCGTTTTTCACATTTGACAAGGCTGTGTGTGAGATCTGATGGTTTAAAAGTGTGTAGCACTTCCCCCTTCATTCACTCTCTCCTGCTCCACCATGATAAGATATGCTTGCATCCCCTTCCCTGTCAGTCATGATTCTAAATTTCCTGAGGTCTCTCAGTCATGCTTCTTGTTAAGCCTGAGAAACTGTGAGTCAATTAAACCTGTTGTCTTCAGAAATTACCCAGTCTCGGGTGGCTCTTTATAGCAGTGTGAGAATGAACTAACACACCTATCATTAAGGTATACATGACTGTATTATATTCCTTTTCGACAAAAAAATTCATGTTGTAAAATTCTACCAATTGTCAGAGGAAACAAAAGACTGTGCTGACTGTGCGATAATTTTCAGATATAAATTAAGATCCCAATAACTTGTATTCTAAAATTCTATAAAAATACAGTCAAACTTTTTGTAGGACTATAATGAGGGCATATTTACATATTTATATTGATCTATTTCCCCAGGAGGAAAATAACTCTAGAAATAATAGACATCTAAGCTTATCTTCTTTGCCTGTATAAAAGAAATTTGGAAAAATTGCTGTCAATCTATATACAGGCCATTTGAATGGAAAAAGAAATTAAATAATAGGTTTGTAAAAAACAAATCCTATCAGAATAGATGTATCTCTTACTGCAATAGACCAGATAGACTAAAAAAGGAACTGTTTTAAGGCTTTCAATTCTATCCTGCTGACACAACCATCAATAAAGTGGAAAAGTATGGCATGAACCACCTAGCTATTAATCCTAACCACAGTCAGCTGGAACATCATATTTAGAAAGTGGCATCTTGGCCAGGCAGGGTGGCTTATGCCTATAATTCCAGAATTTGGGGAGGCTGAGGCAGGGAGATCACTTGAGCCCAGGAGTTAGAGACCAACCTGGGTAACACAGGGAAACCTTGCCTCATTAAAAAAAAAAAAAAAAAAAAAATTAGCCGGGCTTGGTGGCACATGGCTGTGGTCCCAGCTATGTGGGAAACTGAGGTGGAAGGATTGCTTGATCCCAGGAAGTCAAGGCTGCAGTGAGCTATGATCACATGACTACATTTCAGACTGCACAAAAGAGCAAGATCTTATGTCAAAAACAAAACAAAACAAAGAAAGTAAAGAAAAAGAACAAAAAAGTGGCATCAATCTAGGTAACATGATTAGGGATCCAAAGTGTCCAGTCCCAGAATTTTAATAAAAAAGGCTTCTGAGAATTTTAATGCCATTTCTATTAGTTGGGCTAGAAATTAAACTATTATTATCCCTGCACTTCTTAATAGGTCAAAACTTTGACACAGATGAACAAAATACTCAAACAATAGAGAGAACTGGATAAGCAAAACGCATGAACTTTCAGATGTCGTGCTTTGTACTTCGCAGGAATTTAATAAACATTTGCTGATAGATTTAATTTGTGTGTTTTGATGTCATAGCTGGTAATCATTCATTCATTCCACATATATTTGAGGAGGGCTTACTGTATGCCAAGCACTATTCTAGGTGCTGCAAATCCAAAGGTATCTATTAGTAGCACAATTTGTCTTCATTTGTTATTCTCTTTGTCTTTGGTGTTAGATGTTGTAGGACTCTGCTAATATCTGTATGCAGCATTATTCTAGTTTATTATTTAAGCACTAAAATCTCAGAACACAAACAAAAATAATTATTTTTATTATCTACCTCTAAGACAGTCACCAGGCTTTTTAATTGACATTGATATCTCTGAAAATGTTGAAAACTTATTTTGAACTGAATAGTTGTCAGTACTTTTAACCAAGTAAATACTTGAGCCCTGTGATAAACCCATATCAAAGGTGCATACAAAGATGGCAAGGTTTCCTTCCAACTCCATTGCCATTTTTACATGATATAATCATTTCCCAAATGTAATCAATCATGTGGCCCCAAATTATGGCCTTTTCGTGCTCTTTTTATCTCACAGGCAAGTCAGAGGTTGGCAGAGAAGCAAGTATCATTAAGACCTCAAAGACAGAGAGTATGTTTTGTGGAATGTGGCCTGGCCTTCAACATATCTGGGCATCTGTAGACTCCTTCCAGGAGATATGTTCCTGCTCAGAGACAAAATAATGTCATCAGATGTAGAGTGACTGACAGTGACAGAATGCCCAGGAATTATCCCAGTTTTAGCAGTAAAAGTACTACCATCTGGGAAACCTTCCAACCCCAAGCTAAACGGATCAGTCAGTCACACTAGACTTCGCTTAATTTTATTTTGCCAAAAACTTCCATCAGGATATGAGATAGGGTTCCACAGGTTAGGACCACTTTGTCATATTATTGTGTTTGCTAGATTTACTGAGATGGCAGGAGGCAAAGAGGTCATCTAACTCTGACAATTTGTTTTCTTAACAGCTCTATTCACCTTCATCAATTTGTTTAGCTGTCTTCTATTTTATATATATATATATATATATATATACACACACACACATATTATATATATATATAATATATATATACTTTTTTTTTAATAGTGTCAACTTCCTTACATTTACATGGGGCAAAAGAAAATGTAGGAAGCTCTCCACTAGAGAAAGTGGAAGACTTAGTCAAAATCAGAAATTTGGTACATACCTGGAATACACTAAGGCATTTCCAGATCAAATGTGCCTGCTTCTAAGTGAACAAATCTTGTCCAGCATTGAGTTATGAAAGGAGCTAGAAACAGAATGGATTTTTGTCTACAATGTAACTGTAACAGCAAAAAGTTTTTGAGTGTTATTGTGGCAGAATGCCATGCTTGAAAACTAGGGTGTCCTAAAGGCTCTATTAACTGATAATTGATTTTTCAAAGTTATGAACCACTCTGAAAGTCCTTCAATCTACCATTTCCCAGCAACTGGTAGAGTCAGAGATACACTAGGCACAGAAGCTTCCTGTGTTGAATATTACAGGATAGTTGCAGAACCAGATTAACTCTGCTGGTACTTACAACCTCAACCTTCGCAATGATAACAGGACATCAAGGAAAACTAGGCTTTAGTTTGGAAAAATGTATTAATACTTTGTCATGTTTTCAGTTTGCTCTAACTCTCAGGTCACAGCAAAGGAGAAAAGATAACTAAAAGTCAAGACTCGAAATATAGTTTCCCAATCCTCAGAAAAAAAGCTTAGTAAAAGTATAAGGTAGAGAACAACAGATAATTGGTTTTGTCCAAATAAGAAATTCTTTCTATTCACTTTAGACGATTTTCATAATCCTAGAAGTAAAAGTCGACATCAGTATTAAAGAATACAGAAAAAAAAATTGAGTCAAATTTTGAAGCAGGTTGGGAACCAAGAGAACTGAAGTCATGTTTATTTCACTCCAGGAACTTTAAAGATAAAATGTGACTCATGGATTTGAGATGCATTCAGACAATTCCACTGTTCCCTTGAATTATAAATAAAGAGAAATGCTGATGGCTGGGGTAGGGGTGATACAGAAATTTCACCATGGATCTACTATAAACACAATTAAGCTTGGTACAAAAGTAATTGTGGTTTTTGCCATTGAAAGTAATTGTTTAAAACTGCAATTGATTTTGCACCAATCTAATAGTAATCTCAACGTGCACTACTGAACTGCTTGAAATTAATAGAAAATTCTTCTACATCTTGTCCGAAATGTAAGTGGAAGCCACACTGATTACTTAAGTGTGCTTAGAGAACTGCTAATTTAAATAGCATCTACCTCCAAGTTTTATACAGATGACCCAGGGCACTTTATCAGCACATTTGCCAATCACCACAAATTAACCAGAATACCAGGTACCAGAACAAATTAAAAGAGACAATTTTAATAACTTAATAATCCATTAATATGTCTAATTTTGATGACATATCATTATACAAGAAGTAAAAATGAGCTGCTTTGTTTCAGTTTACATTTATACCTCTGAAATCTGTAAGCAATGGCTCCGGTTTCCACATTGAAATCATTTTAAAAGTTCTAAAAATCTATGAGACTAATTGATTTGTATAGTAATCTACTCTGTAGTGGAAGAAAGATAATATTCAGTCATTTCAAAAATTCTTTAAATCCATTGATATAAAAGCAAACTATATCTTAGCTACCTGTGGTTGTGTCTTTAAGAATTTTATCAGATGGAAAAACTTGAATTTGCACTTCCATTGTTTCCCATTCTTGCTTTAATACTGGGTCATCTCAAAAGTTTCTTATCTTCCATAAAAATCCATTATGGATTTATTCTCCACAACTTATTAAAATGCTTCTTGAACCTATTTATGTTTTGGGGTTGGTCATTTATCACTCTAATTATTTTCATAGATTTATTACCTGCTTTCATGAAAAGATCTTCATTTGCTCTAAATTAACCATCTTCAACTGCAGTATTGGCCCTTGGCCCTGTGATTTGTTTAAACAAGCCCAAATTAACCAACCTGTATCTTTCATATTGTTAAAAAGTACAATGATGTTCCTATATTGTCCCTACAAAATGAAAGCTAATTTCATTTTGTATAAGCAGTGCCTAAATGTAGTATCATTTTTATACCCTGTTTGATGTTTTAGGCCCAGAGGAATAATTTGTTTATTTGTATTTAGCAGTATCTCCTCACATCTGGGATGGCGAATCAGGTTTGGAGAAGTGAAGTAGCATTGTGAGCATGGACACAAAGCAGTTCTGCTGCCATGAATAGGAGCTGAGCTTAGATGTTCAATCTAATACATCGAAGTTTCAAGCATAGGTCTTACTGGCTGCGTCAAAACCATCAGCAATTGGGGGTGCTGGAGAAAATACAGATTCTGACTCAATAAGTCTGAGGTAAAGCCCAGAAGTTCTTCTTTTTTATGAGCTCCCATATTCATTCTGATTAGCATCCAAGTTTGGGAGACTAAAATACAAGAGGAGGGACAGTGCTGGCCTATGTTCTGACTTATCCGTAACTATGTTTTCTCCAATATCTCAACTCACAGCATGTAGTACCAATCTCTGAGAGACCAAGAAGTAATTGAACAGCAATATTATGTTTTTATTAATCCTTCACATAATTAAGATATATAATGTACAGCATGAGTTATATGTAGCCTTTTGAAGAGTGGATCCTATTTTTTAACGCAGATTAATCTTTTGCATTGGAAGATGCCATGTAATACTAATCCCAGTGTTTTATTTTCAGAAAATGTCTGTGTCGACTGAAGACATTTAAATCAGCACATACTGTGCTCTAGCACAGCTGAATTATAAACCTGTTCAGGGCTGAAATTATGAAAATGATGACCTAGTCTTCCGTGTGTCCACCATTCCATACCTCCAGCTGTTAAATATCGAAGCTACAACAGGAATATTTAAGCATGATCCTGGGAGAGGCTCAAAAAGTTTAAGAAAGCTCTGATCCAAATAATTTAGTTTGGTTTTAACTAATTGTGTAGGATGTGTGTGCATGTGTATTGAGGTGGGGGGTAGAAAAAGAGAGCAAGGAGCGATTGAGAATGGAGCACTGTAAAATGTTCTTCAAACCAACATTCTGAATAAGAATGAATGAAGAAAAGCATAATTCATTGGTGAAATGGTTCTATTTCATTCAATTAGGCACACATAACTCATGCTTCTGAATTTTTGTTTTAAAAAGGTTGTGATTCTCAATTCATTGATTTTTAATTTATAATATCAGAAAGAAAGAATTACGTTATAGAATTGAATTGAAGATCTAATTGGGAAAATCCTGTCTTGGCAACCTAAGCTAAGAAAGAGGGTGTGATGCTGGGGCAGTGCATTTTGTTGTTGTTGTTGTTACAAAAGAGAAAATTGTTCTTCCAGCTATAGCAATAGTGCCTACCAGCAACTGCTTCCTGTGAAATTGTTCCAAGCACATTTCCATAAAGAAGGGTTCTATTCTACTCGAGCCCTGCTTATATTCCAACTCTATCTACATTCCACTCCAGGCTTTCATGTGTTTCTCCCCCCAACAATTTGGCTATTTAATGCTCACACAGGCCTATAATTGTGCTGATGTCATCTACCCAATCAATCATAGAACTATTCATTAGGATATCTGCAATCAGGGCAGTGTCAAAGTGAACTACATTCATTTTGCTACTAAATATCAGATGACGGTAAATTAAACTCTTATTGTAATGATGGTATTAAAGTGAATGGTGTGCAATTATATTTTTTCTCACCATTGTGCTATTTTTACAAGAGAATAGTAAACATGAATTTTACTGGCTTTCAGACTGGAGCATAGCTCAAAGAAAGAGGGCAGGGCAATTATATTTCCACATGAAAAATCCTTTATATTGAGTTGATGGAAAACAAGGCACTAAACACTGTATTTTAGCAAAATAAGAGTGTATGAGCATGTTTTCCATATATAATGCAGTCTATGACCATGTGCCAGTGCTAAAAATAGACGAATGTAGGTGCACTGAATACTCTACCAGCAACACAAATCCCACAGAAACAAATTGCTACTTATAACCAAAGAAAAATAATTCACATGCTTTCATTTTTCCTCCTGCAAAAAATGTGCTCTTTTCAAAGTTAAGATTAATATAATATTTAACATTGAAAAACTATACCATATCCTTTCATAAATTTACCTCCTATAAAAGGTCATCAGTAAAAGCAGAAAATTGCATGGCATTGGTAATAATAATTATTTGGTGTTTTCTCCTGTTTTTCAAACATATAAGTGTCAAATGTTAATTAAAATAGTTAAATAAATAAAAAGAAAATTTAACCGTAAGTTAAATGTATCCTTTGCAGCTATCCTTTCATTGAACTGCTTCAAGATATATTAGAAACTCTCATATTAGAATCATTAAGGATGGTTTAAAACAGATTTTCACAGCAGGAGATATTAAGGTTTTAGTAAAATTTTAATAGGAGACTTTCACATGAGGCAAAATGGAAAAAAAAAGAATATTTTTAAATGAAACAATTAACCAACAATTTTCTATTGTTCTGATGTCTCTTTCTTAGCAACATTCCCTTTCTTCTAGATTCAACAATAAGGTCAAAATAGCCCTCCACTTATCTCATTATAGTCACTTTCTTTCAGTGTCCCAGTTTCTGGACATGATTTCACTGTAGAATGGAATAGAGGAAGATCAGTTGTTCCATGGAGAATATTTTCTTTATTGAAATACATTTGGACAAAAGCCAAATTCACAAGCACCACTATGAAAAACTTGGCGTTAAAAAAAAATTTCTCTTAAATATATTCTGAAACAACTTCTGGTAGATCACACTGCGGCACTGTGTCTCTAGTTCTAAAAATAATTTTATACAATGTATACATTTTAGGAATGCAGTTAAGAATATCGCAAACTTATTTATTGAGTACATATTTAGCCAGTAATCAAATCCAAATTTTCTCAAATATGAGAAAAAAGAATTATAATTGAATCAAGAAAAATATATTTTCAAGCAACGTCTTTTTCAATCATGTTTACTCAAAAGCAAAATACATTATTAATTTTAAAATATCATTCATTAAATTGAACAAAACTGTGCTTTGTCTACAAAAGTTATCTGCAAAAAGTTCTTTTCCTTGTTTTATGTAGTTCTAAAACCATGGTGTCTCAGTAATAGCCACTGTTCCTCTTTTTACAGCATAAAATTATTCCTTCTCAATATTCTAACTGATAAGTTTAATTATTACAAAATACCCTATAATTTTAATGATTAATAATACACCTGTTTAATGTTTAGGAAGGTAGGAGAAAATTTGTTAAAATATGCGACAGCATACAGCAGCACGGAGAATGACATAGATTGAGGCTACAGTCCTCTTTCCTTTATCTAATCACAAGGTCACAATTGGTATTAATGACTTTCTTCTTCTACTTTCCATTTCATTTTTTATTTTCTCTCAGCCAGCATCTTTACTTGCTAGGGTTCTTTACCTGTGAGTCACCAAATGTCTTTTCCTGAGGGACCTAAGCTCTCAGTGGTTCTGCCTTGCAGGGGAAAAGAAAATAAATCTTGTTCTCACTTACTGCAAGATTAGTGGCTGAGGCCCCAATAAGAAAAGACAGATGAACAAGAGATAGGCATACAAATTTATTTAATGTAAGTTTTGCCTGGCAAGGGAGCCTTTAGAAATGAAAACCCAAAGAAACAGGGAGATGTGTGTATTTTTGTGGAAGGTCTTGCAGAAGTATGATTAAAGAACAAAAGTGTATGATGTAATGGTAGTAAACTAATGGGTGGGGGGTACTGAGCAAGGCCTCTTTCGATTTTTCTTGGTGTTTTTGTCTGACATTCCTTCCTATGGGTATCGGCTAGGACATCTATTATATGAGGTTCTTCTGGAAAGTAGGGAGGCAGAGGTTATAGCTTTTATGGCCTGCTCCAGGGAATAAACAACGAGAGGAATTCTAGTTTCTATGGCTGTTTCAGAAGAAAGTGGGTAGGAGAATGGCAGAATGACTTTCCTGCTTCGGCACTTTCTTCAATTTCCAAGGTATCATATTTTTGGGTAGTGTTTTCTACTCGATTAGAGTTTTAATATTATTACCTTTTATCACTGACCATTGGATGTAACTATACTAAGAGTACCTTCAGGGATGCTACTTCTCTCTACTTAAATTGTTTAACAGCGATCTTATCCAAGTTCATAATGTAACTCCATGTTTTGCTTGTTTAACCAATGTAAATGAGGCATCTGAAATGAATGCTTGATATTTCAGTTTTCAGTTCAATGTAATCATTATTGTTTCTCCAGGTCAGGCGTCCCCAAACTTTTTACACAGGGGACCAGTTCACTGTCCCTCAGACCATTGGAGGGCCGCCACATACTGTGCTGCTCTCACTGACCACCAATGAAAGAGGTGCCCCTTCCTGAAGTGCGGTGGGGGGCCGGACAAATGGCCTCAGGGGGCCGCAGTTTGGGGAGGCCTGCTCCAGGTGGAAGCATTACCCGTTTGAGTACTAAGATCTCTTAATCAACAAACCCTAGAATTCCAGAAATGGAAACTGAAAATCATGAGTGTTTTATTAGGTGTAATAATGAGAAAGAGGTGTCATTCCCACTTTCTCCCACTGGTTCCCAGACCTATGGGACCTATAATTATGGAAGAAGCTGGACCATGCATTCATCACTGGTTGAGATTAAATACTGAATACCATAGAAAGGCATCCCAACCTTACATACCTGTCTCCTAATTGTAATAATCATTGTGTCTTTAGTAGGGTATATCATTCCAAAAACCAATGTGCTTCTGGGTAGTGGTTTTTTTTTTAGACCAGTGAATCACATGGAAATCAGCCAACTTATTGCCTTACTTGTTTTGTTAAAAGATAATTTCTTTTGTTAAAGGAAATATTGTGTGGGATATTATGATTGTGTTTATGGTATTCAGTACATGGATGATGATGCTAACAGAAGCAAGAAAGAACATGAAAATACTTTATCCCAGCAAAAAATAAAAATAATAATGCAACCCTCTTCATGACAAAATCTACTGTTGTCACCTGTTACTAGGTAGCTGACTGGTCCCCGGGCGTATTAGGGCTCAGAATCAGGTGTTATTGTAGGCAAATTGAGTACTTAGTAAGGCCAATTTTGGTGAGAGGGATTTCCTATTATTGAGCCCAGGCAGAAAGTCCATTCCTGCCATCATGGCCATATTTTTCATTAACCAACCTAGTTGGCACTAGAAGGCTGAGGAAACAACTCCAACTGCTATAATAAGAAAACAACATTTTTTTATATGATTATTTAAAGCCTGTTCCACCAAGGATGACTTTTGGTGAATGTTCACATGTGATACAAACATTCTCCTATTTGGTGCTAATTCTAAGTGATCCATGCAGAAGCCTTTTACTTAAACTTTCTTATCACCAATTCTCCAATTTTATTCTTTCAAACTTTCTGATCACCCAGCCAAACCATTAGCCACTACCCATGAATAACTAATGATCCACACCTAAGGCCATATATCCTTCCAGGCACAATGGACAATGAGTTATACAGCTTGAATTTTAGCCAATTGGAAGAATTTCTCTTCATCAATGTCTTTCAGGGTAACCTCTAAGTGAGCTTGTAATACTGCAGTAGTCTACTTTTTACTAGTGTCAGCACATTATTCAGAGCCATCTATAAACCAGGCTAAATTTTTTCCGTTGTTAGCTGGTCATCAAAAATTCTCCAGGAAGTCAAAGGTGTCATTTGCAAGAAGAATGCTAGTGCAGCTGAAATAGGCATATTGGGAGTGTGAGTCAACTACCTACACAAATTACTTACGCCTTGACGATCTGTTCAAGTCTAATCTTGTGTATACCACTTCCTATGAATTATGAAATGCTGTTGTATGTCCAAGTTTATGACTTAGTGAATCAAATTACACCTGTCTCATGATGACCAGCTCAGGTCGTATTAGTACTTGATGTGGAGCCAAGATCAGCAAGTTAGGAGCTATTTCTCAAAGAGAAAAAGATGATTTGCCAAAGTAAACATAGCCGTGTTCCAAAACTCTTTGGGTCTGCATTGAGTTTCTTCTTGCTACCACTGGTTTGTCCCAGGATCCATCCTGCATCTCAACATGCCATGGGCACGTTTTGTATTTATGTGTCTACTGGGTCCCAATATCCAAGTGACAGAGCAACTTGCTTTGTAGCTTTCGTTTGTTCCAGATCCTTCTATAAAATTTTTTGTTCCTAGCCTTAAAACATGGGCTCTGCTAGTATAGAGATCTTTAAATTCAGTGAAGGAATAATTCTACCTGGGATTCAACCATGGATCCTACCTCTTAATACTACGTAAATTTTTTACTACCTTCAGTTGCAACCCAACCAGAAACCACTGTCTGTATCACTTAGTATTCATGGACGCCAGCAACAGAAAACAACTTTGGCTAGGTAAGCATAAAGGAAGTTTATTCAAGGATATCAAGGATATTAAAAAGCAGTCAGAATCTCTAAAAGGATAAGATAACCTGGCATAAAAATATTAATTCAATAAAAAATACATGAATACCAAAATTGCACCACAGAATTGATCCAGTGACAAATTCATTTTCACTGCCATTGTTCATCCCACTTGAAGCAAATGACAATTTACATACTGCTATTGCCTGAATGTGTTTTTCTTATATGCTGAAACCTGATTGGCAATGTGACAGTATTAACACATGGGGCCTTTGGGGAGGTGATTAAGTTATAAGCATGGAGCCCTCATAAATGGAATTAGTGCCCTTATAAAAGCGTCCCCACAGAGCTGCCTTGTCCCTTCTGCCATGTGAGGACACAGCAAAAAGGCACAGTCTATGAGGAATGGGCTATTAACAGACACTGACTCTGTTGGCACCTTAAACTTTCTAGCCTCCAGATTTGTGAGAAATAAATTTCTGATGTTTGTAATTCACCAAGCATATCATGTTTTTGTTATAGCGGCCTGAATGGACTACAACACAGACACTGGGCACTGGATTATGTCACAAGACTCACTGGCACTGTTGCCTCTAGAAATTGAACTTCTTTATGCCATTAATATGTAACAAGTGCCTACCATATGCCAGGCACTGTTTTCTCAGTGCTGAAGACCTATCAATGAAAAAAAAAAATAAAGAAAGAAAGAAAAAGAAAGAAAAAAATACTTGCTCTCATGGAACTTACAGTTAAGTGAAGGAAGAGAAAAAAAAAAGCAGATTTATTAGATGCTTATAATTACTAGGAAGAAAAATAGAGCAGCAGAACAGGGACACGGAAAATTACGGAGGAATTGCAATTTTAAGAAAGACTACCAGAAAGGGACTTCCTAAGAAAGTAACATTTGAGTAAAAACCCAAAGCTAAACCAGCAAAAATCTACCCAACTAGGTGGATATGAGCATTTCAAGGAAAGATAGCAGCAAGTCCAGAGGTTCTAAATTTGGAGCGTACCTGAAATACTCCAGAACAGCAAGGAGGCCAGTATGGTAAAAGAGGCTAGGCAACGGATATGAGATCAGATCCTGTTAGGTTCTGTAGACCAAAGTTAAGGATTTAGCTTTTACTCTGATTAAGATAGAAAATCACTGGAAAATGTTGAGCTCAAGAGTGACCTCCTCTCACATATTGTGATAGGGTAACTCTGGGTACTGTGTAGGCTGCCTGAAAGAATGACAAATGAATGCATTCATTCCTTCAACAAATATTTATTGAATACCTACTATTCCAGACATATTTTTAGGTGCTAGAATGTAATAGTAAATAAGACAAAAATTCTTGAGCTCTTGAAGCTCATAACGTACGAGGAAGAAACAATATAAATAAGCAAATAAATATAAAATATACATGGTTCTAGTGATAAATGCTCTGAAGAAATACAAAGGATTAAGGAAATATAGCATAACATGTAAAAGAAGTACATTTTTAGCTTGGGTGACCAAGCAGTTTCCCTCCGATACAGAGACATTAGAGCAGAAATATGGATGAGATAAAGGAGGAAGCCATGCAGGTTCCTGGGAAAAGAATGTTCTGGGCAAATTATACAGCAAGTCCAAAGACCCTGATATGTGAGCATGGTTGGTGTATTCTAAGAAAAGCCAGGAAGCCTGTGTGGGTAGGACAGAGAGATGAGACAACAGTCGTTTTATTTTTATTTATTTATTCATTTATTTTTGAGACTAAGTCTCACTCTGTCACTCAGGCTGGAGTGCAGTGGTGCAATCTGCGGTTCACTGCAACTTTTATGTCCAGGATTCAATCGATTCTTCTGCCTCAGCCTCCCGAGTAGCTGGGATTACAGGTGTGTACCTCCACACCTGGATAATTTTTGTGTTTTTAGTGGAAATGGGGTTTTGCCATATTGGCCAGCCTGGTCTCAAACTCCTGACTTCAAGCGATCCACCCGCCTCAGCCTCCCAAAGTGCTGGGATTACAGGCATGAGCTACTGCACCTGGCCAAAAGTGGTTTTAAATGAAGGCAAATATTTATGAAAGTACTCGATCATAATGGGGCCTTGTAGGCCATTGCAATCATGTTGGGTTTTGAGTGACATGAGAAGCCATTGAAGGGTCTTGACCAGAAAAGTGACATTTGACATTTTTTTTTTTTTGTCTTAGCTCAGGCTGTTATAACAAAATACTAGACACGTGACTTATAAATATCTGAAACTTCTTTCTCACAGTCCTAGACTGAGACACCAGCTTATTCAGTTCCTGATGACGGTTTCCTTCCTAGGTGGTCATTTTAACTTTATATGGCAGAATCAGGGAGGGTTGTTCTCTTTTTAGTCTCTTTTATAAGAGCACTAATCCCATTTATACAGATGGAGCCTAATCACCTCCCAAAAGTCTCACCTTCCAATACCATCACCTTGAGGTTAGGATTTCAATATATGAATATGGAAGTAACAAACATATTCAGACCATAGCACTGTTAAAAGTCATCTTTTAGCAGCTATGTGGAGAACAAACTCATGGAGATTGTGGTCAGCTGTTGTGTCTCTACCACAGGCCAATTCCTCACCTGAGGGCGTGTTTTGAAAGTTGTATATACATCCAAAACTGTTCATCAAGATCTGGGTTCTCTCCGATCAAACAAGTCTTAATGTCAGGCAGAACCAAAGTCAGTCCAACATTAACTGGAGGCAGCACAGCCAAGATCAAGCACTAGCAGAGCCAAAAGTCAATTGTAAGCTGCATGAGCAAGTGGTCTTTATCCCCAGATCATCTGCTGTGTTACACTACTTTCTCTTCTAAGTTCACACCTATAGTGAGATGGGGACAGTCCCTTCTGATCAGCTAATGGAAAAATAAAAATGCTAAGCTTACTTCATGACTGGAACAGCTGAGCAAATGGGTGGAAGCTGAAAATGAACTCTGGCTGCTCTTGAGCCCCACTCAGGGGTGGCCTTAAAAGATAGTCATGAATGAAAATCTTTCCAGTGGCCACAATTCCTTGTGATACAACAGATTATCCGATTTGTGAAAAAAAAAAAAAAAAGGGGGCCAGAAGTTAGAATCTATGTGAACATACAGGCAGCAGAAAGTGTTTTGGCTGTTTGGTCAGGAACAGAAAAAAGATTGAAAAATCAAGGATAAAGAGGTCAGTGTAAGAAACATAATGTATTGACTTATGGGAATTGGCACGCGATGTGATGATACTTGTTTTGCATTTTAACACTTACGTGAGAGCATGAAAGAGGCACTAAATAACTAAAGAGGAAGCATAATTAGGCCAATTAGGTTATTCCAGTCTGGTACAATGGCCACATGAATGAAAAAGCTCTGATCACAAGTATGGAGGCTAAGCATGGGTTAAACACCATTGAGTCTCACTAACCAAGACTGAACTAGCTACTGCTGCTGCCAAATGTAGAACCCAGCTACAAACAGAGACTATATCTAAGTCACTATCATGGTACTTTCCTTCAAGGACACTAATCAACCACGTGGTGGCAAGGGGATTACATCAGATGCCTTCCATCCCAGATTGTGGAGGCAATTCTCTTCATTATTGGAGTTGACATATATCCTAGCTTTCTTCCCTTGGCCAGCATAACTACCTGGGAACTTACAGAGTGCTTGCTGCATCTATAGGATACCACACAATTTTGTTGGAGATCAAGGGACCAATTTTACAGAAAAGGGTTTTTAGTAGTGGGCTTATATCCATGAGATTCTCTGATCCCATGACATACTACATAATTTAGATGCTGATGGACTATAAATTGTTGTAATAATAAAGAATCAATTGAGATGCCAGCTTGAGACCATATCTTAAAAGGATGGTGTACAACTCACAAGGATATGGTATGTAAACTAATTAAATGACCTTCATATAATGCCATGTCTCCAGTATGTATCATACATATCTCTGAAAGCCAAAAGGTAAAAGTAGGAATGGCCCTGCTTATAATCACCCTCAGTGACTCACTTGGCAATGTGTGCTTCCTGTCTCTGCAACTCCAGACTCAGGATGCATTCATTTCCTATTGCTGCTGTAACGAATTATTTAGCAGCTTAAAATGACACAATTGTTATCCCATAGTTCTGTAGCTAAGAAGTTATGGTTGGCTCTTTCTATCAAGGGTCTCATGAAGCTGATACCAAGGTACTGAGGGATGTGGAGTCTTATCTCAAAGTTCTGGAGTAGAATCTACTACAAAGCTTTTGAGGTTGTTGGACGAATTTAGTTCTTTATGGATGTAGGCCTGGGGTCCTCTTTTCATTGCTGGCTCTCACCTAGAAATCTGTTTCAACTCACTAAGGTCCCCTGCATTCCTCATTATGTTGCCTCCTCCATCTTAAAATCAGCAACAGCATATCAGGTCCTTCTCATGCTTTAAATCTCTGACTTTTTCTTCTAATTCATCTCTTCTAAGAGAATACTTCCCTGCTTTTAAGGGTCCATGTGATTAGTTTGGGCCCGCCTGGATATCCAGGATAATTTCTCTATCTTAAGGTCAGCGGATTAGTAAACTTAATTACATCTGTAAAGTTCCATTTGTCATGTAATGTAACATAGTCACAGTGACTAGGGATTAGGACGTGGAAATTTTCAGGGGTCTAGAAATCCTGCTTCCAAGGCAGAATATGCTTAAACCAGGGATATAGTAAAATCCTTATTAAACTTTAAGTTACAGCTGCCCTCTGGTAACTTTAGGCTCCTAGAACCAAGACACCAACAAGCAAAAAAATTAGTTTCCATATTGTCAGGGGTATTTGATTTTGATAACCTGGAGGAGACAGGACAACTATTACATAGCGGGACAGAGAAGAATACATTTCGGATTCTATTTATCTATTGTATATTTGTACTCTCCTGCCCAATTTTGCAGTAAATGGACAAGGGCAGAAGCCATGACCTGAGAAAGGCATAGTGACTGCTATGGCTTAAATATGTCTCCTCCAAAATTCACATTAAAATTTAATCCCCATTGTAATGGTATTGAGATGGGACCTGTGAAGAAGTGATTAAGTCGTGAGAGCTTTGCCCTAAATGGATTATAAAAGGGTTGGAGAGAACTAGCTTAGGCCCATTTTGGCTCTTGTGCTATTCTAATATGTGAGAACACAGCATTCACACCTTTTTTTGCCCTTCCACCTCCCACAATGTGAGGATCAGCAAGAAAGGCCCTCAGCAGACACTGAATGCCAGCAGGTTAATCTTTGGACTTCCTAGGCTTCAAAACTCTTAAAAATAAATAAATAAATAAATTTGTTTATTATAAATTACTCAGTCTCTTGAATTTTGTTATACTAGCATCAATGGACTAAGACAGTAACAGGGGACTCAGAACTCTTAAGGATGACTGTTTTAGTCTTCTTAAGTTGTGTTAACAAAATATCACAGTCTAGATAGCTTACACAACAAAAATTTATTTCCTAAAAATTCTCGAGGCTGGAACACCCAGGTCAATATCTGGAAAAGTTTAGTTTCTGGTAAGGGCTTCCTTCCAGGCTTGCAAGCAGCTTCTTTGTTTTCACATATCTTTTCATTGGTGTAAATGCATGAAAAGTGAAAAAATCTCCTCTCTTCCTCTTTGTGTAAGGCCAGAAATCTTAGCAGATTAGGGCCCTAAATTAGTCTGTTCTCACATTACTATAAGGAACTACCCAGGAGTGGATAATTTATGAATAAAAGAGGTTTGACTCACAGTTCTACATGCTTAGCAGGAAGTATGACCAGGAGGCCTCAGGAAACTTACAATCATGGCAGAAGGCAAAAGAGAAGTGAGCACATCTTCACATGTCTAAGCAGGAGAGAGAGTGTGAAGGGGAAAGTGCCACACACTTTCAATCAATCAGATCTCATGAAGAACAGCAAGGAGGAAGTTTGCCCCATGATTTAATCACCTCCCACCAGGCCCCTCCCCAACATGTGGGGATTACAGTTAGACATAAGATTTGGGTGGGGACACATAGCCAAACCTTATTAGGCCCTATGCTTATGACCTCATTTAATTTTAATTACGTCCTGAAGGCCCTATATTCAGATACCGTCACACTCATGACAGGTTAGGACTTCAACATATAAATTTTGGAAGAAAACAATTCAGTCCATTTCAAGAGTATGGGTCATCTCACCCAGGTAAACCCCCTGGATCACCAGGGGTATTAACTGATGGTAAAGGGAATCAAGCAAATATGAAAAAAGAGGGATTAGGAGTATCAGTTGTGGCCTCAAGACAGCTATAGCAACAAGAACTCATACCACTACCCTTTTTTTCCTGCTTTCCAAGAAAAAAAGACAAGACTGTGGTGGTATTTTCTCTGATACCACTGCTGAAACCAAATGTGTACATGTGTTTTTCTGAAACCAATAACCAATTATTTGACACCACCTGGGTATCAGATAATTCAAGTTAATTATGACACTAACTCCCAGAGTTTGCACACCAACAACAGGTTAAATTCTTAGTCCCACAAGACTTCCCCAACTTCAGAAACCAGTTACAAGTCCTAGAGACCACCTATAATTCTGACCAATTGACTATAAATTCATGAGTTTCCACAATCCCAAATGCTTCCTCAGGTTTGATAATTGAATAGAACAACTCACAGAACTCAAGAGAACAGTTTACTCAGGTTTACTGGTTTATTATGAAGGCTACAAAATGGAAATAGCCAGCTGGAAGAAATATATAGGGCAAGTTACAGAGAAGGGGATATAGAGCTTCCATTCCCATTCTGAATGCACCATCCTCCTAGCATTTCAATGTGTTCAACAACTCCAAAGCTCTCTGAATCTGATTGCACAAAAGTTTTTAATAGAACTCAAACTCAGCCTCGATTTCCCCCCCCAGATGTTAGGAGATGGGACTGTAAGTTCTAACCCTCCAATCATGAGTTTTGTCTTTCTAGTGACTAACCCCCTTCCTCAAGCTATCTAGGGGCCCCACGTTTAGTGACTTCATTAGCATAAACACAGATGATGTTAAAAGGGACTCATTATGAATAACAAAAGGCACTACTATTACTCAGGAAAAGCCAATGTTCTATGCCAAGAACTGAATACAAAGATCAAATATATTAAATGATATATAAAAACATATATTGTATGATATATATTTCTTTATATCAAATAAATACATAATTATATGTATTCAAACTATATTACATAAATAAAATATATATAATATGTATATTTATTTATATAAAACTTTTTAAATTAATTAATTATTTATTAACAATGCAAGGAGACTCTTTAATCAGTTTCAGTGATCTTTTCCTGACATTTTATAACCTTGACATCCAGCTCCACCCAGCTTCAAGCCCCTTAGAATCTGAGCCCTGACTGGTCATCACTGAAAAACCTCAACACCTTGGAATAGTCCAGACTAAAATGGAGGCTTCAAAAATGTTTGATGAATGGGCAAAGGAATGTTATTAAAAATAATAATACACCCTTTGGCCAAAGTGAAATCTTTCTAATTTTAACTCCCTTCTGTTTTTTGCCCAACTGGCTAATAACCACTATCAAAAATTTGAAAGCAGTAATTTAGAAGTCCCGTAGGCATTTCTTTTCTATGCTAATCCATCCAAAATTCCTTTGTTTATCTAGCCAGTTTTTCCAACACTATTTATTAAACAGGGAATCCTTTCCCCATGGCTTGTTTTTGTCAGGTTTGTCAAGGATCAGATAGCTGTAGATGTGTGGCATGATTTCTGAGGCCTCTCTTCTGTTCCATTGGTCTGTATATCTGTTTTGGCACCAGTGCCATGCTGTTTTGGTTACTGTAGCCTTGTAGTATAGTTTGAAGACTGGTAGTGCGATACCGCCAGCTTTGTTCTTTTTGCTTAGGATTGTCTTGGCTATACAGGCCCTTATATGTTTCCATATTAAATTTAAAGTAGGTTATTCTAATTCTGTGAAGAAATTAATAGTAGCTTGATGTGGATAGCATTGAATCTATACAGGTATTGATCGACTTACGATCTATGCAACTTACGACCATTCAACTTTGTGACCACAATCGCTAGCCACGACTGCTCCGCATCTGGCAGTGCAAACGTTGCCCAGTTGGGCATACGACAGTGTGGACCAGCTTCCAGCAGCACTACCATCTCTGCGTGCACCAGTTCAACTGTTATCCCAGACTCGGTACAGCTATTTGTGTTTTGTGTCTTGGATATTTTTCATCAAACCCCTCCCAAGACGTCTACCAAGAGGAAATTGTCTTTGTCTAAGCCTCAGCCTGCCAAGAAGGAAAGAAAGGCCATTGATCTTGACACGAAAATGAAGGTAATTAAGCAGTACGAAGGAGGAAAGAAAGTGAATGTGATCGCACGTGATATGAAGTTATCACACTCGACTGTGTCAACGATTTTGAAGGATAAAGAATTTGTGAAGCTGTGAAAGGTTCTGCACCCATGCAATCAACAGTTGTAACAAAGCAACGAAGCAGGCCCATCCACGAAATAGAGAAATTGCTATATATTTGGATGGAAGATAAAATTCAAAAATGGACACCGTTAAGTCTTTTTACTGTGCAGATTAAGGCGAGAAGTCTATTTCAGACTCTGAAGAAGCATGCGGGAGAAGATTACAGTCAAGAATTTGTAGCAAGCACTGGCTGGTTCCAGAGATTCAAGAAAAGATTCCAAATGCATAGTGTTCGAATGACTGGAGAAGCAGCGAGTGCAGATGAGGAAGGAGCACGCAAGTTTGTTGATAGTCTGGATGAATTAATTACAGATGAGGGATATCTAGCAGAACAGATTTTCAATGTGGATGAACTTACAAATGAAGAGCTACTTGAACTGGAAGAAGAAAAGTGGCGGAAGAAGAAAGAAGAGAAGCAGAGAAAGAAGAGGAGGAGCCAGAAAGAAAGTTCACCACTAAGGGATTATCAGACAGTTTATCTTTACTGAATAAACTTCTTATACATTTCAAAGCAATGGACCCAAACATTGAACAATTTGCAAGGATTGAACAGATGGCGCACGATGTGTTTTGTCCATATCGTGAAATTTATGAAGAAAAAAAGAAACATACAATTCAGACAAAGCTCACCATGTTTATGAAAAAACCAATTCCGGTAACCCCAATTGCTGCCTCAGATGACGACATCAACGATCAGCAGCCAAGCACCAGCAGCCAATAAAATGTTTCATACATGTTTATATATTTTGATATGTTTTGCAATTGGGAAAATGTTTTGTATGGTATTTTTTACACCTGTATTTTGTATTTTGGTATGCACCTGTATTTTGTAATTTTGTATGTTTTGCAAATATTAAACCAGTTGTACTGGTAATGCAGTGTTTTACTTAAACCTGACGAATGTAAAAATACAGTAAGAAACAAAATGGTGTAGAGATGATACAAATGGCATAAAATGAACAAAGAAAATTATGATATATAACAATAATGAAAGAAAATTATGATAAAATATGACTTAAAGATTTTTTAACATCATTTCACAGTACTGTACATATAGCCTACTCAACTTACGACCAAATCGTGCTACGACCAGTCTGTTGGAACCAATCGTGGTCGTAAGTCGAGCACTGGCTGTAAATTACTTTGTACAGTATGGCCATTTTCACAATATTGATTCTTCCTAACCATAAACATGGAATGTTTTTCCATTTGTTTGTGTCATCTCTTATTTCCTTGAGCAGTGGTTGGTAGCTCTCCTTGAAGAGGTCCTTCACATCCCTTATAAGTTGTATTCCTTCTCTTTGTAGCAATTGTGAATGGGAGTTCACTCATGATTTGGCTCTCTGTTTGTCTATTATTGGTGTATAGGAATGCTGGTGATTTAGCACATTAATTTTGTATCCTGAGACTTGGCTGAAGTGGCTTATCAGCTTAAGGAGATTTCAGACTGAGATGAGGGGGTTTTCTAAATATACAATCATGTCATCTGCAAACAGACAATTTGACTTCCTCTCTTCCTATTCGAATATCCTTTATTTCTTTCTCTTGCCTGATTGCCCTGGCCAGAACTTCCAATACTATGCTGAATAGGAGTGGTGAAAGAGGGCATCCTTGTCTTGTGTGAGTTTTCAAAGGGAATGCTTCCAGCTTTTGCCCATTCAGTATGATATTTACTGTGGTTTGTCATGAATAGCTCTAAGTATTTTGAGATACGTTCCATCAATACCTAGTTTATTGAGTGTTTTTAGCATCAAGAGGTGTTGAATTTTATCGAAGGCCTTTTCTGCATCTATTGAGATAATTCTGTGGTTTTTGTCATTGGTTCTGTTTATGTGATGGATTACTCTTATTGCTTTGCATATATTGAACCAGCCTGGCATCCCGGGGATGAAACAGAGATGATTGTGGCAGATAAGATTTTTAATGTGCTGCTGGATTCCGTTTGCCAGTATTTTATTGAGGATTTTAACATAGATGTTCATGAGAGATATTGGCCTGAAATTTTCTTTTTTCTGTTGTGTCTCTGCCAGGTTTTGGTATCAGGATGATGCTGGCCTCATAAAATGAGTTAGGGAGGAGTCCCTCTTTTTTTATTGTTAGGAATAGTTTCAAAAGGAATGCTACCAACTCTTCTTTGTAGCTTTGATAGAATTTGGCTGTGAATCCATCTAGTCCTGGGCTTTTTTTGGTTAGTAGGCTATTAATTACTGTCTCAATTTCAGAACTTGTTATTGGTCTATTCAGGGATTCAACTTCTTCCTGGTTTAGTTTTGGAAGAGTACATGTGTCCAAGAATTTATCCATTTCTTCTAGATTTTCTAGTTTATTTGCATAGAGGTATTTATAGTATCTCAAATGGTAATTTGTATTTCTGTGGGATCAGCAGTGATATCCCTTTCATCATTTTTTATTGTGTCTATTTGATTCTTCTCTCTTTTCTTCATTATTAGTCTGGCTAGAGGTCTATTTTATTAATCTTTATGTATATAATATAAAATTAATATGTATATTTATATCAAACTTTTATATATGTATATAAAATTAATATTTATTATATAAAATGTATCTACATTTATCTAAAATAAATATATGTATATAAAATAAATATATATCTATAGAAACTAAATATATATTTATATAAACTAGATATATTTCAAATAAATATATTTTTAAAAATACCACTGATTTTTAAAAATTTATTTTTAAAAATATATTTATTTGAAACATATATTTATATAAACTAGATATATTTCAAATAAATATATTTTTTAAAATTTATTTTTAAATATATGTAAATATTTAAATATTTATATTATAAATATATATTATACATAATAAATATATAATATATATTTTTATAACTTAAATACATATATTTATATATTGTATATCTATAAT
Source organism: Saimiri boliviensis (assembly GCF_048565385.1). Classification (NCBI taxonomy): domain Eukaryota; kingdom Metazoa; phylum Chordata; class Mammalia; order Primates; family Cebidae; genus Saimiri; species Saimiri boliviensis. The sequence goes on from NC_133470.1 coordinate 134,461,877, forward strand.
ATATATATATTTTTTCTCCTTTAAGTTATTCTATGGGTATCAAAATTGTATGACATATTTTTGGTCAAGTTGTTTCCATTAAAAAGTACTGATTTTACATAAAAAGAACTAAAAACAGAAGCACATGATATATCAACAGATGCCATAAAGGCTTTCAATACTAATAAAGTCAACATCCCTTTATGCTAAAAACCCTCAACAAACTGGGCATTAAAGTGATATACCTCAGAATAAGAGCCATCTGTAACAAAACCACAACCAACATTATGCTGAATGGGCAAAAGCTAAAGCATTTTCCTTGAGAACCAGAAAAAGACAAGGATACCCACTCTGACCATGCCTATTCAAGATAGTGCTAAAGTCCTAGCCAGAGCCATCAGGCAAGAGAAAGAAATAAAAGGCATCAAAACAGGAAGAAAGGAAGTCATACTATCTCTCATCCCAGATGATATAATTCTATACGTGGAAACCCCATAGTCTTTGCCCAAAGGCATCTAGAACTGATAAACAATGTCAGCAAAGTTTCAAGATACAAGATCAATGTACCAAAGTGAGAGAAAAATCAAGAACGTCATCCTATTCAAAACAGTCACAAAAAGAATATAATACCTACGACTACAGCTAACCAGTAAGGTGAAATATTTCTACAAGTATTATAAAACAGTGCAGAAATAAATTAGACATGACATAAACAAATGGAAAAACATTTCGGGATCTTGGATAGGAAGAATCAATATTGTTAAAATAGCCATAGTGCTCAAAGCAATTCACAGATTCAATGCTATTCTTCTCAAACTACCAGTGACATTTTGCACAGATTTAGGAAAAAAAAAAAAAAAACTCTAAAATTTACAAGGAATGAAAAAAGAGCCTGGATAGCCAAAGCAATTCTAAGTAAAAGGAATAAAGCTGGAGTCATCACACTACCAGACTTCAAACTATACTATAAGGCTACAGCAAACAAAATGGCATGGTTGTGGTACAAAAATAGACACATAGACCAATGGAACAGGTTAGAGAACCCTGAAATAAAGCCACACACCTACAATCATCTGATCTTCAACAAAGCTGACAAAAACAAGCAATGGGGAAAGGACTCCCATTCAATAAATGGTACTGTAATAACTGGCTAGCCACATGCAGAAGATTGAACCTGGATTCCTTCCTTTCAACATATATAAAAATCAACTCAGGGTGTATTAAACACTTAAATGTAATACCTAAAACCATGAGAAACCTAGAAAAAAACCTAGGAAATACCATTTTGGACACAGGCCCTGGCAAAGATTTCATGATGAAGGCAACAAAAGCAATCCAAAAAAAAAAAAAAAAAAAAAAGACAAGTGGGACCTAATTAAACCAAAGAGCTTTTGCACAGCAAAAGAAATTATCAACAGAATAAACAACCTACTGAATGGGATAAAGTATTTGCAAACTACGCATCTGACAAAGGTCTAATATTCAGATTCTATAAGGAACTTTCACAAGCAAAAAACAACCCCATTAAAAAATGAGCAAAGGACATGAACAGATACTTATCAAAAAAAAAAAAATAGATGCAGCCAAAAGGCATATGAAAACATGCTCAACATCAGTAATTATTAGAGCAATGCAAATGAAAACCACAATGAGATATTCTCACACCAGTCAGAATGGCTGTTACTAAAATGTCAAAAAATAACAGATGCAAGGTTGCAGAGAAAAGGGAACATTTATACACTACTGGCGGGAATGTAAAATTAGTTTAGCCATAACAGAAAGCAGTTGGAAATTTCTCTAACAATTTAATACAGAAGTACCATTTGATCCAGCAAACCTATTGCTGGGTATAAACCCAAAGGAGTATTAAATCATTCTACCATAAAGATACATGCATGCATATGTTCATCACAATACTATTCACAATAGTAAAGACATGAAAGTAACCCAGATAACCATCAGTGGTGGACTGGATAAAGAAAATGTGGCACATATACATCATGGAATTCTACACTGCCATAAGAACAGAATCATGTCCTTTGCATTGACATCGATAGAGCGGGAAGCCATTGTTCTAAATGAACTAACACAAGAACAGAAAACCAAATACTGCATGTTCTGATTTACAAGTGGAAGCTAAGCATTCAGTACACATGGACACAAAGAATGGGACAATAGACAATAGACACTTGAGCCTACTTAAGGTGGAGAGTGGGCAGCGAATGAGGATCAAAAACTACCTATCTGGTACTATGCTTATTACCTAGGGGAAAAAATAATCTGTACATCAAATCCCCATGACACATAGTTCACCCATGTAACAAATCCACACATATACTTTCTCAACTTAAAAGTTGGAAAAAAGAAAATAGGGAGTACTGATTTTAAAAACTAATAACTTAAAACTGTCACATGCAAAAAAGAAAAATAAGGAAACCCAAAATGGTCCTCAAAACATTCTCCTTTTCTTTAGAAGGTTTTGTGATGCATTGTTATCATTAACCAGTCTTTTACTATTAAATGTTCAACTGAAACAAACCATTCTGGGACCATAGTTCTACCACTGATTAACAGTGGGGTGGCAGGTATTAGAGATAATATACATTTAGCCTTCTGAGTTTTCTGGGAATATCTGTTGACCTTGCCAGCTCCAGCAGCATTCTGGTCCACTGCCTTGATGACATCCACAGCAATTGTCTGTCTCGTATCACAAACAGCAAAACAATCCAGAGGAGAATAGTCAGATAAGCTCTCAACACACACGGGCTTGCCAGGAATCATATACACAATGGCAGCATGACCAGACTTCAAGAATTTAGGAGCATCTTTCAGCTGTTTATCAGAACAGTAATCAATCACTTCCTTCATCTCAGCAAACTTGCAAGCAATGTGAGCTGTGTGACAATCTAGTACAGGGTCATAGCCAGTACTGACTTAACCTTTATGGTTCAGGATAATCACCTAAGCAGTGAAGCCAATTACTTGGTTATTTTTGCTGTCACCAGCAATGTTGCCATGATGAACATCTTTAACAGACAAATTCTAGACAGTGAGGTCCAAATTGTCCCCAGAAAGAGCTTCACTCAGAGCTTCATGGTACATTTCAACAGACTTTACTTCAGTTGTAACATTGACTGGAGCAAAGGTGAGCACCAGGCCAGGATTGAGAATACCAGCTTCCATTTGGCCACCAGGGACAGTAACCATATCACCAATTTTGTAGACACTCTGGAGAGGCAGAAGAAAGGGCCTGTCAGTTGGATGAGTTGGTGGTAGGATGTGGTCCAGAGTTTCAAGCAGCATGATTCTGCTCACATTGCCATCTTTACAGGTAACTTTTCACCACTAGATCTAAGGCATATTAGCATTTGGCTCCAGCATATCGTCACCATTCCAAGCAGAACTTGTCACACATGCATCTGTGTTGGGGTTGTAGCCAATTTTCGTTTTTCTTTTTTTTGTACCTATGCCACTTCTTCCAATAATGGAAGCGAGTTTCTTAATGTAAATGCACACTTCCTTAATAATTTCTGCACATTTCTTCTGAGCGTAGGGTGGCTCAGTAGAATCCATTTTGTTAACACAAATGTTTCACTGTTTCACACCCAGTGTATAAACCAGAAGGGAATGCTTCCAGGTTTGCCTTTCCTTGGAGATACTAGCTTGAAATTCACCAACACCAGCAGCTAGCATCAGGACAGCACAGTCAGCCTAAGATGTGCCCATAATCATGTTTTTGATAAAGTTTCTGTGTGTTGGGGCATCAGTAAATCATGTAGTACTTGCTCATTTCAAATTTCCACAGGGAGATATCAATGGTGACACCACATTCACACTCAGCTTTAGGTTTCTCTAGGACCCACGCATACTTGAAGAAGCCCTTTCCCATCTCAGCAGCCTCCTTCTCAAAGTTTTTAATGGTTCTTCTGTCTACCAGATGTCCGGTAGTAGTGGGGTTGCCTGAATCTTGGTGTCTAATGACGGTGATGCTGATATGAGTCTTTTCTTTTCCCATTTTGGCTTTTAGGTGTGTGACATGGTAAAAAACCCATAAAACTGCATACCTAAACCATACCTTGGCTTTCTGTTCAAACTGCTCTCTGTAACCCTGATGTGACAGGCAAGCAGTCCAAACCCATGCCAAACCCACAGAGCCTTGCCCCGGAGGCCGCTCCCTGCCCCGGGGACCCCTAGGGGAGGCACCCCCTGAGACTTTCCAGGGCCCCAGGGTTCCGGCCCTGTGGTGACTGGGCAACTGTGCAGCTGACGTTCACCCAAAGTTCCTCAGGATCTCAGGAACCTCCGGAGGTAAGTCAGGTCTGGAAATCGGGGGACCGGTCTGTCAGGGGCCTAAGTCAGGAGACCAGACGTGGTCATTAATCTCTGTCTAGGCAAGCCTACCATGAGACGTGAATGGAGGCTCAGGTAGTTTAGTTTGTGGTTGTCTTCCATAACCTCGGTGTGAGTGTGAGAGTGAAAGTGTATATGTGTAGTCCCACGGCTGGCAGGCTATGGGGCTTGTGCGGGCCTTCACCTGCAGTTCCACGGGGACTTCATAGGGCACAACAGTGAGTCACCCTTGCGGTGACCAGGCCCAGGGTTTATACGGGTACACCTTAGCCAAGACGCTTTGAAATATCCCTCTGGGGATGTGGCCATGCAGGCATCAGACTGGTCTCCCATCTGGGGAACACCCACCCTGTGTCCGTCTATCTCTCATGTGGTTCTGTCTTTACTGTAAGCCCTCTAGTTTCCTGAGGCAGTTACTAGCTGATACACAGTGGTTTAGACCTGTTAATCTTGAGGTGGATAATATTCTCCATTGTCTAAGTGGCCACTGACGTCAGGTAACTCTGATTGAGTTTATACCCCTGGAAATCATTCTGTTCTCTTTCCTTTTCTTCTTCTCATTCTATCGTTCAGGCCTCATTCTTCCTTTTTCATGTCTGAGAGAAAATTCTGCCCCCGACAACTTGGGTGTAGTTTTTTTCTCTGTCTTAGGAAATCAAACGTTAAATAAAATACCACCAGCCCTCTTCACCTGTTTAGGGTGAGAAAGGAGTAATTGTCTCTTCTGTCAAAAGAAAATTCGGTGTTATTATGGGTGTTGCCCAAGCACTCACCACTGGTCAGCATATTAGCATCATCGCAACCGTTGGGAAGTTGGCTGCCATGATTTAATAGAGACTGATCGGCAAAACCTTTGCACTCTCTTAAAAGCGCAGTTGCCGGGTGTGGTGGCTCAAGCCTGTAATCCCAGCACTTTGGGAGGCCGAGGAGGGTGGATCACGAGGTCAAGAGATCGAGACCATCCTGGTCAACATGGTGAAACTCTGTCTCTACTAAAAATACAAAAAATTAGCTGGGCATGGTGGCAGGTGCCTGTAATCCCAGCTACTCAGGAGGCTGAGGCAGGAGAATTGCCTGAACCCAGGAGGCGGAGGTTGCGGTGTGCCAAGATTGCGCCATTGCACTCCAGCCTGGGTAACAAGAGCGAAACTCCGTCTCAAAAAAAAAAAAAAAAAAAAAAAAAAAAGCACAGTGAATTCAAAATTCACACCCAGCAAACCTCTTGGTTCACCTATTCTGTCATTTCCCAACATTCCCTATGTCTCTAAATGCCAAAATATATCTAAAAAAGGATCATGCCCGAGAGGCATTAAACCTTTCCAAGACTTACTATGATCCCTTTTGGAGCTTCTTAAGAGAATGCTATCTTTACCCTTGGCCCCTTCCACCTGTTCCCTTGGCCCGTATCAGAGACAGACCCGTTAATTTAATTATACTTTCCCAACAAGATCTAGTTGTAGATGCACTCTTAAAACTGGTGCTGAGGAGAGACAGAGAAAGGGAAAAGAAAAAGACAGAGAGAGAAAAGAGAGAAAGACAAAGAGAGGGGAGGGAGAGGGGGAGAGAGACAGAGAAAGTAGGAAGAAAAAGAGATAAAGAGAGAGGAGAGAAAGAGAGACAGCAAGAAGTAAGAGAGATAGGGAGAGAGGAATTTAATGCTTTTTAAGGTCCCTGTGTCAAGGTGACCAAAACCCAAAGGGGCAAGGAACTCGCAGCCAGCCCAGCGTCTGTGAGCTCAGTTTTAAAACTGACACAAAAAGCATTTTTTTCTTCTCCTTTCTCTGCTGGCCACCAGCCCCACCTGGCTTTCAGGCAGGCCACACTGCCTCAGGGTGCAGTATTTGCATCCAAAATACGGCTTAAGAAAGCTTTCTGCCTACCTTTACCACAAGTGGTCTGTTAGTACAGTAGTTAAGGTATAGGGCTTGCAATTGTAAGATTGCTCGTTCAAATTCTCAGTAAAGCCAGTCTTAAATGTAAAACAAAAAATCTTCAGGAAATTCAGAAGTAGAAGGTTTTAGTACTTTATGTTTGGTATAATTTGTCTTGCTTAGGGTTAATTCTCTCTATAGCAAAACTTTTCCAGCGTGAAGGGCTGGGGCACTGCTAAGATGGTGAGATGGGGAGGGTTAGGAACCTGCTGAGATAAAAAGTTCCCCAAGGAGGTCCGACTGGCAGGCTGAAGAACTTAAGGGGGCAGCGGGGTTTTAAAATGGAGTAAAGTTCTATCAGAAGGCTCAACATCCCCTGTTCTCTGAAAAGCGCCAGGCTTTGACAGGGCTCTTAGAATCTGTACTCCAGACTCATCGCCCCACTTGGGATGATTGCCAACAATTATTACTAATTCTGTTCACCACAGTGGAAAGAAGCAGAATTAGACAGGAAGCCCTGAAAGCCATCATAGGTCCAGGGAGAAGAACAGTAAAACAACAACAACAACAAAAAAAAAAAAAAAGAAAGAAAGAAAAGAAAAAAGGGACCAAATTAAAAAGGTTTTTCCCTCTACCTGACCCCAATACGACGTCAACACCTTGGGGAGTCACCAGGCTCTAAACACTTCTCACCGGTATCTTTTAGCAGGGGTTAAAAAGGCGGCTAAAAGGCCTTTTTAACCTTTCAACCTCTCCAAGTTAAAAACAGTGACTCAGGGTCCGCAGGAGTAGCCGGCTGCTTTCCTGGGATGCCTACAGGAGGCTTACAGTACCTATATTCCTACAGACCCTGAGGCCCCGGAAAATCAACGGGCCATTAACTTGGCCTTCATCTCCCAGTCAGCCCCAGATATCAGGAAAAAGTTACAGAAACTAGATAAATTCCAGGAAATAAATTTAACCCAATTGCTGGAAATTGCCCAGAAAGTTTTCAATAGCAGGAATACTCCTGGAGCCATCCAAAACAAAAAAGTTACTAAGGCAGTAATAGCAGCCCTTCAGGAGACATAAGTCATTCTACAAGGGCAGGGGACCTTGCAAAATGAACCCCAGGGTCCCTGGCACTCGTTAGAAGGAAACCAATGTGTGTACTGTAAAAAAGAGAAACATTAGAAAAAATAAGTGTCCCGAGAGAAAAAGATGAGTAACCGAGAGCTATTCTCAATTTAAAAGAGTCAGGACTGACGGGGCCGGGGCACTTATTTACTAAGCACCCAGGAGCCAAGGGTCACTTTAAGAGTTGGGGGCAAAGCTGTCAGCTTCTTAGTCAACACCGGGGTGGCCCACTCAGTCCTTAGCCTCTGGGACCACTATCCAGTAGAAAACAATTATCCAGGGGGCCACAGGAAAAACCACAACAAGCCCTTGAACCACCAACCAACTTGTTAATCTTAGGAACGGCACCGTCACCCACTCCTTAGTCATTCCAGAGTGCCCATACCCACTCCTAAGACGGGACTTACTTCACAAACTTCAAGCAAATATTTCTTTTGGTGAGGGTCAGGCTTGCCTCTCAATTCCTCCTCCCTTGGCTTTAAGGCCACCTCAGCAAATGCTCATCACCTGTGCTCTGTCAAATCAGTATCTTTTGCAGGAAGCTTTATCCTTAGAGGCAAATCAATCACCAACATGAGACCTCCTCCTCCAGTTCCAAGAAAATGTACCGGGAGTATGGGCTGAAACAAAGTCCCCAGGCTTGGCAAGTCACCGTACCCTAGTGGTGGTCCATCTATTGGCAATGGCAACTCCAGTCCAGGTATGACAATATCCCATGAGCCAGGAAGCCAGACGGGAAATTGCTCCACATATAACAAGACTCCTAAAAGGAGGGATCCTTGCTATCTGTAAGTCCCCCTGGAATACCCACTTGCTCCCAGTCTTAAAACCAGGCACAAAGGACGATCAGCCTGTACAGGAGTTAAGGGAGGTAAACAAATGAGTGGAAACTGTCCACCCTACGGTTCCAAATCCATATACCCTCCTGAGTCTCTTGGGCCCAAAACGCCACCATTACACTGTCCTAAATCTCAAAGATACATTCTTTTGCATCCCACTGGCCCCTGTTAGCTAGCCCATATCTGCTTTCAGACAGACTGACCCTGATACTGGGTTTCAAGGCAACTCACTTGGACAAGACTGACTAAGGGGTTCGAAAACTCCCCCACCCTGTTTGATGAGTCACTTAGCCAAGATCTTGCCACCTTCCGAGCTGGGTTTCCCAAGTGTACGCTACTCCAATACGTGGATAACTTACTTTTGGCTACAAAAACCCAGGAGGCCTGTAAAGTGACCACGCAGTCATTACTAAAAACCCTACAGACTTTGGGGTATTGGGTCTCAACTAAAAAAACCCAACTCTGCCAACAGAAGCTTACTAACCTGGGCTATATCATAGAGAAGGGTAACAAGGCACTGGCGCCCAGTCGAGTCCAGGCAGTGCTGCAAATACCTATCCCCACCACAAAATGCCAGGTTCAAAAATTCCTTGGGGCGGTGGGATATTGCAGGCTGTGGATTCTAGGATTTGCTGAGATAGCCAAGCCTCTGTATGCCTGTACAGGAGGAAATCAGCCCCTGGCTTGGACAGAAGTAGATCAACAGGCTTTTAACAAACTTAAGACTGCCCTAACCACGGCCCCAGCCTTGGCCTTGCCAGACATCTCTAAACCCTTCGATTGTTTGTACATAAAAAACAGGGAGTCGCTGAGGGGGTGCTCACCCAGACATTAGGGCCATGGTCCCGGCCAGTCACTTATCTTTCACAAAGACTTAACCCGGTACCCTCTGGGTGGCCAGCTTGCCTGAGGTCAGTAGCAGCTACAACCCTGTTAGTCAAGGAGGCAGACAAACTAACCTTGGGGCAGGAGTTAAATTTAGTAACACCCCACGCGGTGAAGTCACTACTCCGTGGAGCTCTGGGAAGATAGATGTCAAATGCCCACGTAGTTCAATATCAGGCCTTACTTTTGGATCAGCCCCACATAAACTTTTTAAAAGCTACAGTTTTAAACCCAGCCATGCTGCTACCTGATAGCGAGCCAAAGAAGCCCATATATAATTGCCAGCAAATCATAAACGTCATCCACACTGCTCGACCGGACCTCACTGACATCCCCCTACAGAATCCAGAGGAGGCACTGTATACTAATGGCAGCAGCTTCATGGTCGATGGAGTCAGGTATGCCGGGGCAGCCGTGGTCACTCTCAATAGGGTGATTTGGGCCCGGGCCCTTCCTCATGAAACCTCGGCCCAGAAGGCAGAACACATAGCTCTGACAAGGGCCTTAGACTGGGCGGAGGGAAAGACTGTCAACATTTATACGGACAGCCGGTATGCCTTTGCTACAGCTCATGTACATGGAGCCATTTATAAAGAAAGAGGACTACTTACCTCAGAGGGGAAAACCATCAAAAATAAAGAAGAAATCCCAGCCCCTACTAGAGGTTATATGGAAGCCCAAGGCAGCGGCATTAATACACTGCAAAGGACACCAGAAGGGAAATTCACCAGAGGTGAGGAGAAATAGGGCAGCTGACCTACAAGCCAGACAGGCAGCCTTGGGACCAGTAAAACCTCTGACTCTTCTTGTAACTCTACCGCAGGCGTCCCCAAACTTTTTACAGCGGGGGCCAGTTCACTGTCCCTCAGACCGTTGGAGGGCCGCCACATACTGTGCTCCTCTCACTGACCACCAGTGAAAGAGGTGCCCCTTCCTGAAGTGCGGAGGGGGCCGGATAAATAGCCTCAGGGGGCCGCATGCGGCCCGCGGGCCGTAGTTTGGGGATGCCTGCTCTACCGGCCCCAACCCTGCCCCCTACCCATACGTACTCACCTGATGAAGAAAACTTTGCTATAGAACAAGGGGGCACACAAGGTTCCACAGGATGGTGGATTGTACCGGACACGAGGTTTGTGGTCCCTGAGGCTCTAGGACAGGCCTTAGTTAAGGACACACAGCAGGCACTCAGGACAAACCAAACTAACTAAGCTGCTAAAAGCCAAGTACATTCCCCATTTACATAAACTTATCACATAAATCACTACTCAGTGTAATGTATGTGCCCAAGTAAATCCCAGAGGGAACAGGTCTAGTGAGGTAGGAGTGAGACTCAGAGGGGCTATCCCTGGGGAGCACTGGGAAGTAGATTTCACTGAAATAAAACCTCCAGCAGGCCGGGCGTGGTGGCTCAAGCCTGTAATCCCAGCACTTTGGGAGGCCAAGGCGGGTAGATCACGAGGTCGAGAGATCGAGACCATCCAGGTCAACATGGTGAAACCCCGTCTCTACTAAAAATACAAAAAATCAGCTGGGCATGGTGGCGCGTGCCTGTAATCCCAGCTACTCAGGAGGCTGAGGCAGGAGAATTGCCTGAACCCAGGAGGCGGAGGTTGCGGTGAGCCGAGATCGCGCCATTGCACTCCAGCCTGGGTAACAAGAGCGAAACTCCCTCTCATAAAAAAAAAAAAAAAAAACCTCCAGCAAATGGCTGTAAATACCTCCTGGTGTTTATAGATATGTTCTCTGGATGGGTCGAAGCCTTCCCCACTAGGTCTGACACTGCTTTGGTGGTCACTACAAAACTATTACAGTACCTTGTTCCTCAGTTTCACCTCCCTTTCACATTGGAGTCAAACAATAGGCCTGCCTTTACTGTACAAATTTCTCAGGGCCTAGTCAAGGCCCTGGGTATATCCTGGAAATTACACTGTGCCTATCGTCCTCAGAGTTCAGGGCAGGTTAAACGAATAAATCGGACCCTGAAAAAAACCCTGACAAAGTTTATCTTAGAAACCAGTGAAAACTGGGTCATCCTGCTTGCTTTTGTCCTCCTCCGCGTCGGATGCACACCCTATCAGAAAGGCTTCGCCCTTTTTAAAATCATGTTTGGCAGGCCCCCTCCCTTACTCCCCAGACCCACAGATACTGTGTATACTAAATCCATAACTATAACACTCCTTAAGTCCTTACAGGCACTCCAGTCCGTTCAATCCCAGGTACACCAGCTCATTAAAAACACCCATCCCACCCCAGTGGACCTCGCAGACCAGCCAACACACCCCTTCCAGCGTAAAGACTCTGTCCTTGTTAAAAAATTCGCCACCTCCGGCCTCACCACCACCCCTCACTCACCCCCCCCTGCCCCGTTAAAAGGAACCTTACATGGTTATCCTGGTCACACCCACGGCACTCAAGGTGGACGGACCAACAGCCTGGATTCATCACCCCCACGTCAAGACTGCCCCACTGGAAGGACAATGGAGTGTCAAACACTCATCCCCTGATTCACTAAAGCTAAAACTTGTGTGCTCTTCCCGGTCACCACCCTCACCACCCTAATCTGTGCTGTAAATCCCTATAGCAAATCCCTCTTAGAACAAACAAACAATACTAACCTACTGAAGAAATTAATGATTTAATTCCTGTAAATAAAACAAGGGGTGAACGTGACATGGTAAATACCGCAACCATATCTCGGCTTTCTGCTGAAACTGCTCTCTGTAACCCTGATGTGACAGGCAAGCAGTCCAAACCCACGCCATCTTGGTCCCTGCGACTTGTAATAAGTAACTAAGGTCTCTAATTTCCACCCTACCCAGGCAATGTGTAAACTGACGCTTATCTTAACTTCTGTGAACCACTTAAGTAACAATCAGAATGTCTGAAGCCCCTCACCCTCAACCTTGCCCAGGAAATGGTTTACAGAATGTCCAAAGTCTACTGGCCCTCAGAATGTCCAAAGCCCCTCACCCCCACCTCTGCCCAGGAGGTGGTTTATGGGCATAAAAGGTCTTAATCCCCTCCTTTCAGGGCGAGGGGTTAAAGAGACACAAGTTCTCTGTGGCTGCCAGCAATAAATAACCCTCTAAATTGGCTTACTTTTGTCTCAGTGGTAATTTTGCTCTCGCTTGCTTACAACAGGTGTGCTTTTCATGACACCTGTGTTCTGATGGCAAACCCATTGCTAAAAAAAAAATACATTTTTTATAATGCCACAGAGACCAACCAGAACCCTGAAGGAGCTTTTTCCAGATGAGAAAACTTACCATATGAAACAATTAAATTCAAGCATCACAGGAATAAAACGTAGTGAATTCTGGTGATCCATTATCATCCCTTCTTGCTCATTTTCCCAGTTGTCAGGAGTATTGCTGCTGATGGCTCACAGCTGAGTCCTTCTCTGAAAATTGCCCTTAGCCAATAAGAGCTATCTTGTCTAGGCAACAGCCCCTTCCCAGGGACAAGTTGCATGCAGTGATGGTCTACGCAAGATACAAGGCCCTGCATTGTAGTTTGGCTTCTCCCTGGGACCAATCCTGCTTCTCTCACAACCTTACTGATGTCGTTCCTGAGAGCACTCCCCAACAAACCTTTTGCACACATATCTCTGTCTCAGAGCCTGTTTAACGCTCAAGTTTAAATGCCCAAGTTTAAACCAGAGGTGACCCCAGGAAGCACCAATTTGAAAATAGAGAAGTGAGACCGAAAAGGGAAGAAAGCCAGTACAGCGTGCATTAATGAACAGGTGACTTGTGTGTGCAACTGAATCTCAATCCAGCTGAAGGAGAATTCTAAGAAACTATAGAACATGTCCTAACGTCATCAGTCCCAAGGAGTAAAGAAGTGGGGATATTTATCCACTAATTTCTATCAATTATTGAGTCAGGGCTGCTGTAAGGGTACATCCTTTCAGTGGCATCCCACCCAAGTTACAGGTGGAGCATACTCCTGTGGTCAAAGAAAGTCCTTAAGCAGAAAGTCACATGCCTTGCAATAAGAAAAGATAAGGAAAAACATTCTAGAACTGAGCCACCAGGCATTCCCACACTCAAGATATCTGGAAGACAAGGATGATCAAGCAAAGAATGCCAAGAAAAAGCAGCCAAAAGGGAAGGAGGCAGAAACCAAGGAGTAAATGATCAAATCATGTTAAATGCAGCTTATGGAAAAATAATATGAGGACTGAGAATATAGTGTGGGATTTAGAAACATGGAAATCATTGGTAAACTTGTCAAAAGTTACTTCAACGGACGGCGATAAAAACCTGACTAGTGTGAGTTCAAGAGATAACAGAAGGTGATGAAGTAAAGACATTGAATAGTGACAGTTGCAAGGCAGTTTTGCTAAATGGGGGAGAAAGGAAGTTAATAGTATCTCAGAAAGATATAACATCAAAGGAGAGTTGTGTCAAGGTGGGATGTTGCCACATGTGTGCAAACTGATGGAAATAATCTGATAATGATGAAAAAAAAAAAACCCCGATTTTAAAAAAGGGAGAAAAGTGACACCGTAATTGTCCATGAGTTGGTAAGAGGCAATGCAAGTGAGTGTGCAGGTGAAAAGGCTTCCCGCTACATATGTTCAAAGCATTCACATCTTTTTCATGAAATACCAAATCATGAATTCCAGCAAACTGAAGGCAACTTTTGCTTAACTTTGAATTTTTGAAGTTTGTTTCCTGGCTCTGAATGTCATTGACCTTGTCCCACTTTTTTTGGCCTTAATCACCCCACAACTGAACTGATTAACCTCAGTCTACACTGGAGGACCACTCTTGTCCTTAATCCTGTCCTTAATCAGGAGGTAATGAAGGCTTTTTAACCCATCTCTCAGATGTGAGTGACCTTTCTGCTAGTCCAGTGTAAACCAGATGCCTCTATTCTGAAAATAGGCTTGTGCTATTTCCTTGAGTCTTGTTAATACACCTTCAAGAGTAGCAGAATATACCACCCCAACATCTGCCACTTTGACGTAAGGATTACCTTGAGGCAAAAGTAATGGAGAAGAAGCAGATACAAGACACAAAAGCTCTCTGCCCTGTCCCTATGGGCATACATTTGTAAAGGTGTCTCCCCTCAGCACTCAGTCAAGAAAAATGGAAATTAATCACCACAGACAACTTCAGACCCTCAGCAGCCTAGGGACACCCAAAGATGAATCTTCAAAACAAATATTACTAACTAGCCCGTATCTTTCATTAGTGTCCCCCATGTATTCACCTTCCCCAAATTTGCTGCCCTAGAAACTCAGTCCCTTTTTTTTTGTTTTGCCACTTCTCTATTTATTTTTATTTTTTAACTACGCCTTTGAGTTACTCATCATTTAGTATCTGTTGCTCGATGTGTATATATGAGGCACATGTTAATCAAATTGTTTGCTTTTCTTTTGATAATTCATCTTTTGTCAGTCTAATTCACAGGTCCCAGCCCATGAACCTAAAATGGGTAGAGGGAAAAAGGTTTTTTCCTCTTGTAAAGCTCGTTACTTAGATCTCTTTGTCTTATCACTAATGTCCATCCCCAGGATTTGCATACAGCCCATGAACCCTCATATTATGGTAGACTTCCTGGAATGCTGCACACCTCCTAGCTTTGATCATTCAATATCACTTGAATCAATGTGTTTGACCATCTGCAGGGATATCCCATTATTCTCTCTCTTTCTCTGTTACTGATTCCTTCTCTGGGCATTCAATGATATATTCTACAGCTACAGCTCTGCCTGGTGGTCTGGCAGAACCTGAAGCTGTCTTAGTCACCAGAGGGTTTATACATTCTGCAATCTGTCCTAAGCCTCTATAAGATACTTGAGCCATGCCTGGCTATGTCATGAAAAATTATACTGGAATCATTGTAATGTACTAATAAAACACATTAATTGGCATATTTGTGTAGGAAAATTAAGTCTCAAACTACCACTCAAATCTTGCTGTTAATTTTCTTTGTTTTCTGCCAAATCAAGTAAATCTAGTCAAAACTATTTCTCATGAGCCTGTTGGCTTTATTTTGGCATATAGAATATTTTGCAAAATAACCTACATCTTCTTGCTCACGTAGTATAGTGGTGGACTAACTGGATTAGAAGTTAGATAAACATTGCCAGCTGTGATTATAAACACAGTATAGGGCTTCTTGTGACACTCCCCTCCTCCTGCCCTTTCACTGTGCTATATTTATATTTGCCATGTTAACTAGAAATTTGTTTTAAAAAGTGAACACTTTCTTGAGCTCGACCTTCGTATTGAGTAATTCTAGTTGCTATCCTTTGTAAAGCTTAAATCACAAAGCAGTTTCATTCCATTTGCTTGTAAAGCCTTTACATTATTTCAGTTTTGGCTACTTTCGAAATAGAAGTGTCTTTCTTTTTTTTCAAATTGAGATATTTCTTTTCTGTTCAGCAATACTGCTTTCACTTAACAATTAAAGTGTGAAGGAATTAAGACTATGAACAATTGAGCAAAGTTGCTGCTATGTTCAAGATATTTTCAAAGTTTATAGACAGCGATAAAAGTCTTCATGATGGAAAAAGTATGCAAATGTGATTAGCACTCGTAAAAAGAGAGCTGAAAGCCAGCATATCAACAAAGATCTTGCCTGTAGCAACTAATCTACATTGTTAAATATCAATGACACTCTGGAAACTGAACCATGATATCAGTGAGATCAATGATCTTAGTGGGCTGCTAAATACTCAGCAAATAGCTCTTTACCTTAAATATCATCCTTGGGATTAATCTGAACAGTTTACCAAAGTGTACAGTTAAGTGTGCAGTCTATTCCAGTGGGAAACAATAGAAAATGCAACATAAATTTTACCCTTTGGGCTTACTTTTAAAATACAGGAACAAATGAAAAATATCTTCAGATTGATTAAAAGAGATAACAATAAACTAGATCTCAAAGCAAAAATCCTCAAATTCTTTCTGTTGTAAATGGCCGAGGATCTTGAAGAAGATCAGAATATGCCACTTTAAAATAAGCCACTTTGGCATAGAGATTATTTTAGCTGAAGGAAACTGAGAAACAGTAGGTACTGTCCTCCCCTATCTGCCTAAAAGCAGGAATAAAGTTTCCATTAAAAACGTGCCCTCACTGAAGGGGAGAGCAACACTTATCAAATAGGAGTTAATGCAAGTCTGCATAAACCAATCTTACTAAAATAAGCTTTATCTTCCATTACTTACTCTATATTTCCTAGTCACTTTCTCACGATGTATCACTCCTAGAAACCCAAACTCGCTTTTCTTTGTGGACTCAGTATGCTACAATGTATTTCCTTTTGTTAAAATGGCATATAAGCCCCCAAGTCAATTGCTTCTTTGAGTTTTTACTTGTTTTCTGTGAGGCCTTCACCCACATAAAAATATTAGCTTTAATAAAAACTGTGAAAGGAAAATAAATCTTGGAGCCCCCAAACCACTAAGCTAAAGGAAAACATCAAGCTGAGAACTGCTCAAGGCAAACCTGCCTCCTATTCAAAGTCACCCCTCTGCTCACTGAGATACATGCATATCTGATTGCCTCCTTTGGAGAGGTTAATCAGAAACTCAAAGGAATGCAACCATTTGTCTCTTATCTACCTATGACCTGGAAGCCCCCTCTCCAATTCCAGTTGTCCTGCCTTTCCAGACCTAACCGACCTTCATCTTACATATGTTGATTGATGTCTAAAATGTACAAAACCAAACTGTGCTCTGACCACCATGGGCACATGTCATCAGGACCACCTGAGGCTGTGTCACAGACATGTGTCCTCAACGTTGGCAATATAAACTTTCTAAATTAACCTGAGACCCATCTGAGATACTTGGGCTTCACAACTGAATGCCTTTTCTTTTGCTCATATGGCTTTTGTCAGCTTAATTTACAGGCCCCAGTGCTGAACTTAAGAGGGTAATAGAAAAGTTTTTTCTCCCCTACAATTTATAATGGGAAGTTTCATATTTCTACAAGAAAGAAAAGAAACATAACATGTTCAGTCTCTGTTCTTCTTCAGTGAATGAAGGAGATCAACTTTAGCAAAGGAAATTACTAGCACCATTATTTTCCCTCTGCCCCTTGAAAATTTTCGTATTTGATAGTGGGGTCAATATAGAGAGCAGAATCATATAATTCTGTATATAGTATTATAATGATAAATACCTTCTCATTCTCAATACAGTATCCTTTCGTAAATGCTTCAGTCAATAAATATTTATAGAGCACCTATTTGATACTACATGCTGCATTAAACCCTGGGTAGCAGACATGGTCCTTGCTCTTACGAAGTTTACAGTAAGACATGAAACAAGTAGTTACAATACAAGATGATAATTACAGAGTGCTATGGTGTCAAATAAGAAATAAACCCAGGCTTAGATAAGAAGAGAGTTGATTCCAAAAGATTATTGCAAGATGGTGGACAAGAACTATGACAAAATGATGTGGATGGCTATTACAATGGGCACAATCTCGGCTCACCGCAACCTCCTCCTCCTGGGTTCAGGCAATTCTCCTGCCTCAGCCTCCTGAGTAGCTGGGATTACAGCATGCACCACCACGCCCAGCTAATTTTTTGTAATTTTAGTAGAGATGGGATTCACCGTGTTGACCAGGATGGTCTTCATCTCTTGACCTTGTGATCCACCCGCCTCGGCTTCCCAAAGTGCTGGGATTACAGGCGTGAGCCACCGCGCCCGGCTAAGGGCTTTACTTTTGTAGGGAGATGTGAACAAGTTTAGAAAAAAAACAGTACTAGGGAGTGGGATGACCAATGGGGACAGTTCCATTATTCATGAAACAAAGAATGAGAATCTGGCAACTATGCTAGGCAATTTTGGGTGTCAACTTGACTGGGTTGAGGGATGTCCAGGTAGCTGGTAAAGCATTATTTCTGGATATGTTCATGAGAGTGTATTTGGAAGAGGCTAGCATTTGAATCAATAGTCTGAGTAAGTACTGAGGCACAAGTAAAAAATATTTTTTTAAAAAATAGGCTCAGTAAGGGAAGATCTACCCTTACCAATGTGGGCAGGCATCAGCCAATCCATTGAGAGCCCAGATAAAACAACAGGCATGAGAGGCAAATTCTCTCTCTCTTGAAATTGCAACATTCATCTTTTCCTGCCTTCTGACATTGGTATTCTAGGTTCTCAGGTCTTTGGGCTCTGGGACTTACACTAGGAGCCCTCTTAGCGTCCCAGGTCTTTTGGAATCAGACTAAATTTGGCCATGGGCTTTCCCTGATTCTCCAGCATGTGGATGACATATTTTAGGACTTCTAAGTCTCCGTAATCATGTGAGACAACTCACATAATAAATCCCCTCATATCTCTATCTGTCTATCTATTCATCTATCTATCCTATTGGTTCTGTTTCTCTGGAGAACCCTGATTAACACAGAGGGCTTTTGTCTTGCCATAAGAAAACAATGGGAGCATCTAAGAGTCATTTCTAGTTTCTGAATGGAAGGGTGGTTCCTTGCAATAAGAAAATTCCAAGAACAGAAATGTGAGGGAGGATTTCCTAATTGTTTCTATTTTCCAGGAGCAAGGGGCTCAAGTACAATTCAACATTGTCAATGGGAATACACGACATATCATCTGTCTTTGCTTGGGGATTAGGAAACACCACCCAGTTCAGTGATGTAAGCTGCTTGCTGAATGACAGGTTGGAACGAGTAGGATAAACGGTGGTTGGGTAGAAAATATAGCCTGTAGCAATACAAATTAACACCTGTGTGAGGAATTTCATGTTTGGTCTTCTTGCAACAAAAAAACTGAGAGAACCAAGCAATGTAGTGTCAATTGTAAATTTTTCTTGTTCTCATGGAAAACAGAGAAGGTTAAAGTATTCCTCCACCTTCTGTGTTCCAAGAAAGTGCTTACTATAAAGAACCACCCTTCTCCTTATACCTTGGATAAGACTCACTGATGCCCCCTTATTTATCTATGACAAGACCAGACACAGACACTTCAATTCCTGTTTTTTGCCCCATAACTGGTTAGCTATTTTGTTCCTAGTGATCAATGGGAGCAAAATGCTTGTTAACCAAAGTTTGTTTAAGATTCGCTCCCTTCCCCAGGCCCCTGAACTTTGGCTTATCCTCAGGCTGAGGATAGAAACCTTGCTTCAAGCCTAAAACAGCTTGAAGACCAAAAAACCAGACTGCCAGTCCCAGAAGAAACCCACCCTTTTCCCGACTGCTTCTTTCTGAATAATGCCCACCTGTGCACTGGTGAGGGCCAGCGTGCAGACTGCGGACGTTTGCACCCTTTGCAGGGGGGAGGAGCCTGGCCCCTCCAGTTCCTGTGCAGTAACCTGGGATTCAATCTGTGAGGCGGGAAGCCTGCTAGTAGGGCTCTCTCTCGCTTTGCTGTGGGTTCCTGTTTACCTTTTTATCCTCCCCCCCCCCCCGCCTTTTGCCTGATAAATTCCATTCCCCCTCACCTGTCAACGTGTGTGTGCCTACCTTTTCCTGGTTGTGTGACAAGAACCCAGTTTTATCTACAACATTTTTGGCGTCCGGACGTGGGGCTTGAAGAAGGGTGAGTACCACGCAAATTTTTTTTTTTTTTTTTTTCACTTTGGCTTCTAAGTCTTTTTCTCCTGGGACCTTTTCTGAGGGTAGAGGAAACTGCACCCCACCCCACCCCAAGGGCTGCAGGCACGCGCTGGATGGATTGGGGAATTGGGGGGTCCCCAGCTCCCCTCCCAGCTATGGTTGGAATGCATGGCCCTAGGGTGCCCAGCAGCAGGCTGGCCAGTGCTCCCCGCGCCACACAGGTCCACAGAGCCTTCCCCTCCCCTGGCCAAGAGGAACCATTTGCATAAGAATAAGAAAGTCTTACCTAGGCATCTTTTCTTGTCTCTACCCTGTCAGTAGTTGACTTTTAAGCGAGGCTTTCTATTTTCCTTGCGGAAGACCGGGAATGTTGAGAATCACTGTTTATATTTTCTGTAGAGTTTCAGTTGTAAGAAAGGATTTGTGAGGTTGGTCTTAAGCTGTAGCCAATCTGGTGTGCTTTGCCTGACTTTCTAAATAGTCCCTAGCAAACTTTGCTGCAGGCCTCCATCTTGTTTTAAGTCCTTGGAACCCAAACCTACAATCACCTGGCAATGTTTTGCAGCCTCTACCATTTTACAACAGCGGCCTGGGGTTCAACCCCAGCTTAGGGAATGAGTCTTTTCTGGTTTGTTATCTGTGCGACCTTTGCTGTCTGTTAATTCTCTTTCCCTCCACTAACTGCCTTGGATTTTCCTTTCTCGGAGCCTGTAATAAAGTTTGAAAGCCATAAATATTGGCCATTTGGTGCAGCTACAGTCAGATACTAAGGGTGTTAAAAGGATTTCTTAAGGAGTGCTCAGCTTAATTAAAAATGGGTATCCAAATGATAGGTATATTTAAAAGGACTTTACATTTTTCTTTTCTTGGACCTTGTTTTAATGGAAAAAGTTTTTCAGTTGACTAAATTATTTTTCTTCGTTTTGACTTGCCACTTTCAATGAGCACATGAGGGGAGAGACCTCTGTTTTCCTCATGGAACCTCAGGAATTAAAAGTGGATTGATCCCTCTCAAAATCTGTTTTTGTCCCACCTGTGCCTGTTTATTGGGCCTTAGAAACTGCATATTTTCCTAGTCCTGTCTCCTAAAGGGCTCCACATGGAGGCCAATAATCCAATTAGGAGACTGGCAGATGAAAGATCTTATGGAGACTGGGTTTTCTTCTGCCTGTGTAGTTATATATGTGTTGTGAGTGTGATGTCTATAAAAAGAGCTCTAATTAATTCACTTAAAGGAAGATAAGTGCATGGATTGAATATTTTTAAACAGAAGATAAAACCTGTGATACCTTTAAGTTCACATGACTTTAATCTTTGAGAAATAAATACAAGCTTAAAGATTGTTAAGAAGCAGATGTTGTCAAAATATAAACAGGTGGACTAAATTATGGAGGTCAGGTTTTAGGTTTGCTAAATGTCTTAAGGTTATAAACCACATTTTGGGTTTTGAAAACTATTCGACTTGCCTGCTTCACAACTGGAAAGGCCTGGGGACATTTAGAATTAACTGTGTGGTTAATTAAGGCATCAAACCTTGGCCGCATCTAGCACACAATCAAAATAAATGACCAGGTTTTACCCTAAAGTTAAAATTGCTAGTAGTTACCATTATAGCATGTAATTGAAACTACTGGGAATAAATTTACATGTAAGATGTGTAGGAACAATAAAATGTGTTTTTAATAACAGATTACAAGAAGGCATGGAAATGTATATTCTTACCTAGGGTTAAAGACTTGTTTTGAATTAGATAAAATAAAGCTAAAAGTTCAAACAAGGGGTGGAAGTGCTGTAAAAATTAATCTTTCAAAAATTCAGTGTGTGAACCTATTGACTAAATTTAAAAAGTTATATGGGTGTTCTGTAGATTAAACATTGAAATAAAAGCACAAGGTACTCTTATGGCATGATCTTTAGCAAAATTTGTAAAGGATTATAAAAGGTTTTTGCTTTTTAAAATTTCTGAGTCATTTTGGCAAAATAAATCATTTATGGTAATCTGGAATTCTGTTTTATAACATCAAGTGTTTTAAACCTCTAACATATTCAGATATTTCAAAATCAAACTTCAGCTTCAAAATGTTCTTTCCTGACACCTGGCCTTTTGAGGCTTCATAGGGTCCATGGAGTATCCAAAAGAGAGGTAAACAGGATTATTTGACATGTTTAGGTACATGCAATTGCTTAAATGGTGTTCAGTCTTCTTTAGGCTATATTTTGGTGAATACTAATATATGTTCCTAAATTGTATGGCATTTCTAAAACTCTAATGTCTATCAATCATAACTAAGGTTGGTATGTTATTGTAAACAATGAAGATAACCAAACTTCTTTGTCGGTTGTGTTTCTAACTGTAAGTACCCTGTTTTGTTATTCACAGACAATTGTTGTCTTGTTTTAATCCTTTTAAAAGATGATTTTTGGAAGCCATAGGACTCTGACAGGTGCTCTCAAATTCAAGTTTCTGATAACTTTGGAGAATGTGACATTGGAGTAAAGGAAAAACATACAGGATTCATAAATGCCTAAAAAGTTCATGAATATTAAGCAAAACCAGAGTTAACTAAATGGACTGAACTCATAAAACTGAACCAATCTTTTTGACTGTTGCTTGGAATATTACTGATCCTTGTTTGGTTTTTCAGAGTCAATGAAGCTTATTTTGAACTATTCACGGCCTTTAACAATTGAGTAAGGTATACACCTGTGAACAAAATTTGGCGCATGTTTGTTTCTCTCTGCCTGGTTCCTCTAGAATTTTGAAACGATCTGTGAATATTCTTATGGCAACATAGTTATTTGCATCTGTGTAATAAGAATTCATTTTCCTTTGCAAACTCGTTGTTTTTACCAAGGCTTTGTCTGGAAGGATATGTTTTTCTTTAAGGAGTCAAGCTCAGCTTGCAGAGCTCATAACACCCTGTGGGGAGATTGGCCTCATACCCTTGCCAACACTGTCCCTATACAGGGTTTTGGACCTGTGATCAGTAAAGAATGTCACTTTCCAACAGGCCCAGGGGCTCCAAGTTTATCTTGGGACCTTAAAAGGAAAGATCACCCAACTTACAGGTATTTGAGGATACAAACCAATGGTGGGCTCAGCTTTAAAGATCATATCTGAGATTCCTTGTGGAACAGGGTCCCACCAAAGCCAGCCTAAAAGGCCTATGTAGAAATAGTTATCCTTGCTGTACTTTATGCAAATAATCAAGCTCAGTATAAGAGTAAGGTCTGTTTTGCAAACAATTCAGTCGTATCATGATTGTTCTTTGGTTGTTTTAACCAAAAATGAGAACTGGAAAGACAGTATGCTTCCAAATTTATCATACATTTGTCATTCAATTCTAAGCTCCTTCATTGTTTTTAAGCTTTTGCCTACATTTTAGACTAACCTTGCTTGTTCCTGTGACCCAAACAGCAATCTCCAGCTACAGTTCAGAAAGAACAAAAGGTTTGGGTAATGTAAAAATTAATCAGCATTCTAGTTCTGAGCAATTATCCTGCAAATCCTCTCAGGTCATGGTAATAAATAGGATGTCAAGTAAGACCAAGGAAGCTAATCAAAGCCAAGCATCATGCACCCAAATCCTAGCAAGCATAACTATAGCTACCAGCTATCTGGGCATGTCATAAGATATCTTTTTCTCTCCCTTGGTGGAAGAGGACTCAATTCCACAGCTTCACCTTAGCATCTGGCTTATGATGAGGGGTCCACGCATCTCCTCTGTAAGACATATTTTTGTCCCTAACTCAATTCTAAGCTTCAAGTCAAAGCCCTAGGAAAGAAAACTGGATCTGAGGGATCCAAAGGAAAATGATAACAGAAGTTAAAAGGCACAGCACAGGTGAGCATGACTGATTTCTGTTGATTAATCAAGCTTTCCATTTCATGACAAAACTCACGCTAGTGTGCATGGCATAAATGAGGTCTAGGTAATTCAAAGACTACTGACATCAGGGGAGATAGGGCATACATGGGAAAGAGTGGATCCCTCTACCCCCAGATGTCCCCGTTAACATGGGTGAAAACCACTTTAACACCCATGGGTGGCACTCTGTCATGGTCACCAGAACTCTGGGATACAAGGACAGAAGAAGGAAAGAAAATGCTTTGCTTTCTCTCCTTCATGTACTGCAGGTATTTTCTAGGAAGGGAAGGGAACCAAGGATGCCTCCCTTCCCACCTTTCTAGATGAACAGCCATTCATCATCAGTCTGTACCCCTTTCAAGTGCATCCTGAACCCCCAGGACTCTTGGAAAAAAAAATACTTTTTCTTCCCTTTTTCCTCCTCTGTCCTCTCTTCACTGGTAGGTAATTGGGTCCCCGTACTATAAGACACTCCTCTCAGATGCTTCCTCCAAACTGGGAAAAGTTAATTGTTCAAATCTTAAACTCGTTGGCTTAGGATTAGGCTCAGCAGAAAGGAACCAAGAAGCCTGACTTGCCAGCAAAAGGGTAAAAGGTTGGGCCTTTGCCCTCCCTCTTTCTGTGCAAACCAGTAAAAGGGCTCAGGATTTTTGAGCTTTCTTTACTACCCCTTGTTTCACTTTGATGCATGTTTTCTAATCACCTGGTTTGTCTCTTCTTGCCTTCAGGCCATCAAACTCCAGTCATGCAACTGGAGCCTTGGATGATGGCCCCTTTTGCCAGGAACCCTTAGTTTGGCCTCTGAGGAAGATTCGACTGCCATTTTCCCAAAACAGCATCCCCTCAGTAGGAAGCACTTAAGATCAGTCTTCATTCTTAGTCTTATCCTTATTCTAATGGCAATTAGATGTACTTCTTTAGAGAGGAGAATGATAGAGACAGGAGGCAGCCAAGGGCCCTACCTGGGGAAACGCTGTCTTCCAGCCCAAAACAGTCTGAAGGTTGAAAATCCAGACTGCCAGTCCCAGATGAAGCCTGCTCTTGTTCCGACTGATTATTTCTGAATAATGCCCACCTGCGCACTGGGAGGATGGGATGGGGCCTTGGGAAGTTAGCTCCTTTTGCAGTCGAGAGGAAATAAGACTTTCCTGTTCCCGTGTGATCTATGAGGCAGTAAACCTGTTAGCAGGACTCTTGCTTGCTTTGCTGAGGGTTCCTGTTTACCTTTTTTTCTTTCTTCCCCCCCCCCCAAATAAATTCCATTCACCTTCACCCTTCAAAGTGTCTGCATGCCTAACTCTTCCTGGTAGTGTGACAAGAACCCATTTTTTTTTTTTTTTTTTTTTTTTTTTGCCAGCAGATGCCATTCCTGAGAATAGGCTGGTCTCAGAATAACATTCTCTCATCTACTATCCCATCAGCCACCCTGTACTTTCATTCCACTCCCCCCACCTACTTCTATAAACTCCTTTTTACTTTGTATAAGAGAAAACTCTTTTTTGCCTAATTCTTGAAATTTGTAGATGTGTGGTCACAGATTCAACCTCTTGCAGTAGTACCTCTCTCCCTTCTCAAAAATCCTTCTGAATAAAATCTCTTTAAGTCCAGATTTGTTTTTCTATTTGCCAGTGGCTAGAGAGAGAGGCAGGGGACAAATCACAGAAAGCCTTGGATTCTATCCCAAGGCAGTGGCAAACCACTGGAGGTTTTCTAAGACAGAGTGACAAGATCAGATTTGCTTTATGAAAAATCAGGCCTAAGGGAGGAGAAGAGATTTCTGCCTTCGACTTTGTGATGTTGATGGGGCTCCTCACAGGAGAGAGAGAGATTGGGGAGTGGGAGATGATGTTACTTTTATTTTGAACACGCTGAATTTGAGGTGACAGGGAGGCATTCAGCTAGGGCTATATATGTGATTTTGAGGCTTGGGGGGAAAGACATGTATTGGAAAATAACAGCATAAACATGATATTCAAAGTCCTGGAGTGAATGTGCTCTTCAGTTTCAAACTGTGACATGCTGGTTTTCTTCTCTTTTAGTCCCAGCCTTCCCTGTATCATTTCACTCCAATTTTAACCTTCTCTATTTTTGTTCATCTTCGTTTGTTCTTACCTCTTTAAAATTCATGAAGACTGATGTATAAGCTATGAAACCAAGCTTTGCATCAATGAAAATCTAGACGAATATTTGTTATTCCTCTCAGGCCACAGAGCTTCATTTAACACATTTAAGTAGCTGCTAATTGCACTCTCCATAATGAAATCGAGCAAGTATAAAATTTTTTTCTGAACTTATTTACCATACAGTAGTATTTAAAATAGAGACTGGCAATATCTTTAGTTCTAAATGTACAGGATGGGTAGAGAAACTAAAAATTCCTAAGGGCTTTACTAGATGCTACATTGGAAGGTCTTGCAGCATAGAAAGACAAGGAAAAATGACCTTATTTTAGACCCTCTTCTATTTCTAGAAAGAAGATCTAGAACAGGTACTGACACCATTCTCAAGGTGGTCTATCATAGCAAAGTCGCTTTGCAACATTTACTAAATATAAGAATTTAGGAGAAAAGATAAAGGAAAAAGAAAGGAGGAGAAAAAAGGGAAATCATTAAAGCACTCATCATGGGGAGTTTCAAAACACAGGGTGGTTGGGAGTACCAATATTCACATTGTTTTAAAATTAAACATATTCACATTGAGGAAGTCCCAGTGCCTTTACAATATGTTTAATTTTAGGTTCCATGGTTGCCTGTGAATGAACCTATCAGCTCTAATCCTTCCTGTTCTCTCACATCCACTATTAAAACACTGTGCCCATCAACCCACTTGATATAGCTCCACTGCAGCAAGTACACATCACAAGCAAGCCTATGTACGTACCACAGCCGCTAACTCCAGAGCCTCCCAACACTTGCCATAAGCGAAAGCCAACTGCAGGGGCTGTGGGGGCTATGAACACTTTCTCCTTCTCCTCTCTGCCAGTTTTCAGCATAAATTACTCCTTTTGTGTCAGAATGTTACATTGTCTCTTTTAAACTGGTCTTTTTCTAGCCCTCTCTTCTCCAACCATCCAATTATTCATTCGGTCTGCTATGTGCCCAGCACTAGGCTAGTTGCTAGGGTTACAACAGAGAAAAAAACACAGTCCTTGGTTTTGGAGAGTTTATAGTTTAGTGATGAAGATAGTTCAAACAATGCTAAGTAGTTTGTAGGTAATTTTTTTCTTGCCAGTGCTCTGCTGGGTAAGGACTATTGCTGTCTTTATTTAACACTACTAGACATATTACTTTCCTAGGTTCCTATTGCTAGCTGCAACAGAATCAAAATTTTAAACTCTGGTCTGCCTGACTATTCAGTCCATGCCCTTAGCTTCTAATAGCCTCACACAAAACTAGTCCACAACGCTGGACAGTATATGGAGGTCATACCTACCAACCTCCTCATACACCTCACCCTTCCACTGATTCCTTTGCACCAATTCAACATCCTTCTCTGATGCCTGCTCCCCACCTCTTACTAGTATTAGTTTATGTATAAAAATAGGTATCAAAATAAGGTAGAGGAATTAGGCAGAGAGGAGGCATTCTGTGTACTAACAGCATCTAGGAAAAACTCAGTAGGCCAAAAATGCTATTATACCCGTCAGAGAAAGGAACTTACCAAGGATAATCACATCACGAAATACCTTTGAGGTTGGTGCCTGCAAAGTTGCTGTATCTTTTAACAAAATAATGATAATCAACTTGGCCCAAAGAGGACTCCTCTTGCCTGAAGGAAATCTCTTTGGTTATAAACAAGTTGTAAAAGGATTGGAACACTAAGGCAGCAGAATTAGGGACTTTATGTGAGTATGGGATGTTCCTGGCAACAGGGATTCTCAGCAAGTCACCACACAACTGCTTGCTGGTAGGTGAGCTGTGTCCACATTCAAAGGAACCACTGGGCTCCACTCCCTCTGTTGTGGCTTTTGAATTGTTTCTCTGATTCTGAGGATTGATATGTGCTGAGCAACCCCTGCCTTTTTCACTTGGGCTCCCCAGGGCTAAGCACTACACTTCTGAGAGTTGGACAACCAGGCAAAGCACTCTGGTTGTCTCTCTGTAACAAACACTGTTTTCCCCAAATCAGAAAATTATAACCAGTGCTGCATTTTAAATTATAATTTACTTCCTAGCATGTAGACTTAATATTTTTAGAAAAGCCTTAAATGTTCTAATGCCCTTAGATTATTGTTTCCTCCAGAAAATACCAATCTGTTTAGAGCCAGGGTCAAAGGCTTCTTCTTTTGTTTTTATTCTACAAATTTTACTTAGTATAAACAGACTGCTCATATGGTGTTAATGAAAGATCTGGCTGCCCAGCAGCAAATGAGTGAGGTAAAGCAAGAAAAACCTGCCAATCAACTGATTGTTTAGAGTCTATTTGACAATAAGGAATTAATTGATACTTCACAGAATTGACTGAGATGCACACCTGTTATATTGTCACATTGTCATAGTCAGTACCATCCCAAACTGTAACTATTAGCCACGTGATTATTTTAAATTCCAAGTTAAATAATTTCAAAAATTCAGCCCTTCAGTCACACTAGCCCAATTTCAAGTGTCAATAACTACATGTAGCTATTGGCTACTGTATATTGGAAAGTGCAGATACAGAACATTTCCATCATCACAGAGAGATCTATTGAACAAGCACTAGTTTGGATGATGAAGTTATATCGCTATATTGAGATAATTCTATTCAGTACACATTTACCAAGCATCTACTCTGGGCAAATGATGATTCCTACTCAATGAGCTAACATTTTCCTGAGACAGATACGTGCACAACCACAAACTATAACACAGGGCAAAAGTGATGTTTTCCAATTATGACACCATGAGGAGAGTAATTCTGACTTAGGGGATTTGGGAAAGGCTTATTGTTGCAGGTGGTGTACAAGCCGGTTTCTCAAGAAGGGTAATGTGAAAATAGAAATTGACAGGGAGGGAGAGAGAAGGGGAGAGGAATAGAAGAAGCGTCTCAGTAGAATGCGAACAAAAGGTAGTGAGGTGGCAAGTTGTGGACCTATATGTGACAGCATGAGTGTAGTATTTTGGGGGTTATATTTTGTTTTAGGGGGCCTAGAAACAAGATCTCATTCTTTTGCCCAGGCTGGATTGAGTGTAGTGTCAGCATCCCAGCTTCTTGAGCCACAGCCTCTCAAGTGGCTGAGACTATAGGTATAAACCCCCATGCCTGGCTAATTTTTTATATATTTTTTTAAGAAATGAGGTCTCGCTAGGTTTCTCAGGTTAGTGTCTATCTGCTGGCCTGAAGCGATCCTATCGCCTCAGCCTCTCAAAGTACTGGGATTGCAGGCATGAGCCACCACACCTAGCATTTTTTTTAAGTGTATGTTTAAGGTGTACAACATCATGATTTGAAATACAACTCCACAGTGAAATAATTACTACAATCAAATTAACATTTTCATCACCTTTTTTGTGTATGTGGTAACAACACCGAAAACCTCCAGTGTTCTCAGGAAATTTTCATTCTGTAATACAATGTTATTAGCCATAGTCCTTCGGCTGTACATTAGATCCCTAAATTTATTCATCCTATGTAAATGCGACTTTGTATCCTTTGGCCTGTGTCTCCCTGTTTCTTTCCCCTCCCTGCCCTGATAAACACCGTTCTACTATGTTTCTGTGTATTTGACATTTTGTAGATTCCACACGTAAGAGAGATCACACGGTACTTTTTTTCCGTGTCTGGCTTATTTCACTTAGCAAAATGTGTATTTGTATTTGTTTCTGGCATGTGCTTATAGAGCTCACATTTCAAAGTCTAATTTTTTTAATTCCTTTATAAGATTTTGCCGTTCAGGTTATTTTAATATTCATGATGAAAATGTCTTTATGCCTTTCCTTGTGATTTAAAGATTATTTAAAGATAAGTTTGCAATTCAACTATTCTGCCAGGCTAATATTTCTCTTTACATATGTAAACGAGAGATTGAGTTTATTAATTTATAATAAGACACGTAGCTATCAACTGTCTGGGTGCTTGTGTCCACTGCGCAGTACACTTTCTCCCTATAGGAAAATTTATAAGGGAAGCCAAATTAGAAATACAGGATCACTTCACAGAGCCTGAAATCTAAGCAAGAGGAATTAGAGGATATTCCTAATAACTAGTTGTCACCTAGACATCACAGCCTGATGCATCTATCTGAATTTACCTGGATGATTGTTCCTTAAGTACAATGTATATCAGACCATTTCTTCACTCAGAATCTGCAACAGTTTCTTCTTGCCTGAGTTCCTAAGTCCAAACTCTTTGACCTGACCTGTAAGATTCTCCTTAATCAAATGACATTTACTTAGTTGAATTTATCTAACATTAAGGTACATAACATGAAACAATTGGATGCAGCCATTTTGATGTTAAGATCTTTTGATAATGTTGCTTGGGCAAGATCATTTTAACATACTTAATATCTCATTTGACAGATTCTAAAACACAAACCATTATCTGTCAGCTATTTCCACTTTCCTCCCATATCCACCCAAGCACATTCCACTCTATTTCCTTTATGCCTTACTCAGTAGGCATCTAATAAGTATTTGTTAATGAAATAATAAGAGAGTGTAAGCTAGTCTCTCCCTTGTCCTGTATATTTGCTATAGCTTTCTCATCATTTCGTAGTGAAGTCACTTTTTATTAGCTCGGATCTTATTATAAGTAGTTTGTTAAAATATTTTTCTTTACTGCCCTGTTTAGATGTCTTGTGATCATTTTTAATCCTTATGTATGCAGTCTAGTAAATAATTTACCTAACAGTCTGATTTCCAGCAGAATGGTTTTTTGTTGTTTATTGGGATTTTTTGTTTTTGTTTTTGTCAACTACTTTAGTAACCACTGGTGGTATTCAATGTTTTTTCTATTAGTATTAATATTTAAAACATGGCAATGTTTGTATTGTTCCCAGCATAAATTAAGACCCATGACATTTACTAAAATGTTATCACCACCGTGATATTTCACTTGAAAGCAACTCTCCTCTTTTTATTCATTCTGATGAGATTTTATTGCAAATGGGAGTAAGTGGTCTTCATTAAGATAATCAATGGCTTGCTACTTGCTAATTCCATTGCGATCTTTGCAGTGTGTGTGCTGCTTTGTTTTCCTATAGTATTTGAAACTCTCTTGCGTCTTTCTTCCCCTGTGTTTCATGTCATCAAGTTCTACTCATTTTCCTCCATCCTCTATGATTTTTCTCTTTGTCATCTTTACTGCCTTCTGTTTTTCAACCCACTCTTACAGCAATCCCATGGTTTTGCTCCTTTATGTCTCAAAGGTGCCTCAAATTCCTCTTGCTGAAAATTAAACTCATAATCTCCATCTTGCTTTCATAAACATAATTTTCATACAATATTCTTCAACACAGAAAATGTTATCACTGTTTACCTAGCTTTGCTAGCCAGAAAATTGGAAGTCATTCTTGATTTGTTTCTCTTCTTCACTTTTCCATGCACTCTACCATCCAATACTTCTAATTATACTCCCTAAGTGTCTATTTATCTGTTTTCACCATTACCATCCAAATTGAGTCCACTGTAATTTCTCCCCATAATCACCTCCTAACTGATCTCCCTGTACCGACTCCTGCCCGTTACAATCCATTTTTATACAATCGTCAAATGGTTATTTTTCAAGTAAAATTAGATCACCTCACTTATCCACTTAAGACTCCTTTTCAGTGAGTGGTTTCTCACTTGCTGATATAAGCCAAACATTTAAAAAATAGCTGGAAAAGCTTTCTATGATCTGGGCTTTGTCTCACTCTTCTGTTTCTCTTACTTATTTATTTATTTATTTATTTTCAGTTGTGTTTACTCCTTTTCTGAATAAAAGGTTTCATCCCAGACCCTATTTCCTTTGCTTTCACTGTGTTTCTTGAATATGAGGATTTATGTCTTACATTACTTGTGTGAAAGTCTTTAACATTATTGCTTTGACTATTCCTCTTCCCATGCCCATTACTTTCCTGCTAGCATTACTATGAAACATACATTGAGTGTTCTCAAACTATCCTGGGCCTTTCTTATTATTGATCTCTGCTTCTTTAAGCAGTGTCATGAATTATTTCTTTAAGTCTGCTGTTTATTACTATTATTTCTGTTAACTTTTGCTCATGGCAGTTTGTTTATTGGTGTGCTTTGAAATTTTTGATTTTGAGTTTGTGTTTCGTGGGGGCTTTATTGGTTTTATTGTGGCAATCCTAGAATAAGGGTGTATCCGTCTGGAGACATTTGGTATTTGTGTTTGCTTCTGACAGTTTCCTTAGAAATGTCACCAGAATAAGATCATTTATTATGTCAATTTATTGACTTTGATGTTCCCAGAATATGGAAGTAGAACAAAATTCATGTGAAGGAAGATCTGTGGTAATGAATTTTCAGGGAAAAAAACATTTTTATAATCTAGATCCCAGGACAATATAAACAGACTATCTTTGCTGGTAGCTTTATTTTTTTCTGGTCTGTCTTTATTCTTTGGGTATAGACCATAAAGTATTTTGGCTTTTTAAGAAAGTCTCGATTTTAAATTCCTAATTCTTACAGGCCCAAGCCCTAGTCCCCTGTTCCTATGTGACCGTTAAACTTTAAGTCTCATTTATGGAAAACAGAAAATATGCTCAGATAAACTAAAATATAAATTAATTCCTTCATTTATTCAATAACTATTTATTAAATGTCTACTATACCTCATCACTATTAGAGTCACTAGAGATAGAGCAGAAAATAAAGTGCTTATTATGGAATTTACATTTACTACTCCTGCTTTGAAGTTCATATTTGTTTGGGACCATTCAAGAAAAAAATACATCAAAACCTTAAAAATTAGGTGGAAGGATCTATATGACCATTCAGTATAATACTGGGGCATTGTGTAAAGGCCCTAACCAATGATTATTTTATTCTTCAGGGGAAGATACTTTGTTTTGACATGTTATTTACTATTAATTAAGGCACAGAACTTACAAAGTTACATATTAACTTACTAGTATTTATATAGAGGATGTGCAAATTATTTCTATTTCATAGAAAAGATAACTCCAAAGATTATGGTTTTACTGGTTTATAGGGCATTAACTATTTCTGTGTTTAATCTCACAAATTTATTTTAGTATACATTTCCTGGTGGACTATAAAACCCCTATTCCTCTAATTCTTTGGCCAAGCTCTACCATTCTGCTCATTCTCTTATTAATGAATTAAATAAATCTTTAACACATCCTTACTTCACATTTATATGAGAATCATGTTTATACTTTTTAAAAAAATTATAGATTGATAGGCTCCCAAGAATTTCCTTTACTGCAAGTCCTGATAGGATTATAAAAGGATGTTTGCTATATTTTATTCAGAATTACTAGATATCTTATAGGAAGAGGTTTTCTCTTTATCAAATTCATCATATTTCAGAAAATAAACATGCTCTTCTCTGTGCTATAAGCACACTGGCCTGCTTTTTTGCTAAGTTGTACAATGCTTCTGCCTTCTGGGACTTAGCAAACTTTTTTTCTGCCTGGAATTCTCCCTCTAATGGCTGTTTGCTTTTACTTGCTTAATGTCTACTCATCCTCCAAATCTCAAAACGTATTTCCTCAGGAATCTTTCCTTGACCCCTGAAAATTATTTTGGATCCTTCTGCTATAAGATTTTTTTTTTTAGGCACCATGTACAGTTCGTTCACAGGCAATTACTAAATACGTAATTCACTAATTAGGTACTTTGTTGTTTGACAGTTACATCCTTACAAGATTGTAATAAAGCTTCACATTAATAAAAAAGAAATAGTTTCTTTGTTATAATATTGTTCTCAATTCCTATCGCAATCCTTAGAACATAATACCTCTTTGTTAGAAATGTGTTTAATGAATTAACAAATATTTATTATCTTCTTTCTCCCCAAGTAACCCAGTTATACTCATGACTTCAACTAATATGTATGTTGATAATTCTCACATCTACATATGTAGGTTTTGCCTCACTCCTGAGTTCCAGACCCATATTTCCAGTTATCTTTTAAAGACCAGTAGTTGAAGGTAGTATACATACTTTAAATACAACTAGTTCAAAATTTAACTTGCTATCTCTTTCTACAGATTTGTATCTACTTTTTAATTTTTTGTAGCCTCACTCTCTACACAGTTATCAACACTGGAAGCCCAGAATCAATTTTCTTTCACTAACCACATCCAATTAGTCAGTACATCTTGTCAATTCTATCTCTGAGAAGTCTTGATCACATTTAGCCCTTCAACATCCCAGTGCTATACGCTCTTATTTTTGTTTTTCATTTTCTCTTACTTATTTTAATAGTTCTCGTCTTTCTATTACCTACACAGTAACCAGTTATTTTTCTTAAAATAGAGATTAAATAATGCAACTATGCGACTCAAAAATCTTCATTAAAAAAATAAACTTTAGTGCTCTCACTGCCTTTTGAATAAACCTTGAACTTCTTAGCAGAATGCAAAAAAAAAAAAAAAAAAAAACTCTTCAAAGTCTGACTAGGACCGTTTTTCTATTTTCATCTCATTGGTGAACTCAGTACTCTAGGAGTAAGTATTTGTTTATTCTTGAACATATCATATATTTTTATACTTACATGCTTTTGTTCATATACCTTGTACCTACAATGCTTTGCCTGTTTTCTTCATTTGGCAAAATCACACATATCTTTGAAGGCCTACTTTAAGGTTAGAGTTATTACATTAAAACTTTCCTATTGCTTGACTTTCCAGCTCTCTCAATCACTACCAGGAGAAATTAGTTCCTCTGTCTTCTGTGCTTTTTAACAGCACTTTTTCTATTGTATTTGTGCATACCCTTACAGAAAATGTAATCCAGATTGTGGTTGGTGCATAGCCAGAAACAGCTAGGGGTTCAGATATGTTTGGACATGTTCTGATGAACTGATAAGAAAGGCTCAACTGAAGTCTATTTGCTGAGGAATCATCTGAAAAATAAGTCCAGCTGTGTCCACTGCTACAGTTCCAAAATATCTGGGCATAACAAGCAAGCCTAAGGTTGGACCAAACAGAAGTCTCTTAAGAAAAAAGAATGAGAGGCTAGGCGTGGTGGCTCATGCCCATAAGCCCAACACTTTGAGAGGCTGAGGCAGGTAGATCACCTGAGGTCGGGAGTTTGAGACCAGCCTGACCAACATAGAGAAATCTCGTCTCTACTAAAAATACAAAGTTAGCCAGGCATGATGGCACATGCCTGTAATCCCAGCTACTCAGGAGGCTCAGGCAGGAGAATCACTTCAACCTGGGAGGTAGAGGTTGTGGTGAGCCAAGATGGCACCATTGCACTCCAGCCTGGGCAATAAGAGCAAACTGTCTCAAAAAAAAAAAAAAAAAAAAAAGAAAGAAACTTCATAAGACAATTGATCTTTAATAAAGAAATCAAAGCCACGTGCTGTGGCATCACCTACAGTCTCAGCTACTAAGAAGGCTGAAGAAGGAGTATCGCTTGAGCCTTATGAGTTCAAGGTTTTTAGTGTGTTATGATCGTGCTTATGAAGAGTGTAACTGCTCAATGGGTTCACCTTGCCTGCTGCCTCAACAGAGCTAATTTATCAAGACAAGGGAAATGCAATAGAGAAACCGTAATCCACACACAGCCCACTGTACAGGAGACTGAGTTTTATTATTATTGAAGTAAGTCTCCCTGAGCATTCACGGATCAGAGTTTTTAAGGATAATTTGGTGGATAGGGACGCAGTGAGTCAGAAGTTCTGATTGGTCAGGTGGGAGATGCCATCATAGGAAGTTGAAGATGTCTTCTTGTACTGAGTCATTCCTTCGTGGGGGCCACAAGACCAGATGAGCCAGTTTATCCATCTGGGTGGTGCCAGTTGACCCATTGAGTGTAGGATCTGCAAAATATCTTAAGCACTGGGGTTCCAAGATGGCCGGACAGAGGTAGCTCCCAGAGAGAGAGGCACAGAAGCTGAGTGGTCTCTGCAGTTCCAAACAAGGTACCAGGTTCATTTTGTGGGTCTCATTGGACAGTGGGTGTAACCCAAAGAGGACAAGTTGAGGCAGGGTGGGACACTGCCCCACCCTGGAGGTGCATGCAACTGACCAGAGGATCAGGGGCTCTTCACCTCTGGGACTCCAGTTCGGATACTGTGCTTCACCCAAATCCTCTACATTCCACAGAGCAGGATTTTTGCCAAGCTGAAAAGGACCTGTGAGCTACCTAAACAGGGCTGAGCACCAACTCCAGAGAGTGCCGGGGTTTGTCGGCACAGATCTAGGTGGAAGTACTGGCTGACACCGAGACAGCCTGCAGAATGGAGCTACCTGCCCCCCAGAAAGAAGGGGAACTGAAAGCAGTGAATCAGACCATATGGCTGGGAGGGTCCCTCTCCCACAAAGCCCAGCAGGCTGAAGCCCTCTCAGTTGAGAGCTTCACAGCCAGCACATCAGTTAGAGCACAACCAGGAATGATTGAGCTTGGCAGGGGGAAGGGCAGCTGCTATTGCAGAGGCTGGCTTAATCTTC
The DNA here is from genome assembly GCF_048565385.1 of Saimiri boliviensis. Lineage (NCBI taxonomy): Eukaryota > Metazoa > Chordata > Mammalia > Primates > Cebidae > Saimiri > Saimiri boliviensis. The sequence continues at coordinate 134,497,903 of NC_133470.1, forward strand.
CTGAACAAAAGATGCAGGAAATACACTCAGCAGTTCCACTGAATCTGTGGCAGCCCAGCAGCACCTTTACAGGCAGACAAAGGAAAGGCCGCCTCTCCAAGCAGCTACCTGAGATCAAAGCTAGATAAATCCAAGAAGATGGGAGAAACCAGCACAAAAAGGATGAAACTATCAAAGACCAGAATGCCTCTCCCTGATCAAGGGATCACACTCCTCACCAGCAAGGGAACAAAACAGGATGGAGAACAAATTTGATGAATTGACAGAAGCAGGCTTCAGAAGGTGGGTAATAACAAACTTCTCTGAATTAAGGAACATGTTCTAACCCAATGCAAAGAAACTAAAAACATTGAAAAAAGGTTAGACAAAATGCGAACTAGAATAACCAGCTTAGATGGAGCTGAAAAACACAGCACATGAATTTTGTGAAGGATACAAAAGTTTCAATAGCCAAATTGATCAAGCAGAAGAAAGGATATCAGAGACTGAAGATCAACTCCATGAAACAAAATGAGAAGGCAAGAAAAGAGAAAAAAGAGTGAAAAGAAATCAAAGCTTCCAAGAAATATGGGATTATATGGAAAGACCTAATCTACACTTGATCAGTGTACTGGAAGATGATGGGAAGAATGAATCCAAGCTAGAAAACACTCTTCAGGATATTATCCAGGAGAACTTCCCCAACCTAGCAAGGCAGGCCAACATTCAAGTCCAGGAAATACAGAGAACACAACAAAATCCTCCTCTAGAAGAGCAACCCCAAGACACATAATTGTCAGATTCACCAGGGTTGAAATTAAGGAAAAAATGCTAAGGGCAGCCAGAGAGAAAGGTTGGGTCACCCACAAAGGGAAGCCCATCAGACTCACAGTGGATCTCTCAGCAGAAACAGCTTCTCTCTGTAAGCCAGAAGAGAGTGGGGGCCAGTATTCAACATCCTTAAACAAAAGAACTTTCAACCCGGAATTAAAGAACTTTCAACCCGGAATTTCATATTCAGCCAACCTAAGCTTCACAAGTGAAGGAGAAATAAAATCCTTTATAGACAAGCAATTGCTGATAGATTTTATCACCACCAGACTGTCTTACAAGTGCTCCTGAAAGAAACACTAAACACAGAAAGGAACAACCAATACCAGCCACTGCAAAAAAAAAAAAAAAAAGAACCAAATGATAAAGACCAATGGCACAATGAAGAAACTGTGCCAACCAAACAGCAAAACAACCAACCAGTAACAAAATGGCAAATCAAATTCACACATAACAGTATTGACGTTAAGTGTAAATGGACTAAATGCCCCAATCAACAGACACAGACTGGCAAACTGGATAAAAAGTCAAAAATCATTGGTGTGCTGTATTCAGGAGACCCATTTCACGTGCAGAGACACACATAGACTCAAAATAAAGGGATGGAAGAAGACTTACCAAGAAAGTGGAGAGCAAAAAGAAGCAGGGGTTGCAATCCTAGTCTCTGACAAAATGGACTTTAAACTACAAAGATCAAAAGAGACAAAGAAAGGCATTACATAATGGTAAAAGGATCAATGCAACAAGAAGAGCTAACGATCCTAAATATATATGCACCCAATACAGGAGCACCCAGATACATAAAGTTATTAAGGACCTACAAAGAGACTTAGACTCCTGCACAATAATAGCAGGAGACTTTAACACTCCACTGTCAATATTAGATCAACGAGACAGAAAATCAACAAGGATATTCAGGACTTGGACGTAGATCTGGACCAAGCAGACCTAATAGACATCTACAGAACTCTTTACTCCAAATCCACAGAATATACATTCTTCTCAGCACCACATCACACCTACTCTAAAATTGACCACATAATTGGAATTAATCACTCCTCAGCAAATGCAAAAGAACGGAAATCATAACAAACAGTCTCTCAGACCACAGTGCAATCAAATTAGAACTCAGGATTAAAAAAACTAACTCAAAACTGCACAACATAATGGAAACTGAAAAACTGGCTCCTGAATGTCAACTGGATAAACAATGAAATGAAGGCAGAAATAAAGATGTTCTTTGAAAACGAGAATGAAGACACAACGTACCAGGATCTCTGAGACACATTTAAATCAGTGTCTAGAGGGAAATTTATAGCAATAAAAGCCCACATGAGAAGCGAGGAAAGATCTAAAATCGACACCATATTGTCAAATTTGAAAGAACCAGAGGAACAAGATAAAAAAAACTCAAAAGCTAGCAGAAGACAAAAAATAACTAAGATCAGAGCATAACTAAAGGAAACAGAGACACAAAAAACCCTTCAAAAAATCAACAAATCTAGGTGCTGGTTTTTTGAAAGGGTCAACAAAAGAGACAGACCACTAGCCAGATTAATAAAAAAGAAAACAGAGAAGAATGAAATAGATGCAATAAAAAACGATAAAGGGGATATCACCACTGATTCCACAGAAATACAAACTACCATCAGAGATTACTACAAACAACTGTATGCACATAAACCAGTAAACCTGGGAGAAGTGGATAAATTCCTAGACACTTGCACCCTCCCAAGACTAAACCAGGAAGAAGTTGAAAACCTGAATAGACCAATAACAAGGGCTGAAGTTGAGGCAGCAATTAATAGTCTACCAATCAAAAATAGTCTAGGTCCAGACGGGTTTACCACCAAATTCTACCAGACATAAAAAGATGAGCTGGTACCACTCCTTCTGGAACTATTCCAAACAATTGAAAAAATATTTAATTATTCTTCATAAAATGACATAATTTAAGAACATCTGATAGCATATTGTGTTAATAAATGTAAGAGTTGGTAGATACCTGATGAGCATGCTCAGGATTCAGTAACTGAGTTTAGAAGATGCTGTGGTGATTTTGACTACTTTACTAATTTTTATCGCTTATGCTCTCAGCTATGTATCATTTAATTTATACTCATGCTAAAAATTCCATAAAGCAAGGAGCTCATCTACTTTGTTCCCTTGCCTCATGGAAGTTTTAGTTTCAACTCATGCTTCCTTCTTTCAACTGTGTATATCATTATAGATATAAAGTATATCAACCACTGTATAAGCCATGTAATAGGTGCTCAGTATATGTTTGTTGAATAAATGAATGAGTAAATAAAAAGTATAAATGTAATTCTATATATTTGTCTCAATATGATCTCAGCGTCATAGAGAGGTTGCTAAAATTAAAGTTTTTATTCTATAGAGACAAAATCAATATTAGTGGCTATTTGGAGTTGGGGATGGGAATGAGGACTGACAACAAATGGATATGACGAGACTTTTGGGGATGATAAAAGTGCTCCAAAATGGAACTGTGATGAGGTTGCACAATTATATACATTTATTAAAAATCATTGAATGTAACAATTACAACAGGTATGTTTTACAGTATACAAATTATATCGTAAAACTTTCTAAGAATTGTATGTGGCTGCTGAGGGTATCACAAATACTTCAAAAACCAATGTATAAAAAAGAAAATTTAGGGACAAATATATCCACTTTTTCTTACTATTTATTTGGAATAAATATCATATAGAGTAACAGTATATCTTTTAAAAAATAGTGCTTACAAATGGAAAATGTTGAATATTATAATGGGTGGGGAATAATTATAAAAAGCAAACTTTGATTTCTATAAAAACACAAAAACTCAATGTAATTTTATGAAACCGTTTTTGTCTCTTTTGATTCTATAATAGTTACATTTCAATTTATATTTTAATATACATTTGTTCCTCAAATTCAATATTATATATTCCATTTAATTTATTTATTGGAAAATTATACTTTTTCTCATGATTAAAATTAAATAGCATTTCAAGCAGTGAAAATAAAGGACTACATTAATAACTAAGATGCACAATAGAATTTACTTTGAATAAACTTTATAATGGAATATTTAGTAATATAACTATTTAAAATTTTTGCTTAAAATTGTTTAAACATAATATGTCAGTCAGCATTCTCCAGAGAAATAGAACCAGTAGGAGAACACACACACACACACACACACACACACACACACACGCACACACACACACACAGAAAGAGATAGAAACAAATGTTTTACCTTTTTTTAAGGAACTGCCTAATAACACCATTGTGGGACTGGCAAGTCTGAAATCCATAAGGCAGGTGGGCAGGCTGGAGACTCAGGCAAGAGTTGATGGGGTAGTCTTCAGGCAAAATATCTTTTTCTCTCTAGGGAAACTGAGTTTTGCTTTCAAGACCTACAATGGATTGGATTAGACCAACCCATATTATTGAGGTCTCTCTTTTACTTAATGTCAACTGGTTGTAGATATTTACCACATCTACAAAATACTTTCACAGAAACACCTACATTAGTGTTTCATTAAAAAGCTGGGTACTTAGAAAATCTAAAGAGCCCAAATAGCCAAGATAATCCTAAGCACAAAGAACATAGCTGGAGGCATCATGCTACCTGACTTCAAATTATACTACATAGCTACCTTAACCAAAACTGCATGTACTGGTACAAGAACAGACACAGAGACAAATGGAACAGAATAGAGAACACAGGAATAGGACTGCACACCTAGAGCCATGTGATCTTTGACAAACCTGACAAAAGCAATGGAGAAAGGATTCCCTATATAATAAACGGTGCTGGGAGAATTGGCTACCATATGCAGAAAACCAAAATTGGACCCCTTCCTTATGCCTTATACAAAAATTAACTCAAGATGGATGAAAAACTTAAATGTAAAATCCAGAATTATAAAATTCCTAGAAGAAAATCTAGGCAATACCATATTCAGGACAAAGCCATGGACAAAGATTTCATAATGAAAACACCAAAAGCAATTGCAACAAAAGCAAAAAATGACAAATGGGAGCTCATTAAATTAAAGAGCCTCTGCGTAGCAAAAGAAACTATCATTAGATTGAACAAACAACATGCAGAATAGGAGAAAAGTTTTTCAATCTATTCATCTGAGAAAAGTCTAATATCCGGAATTTACAAATAAATATACAAGAAAAAAACAACCCCATCAAAAAGTAGGCAAAAGACATGAAGAAATGCTTCTCAAAAGAGACACTAATGCAGCTAAGAAACATATGAAAAAAAGCTCCATACCTCTGTTCATTAGAGAAATGCAAATCAAAACCACAATGAGATACCATCTCACACAAGTCAGAATGGCAGTTATTAAAAAGTCAAAAAACAGCAGGTGCTGGTGAGGCTGTGGAGAAAAAGAAATGATTTTATACTGTTGGTGGGGGGGAGGTAAATTAATTCAACCATTGTGGAAGACAGTGTGGTGATTCCTCAAAGACCTAGAACCAGAAATACCATTTGACCTATCAATCCCATTACTGGGTGTATACTGGGTGTATACCCAAAGGAGTATAAATTATTCTGTTATAAAGATACATGTGCATGTATGTTCATTGTAGCATTATTCACAATGGCAAAGATATGGAGTCAACCTAAATGCCTGTCAATGATAGACTGGAAAAAGAAAATGTGGTATATATACACCGTGGGATACTATGCAGCCATCAAAAGGATTGAGATCATATCCTTTGCAGGATATGATGGAGTTGGAAGCCATTATCCTCAGAAAACTAAGGCAGGAACAAAAACCCCAATACCACATGTTCTCACTTATAAGTGGGAGCTGAATGAGACAATGGGGGAATGTTGAGGACTGTCTGGAATAGCTAGCTGCCCCTCAGCTCTTGCTAATTGTTACCCTAAAGGATACAGGCCCCATCATGGCGTGTCTCCTTAATTTTTAATTGCTGAAGATCGGGATTTTAATGTAAGATTTCTTAATTAATTTGTCATTAATTTTAAGAGAATTTTAACACTTCATAGAACAAACAAAACATGTTGCAGGCCATATTTAACTACTGGTGTGCAGTGTCTAGTTTTAGAATCAATGCTATTTTAAGACTGGTCAATGGTAGATAATATTTTCATTTCTGATATTTTCCATTGCCAATTCATTCTTAAAATACATAACGCTTGAATTTTAAAGTTATAAGACAAAGGCCTAGAATAAATGCTTCTATTAACTGGCCACATATTTGCATTTGGGTCATTGAAAACCTTCTATTAAAAGTAGCTTATATTAAAAGCTACTATCTCCTCTACCAAATTAAATTTTACCATGTGCTTTTTTAATACCAAAAACAAATTACTTAGGTAATACTTAAGCACCACATTTCACAGTTCTAATTAGCAACTTGATTTAAGATTTTGAAATTCACAGATAATTAAATAAGGTATATTTTTTAAGAAATGACTTAGAGGTTAATATCCTTACTTCCCTCTATACACATATACAGACAATCACACACTCACTCACTGTAGCAGTAGTACCTCATCAAATAATTCTAGTTTTCTCTATTTAAAAAAATTTCTTCCTTTTCAGGAATATACACTTTCAAATTCAACTATAGAATAAAATTATATTTTCATAATTTATAGAGAACACAATAAACTTGCTTTTTTATGAGGAAGATATGAAAACTTATTGCACATTTGTAGAGAAAAGATTGTTTAACGGGTTTTTTTTTCCTAGCATGGTGGTTGTTAGTTTCCTTTATTTACTCTAACAAGGCATATTCAATTTTCTCTCCTGCTCAAAAGAAAATACACATCATTGTGATTACTTGAAACATAATAGAGTAATTAGATGGAAAAAGTGCACAGAATTTTTATAGAGTTCTCACTTGGTCATGTGAACATGTTCAAGGTTGCTTTGCATTGGCCAAATGCCAACCACTGCAGCAGCATCTGTTACTAACCAGGTTTATCTATTCTTTGAATTCAAATTGCATAACAGAACACAATTACGTAGACTTTTTGGCAAATTTATTTATTTTTTCTACTGGACAGGAAACAGTACTAAACATGTCAAAATAACAATTTAGGTAAGAATGATATAATTTAAAACAGAATGAAAAGCTTTGATCTATATTCTTGGCATTTTTGAATTAAGTTAAAAGCATGGAAATAATGAAATTGTGCAGAGTTCTCAGTGTGTCGTAGCTAGCATGGCATGTTTGAAATGTGATCTTTGTTTCAGCTTGGCCACCCAGAGAAGTAGACATGAAAAAGAGATGTCTTTATATAGTGTACGCTTTTTAACAGAGATACCTCCAGACAAAGGCTTTTGCACACAAATCCATGAAAGGGTTTGTATTCCAAAGGTTTTGCTTTGCTTTGCATTTGTGTTTGGGGGTCACAAAATAGGGTAAGGTACCTAAGTCCTGTCAGAAGCTTGAGAGGATTGAAGGAATTGGTTTGCTCAGATATAACACCTACAGTGTTTTTTCCCCATTTTTACCGTTTTGCATTCCTACCAGCAATGAATAAGAATATATTCAAGAATATAGCAAGCAAAATTATTTGTTTTAAAAAGGATAATAATTTTGATTTGCAGTTGTGATGGCAACCTCCAAATCTGCAAATTAGTCAGTAACAGATTTTTCACCCTCGCTTAGAACTGTATATTCCTTTCTGCAATTTCTCGTGTGTATATTTCATCAATATTCTTGGAAGCAGAGTTAACATACCTCAGAAAATGCAGCTTGTCTTTTTGCAGTGATGGGAAAAGAAAACTATAGATACGTGGACTGTTATTCTGAGCCTTCACTGTGTTATCTTTGCTAAAGTAATGGCACATTCTTAGGTCCTAAAACATACTCAATTTTATGGGAAACGTCCCCAAACCAAATTAGTAAGATAAAATGTGAATTTGTCAAAATAACTCAAAATCGTTGATAGACTGCAGCAAGAAACCCTCTCTGACCTGAGCCAGTCTTAATACAAATAAATAAAGCATGCTAATTTTGGATGAAATTCAAGATTGACTAAATCAAATCTTTGGTTTAATGCCCTGTTATCATGCAAATCCACTGGAATGCCGTTAAAAGTACAGATTTCTAAGCCTTATTCCCAGACCTACCAAATCAGAATATCCAAGGAAGGGATCTGAATTGTTAAATTTTTAAGCAAGATGTTTGAGAAACACTGTTACAGCAAAAATGAGATTGTGCCCTGAAAAGACTGCATGATATTGGAGGAGGAGAAGTATGTAATTCATTCTCCCAGCCAGGACTCTGAGAGAGAAAAGGGACACTATCAAAAATTATGCCAGAATAACAGGTATAAATGGGATTATTCTGGGCAAAATGGGATCATTTGTCAACCTAATATTGCCTTCACACTTGAATATTACTTTTTAAAAAATAAAGTATTTTTTTAGTGCAGTTTTAGATTCAAAACAAAATTGACTGGAAAATATGAAGAGTTCCCATAGACCCCGTCCCCACGCATGCTCAACCTCCCTATCAGCAGTTCTCATTAGAGTAAGTAGATTTGTTACAACTGATGAACCTGCACTGACTCATCTTTGTCATTCAAAGTCCATAGTTTACATTAGATTTCACTCGCGGTGTTATACGTTCTATGGGTTTGGACATAATGATAATGTCCACCATTATAGTATCATACAAAAAATCCTCCGTCCTCCACTCATTCATTTCTCCCTTTTTCCTAACCCTTGAAATCACTAATATTTTTACTGTTTCTATAGTTTTGCCTTTTGCAGAATGTCTTATAATTGAAACCATAAGCTATGTAGTCTTTTCACATTGTCCCATCTCACTTAGCAATATGCATTTAAGTTTGTTCTGTTTATTTTTATGGCTTGATAATTCATGTATTTTTAGCACTGAGTAATAGTCTATTGTCTAGATATACACAGGTTATCAATTTACCTGGTGAAGGACATTTTGGTTGCTTCCAAATTCTAGAAATTATGAATAAAGCTGCTGTCAACATCCAAGTACAGGTTATTTTTTGTGGACATAAGTTATTTCATTTGGGTAAATAGCCAGAAGCACGATTGCTGGATTGTATGGTAAGGGCATGTTTAGTTTTGGAAGAAATTGCCAAACTGTCTTCCGAATTGACTGCACCATTTTGCATTCCTACCAGCAGTGAATAAGAATTCCTGCTGCTTCACATCCTCATCACTATTTGGTGTTGTCAGTGTGTTTTGGATTTTGGCCATTCTAACAAGTGTGTAGTGGTATCTCGCTGTTTTAATTTTTATTTCCCTAATGACATATGAGGTTGAACATCTTTACATATGCTTACTTACCATTTCTATATTGTCTTTAACGAGACGTCCATTCAAACCTTTTGTCTATTTTTTAATCAGGTTGTTTAAAAATTTCCATTATTGTTGAGTTTTAAGGATTCTTTGTATATTTTAGATAACAACCCTTCAGAATTTTTTTTACAAATATTTTCTCACACTCAGTGGCTTGTCTTCTCATTCTCTTGATACTGTCTTTCACAGACCAGAAGTTTTTCATTTTAATTTTTCTAGTTTCCTCAGGTGGAAGCCTAGGTTATTAATTTTAATGATTCTTCTTTCCTAATAAAAATATGCAATGATATCAATTTCCCTCTAAGTACTGCTTTTGCCACATCTCACAAATGTTGGTTTTATTTTTATTTTTCATTTAGTTCAGACTATTTTTAAATTTATCTTGAGATTTCTTCTTTGACCATGTCTTTTTTTCTAAGTACATTGTCTATTCTCTAAATATTTTTGGATTTTCCTGCTATTATTTTTTGGTACTTGATTTCTAGTTAAATTCCATTGTGTAGGAGTTCCTTATGACTGGCTCCTTCTGGCGTTTTAAATTCTCAGACTTGTCCACACTGAATCTTAAGCAATTCATCAACTACAGATTAGGTTTTCACTCCCAGGTATTAGCTCCTGAGGAGATTTCTGCTCGTGGATTTTTCCTCTGTTAAATTATTACTGTTTATATCTGATTGTCTGTGTTTCCAGTTTTAGGGGCACCAGGTTTGCCCTGTGACCTCACTTCTCTGAAGGATCTAAGAAGAGTTGTTGATTTATTAGTTTGTTAATTCTTTTTAGTTGTTAGAATGGCATTCTACTGGAATGGCAACTTCTAAGCTCCTTACATGCCAGACTAGAAACTGGAAGTCTGGATATTACTTTTTGTTTTAATTTTCAAAGAACTTCCAATTAGAATCTTTTGTCTGATCCATTTGGCAATGGTATGGAATTGAGCTAAATATAGTAGCTAGCACTTAGCATCCAAGGAAAGAAAACTCATCAGAAAGCAATAGATTACGTGCTTACACAGTAAAGGTTAGCTCCTGAAAGTGTAGAATAGGGTACTTTCAACTTCAGCATGATAGCTTGTATGGCAAAACCTCTTGCAATCTCCAGAGGTTTTACAAATGATCCACAGGTGTAGATGGTTTGAGGAAACAGATGTGTTCTTGAACATTTGTGTGAAAATTGAATTTTTTAATTGAATTTGATTTAGAATTCATTTTAGGAGAGCTATCCATTTAAAGTAGCCCTTTGGTGAATTCTTTTGTGAAATGAATAATTACTCCCTAATTTATCTCTTTTGAAAATGCAAAGTTTTATATGTGGCACTTTTTTAAAGTTAAGTACCAATTCTAAGCCTATATAAGAGGCACAGTACACTGGTGGCTCTTGGTAACAATATAGCTCATTTTTCTATAATTAAGGAATATGCCGGGTGTAAATAACTGAATATATCCTATATGCAGTGTTATGTTTGGAAACAGAAGTAGCCTAGAATTACGGGCTTGAAGAATAATAGCAATTTGAAGATGTTTAAATAAACTGAGTGTTCAGTCAGCGTTGATTACCTTAATGTTAATAATACAGATTGAAATGACACCACACTAGTTATTCTGATTCTATAGGTCTAATATAGGGCCCAGGGGTATGAATTTTTGGCAAACATTCTGCACGGTCTAATATGGTAGTCACTAACTATTTGTGGCTATTTAAATTTAAGTAAATTTCTGTTTCTCTGTGGCATTAGTCACATTTCAAGTGTTCAATAGCCACATGTGGCTAGTCAGTACCATACTAGATAGCATAAACGATAATGTGTTTCCATCATCTTCGAATGTTCTATTGAACCACAATGCAGTGATTCTAATAACAGGCAATGTTGGGAAACAACAGTTTAATTACAGAAGGACTCTTCTCAGAGAGAGGGCCTTGAAGCAGTGGTTGTAGGCTCCACCAGAGAAGTAACTTTCTGCAATATTAGTTTATTTGTTGCTATAGGTGACATAGAGAGCCACTGTGCAGAGAATTAAAAAGTCTTATCCCTCTCAACGTTAACTTTTATCATACAGATAATAACTTCATGCCTCTGCCTTGTAGGTATGACTATTAAATGAAAAGAGGGGTTTTCATTGACCACAAATGAAAATCGGTTTTATTACTTTAGAAGCACACCTCAAAGACTTGACTGCATAAGCAACTATGTAATTTCTATAGAGGGTACAAATAGAATTGATAAATTCCAAGTCAAGTAATAAATTTCAGCTGGTGATATTTTCCTAGGATAAATTTAGTGGAAGGCAGGAAATGTGTTATTGAATTCATATGTTGTATTAAAAGATATTATAGAACCTCAGAAAGTGCTTAGCATTTATAGCTCAGAAGAACTTTGGTAAAATCACTTGGAACAGTACTACCTACACAACGGCTTAATACATTTTAGCCATCAGTTTGTTAATGTTATCAGCAGCATCGCAGAGTTATTCATGTACCTGGGAATAGACCTGGACTTGCTAACATTTTAGTCCATCTGCTTGTATTGTGTTGTTTCAAATTATACCCTACCATGTTCCATAATATTTAATAGACTCAGAGTGCCTGCGACCTGGGATGTCTCTGGCATAGCAGGAATTGCTTAAAAATCAATTTTTGTTCTGTGCTTTTTATTCTCCAATTCATTCAACCTAAATCTTCAAAGAACTTGAGAAAACTGAAGACCTAGGAATGGCTCAGGCCTTAAGACTCTGAAGGAATTTCCAAGTATTCAGCAAAGTAAAAAGTATCTCTATATCTAGTTGCTTATTTTGGAAAAAGAAATTTAAGGGACTGCTCTATTTACAGTAAACATCTAAATATGAAATGACAAAAATAATATGTTTTTTCTTTTTTTAATGTAGTCCACTGATGACTCCTGACAGTAGGACTTTAGACTAAATGTCACTTTCTTGGTTTGCGTATCTACCAGAAATTTCAGTGTTTCTGACAAGGATTACATTTTCAGTATGGTTATTCTTTGACTTGTTTTCCAAGCCTCCAGCTAGTAGTTCATCGTGAACTTGTGTGTTATAGCCATTGTTCCTTGCTGAGGTCAGTGATTCTGACGGGATGTGTATTTTTCACTCTATATTATATAAATTTACACAGCAGCATATCTGACTGGGAAGAAGTCTCATATATTGTTATGGTTTTGATGGGTAAACCTTCGTAAAGACTCAAGTTCTTTGAGCCTAGATTGGCTCAGTCCACTGGGCTTCCAGTAAAACAGATTAAAAAACCAAAGGAAAATAACCATATTATAGAGTAGATTGTCATTTAGTCATTTAAAAATAATTAGGCCCTCACAATCAAAATACGTTTAAAGATGAGGTAAGTCAAAGTAGTTATGTTCTGAATAGCCTCCCAAGAAACCATTTTGTGAGATGTATAAAAGACTGCTTTGTTTCAAACATTTCTCATGTCCTATCGAGTCATGACTAACGATCTTGGTTTTGCATGTTCCCTGGGAGTCACCTCCCACTCATGCCTTGGCCGATCTTATGGTCGCCTTTCCCATCCACCTCACTCTTTGCATGGGCTTTCCCTGCTACTTTGTAATGCCTCCCTTCTGTTCCATCACAAAGCCCACATTTTATTGCTTTCTCTGCTAATGCCTTAACACCTCTTTTGTCCTAGCCAATTAATGAAGAGTCAAGTTAACTGGGGATGTAAAAGACAGGGAACACGACCCCTGACTAGTTTTATTCGTAATAGCCTCATTGGAAATCCCTGCTCTCTCTTGCTTCTTCATGGACAGTTAGAATAGTGTGTGCTTGCCTTTCTAGCACTATCTTGTTGCAGGCTGAAACAACAGAAAGCATTTTAAAGAAGTCCACTTAGAGGGCAGTCATCAAAGAAAGATCTCTTTGAAGTCACCCTATCACCAGCACTATTCCCAAACTGGGCTTGAGATGAGAATCACTCAGAAGCATATTAATAATACAGAACCTTAGGTCCCCAGAATCAGAATCTATAGAGTGGTGTCTTAGGTATCTGATTCTTTTCAAAGTGTCTCAGGTAGACTTGGTAGTTCATGGAGTCTCAGGCAGACTTGATAGTTCATGGACAGACATTTATGAACTCACTGGTACCTGCCTCCTACATCCTTTCTTAAATACTGTCGTGGTAGAAGAGAAAGTTCTGGGCTGATTAGCAATGCTTTTGTGTGCTGATACTCCCTTAAGTCAGCACAGATAATTGAGGGGTTCATTTATTAACTTTTGTAAATTATCATAATAGAACACAAAAGGCCCCAAGCAAAAAAGGAAGATGGGATTCTTGTCTAACAGATTTGTTTGTATCTTATACAGTTTAGCAATGAAAAAAAGAAAATGAGAAAAACACTGTCAGTGCAAAAGCAGAAAGGTCACAGCAATCAGACTGCTGATGAAAACAGGTTGCTATTGTTCTTAGCCAAATTCAGATTGCTTTTACCCTAGAACTACTTATATAATTTTTATCTTTTTTCTGACTTCCGTTTGTGTTCACTGTACCTTCTTTTTAACTTACCAGGCAGCACACTTGTGGACGTTTGCCTGTATGTTGAATCTGCATTAAAAACATTACACTTATCCAGTACACTTGCCTATTGTTAAAAGATAATTTTCAAAAATAAAAATTATGACTCACAGATATAATGTGACCACATGTTAATGACTTTAAGTCATTAATGAGAGAATCTGGCAACTTTTACAATGGGTACAAAGACAGACACATTTATAGATCTGGAATATCAAAATGAACTTGCAAATGGGGGTAAACTGGATTTTTTTTTTTTTTTTTAGAAATGGCCTCCCTCTTCTGGATAGAATTCACTTCCATATCCGTAGACAATAATCATTTGCATTATTGCCATCAGTTCCTTAAAATTTAGAGCTGTACAGTGGCTCAAAGGCAATAAAAGGTTAGAATCAGATAATCTAAAAGGGTGTTTTCTAAGCAATCCGTAGTTTTCACTATAGTACAAACATTTCCCCATACTACTGAAGAGTATATAATAACTCCCTATTGCTGTCAAATTCGAAATTATGTGCTTGACTTTAAAGCCTGTCCTGAACTTGTTTACTTTTTGCTGTTCCCTTGATTTGTCATGTTCTCTTTTCTGACTTCCAAGGTGGATCATGAGATCAGGAGTTCCAGACCAGCCTGGCCAATATGGTGAAACCCTGTCTCTATGAAAAAATACAAAAAAATTAGCCAGATCTGGTGGCATGCAGCTGTAGTCCCAGCTACTTGGGAGGCTGAGGCAGGAGAATCGCCTGAACCCCAGAGGTGGAGGTTGCAGTGAGCCGAGATCGCATCACTGTACTCCAGCCTGGGTGACAGAGGGACGCTCCATCTCAAATAACATTAAAAAAACCTAAATCCTATTTTTAGATAACTTTAATTTGATTATAAAATCAATATTTTCACACATTCATTTTGGGAATTTAGTAAAATACATTAAAAAATTTAAAGACAATGAAAATGATTAATAATTCTATCACTTCTGGAGGAGGAGAGACACCAAAAGAATTGTTAAATACAATTTCTAGAAGACCATAGATATGGACTGAGCTCCTACACTAGTTTCCAGCAGACCAAACCAAAATAAAGTCACTCATACTAAAATTCCAGGTCACCAAAGTGAAACTAAGTTGTTTATCTGTTAACATTCTGAGAAATCTGGAGAGATAATAGCCAAATCCTGAACAGATCTGTTTTAGCCAGCATAAGGGAGTCCTATTTGCTTTAACCTTTCCAAGAAAAGTAACATGAAGTAATTTCATGTTCACCAATCCCCTTTTTGTATTAGACTGTTTCATTGCTCCTGCTCAAGCTACCTTATGAAAACTATTATTTCATGCCCAGCATAGTCTCTCTACTTTTAGATAAGATGCTAGCCAATTTATGAATTGCAAATAAAAACAAATTAACTCAACTACATTTATTGAAATTTTGTCTTTTGACACTATGAATTGTCAAAGCAATTTGGAGGCATTTTCACCTATTATTCCATAGCTCTCACCATCGAATTTGCCAGTGGTTCTACCCATCTACCAAATGAAGATTCCACCATTGCCTTGGGCCTTGATTTTAGAAAGTCGACACCTGCCAACTCATTATGCTCTTTTAACTTTCAGTGATATTTCTACAATGCAAACTTAGTCCTTGTGCTCTATCCTAACAAAGAAGAATACTCTTTGTTCTTCTATAGCCACACATCAGTGGCAATCTCACATGCTTCTTTACGAAACTGCAGCTGAGCTTCTACATAAAGGCCATCAAAGGAATTTAGGAAATTAGGAACACTGAACCAGTTTTTCTCCATTTGCATTGGTTTGGGAACAGCATGTAAGTGGAGGATGAAATAGTCCAGGGGTTTTACACAAAGCTGTTGCTGATGCTCAAAATCCTGCACTATGCCTAGTTTGTCTTTCTTTCCTTGGGGTGCAGACTGCTAGTCAATGCCATGCTCTTTAATCTTAGACCCAGAATCTTAAAGCTACCATGGGCCAGCAGCCTTCCTACACCCGCATCTTCAAGACTTTCAATGGACAACCCAATAGTCACAAAGCTGGAGAGACCACTAACCTCAAATACAGGAGCCAATGGCACATTGCTAACACAAGAACACATATATAAAGTGCATGCCTGACCCTCATTGGTGGCTCAGTGTTTAGCAGGTCTCTATTAAAACAAAAGTTAGGAAATGCGTGATTTGATTTGTATTATCTGCCAGTTTTTGTCATCAAAATATTCTCACCATGCTTGATTTTAAGCTACTACCATGATATTACTGAATATGGAGTTGGGAAGAGATTTGTGCTGAATAGGTTATTGCAAGGAAGTAGGAGCCAGCTTTAGCACAACACTGCTTCCTGCTCACCACCACCCAGACAGAGGCCTATGCATGGAGGACACCTGGTGAGACCCAGGTTCAGAAAAACCCATACTAACAGTAACTGGCTTGGGATGATCTTCCCAAGTAACCCACAAGCTTTTTGTTGCTAGTGGGCCTTAACTAATAATATTCTCTCTCCTTCCTTTTCCCCTTTGAGTTGGGTTTAGGTCACCTTGTACAAGTATTCTGGCCCAACTATACAATGACGCCAATAGACCAGAGTCAATTTCCTTCTATACCACTCATAAAATATATCATATCCTGGGAAAATCCCACTCCAATGGGACCCTTGTATTCTGAGGTTCTCTGGAACTAAGAGGATTCCACTAGATATAAAAACCTATTATCAGGGTCAAAATTTTATTTGTTAAAGACCCAGTATGCAAACGGACATGAGCTTATCATGCAGATTCAGGGAGAGGTTTTAATAAGCTATTTTTTTATAACTTTATAAAAGTATAATTTACTGAATATTTTCCTCATTTTAAGTATACAATTCAATAAGTTTTAGAAAATGTACAGAGTTGTATAGCAATTACTATGATCTAATTTTAGAACATTACATCACCCCAGATAGAAACTTCATACCCATACCCATAAGCAGTCATTCCACATTCCTGATACCACCCCTTAAAACTACCATCCCATCCCCACCTCTAAGTAACCATTTTCTGTCCCTATAGATTAGCCTATTATGGACATATCATATTAACGGATTTATACAATAAAACCTATTGCATGTGGCTTCTTTCACTTACCATAATGTTTTAAAAGTTTGTCCATGCCATAGCATGTATCATTACTTCTTTTCATTGCTGAATAATATTTCATTTTATGGATTTATTGCATTTTTAAAATTCAGAAGTTGATGAATATCTGTGGGTTCTTTTTCCAACTTTTTGGCTTTTATGAATAAAGCCACTATGAACAGTGGTTTGCAAGCTTTTGTGCAGACACATCTTTTTGGTTTCTGTTTGGTAGATACCTAGGATTTCAGTTGTGGGTCTGAGACTGCTTTTATATCTATCTGACCGGGACCAAGAGTATCTTCAGACTGATCTCAGAAAATGGTTCAAATACTAGATTGATGCTGTCTCATCCATATCAGGTTCTCAGTTACCTCCCCCTTCACCTGTCCATATTCCTTCTACAGCTTCTCTTTTTTCCTACTTTATTTCCCCTGGCCATGTAAGCAAAAGTTGTTCTCCAGAATCTCATCAGCACTTATTTTAGAGGCAGTTGTATTTTTACCTATTTGATATTTTTCCTGCCTTAACTCACATTATCTATCCTAGTTGAGCTGAGCTTGCCATCCCATGGAGTAGGTGGTGATAAGACTCTTAAGATAACTTCCCACAGGGTCTCTTTGATGTAAGGAGTCCTAAGGAGAGGATGGAGGAATTTGGATAGACAGCAGCCACTGTATGTCCTTTCTTAGAAATAAGACAACCTCTGCTGTAATTTTTGTGGTCTCTGAGGCAAGTGTCTATATTATTCTTTTTCTACAGAAATATAATATATTTTATTGACTTAAAGAGTCTGTTAAAATAATAAATCTTTATAAATACAGTATAAAGTGTATTATCCTTTTTATTGGGTTAACAATATAACATAAGCATTTTTCAATCATGAGTAATTCTTCAAAAACATCATTTCAATAGCTGTATACTATTCCCATGTATTCCTCTACTATAATTTATTTGACCATTCCTCTATTTGAGAGGCATTCAGGATTTTTCAGTTATAAGGCATGGTAAGATGTAGTTGTCTGCATTTTTCATTCCTTTGGCTGGATTCCTATAAGATTTACTGAGACCAGGGATGTCAATATTTTTGAAGGTTGTATTCCTGATTTCAAGGCCAAATTTAATTCGACCTCTACCATAAAGGCTTCTCTGGCTACTCTAGCCCAGTGATCCCCCTTTTTTTCTGAATAGTGATTATAGCTACTAGCACATAGGAATTTCATTTAATTTTTTCCTAATTATATATTTTATTTTTCCTTTAATGGTTACACTGTAAACTCCACAAGAATAGGGACCGGACCATGCTCTGTATTTTATTTGAATTATTTCCAGAATTTTCTTCCAGTTGCATGAAAAGAGAAATCATCTTCTCAGTTTCTCAGAAAACAAGCATTTCAAAGGACAAGTGGCAGTCTTCTAGACATAGGAATTATCAATTTGTTGACATTATAGCTCATTTGAGTCTGCTCTCTTAACCTTCTAAGTTTGATAACCCCATTTCTTCAATTATTGAATTTGCATATTCTAATAACACTAGACAAGCTTAGATTTTATGTTATAACCACCTCTTCTCTACCCTATGACCTTTTGTACTAGAATTAGTAGAATAGATCTATCTCATCCTTTCTGTAACTAAAATGTACACCCTTCAAAACATCTTAAGTTCATTCCATTAACCCTAAGAAAGAGTCAAAACAGTATATAATAGCATAAACCTCATGCTGACTGCTATCCTTGATTTACTAAACCATCAAATGTGAGATTTTTTTTTTTTTTTGGTCAATCATACTAGAAAGATCAGAGACCTAGAAAGTAAGAAACATGGGACGGGGGTGCTTCAAGATGACTGGCTAGAAACATGTGGTACTCACCTGCTCCACAAAGAAGAGCCAAAACAGTGAGTAGACAACTGCACTTCAAATAGATCCTCTAAGAGAACTCCGGAGCTCAACAGAGAAGTAACAAGAAATACCTAAGGCAAAAATGCTGAGGGAAGTGAGACAATCTGCTCAGTTGAGATTAGCTGTGAGCCCAAAGAAGCTTCCCAATGCAGGGAAAGGGTAAATAAGAGACCACAGAAAGGCCAAATTCACACTGTGGACTCCTGGAATTCTAACCATAGGAGAGTCCCTCAACCCTTGCAGGCCCTGAGAGTAGCATAGAAAACCACTTGGAGACTGCATGAAGGCATTGCTCCAGAGAAGGAGCTCACACTGGGTCCCACACATCCGCTGAGTCTTAAGCAACTACAGCACAGCACCATTTTGAAAGTCAAGTCCCAACCAGACTGCATTCAGCCATGGGGCTCAACAGCTCTGAATGTCCACATCCCTAGAACCCGATTGACATCCCCTGCCTTCAGCCACTGCCACTGTTGGCTGTTGCTGCCAGTTTCAAAGCATAACACATTCACAATGATCTCACAGTCCCTGGCATCGGGCCCACCACACATTTTCATGTGCCCCGAGGACAAACTTCCCCTACTTGCAGGGTGCTGCCACTGAGTACCAAAGCATGCCCCACTGGTAGTGACCCTGCTCCCCCTTCCCCAGCAGAGGGGCTGCTGTGCATTTACAAATGCCTCGAAGTTAGGCTTTACTGCTTGCAGTCACAAAAAGGACCAAAGCCTGCATACCCATATGGCTACTGACACTGAAAGCAATTCTGCCTGCCCCAGCAACAAGGCTAGAATGTAGCTACTGCCCCCCATACCCAAGCACTCCACAGGGGGTTGGGGATCACCATCCCTTCCCACCTTAGCCAGCACCCAAAAGTTGGCTGGCTTGAGGACAGGTCCATCATACCTGACTCTGAGCCCCCACCCACTACCCAGTGTCTGAGCATGCTGTCCAGGAGCCTGGAGACTGTTTTGTCCAGTCTATCACTATTGACACCTCAGAACTCCTCTTGGGGCCTTGAAGACAGGCCCACCCAACCTGAGACTCCCACCACAACTGGCACCCACCTACCTGCACCACCTGCAAGCCTCAGGCCTAGCCCTGCAAGCTCATCACAGCCATTGCCAACACCAGTGCAGATTGCTTAGAAGCCAGAAGGTTGTCCTGCCATGACCACTGCCATCACTCATGCCATGCCTGCTGCCTAGCAGCCCAAAGACCTGCCCACATACCTGAATGATTGCTGCCACTGCTGGCACCTGAGCAATTCCAGTGGAGGTGCAAGAATCAGCTTGCATGGATCTGCTAACAGGGCCCCAAACAGTCATACTCAGCACATTACTGTGACCACTGGGGCCTGAGGACAGGCCCACCTAGTGTCCCTGTCCCCAGCAAAGCATCACCACAGCTTCCACTAACAATCACACATTAAAATATGAAGGAAATAGCAGATACCACTGATGCTATTTAGCCAAATAAAGTATATGGAGCTTACACTATTGCACACAGCCAAAATCAGTGCCTACCCAACACCATAGATATATTAGTGGGAAAACGTCCTCTCCTACAAAAGCAAATCCAAAAAATTAGAAGCAGCTATTACACCAAATGCACAGATATCAATGTAAGAAGAAACAGGAAACATGAAGAAGAAAGGAAATATGACATTTCTAAAGCAACATAATCATTCTCCAGCAACAGACTCCAATGAAAAAGAAATTTATATGCCAATAAAAATTCACAATAAAGATATTAAAGGAACTCAGTGTGATATGAGAAGACAGATAAATAATAGAAGTAAATCAGAAAAAAATTAATGATATAAATGAGAAAGTTACCAAAGAGGTACATATCATAAAAAAGAACCAAACAGAAATCCTGGAACAGAATAATTCATTGAATGAAATGAAAAATATATTCATGAGCTTCAACAATAGATGAAGCAAAAGAAAGAACATCAGAACTTGAAAACAGGTTTTTTGAAATAATTCAGTAAGACCAAAACAAAAAAAAAAATAGAAAAGAATAAACAAAGCCTACATGACATATAGGATTTAATAAAGTGACCAAATATTTGAATTTTTGGCATTCCAGAAAACTAAAATAAAACCAAAGATATAAAAAACCTATTTCATGAAATAATTCCTGAAAAATTCCCAAGTCTAAAAAGAGATTTAGACACTCAGATATAGTAAACTCAGAGATCCCCAAGTACATGCAATTCAAAAAAGTCTTCTTCAGATTATAGTAAAACAGTTAAAAGTCAAAGACAAAGTGACTTCTAAAAACAGCAGAAAGAAAGCATCTTGTCACTTAAGAGAACCCCAATCAGATAATAGCATATTTCTCAGCAGAAACCTTACAAGCCAGGAGAGAAGGGAATGACATGTTCAAATTTCTGAAAGCAAAGGACTACCAACCAAAGATGCTTTACCCACCAAAGTTAGGCTTCTTAAATACAGGTGATATAAAGTCTTTCACAGAAAATCAAAAGCTGAGGGAATTCATCAGCACGAGACCAGTCCTACAAGAAATGCTTAAGCAAGTACTACATTTGGAAGGGAAAGAAGAATATTTACCTTCATGAAAATACAAAAATACAAAAAAAAAAGTATAGAACCCACTGGTATAACAAACATATTTCAGTATGTGAGAATAAAAAGAATAAGAAATAAGAAAAAGAAAAAAATTAAATAAAACTTTAAAAGAAAAGCACCAAACCCCAATAAGAGAGGAAAAAAGGAACACAGGGTATTAAAAAAAGGAAATTCATAAAATGTCAGAAGTAAAACCTCACATATCAATAGTAACCTTGAAACTAAATGGATTAATCTTTCCACTTAAAACATATAGACTGGTTGGATAGATTAAAAATAAAAACTATAAAATATCCTGCCTACAAGAACCTCATCTCACCTCACCTATAAAGGTACATACAGACTGAAAGTAAAGGTGTGGAAAAAGGTATTGCCTGCAAGTGGAAACCAATAGTAACCAGGAGTAGTTACACATGTATTAGATAAAACAGACTTTAAAACAGTAAAAAGAGATAAAGATGGTCCTTATATAGCAAATGAAACAATTTGATAGGAGGATATAATAATTCTAAAAATATTTGCAGACAACACCAGAGAGCCCACATATATAAAGCATATATTATTAGACTTAAGGGGAGAAATAGACTCTAATACAATGCTAGTTGGGGACTTCAATACCCCACTGTCAGCATTAGGTCATCTAGACCAAATTAACCAACAGTGGATTTAAATTGCACAGTAGATCAAATATACATAACATATTTATAGAACATCCCTTCCAACAGGTATAAAATATACATTTATGTCAACACATGGAACATTCTTCAGGATAGACTATGTGTTAGGCCACAAAACAAGTCTCAATAAATTTCTTAAAATCAAAATTATATCAAATATCTTCTCAGATCACAATGAAATAACACTAGAAATCAGGAACAAGAGGAACTTTGGAAACTGTACAAACACATGGAAACTAAACAATATGCTCCTGAATGACCATGATGTCAAGGAAGAAATTGAGAAAATAAAAGAATTTATTGAAACAAATGAAAATTGAAACACAGCTTCCCAAAACCTATGGAATTGAGCAACAGAAGTACTAAGAGGGAAGTTCATAGCAATAATTGTGCAAAGAAGTAGAAAGATTTCAAGTGAACAATCTAATGATGCTCTCCAAGGAACTAGAAAAGCAATAATAAATCCAAAACTAGAAATAATAAAGATCAGAGCAAAACTAAATTAGAGACCAAAAAACATACAAGGAATCAATTAAAAAATTGTTTTTCTGGAAAGAGAAATATCAGTAAGTCAATCCAACCAAGAAAGAAAAGAAGCAAAAAAAAAAAAAAAAAAAAAATCAGAAACGAAAAGGAAACAGCTAACATACTGAAAGAGAAAAGCCTTTCTTCTGAGAATTGGAACTAGATGAGGATTCTCACTTTTCCTGTTCCTATTCAACATAGTCCTGGAAGCCCTAGACAGAGCAGTTAGGCAAGAGACACAAATAAAAAGCTTCCCAATTGGAAAAGAGGAATTTGAATTGTATCTCTTTAAAGATGATATAATCTCATAGCTAGGAAAACCTAAAGACGTCACCAAAAAGGTTCTAGATCTGATAAATTCAGTAAAGTTGCAGGATACAAAATAAACATTAAAAAATTAGGATTGTTTCTATATACCAATAACGAAGTCAAGATGGCAATCCCATTTACAATAGCTACAAAAAATAAAATACCTGGGACTAAATTTAACAAAGAATGTGAAAGACCTCTACAAGGAAAAATACAAAACACTGATGAAAGACATTGAAGAGGACAAAAACAGATGAAAAGACATTTTGTGTTCATAGATTGGAGAAATTAATATGGTTAAAATGAAGATACTGCCCAAAGTAATCTACACATTTAGTGCAGTCCCTACCAAAATACCAATGTCTGTCTTCACAGAATTAAAAAAAAAATCCTAAAATTAATATGGAACCTAAAAAGAGCCCAATTAGCCACAGCGATCCTGAGCAAAAGGAACAAAGTTGAAGGCATCACACTACCTGACTTTAAAATATATTACAAGACTGTAGAAACCCAAACAGCATGAAACTGGTATAAAAACACACAGAGACCAATATAGAGAGAATAAAGAACTCAGAAATAAATCTATATATTTATATCCAACTGCTTTTTGGGGCAAGGACATGTTCTTCAATAAATAGTGCTGGAAAAATTGGGTATCTGTATGCAGAAGTATGAAACTGGATTTCTGTCTCCCACTGTAATCAAAAATCAACTCAATGGATGAAAGACTTAAGCCTATGACCTGACACTATTAATCTTCTAGAAAAAAACCTAGAGAAAACACCTCAGGACATTGGTCTAGGCAAAGACCTCAAAAGCACAGACAACAAAAATAAAGACAAATGGAACTATATGAAACTAAAAACTTCTGCACAGCAAATGAAACAACAGAGTGAAGAGACAAACTGTTGTATGGAAGAAAATATTTGCAATCTATTCTTCTGACAAGTGACCAATATCCAGAATATACAGGGAACTAAACTCCTCAACAGTAAAATAATAGTAATAATCACCAGCAGCATCCTCTCATTAAAATTTGGGAAAAGACATCAGTAGACATTTCTCAAAAAAAAAAAAAAAAAAACCAAAACAAAAAACCAAAACAAAACAAAACAAAAAACCATACAAATGGCTGGCAGATATATGAAGAAATGCACAAATCATTCATCATGGAAATGCAAATCAAAACCATGATGAGATGCCATCTTACTCTATTTGGAATAGCTATTATCAAAAATACAAAAAATAACAAATGCTGGTGAGAAGGCACAGAAAAGGGAACTCTTACTCACTTTTGGTGGAAATGTAAATTAGTGCAGCCACTAGGGAAAACAGTATGAAGCTTTCTAAAAAATAAACTAAAAGCAGATCTACCATTTGTTCCCGCAATCCTACTATTAAGAATTTATCCAATAGAAAAAGCAGTGTATCAGAAGGATAGCTATATCCCCATATTTATTGCAGCACTATTCACAATAGCAAAGATATGGAATCAACGTGTGTCTATCAGCGCATCAAAGGATCATGAAAATGCAGTATATATACACAATGGAATATTATTTTACTATTAACAATGAATGAGGCTGGGCGCGGTGGCTCACGCCTGTAATCCCAGCACTTTGGGAGGCCGAGGCGGGTGGATCACGAGGTCAAGAGATCGAGACCATCCCGGTCAACATAGTGAAACCCCGTCTCTATTAAACATACAAAAAATTAGCTGGGCATGGTGGCACGTGCCTGTAATCCCAGCTACTCAGGAGGCTGAGGCAGGAGAATTGCCTGAACCCAGGAGGCGGAGGTTGCGGTGAGCCGAGATCGCGCCATTGCACTCCAGCCTGGGCAACAAGAGCGAAACTCCGTCTCAAAAAAAAAAAAAAAAAAAATGAATGAAATCCTGTCATTTGTAGCAACATGATATAACTGGAGGTCATTAGTGAAGTGAAATAAGCTAGGCACAGAAATACAAATATTATATGTTCTCATCTGGGAGCTAAAAATGTTCATCTCATGGAGGTAGAAAGTAGAATAATAGATACCAGAGGTTGGGAAGCATGTGTGGGGTGGGAGGAGGGTAAAGAAAAGAGGTTGGTTGATGGTCTGATCAAAGGAATAAGTTCTTATATTCAGTAGCAGAGTATGATGACTATAATTCACAACAATGTATATGTGTTTCAAAATAGCTAGAAGAGAGAACTTGAAATGTTCCCAACACTTAGGAAACAAACACTCCGGTAATGGATACCCTATATACCCTACCTGATTATTGCACATTCTATACATGCAGCAAAATATCACATGTGCGTCATAAATATGTGCAGATATGTATCAATAGAAATTTTATGAAGAAACATGGACTTTAGTCCCAACTATGCACTAAGAGTATGAAGATTACAATGCCACTTAGCTTCCCTGGGCCTCAGTTTCTTTACCTGTTATGTGTGGCAGAATAACAGTCTCCCAAAGATGACTACAACCAAATTTGCTGAGACTGTAATTACACTAGGTTGCATGGAAGACGGAGCTTTGCAGATGTCATTAAGTTGAGGATCTTGAGATTGGAGGATTATCCTGATGAGTCTAATGTGATCACAAGGGTTCTTAAAAGTAGAAGAGAGAGACAGAAGTCAGAGGAAGATGTAACTCATGAAAAATATGATGGAGGAACAAGTCATGAACCAAGGAATGCAGGCAGTGTCTAAAAGCAGGAAAAGGAAAGGCAATAGATTTTACCCTAGGTCCGGAGAAAAATACAACCAGAATGAAAGAAAGCACAACGCTGTCAACTCCATGATTTTAGCTCAGTGAAACTCATTTCAAATGTCTGACCTACAGAACTTACAGTAAGATAATAACTTTGTGTTGCTGGAAGCCACTGAGTTTCCGGTAATTTGTAGCAGCAGCAATAGAAAACTGATATACTTGTAAGAGGGTGGGATAGATGATATACCTTGTCGCAGGCCTGTCAGATGTGAATGATATAACTCCACATCTCTAACAGTAGTACTTTTTGATATCTGTTAGAAGGAATGAGGCAATCATTTTAGAAATGCTGTACTTGCTGTATTCCCCAAACATATGAAAGAGTATTCAATATCCAAGAGTATTAAAATCAAAAAGAAAACTGCTTATCTTTATTGGGCAATTATTTGGTAATATTACTTAATGCTCCCTACTTCGCAGATGAGGAAATCGAGGCCTAGAGAAGTGAAGTGACTTGCTCAAGGTGACAAAGGTGAAAACTGCGTCCAAACCTAAGCAGTGAGAATCCAAAATCCAACTGTGAGCACCTCACTAGATTACCTCCCAAGACTTGTGTAACTGTGATGGATGGGGAAGCTTTCTGTGAGAAACGAGGCTTAGAATATTTTTAGGACCGCTGGCATCTGTTTACTTAGAACATTTTTCAGGTTTCCAAAGTCACAATCCCACCCGTCTTCTCACAGATTTTGAACCATCTGAGAAATCTTCACAGGAGTCAGGTAGGGATCAAAATATTTCCTGTGATGCTGGTAAATCTGACTGCCTTTAACTTGCAGTCACAATTGGGATTTCTAACACCAGTTCCCTCAATTGAACTGGCTTTTTCATGAAGCAGCAGAACCAAGAAGCCAGAGATTTCTCCAGATTTCATCAGTCAGATGAGGCATTCCCCGCTTAACAAGGAGAAGAAGGAAGGATGGGAATGTCCATTCCTATAAGAAACATAAATTTCTGGAACCCACTCAACTTGTCCTAGCATAGTGTTATAATTCTCCAAGTCATCTCTTTTGTTTTAGCATCTGGATTTTTCTGAGTTTGGCATTTTTTTGTTGTTGTTGGTCCCAAATTTGTTTTAGAGATAGATGTTCTAATTATCTTTTCAGGAGCATAAACTTACCTATCAATGTAAGATTACACTCCTTGTCTCTCCTCTTCCCTTGGGAAATATAGATCAAAAAGTGAGTGTTACCTTCTTTCCTGAACACTGAAGCAAATAATTCTCTTCAAAACTCAGCAATTTCAATCCCCACTATAATTTTACGGCCAACACTAACACTTGTTATTGTGTATATTAAGATAAGGATAATCAAACTTGTGCCCCAAGTCATAAACTGATTGACATGATTTAGGATTTTTCTTTAGTATCCTATGCGTAGCATGCCTATATTTAAAGCTGTAATTCTTTTTTGCTTTTGGCTCCTACAGAATTGTGAAAGTTAGAGCCATTATTAATGAACAGATTATACCTGCTGTGGGAAACATGTGGAACTGCTCACAAAGCGACATCCCTAGGAATTGGGTTGGCCAAACCTATTCTCTGCTTCCAGACTGTACAATAATTTCTCAGGATTTTGAAAGTCATCAGTGCAAGGCAGGTACTGGTTATTTACTTTAAACAAAGCACCAGGACCTAGCCATTCTCTGAAGTTAGAAGTCGTATTTGACTTACCAGTTTTCTTGTATCTCAGAAAACCTGCTGCTTCCTATTACCACCCCTTTAAGAATTTCCTTCCAATTATTTACTTGGAATACTTCCACAGTTGCTTGTTGTTAAAAGTTAAGAATAATAAAGAAAAAGATTCTTTTTGAAATGTTAATCTGTGTGTAGGAAAAGATTTAACTTTCTTAATTATGTGTTTCTGTTCTGAATGCCAGCCTTTTTCTGATTTCAATTCCAGGTTAACCTTATAGCTAAGGCTAATTTTAGGCAATTTTCTTTTCTTAAGGTTATAAGGATAATATAAACTCTCTACTGGTTCTCTATATCAGACCTTAGAATATTATTCAATAGAGCTGTGTACTGGAAGTCAAGAAAACAGATTCTTGTTTCTATTAAGAGTAGTACCATGAGTGATTTTAGCTGCAATATATAGAGAAACAATCTTCCAAGTAATATACTCCAGATGGCTTGGCTCTCCTCCATTAAAAAGCATTGCAGTATGTAAGTACAAAGTACTTATGAATGCAAAGTAACTCTTTCCATTACCAGATTATCTAAACAGTTATTCTGCATAAATTATCAGATGCTATATTTATCAAATGTAAATATATCAATCTAAATATACAGATGATAAAAAAGAAATCAAAATTTAATTATTTAGCAGATATCTATACTGAGAGGAGTATACTGTTCATATTTAGTTTTATTCCAAATTAATCCTTGTATAATAAGCAAAATAAATATATTGGTTATTATGCTGTGTTTTTGGATGGGCTTGTCAGATTCGTTTTTCTTATTTTGGTACTTCACACACCTTGAATCTGTGAATATTTTGTGTGTTCCAATCTGTGAATATTTTATTTGTATATTCTGTTGCCTTCTCTTTATACCGTGTTTAATTTTTTAAAAGAGAAGAATTATTTTTCAAAATGAGAAAAATACACTTCAGATGGTGAACAGAATCAAATAGGTATAGTTTGAAGGTACATAAAACCTTTGAACTTGTTTATTTTGTATGATTTTTAATTCCTCCATCAGTTTCTGAATTCAGTATTCTCCAAAGAGTGCCTGAAACTTACAAGCTGCTAGTCAGGCAAAGTTGGACACTGAGATTTCTAATTTATTTTCTTTTACAGGTGAAATCACATGTATCCAGAAATTGCTAGTACTTACTCAGCTGTAACTACAGATGAGACCAGGGAGATTTTCTTGCCAACACTGGCATTCATTTGCTTTGAGGATTTCTTTCTCACTTCTCTTTCTCTCTGCTTACAATAGATGGCCTAGTTGTTTTAGATGGATTACACCTGTTTCTGAACAAATCAAATACACTTAGAGGCTTCCCAACATACATGTGGAGTTTGTGAGCTGCCAAGAAATGTACTGTTTTCCAGAAAGTATAAATCTCTAAGGCATAGTTGAACAGTCTCTGCCTTCTTAGTCTTGGCCATGCTCAGGGTTCCTGTATTAGATTTGCTTTGTTTTGTCTGAGACTTGACGAATTGATCTCTTCATTAGGCCTAACCAGTTGGAGGCTAGGAAACATGGTTGCTTCAGTCTCTGATTCTGTATCCTAGCTCATAGTCAATGAACCTCAGGTTTATCCTTTCTCTATTCACGTCAGATTTCTTTTCATTCTCATTAATGCTTTGTTTCCTCTGCCCACACTCATGCACACCTCAGTTCTTTCCAATAAGTATAAGATACCAAAGAATCAGCAAAGTAATTTGTTCTCTGTAATAATCATTTGCCTGTCCCTCTAATTTTCCTTCCTTTAAAACATTGCATATTTATTTTAATCCTAGTTTCCTTTTTTATTCACAGTTGCTAGATTATTCTTTCTCATTAATTTTGTATGCATCTATATGTACCCGTCTCAAATTTTCTAACTGTAAAAATTATCTTTTTTTTTTTTTTTTGACAGAGTCTCGCTCTGTTGCCAGGCGCCAGTCTGGAGTGCAGTGGCGTGATCTCAGCTCACTGCAACCTCGGCCTCCTGGGTTCAAGCGATTCTCCTGCCTCAGCCTCCCGAGCAGCTGGGACTACAGGCGCGTGCCACCTGCCCAGCTAATTTTTGTGTTTTTTAGTAGAGACGGGGTTTCACCATGTTGGCCAGGATGGGCTCGATCTGTTGACCTCACGATCCACCCTCCTCGGCCTCCCAAAGTGCTGGGATTACAGGTGTGAGCCACTGTGCCCAGCAATCTTTGTTTTTTTAAAAACTAGATTTGTCCAAAGCTGCCCACTTAATACTAGATGTGTCCAAAGCTGCATCTGACCTGTCTAATCATCACTTTCTAAATCCTTCTGCTCAGTATCCTTAAAAGAAAAAAGGATTATCACCCTTTCCTATTCACCACTAGAAGCCTTGTCACTAAAACACAACCTATTTCAATGTTTGTAGGTATCCAGCCATACATTATTTAACATCATACTCATCAGAGTGGACGACATACTATGTCTTCAAAAAGTAATCATGTTCCAAAGCCATAAAAATCTTTCAGTCTTGTCTCTTCCACTAAATGCTGCCAGTCTGTCACTGGGCAGTTAAAATCTCTTATTACTACTTCTGCTCTGGCCTCTTTACAAGCCTTTTTTATGTGTTCGAGTCATTTCACAATCTACTTGTTCCTTTTTGTTTGGTGGCCTACAACACACAATGTTGCAATAGCTAATTTACTTTAAGTCCTAACAGCTCTTCACTATTAATAGGCTCTTTTTGATCCTTTGATATTATGCAATTCCTGTACTACATTGCTTAATACCTCTTGGAGACAGGATTCTGGTGAGTATGATTAGAGTGATGAGCTTCTAAAACCTGTTTCCCATTCATGTTAAGAACATATAAACCAAGTACCTCACCTGGTATCAAATGAACAAAAGAGGTTTATAGTAAAGGATGCATGTACGTGTAAAACTATTCTGTAAGAAAAATGTTAGAGTCCTCCCTAAAATTCTTTAAACAAATGTGTTAAGATATATACAGTAATGGCTACAGTAACCATGAATTCATAGCTTAAAGGTGAATAGCGTTCCCACTGATTCCACCCCACCCACACCACACCTTCATTACTTGATGTCTGTATTATGGCAGTGGTTACGTAGCCAAGCTGTCTAACTACAGGCTGTCTCTGGTGCATCTTGTAGAGAAAACTGCTTGCTGAACAATCTTCCCAACGTTATTTACTGCAAGCCATTGCTCTATGAGGACTTCACTAAATGCTCCAAATATATTTATAGTCCCTCCTCTTGCTTTTTAGAATTTGTCGTAATCTTGCCCATAATATGCATCAAACTTATTTCTCACTAGTACACAACCCCTGCTCTAGTCATACTAGCTTCCAGACTCTGCCATGACCATTCCAGTTCTTTCCGTTCTACTCAACGAGATCTTGTGCAGCATGAGTCCCTCTGCAGACAGTGATAGCTCCCCTTCCTTAGATCTATAAAAGTGTTTCCCACACTGCATGGCCCATTTCTGTTCTCACGCCCTCCATGAACACTATTCCAACATACAAAAAAGATGAAATTGAATACTCGTGTGTCACCACATAGATTCCACAATTAAATTTGTGCTTCGTTTTATTACATATCTATTCATCTACCTATCTTTCCATCTACCCTTTAGTTTTTCTTTTAATATATTCAAAGTAAATTTCAATCATTAGTTTACCTCACCTTTAAAACTTTAGTATGTATGTGGTTAACTAGGGATCAATATTTGTTTTCAGTTTTTTCATTAGGTGACATTTACATGCAATGAAACAAACTAATGATAACTATCATTTAATGAGTTTTGGCAAATGCGTATGCCTATGTAACACAAAGTTTGATTATGATTTCCACCATAAACTACCTCTTTCCTTATTAGAATTTTATATAGATTGGATCATACAAGTGATGCCTTTTTGTGTAACTCTTATTTTGTTCAGTATAATACCTTTGAGATTAATCCCTGTTGTGTGTGTAGTTTAATTGCTGAGTAGTATTGCATTATATTTCTGTACCAAATTTTGTTGATACATTTTCCTGTTGATGAAGACCTTGAGTTGTTTCCAGGTTTTGAGTAGTGGAAATAAAGCTACTTTCTTGTACAAATGTTATTGTAGACATTTTTCTCCTCTTAGTTAAATACCTAGAATTGGAATTATTGAGTACCAGGAGTGTTATATTTTAGGGCTTTGTTTTGGTTTGGAGGGTTATTTTTTATGATACACTCTGATTGTTTTAATTCTATCCTTTGTGACTGTGTGATTTGTTTATTATGGTAAAATATACAGAACACAAAATTTACCGTTTTAACCATCTTTAAGTGTACAATTCAGTAGCATTAGGTACATTCATGATATTGCACAACTATCATCCCTATCCATTTCCAGAATTTATTTTTTATCATTCCAAACGGAAGTTCTGCACCTGTTTAAGCACTCCATTGCCCCACCCCCAATTCCTTGGAACCTCTATTCTATTTTTTTATCTCCATAGATTTGCCTAATCTAGGTACCTCATGTAAGTAAAACCATATTAACACAATATTTGGCCTTTATGTCTGGCTTATCTCACATAGCATAAGCTTTTCAAGGTCCATCCATTATGTTTGCTTTTATAAGAAACTATCAGACCTTTCACCAAGTGTTGGTACCATTTTATGCTCCCACCAGCAGTGAATCAGAGTTTCAGTTGTTCTACATCCTTGCCAACGCTTCATATTGTCATCTTTATTTTTAGTCATTTTGGCTACTATTCTATAAGAAAAATGACTATATGCTTTTCAGAACTGCTCTTGCTTTGGTAGTCTGCACCACTTGATTTAGAATTTAGTGGTTCTCCGTGCATTTTGTGCATATCAATTCCTTTCACCAGATGGACTTCAAACTGCTTGAGAAGAGGCACTGTGCCTTACCTATTTTTATTTATTTTGTGATACCTAGCATTGAATTAGGCTGATATTGATTACCAAATATTTTTTAATTGACCATTTGAGAACATACGGAATGCAAACAAAAACAGAGTGCTAAAATGGTAAGCTGGAAAGCATCTATCATTGCTAAAGGATTCTTAATTCAGCCGTCGATTTTATCATGTATCCAGGAACTTAGATTCAGAAAGACTAACCAAAAGAGAGAGAGAAAGAGAGAATGTGAAAGAAACAGAGGCAAAGCAAGCATATTTACTATTCCTTTCTAGGAACAAAACCCAACTGAAAAAAAATCAAATGGCAAAAGTTTTACAATTAGAGTATAGCTCATTAACAGATATTATATTTATGTTATATATATATTACATATTTGAAAATTAAGATTTTAAACAAAGATTTCTATCTTTTTTACCATGTGCTACTATTTGTTGAAGTCTAAGCCCAAATGTGAGGGTATTTAGCATGCTTGTGCGTGCATGCTCTCTTTTTCTCGTACGCACATGCACGCACCTCCCATACACTCACAAACACACCACACACACACACACACACACATACACAGACATATGCACACGCACACTCTCTGTATCCCCTTCCTCTGTACCCTCTTTCTCCTCCTCTGCTCCCTGTTTTTGCCATGTAAGGAATCAGTGAGAAGGCAGCTGTCTATAAGCCAGGAAGAGAGTCACCACCAGAAATTAACTATGCTAGCACCTTGATCTTGGACTTCTAGCCTCCGGAACTGTGAGAAAATATATTTCTGTTGTTTATGCCACCCAGTTTATGGCATTTTCTGATAGCAGCCAGAGCTAACTGAGACAAACCTACCATTCTTTTTACCAAAATTTCGCCCTCCACAAAATAAGGCATTTTGCTCAGGAAAAAAAAAAAAAGTTAAAAATGTTGTAACTTAGTTAAAATCTATAAGTAAAAAGATTTTGTACTTTTATAAAGTAAAAAGTCCTGACTGGCACATAGTACATTCTGAGTAAATGTATCGTAAATTGAATGTAGCTCAGTTCACACTTGTAACATTAGCCTGCAGCAGAGCTAAGCTTAACATATAACCAACTTATATGTCTTATGATTTGAGAGAATTCATGGTACCTCCTTCTTCAAAACAACTATCTATCCTAATAGCCAGCTACCCTTAGATATAAATTCCTTCCTAAAGAAAGCATTAGCCGTAGTTTAAATGCAAATGTAGTTTTGAAGGTACATTAAAGTACTGTCAATGGCGAACACCTTAACAAGGATTAGTAAATAGGATCACCCAGCAGGATATGAAGAATGGAGATGTAGAACAGGTGGACAGTTGACTTTGTATTTTCTGGTGAGCAGAGATGGATGGAGAGTAAAGTAGATGAAAGAAGTCATCTAGAATAGTGGTAGAAAACTCGCTAACATTTAAACATTGGGAGAATTCACATGCAAATTTTGATTTCTAGTTTCTGTTGAAAAAATAAGACCTAAAAGCACTAGGTCAGCATTTGTTCATGAGAGCTGCTACTTTAAAAAGATTTTTTTTTAATTATTTTTTAATTTCATTAGGTTTTTGGGAAACAGGCGGTGTTTGGTTACATGAATAAGTTCTTTTATAGTGATTTCTGAGATCGTGGTGCACCCATCACCCAAGCAGTGTACACTGTATCCAGTGTGTAGTCTTTTACACCTCATTCCCTGTCCACCATTTCCCCTGAGTCCCCAGAGTCCATTGTATTATTCCTATGCCTGTGTGTGTCCTCATAGCTTAGCTCCCACTTATGATTGAGAGCATATGATGTTTGGTTTTCCGTTCCTGAGTTACTTCCCATGGAATAATAGTCTCCAATTATTCTAAATTGAATAATAGTCTCCAATGCCATTATTTTGTTCCTTTTTATGGCTGAGTAGTGTATGAGATAAATATATATCTATATATCTATCTATATCTATATCTATATATCACATTTTCTTTATCCACTTGTTGATTGATCGGCATTTGGACTGGTTTCATATATTTGCAATTGCAAATTGTGCTGCTATAAGCATGCATGTGCAAATATCTTTTTCATATAATGACTTCTTTCCCCGATACATGCCTAGTAGTGGGATTGCTGGATTGAATGGTAGATCTACTTTTAGTTTTTTAAGGAACCTCCACACTGTTTTCCATCGTGGTTGTACTAGTTTACATTTCCACTAGCAATGCAGAAGTTTTCCCTTTTCACCACATTATTGCCAACATCGATTATTTTATGATTTTTTTATTATGGCCATTCTTGCATGAGTGAGATGGTATCACATTGTGGTTTTGATTTGCATTTCCCTTATTATTAATGATGTTGAACATGTCCATATGCTTGTTGGCCATTTGTATATCTTCTTTTGAGAATTGTCTGTTCGTATCCTTAGCCCACTTTTTGATGGGATTGTTTGTTTTGTTCTATCTGATTTGAGTTCTTTGTAGATTCTGGATATTATTACTTTGCCAAATGTATAGATTGTGAACATTTTCTCCCACTCAGGGTCAACTCTGTTAACTCTGCTGATTATTTCTTTTGTTGTGCATAGGGGAGCTGCTACTTTTAAAAGAATATTGTTCTCACTTTTGCTATTGTCTCAAACACATCTCATGTCTCTCACACCAGGTGTAACTTCATTATGGTATCTGCCAAGACCCTGGAGGCCTATCAGTTTGCCACCAAGGTCTAAAGCCTAGGAAGGTAGAGCTAAATGTGACAATGATTGAGAAGAAGGGACCTCCAGGCGTTGAAGGGTGAAAGAGATGTTGAACACAAAATAGTGATGACAGAAAGTGACATGGCTTGCCCATGTAAAGTAAATGCAGGTGAGATTACTTTGTAATCTAATACTATAAGCCTTCATTTTCTGATATGCCTTCTGTTTTTCATATTTCTCTAAAAAATTAGATGGCCATATGGTACAATTATTATCTAAACTACTTGCAGTTGAGTACTACATTTCCAATTTATTCTCACAACTTGAAAATAATCTGTAGTTACCATTCTGAATATTTGTATTGTTCAGGATGATAAAAGTTAATAAAATATTTTGGTGTTAATCTACCACATTTGTGGTATCATTTTGAATAATTCATTTTCTCAGAAGTTCCCACTCTCAAATGGATTTCTTATTTCCAAATTAAATTTGCCTGATAAGTACAAAGTAATATGTCAGGTTGTAAAAACACGTTAGTGTTATCAAAATGTGATAATACATACACATGAATTTGTTTCATGGAGTGTATTATTTTTGTTACCTTAAAACTGGAAAGAAGTGGTTGTTATGTTTTAAAGCCCAACAACCTCCTTGAGAGAGATGAAGAGTATTATTATTAGCTGATACAATAAACAAAGCACTTAGCATAGTATCTGAACAAAATGAATACTTAATAAATGTTACCTATCTTCCCAGAACTACCCGCTTCCTTCTTATAACTTTCTTATTATTATTTTACAAAGAGAAATTGAATTAGAATGAGCCTAACAACACTATAGATGAAGCCCCTTATTGGCTCATTTAAAACTTGGCTGAGAAGCTAAGAATATTACAAGGATGGTCAAATTAGAAGGCAACTAGTCTTTCAAATTTAATAGCAGCTATATCTCAGAAATAAGTGTAATAAATGGGCAATCAAAACCATTTCTTTCATCTTGATTCCTTGTGTGGGGTGTTTGGTCAAGACCTTTGTTTATGGGCATACACGTTGTGGGTGATGCTCTGGATAATAATAATGGCAGGAATTTTTGCCTTTTTCATTCACTGCTGTGTCCTAGCATCTAGCAAAGTACCCACAGATAGCATTCACTCAGTATTAGCACAATGAGTGAATGTCGAAATAAGCTAGAAGGAATAGTCCCTGCCCTCGAAGAGTCTGAAGTTGAAACAAGTGACAAAATATAACATGGAACACAACTAACTTATAAAATTGCATGGGTATAAATGAATATATCCCATGTACTGCTCCCATTTCTCTTCACCCCAATACTTTCACCCTAAAATGCATGTAAATAGGCAGAATGAAGCAAATAAGAAATGTTTTGATGATGTTTATGGCATTTTTCATCTCAAGTCATACACTTTTGCTATGCTAGTGCTGATCCCAACTTACAAGTTCGTAGGTTGTAAAGTTTTTATTATCTACATTTCCTAATGCTTCTTTACTTTCTCCTCAAATGTTTCATCTAGATCTTTGTTCTTAAAGAATAAGTGTGTGTGTGTGTGTGTGTGTATGTGTGTGTGTGTGTGTGTGTGTGGTGTGTTGAGGGGTGGGAGTAGGGGTTGAAATGATGCTTAATTAGATCCATAATGTTCTAAAGCATGACATTTGTAGCAACTCTGTATATATGTTGCTTCCTTTGAACTCAAGAAAGAGAATTATGGTTTTTTTAAGTATAATTCTTAAGACAGAGCTCCTCCTAGCAGCCTGGAGCTTCACTTTGAGATCTTCCCATTGGCACACTAGGCAGCTGTTGGAGCTCAAAAAGCAATACTTCAAAATGAAGTCTTCAGAAGCAACCTCAGAAGCAAAAGTTTTTCTCTGTCCTTCTCCTGCCTTCGTGTCACTCATTCCCATTTTCCCCCAAGGCTAGTCATAGAAACTAGAATCTCTCTTCCCTAAGATGGATCACAGAAACCAGAACCCCTTTTCCCCAGAGCCAGCTGTAAAACCTACAAATACTACTCTAACTTTCCCTCCATCTCTCTGTGTAAAGACTGGCCATATGTAAATTATCTGATGTACCTTATTTTACTGTAGGTAATAAGATCCCCATTCCATAAAGGGTCCTACCTCATACCCAGAGGAAGACTTGCACACTCAGAGAGCTCAAGAATCTAGACAGACAGCCCTTGCTGGATTTCCCCATTCAGCCTATTAGCAATAGATCATACCATTTTTGTCCAATTATATTTCTGCATGGCTGTCCATACTTTGTTGAACCAAAGCATAAAAATGGATAATTTCCCCTATATCTCTAGGTCTTAAATAAAGTTGTATGTCTTGTCTTCAATGAATCTGTCTTTTGTGAGTTGATTCTTTCAGTGAGCCTTCAGAGAGCACTTTGGCTCTTACACAGCATTTTAAAATCACCATAGTTGCCAGATCCTGTCTGTGTACTGTGAGGGGAAACATAGAGATGGGACTGATCATATTTTCACTTATCCTTATTTATTTCTCAAAAAGATATAATACCGTAGGGAAGACAATGAACAAAGTGAGTAAATATGTGAGCAAATACTGTAGTCCTCACCATGTAGCCTGTTGCTGAATGGATGTTATACTATAGAAGCTCTGTGAGAGCAGAAACCTTGTCTGTCCTGCTTCTGCCCTAACTCCAGGACTTAAAACAGTGACAGACACACAACTGGTGCTCACCAAACATTTGTTGAATGAACAAATTCTATGAAAA
Source organism: Saimiri boliviensis (assembly GCF_048565385.1). Lineage (NCBI taxonomy): Eukaryota > Metazoa > Chordata > Mammalia > Primates > Cebidae > Saimiri > Saimiri boliviensis. The sequence goes on from NC_133470.1 coordinate 134,535,472, forward strand.
GGAGTGATTATAATTGAGGATCAAAGGGTAGGAAGGCAGCGTAGAGTTACTGACATCAGTTTTGCACAGGAGAAACAAGTGGATTAGCTTGTAGGATGCAGAGTAATTGCGGCTGAGAGACATAAGGTGAGATATCCAGAAGTAATAAGTTATATGTAGGAAAACCATATAATCTGTTACACAAATCTAGAAATTTTTAAGAGTGAAAGAGGGTACCTAATAATTGTTCCAGGATGACATGTATAAATCAGGACCATCCTGAGCATTCTGGAATATATGGTCAGCCTCTTTACATGACAGTAAGTAACCTGAGTATGGGGTTAGGCTGATGAAAATAAAGTTTGAGAAAGATTACATTCGTTTCCATAGTAGGTATACAGTTTAATTCTGAAAGCAAGAGAGTGAGAAAGAGACTAGAAAACCTGCTAGAATTGTAATCATTATAATGTGCATGAAGTGACATATGATAGCTTTGACAACAGAGAAGAGGTGGATCTGGAGTCTGTGAAGAAGCAAGCAGATTCAAGTAACAAAGGAATATAAATGTTCAGGCATAATGCTGCCTGCAGTATTATTTCAAAACTCCATAAAGTGTAAGCTCTGATAAATTCTAAAATCAACTAAAGCTGTCTTACAGCTCTTTAATATTGGAGAACTTAACCTCTCTGACCTTCAGTTACCTGATGTACCTTCAGTTAGCTGAAGGTAATTCATTCACATAAACCTCCTATTTTCAAACCATGTTGGAAATCCAAATTGGTCCCTTCAAACTAGCATGTTTCTTTTATTATTTCTAACCCCAAAAAGTCTTGAGTAATTTTCTCAGGTTTATTGAAAGTGCCTTAAAACAAAGCAAAAAACTTAAGCTATCACTGTAAAATCAGGATCTTTCAAAGTCCTTCACGATTAAACAGTGACGCAATTTATGCCTAGAGTTTGCTTTCACAATATATTATCTCCAAATGCATCTTGCGTCTTTCCTACATCAGAGAACATTTGTAAGGAAAATCATAGTAAAAAGTGATTTGATTGGAAGATTTTGAGTTCCTCCTGATAACTTTTGATTTTAAGAAAGAAAAATATAGAGCCTCTTTCCTTCAACTCTGAGAACTGCTTCCCACTTTCCTCATATCAGCTGTTGCAGGACTTAGCAATTGCTGGCTACCACTTAACTATGTGAATACTGCATTGTCCTAAAGGGTCTAGCACCTCTGATTTTTTATTTTATTTTTCATCCAGAGCCTTGGTTTCAATTGCAATCCAGTTGGCAGGTCAAAATTCTATTTTCTCCCTTCTCTATACAAATAGACATTTTGCCAAAACTTTGGAAAAGGAAAAAATATTTCCCCATTTCTCCCTTTCACTTTTGTGCTTATACACTTGACTTAAGAAATAATTTGCTATATTATTCTCTTTAGTGGATCTTTCTCTACAGAAATTGTAGCTCAACATTGTCACAGGTAGAGGGATCAATAGTGGAAATTCTTGGTAGCACCTAAATGTCATGAGACTCATATTTCCCGCTGTAGAAATTGGACCACTTCTGAGTTGTTGAAATTATTGCTAAATATATTTACAGTCTTTTTTTACAATAAAAAGCTTTATTACTTTTATTATGGGCTGAAGAAAATGCTTTAAATCTTGAGTTCAGAAGTAATATCTCCTGTCCTAAAAGCAATGAAGCTTTTCAAGAGAGAGGTGGAAAGGAAGTGCACTCTGAAAAGGTAGTTTATGGTTTTGGAATTTTGTTGCAATTTGGGTTCATATATTTTTACTAAGTGTAACCTGGATATGTAAATTAAATGATTATATAAGAAAGAGTAATGTTTTTATAAAGTAAGAAATGATTTTATATCCTGAAAGACAGAGGCATATAAACCAGTAAGGCAGCTCTGCATGTGCTTGATGGCTGTGAAATGACCTGTTTGATTTTCTATTACAGGCCAGCAGACTGTGCTGCCCTGGACCACCAGACCCAAACTGTGGGGTAGCCGACTTCTCGTTAGGGAGTCCTGCGGTACAGAGTGCATTCATAGCCTATAATAAATAAAGTGCCTTTAAAATCTAGTGTATAGGAAGTCCGGCATCGTGAAAGCAATACCACAAAAAGATGTTTATCCTTGAAACACTATTGGAAAGAGGGAAAAAAAATTCTGGCTAAACGCTGACAAATTAGTTTATCATTTGGTCATATGGAATAGTGTATGCACACATGTCCAGATAGTCACAATCATTCAGATTAGACCTGATAGACTAATTCATCAGTTCTTTGGAGGGTAAGCCCTAGCTAAGTTAAATAAAATGCTAAAATAAAAGTAGTTTATCTCAGGAGAGAAGTAAAAAGAACTTGGCCTCAAGTCTTAAAAAAGTTTCATAATTAGCTTTAGTGAATAGATCATCATTTGTGATTAGCATGTTTGTTGTATAGAAAAGCTTCAGGAAAAGTGGGGATCCTTTTAATATTCTCACTTAGTCTTGTTTATGTGCTGAGCAGACTGTGTGTGTGTGTATGTGTGTATGTGTGTGTGCGTGCCTGCATATGTCTCCATAGTACAGATACACATTTAGATTGGGTAGGTTGAGATTATTACAGATCCCAAATTAATGGAGTTTGTGGTAGTGAGGTTTTACACTGTGTGTGTGTATGTGACAGACAAAGGCAGTGAAGAACAAAGTGTGCCAACTGTACCTCATATTTTAAGTCACTCTTTCTGTTTTTTTCACTGCCAATGCTATAAATTCTACTTGTCATATGAGAGTAAACCTATTTCTTCTCTTGGTTTCTAGTATTGTTCTTTGTGATAAAAATTTTGAAGTCAGAATTTCTCTGAGAGTTTGTAGATACAGGAAGGGATATATGCCTAGTTATAACTTTCTCTCTTGAGATGGCTATCTTTTGTAATTACTGCTTTTTAAATTTCAACTTTTATTTTAGATACGGGGAGTACATGAGCAGATTTTTTATATGAGTATATTACATGATGCTAAGGTTTGGGGTATGGATCCATCACCCAGGTGCTCCACTTGCAACCATGTTGCTGCAAAGAACACGGTTTTGATTTTTTTTATGACTTCATAGTATTCCATGGTATGTATATATCACATTTTCTTTATCCAATCCACTATTGACGAGCACCTAGATTGATTTCATGTCTTTGCTATTGTGAATAGTGCTGCAGTCAACATATGATTGCGTATGTCCTTTTGGTAGAATAATTTATTTTCTTTTGGATATAGGCCTAGCAATGTGATTGCTGGGTCGAATGGAGAAACCTCCAAATCAATTTCCACAGTGGCTGAACTAATTTACATTCCCATCAACAACGAATAAGTGTTCTCTCTTCTCTGCAGCATTGCCAGCATTGCTTGTTTTTTACTTTTGATAACCATTCTGACTGTTGTGAGATGGTATCTCATTGTGCTTTTGATTTGCATTTCTCTGATTATTAGTGATGTTGAGCATTTTTTCAAATGATTGCCAGCTACTTGTATGTCTTCTTTTTGAGATATGTCTGTTCATGTCCTTTGCCGACATTTTAATGGGGTTGTTTTTTGTTTGTTAATTTAAGTTTCTCATAAATTCTGGATATTAGACATTTGTTAGAGGCATAGTTTGTGAATATTTTCTCCCATTCTCTGGACTGTCTGTTCACTCTGTTGATTTAACTTAATTAGTTCCCACATTTTTTATTTTTGCAATGGCTTTTGGGGACTTATCCAAATTTTTTTTTTTGCCAAGGCCGACGTATAGAGTGTATTTCTTAGGTTTTCTTCTGGGATTCTTAGAATATGAGGTCTTACATTTAAATTCTTAATTCATCTACAGTTAATTTTTGTATATGGGAGTCCTTTCCTCTTTGCTTTTGTCTTCCTTGTCAAAGATCAAATGGCTGTAGATGTGAAGCTTTATTTCTGGATTTTCTATCTTTTTCCATTGGTCTGTGTATCTGTTTTTGTACCAGTACCATGCCGTTTCGGTTATTCTAGTCTTATACTATAGTTTGAAGTCAGGTAGCGTGATACCTCCAGCTTTGTTTCTTTCTTTCTTTCTTTTTTTTTTTTTTTTGTTGTTGTTGTTGTTTATTTGATTTTTGTTGTTTTTTGTTTTTGCTTAAGATTGCTTTGACTGTTCATTCAGGCTCTTTTTGGTTCTATATGTATTTTATAGTAGTCTTTTCTAATTATTTGAAGAATGACATTGGTAGTCTAATTGGAATAGCATCAAATCTGTAAATAACTTTTGACAGAATGGTCATTTTAATGACATTGATTTTTCCAATCAATCAGGATGAAATCCTTTTCTTTTTATCTGTGTGGTCTGCTATTTCTTTCAGCAGTGATTTGTTGTTCTCCTTTTAGAGATTTTCCTGTACCTCTAGTGCTGTATTTCTAGGTATTTCGGTTTCTATGTGGCTATTGTAAATAAGATTGTGTTATTGATTTGATTTGACTCTCGGCCTTGATGTTATTGAGCTATACATATGCTACTGACTTTTGTAGATTGCTTTTGTATACTGAAACTTTACTAAAGTTGTTTATCAATTCTTGGATCCTTTTGGAAGAGCCGTCTTTAGAGTTTCCTAGGTATAGAATCATATTATCAGGAAAGAGAGGTAGTTTGACTTCTTCTTTTCCTATTTGGATGCTTTTTATTTCTGTCTCTTGCCTGATTGCTCTGGCTAAAACTTCCAGAACTATGTTGAATAGGAGTGGTAAGAGAGAAAAACCTTGTCTTGATACAGTTCTCAAGGAAATGGTTCAAGTTTACCTATCCAGTGTGATGTTGGCTGTGGGTTTACCATAGATAGTCCTTATTTTTTTGAGGTATGTTTTCTTCATGCCTAGTCTACAGAGTTTTTATTGTGAAGAGATGTTGGATTTTATCGAAAGCTTTTTCTGCATCTATTGCAATGATCATATGGTTTGTGCTTTTGATACTTTTTATGCAGTGAATCACATTTTTTGATTTGCATATGTTAAAAAGACCTTGGATCTCACAAATAAAGCTAACTTGATCATGGTGTATTTACTTTTTGATGTGCCACTGGATATGGATTGCCAGTATTTTGCCAGTAATTTTTTTTGTAGAGATAGGTTTTTGCCATGCAGACCAGGTTGTTCTCAAAGTCTTGGGCTTAAGTGACCCGCCACCTACGCCTTCCAAAGTGCTGGGATTACAGGTGTGTGCCACTGCATCTGGCTGACGAAGCTATTCTTTAGATCTTTTAAATATCTTCCCTTTCTCGCCACTTCACTTTGATATTTTATTTGAAAATAAAGATTTTTTTGTTAATATGTATGTGAAGTATGTTATAACTTAGATGATGCTTTCAAATATTTAGCATATCCCAAAGTCCTCTCAACCATACCTTACATACTATATCTCCTTTTTTATCAGCTAGAAACTATAATTGTGATAGATACGCATTATTCCTTATAATCTAATTCAATCGACACATCCTTATTGAGCTTCTACTCCATATGATTCACTTTGGTTACAAGGGTGAATATATTGAAATGCTTACAGAATTTCCCTTGTGGAGGTTTTCATTGAAAAATGTGCAGTATCGCCGGGCGCGGTGGCTCAAGCCTGTAATCCCAGCACTTTGGGAGGCCGAGGCGGGTGGATCACAAGGTCAAGAGATCGAGACCATCCTGTTCAACATGGTGAAACCCCGTCTCTACTAAAAAATACAAAAAATTAGCTGGGCATGGTGGTGCATGCCTGTAATCCCAGCTACTCAGGAGGCTGAGGCAGGAGAATTGCCTGAACCCAGGAGGCGGAGGTTGCGGTGAGCCGAGATCGCGCCATTGCACTCCAGCCTGGGTAACAAGAGCGAAACTCCGTCTCAAAAAAAAAAAAAAAAAAGAAAAATGTGCAGTATCAGTATCCCTCTCTTTATTTTTAATACTTATCTTCTAGTTATAAAAATGTAATATAAATTCTAGTTATGTAATCTAAATGTAAAATATTGTTTAAAATACAAATTTTTAATAAAATATGAGCAAAGCCATATTCTTCAAATTGTCTTCTGCATATGCATATGGATTTCATATGACAATGTGAATTGTCAATCATCATATATTAGAGAGATGCGGTGTTTTACTTTGATGATTATAGCAGTTTCAACTAAAAGTTTGCCTAAATACTGTTGAACCTTGAAAAGCAATATGCCACTAACTGGGAAATGGATTTTTATGCATTTACTATCTACTAATGTAGAATGTTTTGTAAAATCACTGAATTTTAAACTACTGCATAATTACCTTGCCTTCTTACATCTTGTTTTCCTGACCTCCTAAACATGCTGCATTTCTAAAGCACCACATTGTGCACTTTGTGCAAAACCATTAGTGACTCTGTGTTGTCCATGGAATGCAAATGACTAGTATTTGCTCTACATTACACTGATTTTCCTGAGAGAACTTTTATGCTTGCTGTGCTACATAGTATATTATCTTTTGTTAGTACAAATTTAATATATTTATTTAGCCTCCAAATTCCTTTAAAAAAGAAATATGTCTCTGTATCTTTTAAATCTGTTACTCCAGAAAACTCTGAATCATAGCTATGCCCCAGGAGATACTTGATAAGTGCTTATTAAATGATTGAATCAGACTATTTGAACCTTATCTACGTTTTTAGTTTCTTCACTTTCTTTTTTTTGTTTGTTTATTTGTTTTCTGAGACAGGTTCTCACTCTATTGCCCAGGCTAGAGTGCAGTGGCTCTATCTCGGCTCACTGCAACCTCCGCCTCACAGGTTCAAGTGATCCTCCTGCCTCAGCCTCCCAAATAGCTGGGATTATAGGCACATGCTACCATGCCCAGCTAATTTTTGTATTTTTAGTAGAGACAAAGTTTCACCAGGTGGGCCAGGCAAGTCTCAAACTGCTGACGTGATCTGCGCACCTCTGCCTCCCAAAATGCTGGGATTACAGCTGTGAGCCACTGCACCCGACCATTTTCTTCACTTTCTAACTCAAGATTTTTTCACCGTTTATTTGTAGCTAGTGGAAAAATAGTGATGGAGAGAACAGTAGTCATGCTTGTTGGCCTCTAAAGGCCTGAAATCTCGATATGTCGTGATTTGTCGAAACTCTGAATCTCCAAACTGTTCAAACTTTTCAAGACTGAACCCACCTTCCAAATTTTTTCAGACAGCCATTGTCTCTATTCTCTCAAGATAATACTATAACTGCCTCCATATTGTGCTTTTGATAGTAATGGTTTGCCTTGAAACTGCTGAAATGTAACTTTAAGGTATTGATCAGTTCTCACATGCTACACATTGTTATCAAGTCTATGTGCAGCCATTAATATACACTGATAGACCCAGAGCATATTCTCCATCACTCAGCTTTATCTTTCCAAATTGGAAAAAAGTATTTATATATTTGTATTTATGTATACATGTACATATTATTAAATCTATCTAAGTAATCTATCTTCTTATTAATGATGCATAGACTATTAGAGTTTGAGAGAAAACTTAAAAGTCAGTCATTCCCAAACAGTCACCCTATGCTTGAATCCTGGCTTAGTTTGGCTGCTATACTAAAATATCATAGATGAGGAGGCCTAAACAATAAACTTTTATTTATCTGGGTTGTGGAATTTGGAAGTGCAAGATCAAGGTGCCAGCTGACTCAGTTCTTGATAAGGTCCCCTTCCTCTTTTGTGGATGGCTATCTTCATGCCACCTTCTTTTTGTATTCTCACAAGGCAGACAGAGATCATCTTTCTCATGTCTCTTCCTAGAAAGGCACTAATTCCATTTATGAGAGCTTCACCTTCATGACCTAATCGCCCCCAAAAGGTCTCGTTTTCAAATACTATCACATTGGAGATTAGGGCTTCAACATACGAATTTTGAGGGAACACAAACATTCAGTCCATAGCTAATTCCAGTGGTCTTTCTCAGTTTTCTTTCCAGATTTTCTCTCTTCATTTGCGATGATCACAACTACATACAATGATTGAGATCTAGTCATGTCATCTTTTCATTCAACAAATGCAGCACATTTGGTCAGAGTTTTCAGGGAAGAGTCGATGATATTCATAGTTACATAGTTACATAAGTTTGGCTATCATCACTAAATGGTCAGGTTTGAATGTTTGAACCATTAGTAAACCATTTAGTGATGATAGCCAAACTTATGTAACCCTAAGAAACATATGACTCACGTGTTTTGATCCTGCGTGGTGTCATCAAAAGTCACACTTCAAAATAAAAAATTCATCAACTCAAGCAATGCATCACATGTCCTATTTCTACCCCCTCAATTTGTCATACACCACACTCTTTGGAAACCAAATATGTCCCCAACCCAACTCTCCATCTCCAGCCTGCAAAGCCTCGACTCTGTCTGCTCTCCCACCTCTTCATAAATTCAGTTAACCTCTCTCACTTAGTCCTTTTCTTCTTCTGCAGCTTTTCGTGTCCTGTCTCCTTGTCCTTCTTTGCCAATTCTCTGATTTATATCATGGAAATATAATAACTGATCTGTATTGACATGCTTTTTGCTGATCGTTGGAAGAGTCGGAGTAGTGGACAGGAGAAATTAAGTATGCAAGATAAGGTTCTCTTTTGTGAAAAATGTCTATAAAAACCTCTCCTGTTGATAATTGTACTCTATGATGTATAGTTAGGGCTATATTTTATATGCATATTATCTCGTAGTCATTTATTTTGTAGCGCATGCCACTTTCTGCCCTTTCACATTGTCATGAAGTCTCCTTATAATTGGCCATTTAGGGATTTTTGGTTTGGTTTTGTTTTCGTGACTTAGCAAAACTTAATGTTAGCAGTAAACTTAAGTCTTTACTGTGTGTTATCATTTCCAGAGATATCATTCCTATTTCTATCTGTATGTTCAATTTTATTTCCATGTCTTTCCCACCATTTTTTTTCTTTCCATCTTGTTAGATCCTGGAAGTCAAGAAACATTTCTGTTAACAGAGCAATTAATGTCAAGGCACAGTTTCTGATGGTAATCAATGCCAATATTTATGAAATGTTGGAGTTTCATATATGCCAATGGTCTAATGGTCAAGAACAGATATAGGGCTAATTCAAGGCAATCATAAATGCGTTTCCTGAGCCAATCTCATCTCTCTCTTTTTTTTTCTTATTTCCTTCCTCATCCACATCCCAATTCTAATAACTCTTCCTATTTGTCAACTTTCTTCTTGAAGCTATGAATTCTGAGTTCTTGCTTCCACCACTCAAATGGAGAGTATTTCCCCAAAAGTCACCAACATCCTCAGATATTTACAGAGTGCTTATTACATGTCAGGCATATTAAAATTAGGAGCTGTTTATAGAGTAGTAGAATAAACATAATTTCTATTTCCATATACAAAGAAACTGTAGAGACATATAGAAACTGACCAAAGAATCACAAAAATAAGAATATTTGATAAGTGCTATGAAGAAAAATAATGACTCTATTAAGAGAATAACAGTGGTCACTTCATTTTTATTGGTGGAAAAGGAATGTCTATTCGAAAAACCCATGTTCAGACCAAGGCCTGAAGGATGAGAAGAGTTAGATAGAGAATAGAATAGAAAAGGAGGTTCTAGACAGTGGAAAAAACATATGTTAAACCCCTGAGGAGGAAAATAATAGGTACATTAAAAACTTTGGGAGACATTCTATATAGCCACAGCAAAAAGAGCAAGGGGCAAAGCTTCAAGGAAAAAAGAAAAGCCGGAAGAGTAAACTTGAGAAGTAGTATGCAGAATTGTTTTAGGCCACATTAATAATTTTATATTTAATCCTCAAGCACAATAGGAATCTGTCTCAGGTTAAAAAGCAGTGATGAAATATCATTTCCCATTTTATAATGTGGCTAAAGATAGATTGGAAGTGTGCAATTGTTAAGATACTGCATAATTTCAGGCAAGAAGCAATGGTGTATTTGACCAAGGTAAAATTTGAGGCATATTTCAATGAGGAATTGACAGGATTTGGTGTTGGATTAATGGATCAGATGCGGAAGGTGAAGGAGAAGAAGAAATTCTCCGTTTTCAAGCTTGCACAATTGGAGGAATGAGATGCTTTTACTGAGATGAGGCAATCAGAAAGAAGAGCAGTGTTTTTGTTTTTTGGTTTTTGGATTTTTCTGAAGGATATAGGATTACCCAAGTGTCCACTTTTTGATCTGTTAAGTTTGAGATGCCTATATGAAACATCCAAATAGAAATATCAAATAAGTTAGAAGGGTGACCTGATCCGATGACATACATTTGGGAGTTATATGTATATAGATGGTATGTAATGTTATAGGAATAGATAGACAAGAACAAATGAGAGGGAACCAGAGTGACTCTCACTAATCATACCAACGCTCCCCCACTTTAAGTATTCTCCTTCATCTTTCTGGTGTATTTGCAATTATAATTATTATTATTAGAGACAGAGTCTAGCTCTGTCGCCCACGCTGGAGTGTAGTGGTGCAATCTCAGCTCATGGCAACCTCCACCTCCCAGGTTCAAGCTGTTCTCCTGCCTCAGCCTCCCAGGTAGCTGGGACTACAGGTGCATGCCACCACACCCAGCTAATCGTTATATTTTTAGTAGCAATGGGGTTTCACCATGTTGGCCAGGCTGGTCTTGAACTCCTGACCTCAGGTGATCTACTCACCTTGACCTCGCAAAGAGCTGGGATTACAGGCATGAGCCACCGTGCCTTGCCTGCATTTGCAATTATTAATCATGATCTTCTCCTTGAAAGTTTGTCCACTCATAAATGCTGTAACATTACACTCTCCTTTCAGTCCCCCCTACTCTACCACATACACATTCCTTCTTTCAGGAAAATCATCTTCTGTCTTGTTTAGGGTCATCCTAGTTGCTATAACATAAAGACTCTAAAATGCAGTGGCTCAAACAAGATGCAAGTATAGTTATCTCTCATGTAACAGTCCAGTTTAAGAGCAGTGAGAAGCTGTCTTGCATAGCATAACTTAGGAGTCCAGATTTTTTTTCCATTTTCTTTACTGTCTCCTTGGGTATTGTCTTTATCTGCATATTCAAAACATAGTTACAGTCATGTCTGTGTTTTACTGGATGCTAAAAGAGACTGTGAATGAAGCAGGCTTATTATCTTAAAGGCTCTGGCCTGAATATCATGCACATAACTATCTCTATCGTTCTGTGAAAGTTAATCAAATGATCATACCTAACGGCAAGAATGGATGAGAAACACAGTATGTATCCGGCCAGTTGTATTAGTTTCCTATTGCTGCTGTAACAAATTACCACAAACTTGGTAGCTTGAAACAACACAAATTATTATCTTAAATTTCTGGAGGTCAGAAATCTGAAATGGGTCTCAGTGGGCTAGAATCAAAGTGTCGGTAGAGCTGTCTTCCTTATGCAGGCACCAGGGAAGAATCCATTTTCTTGCCTTTTTCAGCTCTAGAAACTGCCTGCATTTCTTGACTTATGGCCTCTTCCTCTATCTTCAAAGCTGGCAGCATGGCATTTTCAAATATCTCTGACTGATTTCTTCTGCTGCCGTCTTCCATTTTATAGGACATTCTGATTACACTTGGCTCACCCAGACAATCGAAGATAATTTTCCTGTTTTAAAGTCAATGGATTTGCAATCTTAATTCCATTTGCAGCCTTAATGCCCTTTTGCCATTTAGCCTACATATTCACAAGTTCTGGAGATTAGGATGGAGACATCTTTGGGGTGCTCATTATTCTGCATACCACACCAGCCATATATATACCAGGCTACAGGTCTATTTCCATGGAAGGAAAAGTGAATGGAGCCTAGCAGTCTTCACCACATTAACCTTCATGGCTTTTGGATTCAGGTAAGTGCTATTTTGACATCTGGATCAAAATGGTGGTGGTCAATATGTTCTGCTTTAATCAATTCTGTGCTAATGACTCTCCAAAATACTTACAAAATACTGTCTTACTTGTGCCTCAATTCCATATATAAATCAGAACTCATCGAATAATTTTTTCCCAGTGGTCCCATTACTTCTAGTCATAGCTATAAACCTTGAGGTCCTCTTTAACTCTTCCTTCTCCTTTGGCTCCTGGATCAAAATTGTCATTTTAAAAAAAACCTAAAAGGTGGTTTGATGTATCCCTTAATTTGCTGTGTCTTTTTGACGGGCCCCTCCTTGCTCATTTTTACTTACCTTGCCTTTGTTCAGTTGCTCATCTCTTCACGTATCACTTACTAAAATACCTTTCTTGACTACGACCCCATTCGTCTGTGCTCTAATCTGTCCAAATTTTGAAAACGTTTCTTTTGTTTTTCTCTGTTGTTTACCGTATTGGTTTAATCCTATTATTTTCTGGCCTAGGAACTTCTCTGTTTTCTACATCATTATAATGCAGCCCCTTTTCTGGGCTTACTAAAACCTTTGATAATTTTACCGAACTTCACTCTGGTAGACATGATCACTTCTGGAATCAGTTTTACCCTTTCTCACACACACACACACACACACACACACACACACAGGCACATTTCTGCACCTCTCCTTATGCCAAATCCCTCCTTAGTTACAGTGCTCTCTCTTTGTTACCACTCCATATCCTAAGCATACCTCAAAACTTTGCTTAACCTTTACCTTGTCCATTGTCAAGTCTTTTGTTACCACTGCAGCATATTAGTGGATCTTTCATTGCTTGACTATTGGTTTTTGTCTTTCAGATTCATATCATATATATAGCATTTAGTTGACCTGTAAGTAATTCATAAATGAGAATTTTGATGATCCAAGTATGTAGTAAAATTCTTCAGGGTAGGAGTCATGTCTGCTTTTCTTTTTTTTTCTTTTTTCTTTTTTTTTTTTTTTCCTTACTTTGCAGTGCCTAGCATAGTGCTGGGAACATAGAATCTCAATAAATACTTGTTTAGTAAATCAGCCATCCTCTTTCCTTCTCTCTCCTTCTTAACAGTAATGGCCTTAGCTGGTTCTTGAGGGGTAAATACTTGAGAGGAGGACAGAGGACAAATGATTAAATATAAAGGGGTGAGGTGGAGTCCCCAGACAACAAGCAGTGCAAGCCAGCCATTGTATTATGCATTTTACATGTGGTGATTAAATTCTTGTAGGCATTAACATATGACAACCTGTTGAAATGATTTGTAAGTCTTTTAGGGTTTTGCAAACAGCTTTATCTCTCAGTTCTACATGATGAAATGGCAAAGAATTATTTATTGTGTCTTTTCACCAGTGGCATATGGAATTTTTAAAAGATTTATTTTAACTTTGGGGTTCTCTTGAGATTACAGAACTGGCAAGAAAAAGAATAAAAGCTTCTTTGTCTCCTCAGGCCCACAGCATTATAAGCTCTGCCGTGCCGTTTCGTCAAGGATCTTTCTCTTATCCATGCAAAGGAAGTGCTTTCTTTTTATTGTAATGTAGTTGTAAAACTCAAACAACCATCATAATTTCATTAAATCATGCTGAACTTCATAGAATTGCTGAAAAGGATCCATAATATGCAATATTTGTTCTGCAAACTGACTGAATATTTATAATATTTAGTCTATATCATGCTATTCATTCTAAAAAATGACATATTTGTTTTTGTTTTCTTAGTAGAGCATAAGGCAAATTATATTAATTAGGCTATTTACATGATTTCCTAACTTAGAGCAGTGAAACTTGCCTTTAGCTAGCAAATAATTGGAATTACAATTGCTAGAGATATCACAAGTTTGTTAATTATATCAGGCTTCATCAGCTAAATGGACTTTTTTCCGTCCTCTCCCCCTTTTTTCATCTACCTCGACGCCTTATGTAGAATGAAATTGCTATAAAGTGTATAGATATAATACCTGATCATCTGAGCTACAATTTTCACTTCAAATTTGGACGTCTATAATCTTCTATAGATGGACAGATTATAGTTTGTCATTGTTCCCTTTTGAAAAAAAATTAGTCTTGAATGTTGAGAAAAACCCCAGGTCTTACCCTCTCTGCTTTTCAGAAATAATGGAAATTGTAAAAAGAGATGTTAAAAGCAGAAACCAAAAACAATGAAATCTAACAAATTCAGTAGGAATGTAATATCCTGTAAAACTATTTTAGTTTTTACTATTAAGATGTATTTAGATGTTTTTCTATGGTTTTTTTTCCCCCCCACTATTTGGGGATAGAAGCCAGTTGGGGAGGTGTGGGGGGCAATAGAAAAAAAAAAAAAAAAACGTGATTCAAGACAAATCACTAATAACTGAAAGAAACTGTACAGCATTTTCTGATTATGTTACTGTTGCCTAATGGGTTCCAATGCCTCCCCGTTTTTCTTAGAATACTTTGCAGACTGTGTTGTATGGACACTCGTTTTCTAGCACACTATTCCTGGGATATAATCCTCAAAATGAGTAGGAAGCAGTCCAACCTCAACTAACTTCAGGAAATTATGTATGCTATACCTCTTTCTGGGACAGCCACACCACATGACAACAGATGAAAGGATCTGAGAAATCCTACAGAGGACAACTATTTATTATTGATTAACTTAGTATTTCCAAAGCATGTTTGAGCTTAGGTTCTTCGTTTCCTTTTTACACAGCGCCTATTGGCATTGTGTGGACTTACGTACTGGATGAAATGGTACCTTGGGCTAAAGGCCAAATGTTCCATGTGTCCTACAAGGCTGGTCACAGTTCATCCCTCCCTGTCTCTCTAATCTCACCTCTTGCTACTTTCCCCTCCCTACTCTTTTCAGTTCTGTAAAAGAAGTCATCCTCGTCCTCTTCTCTCACTTCCAGACCTTTCTTCACTGAATGAATGTCTTCTCATGACTCTGGTCTCCAAAGAACTGTCCTTTCTTTGAAAATCCTTGCCTGCTCCTACACCTTTAAAACTCAGTGGTTCCTTTTAGGGGCACCTTTCTTTTTCTGTGTTCTGAAGTGCACTCTTATTTGTTTGTCTCTGTCAGTTAGCTGTGTTCACTGTTATATCCTCAGGCAGTGGTGTGATAGAACTAGCTTGCGCTAGAACTGGCTTGTACTGGCTCACAAGAGCCGATTGTTAAATTTTCAGAAATGTTGTGAGTCCATCGATGTCCCCATGGTAGCTCAAAATCAGCCATGGTGGGAATATTTTCACCACAGAAACTGGCAAACACAACAAAGCTGGCTTGTTTTGAGCTGGTTGTTAAATATTCACCTACACATCACTGACTCCATACCTAGCGTGGTACCTGATACCTGATGCACAGTGGGCATTTAATCAGTAATTTTTTGAATGAATGAATCAATAAACTAGTTCTATTTTTCAAAAAGATTTTATGTTGCCTCAGTGTATCTACTTCTTAGGCTCTGGGAACAATCCTCTTCATATTATGCAAGTTTTCTTTTGCCTTTTTAAAAAATCTATTTTGTCTGAAGGAAAGGACTCTAATTTATTTCTACATAACCTACAGTGCCTTGAAGAGAGTAAGCAGTTCATAATTTTTAAATGACAGTTATATCTATGAACTGAGCTTGTGCTGTCTCACCTCCTTTCGTCAGCCAATCATACCTCCTCTAACTCGTATTCCACTGGTACTAGCAGTCACTGAGCCTAGTGGCTTTTCTTTTCTAAAATATGCTGAGTATAGAGTCACCATGGGGAGATATAAAAACTGGTTGTTGTTTTTGAAGTCCCAATTCTGCTCATCAAATTTTCCAGGTGAGTAGGGGAAGGGACACACACACACACACACACACACACACACACACTGCTGTCTCAAAACTTAGAGAGTTGCCTAATTAACTTGAATAATCAGATTACCGTCTTGGGTCAGGTTCTCCAAGAGCCCACTTGGAGATGAGGAGTTGTGTACAAGTAATTTATTAAGGAATTGCTCCCAGGAGAAACTGGTAAGAGAGTGAGTAAAGCAAGACAGGGACAGAAAGCCAAGTAGGAGTGTCATCTTGGGCAAAAGTCCTGGGGAACGTAGGCTTTTGTTAGACTCCACAGAGGGATGCTAGACTATTACATCTCCGAATTCTCCCAACCTCAGGCAAGGATGCCAGAATTCGATACTCCTATTCCTGAAGACCGTAGTGGTTGGAAACACACAGATATTGCAGGAGAAATCCGAGGAGATCTGGAAGGAGCACAGTAAGTCTAAAATGACATTATAAACAAATTCAGAGTTAAGCTGTTTGCCTTTGGATATGCTTTAACTATCTTTAGTCGTGACTATTGTTAATCACCTCTTTGACCTTGGAGAGATAAATTCTGGGTCTCAGTTTCCTCATTTATGAAACAGAGATAAGGAGAGACAAACCCGCTTCACAGGACATGTTAAGCAGTTTGGACTTCAGCCTAAGGCAGCATTTCCTCCAATAAATCAAAAAAATGCTAATAGGTGTTATGTAGAAAGAAACAAAAAAATCTATGCACACACATCTTTTGGAAAATCAGATTACTCAATGTGAAATGAGTGTCCTCATTGTAGAATTTCTCAGAGTCTTTTATCGGTTGATATGTTGGACTACATATCTCGAATGTCCCTTTTAGAGCTAACATTCTGTTGTTTCTTAATAACTGTGACAGGTCTGAGATTTTACCCTACTTGTAAGCTAGAAAGTTAACCTAGCAGAAGACAGGAGACTCCTGGGTCAGAGGCAAGGGACAGTTTATTATTCATAGCAGTATCCACAATATCAGCATTTGTGTAAGTTCCCTGAGCCACAGTTCCCAAGGGAAATATGGAAAGGGTTAGATGACATCTGCATAGGCAGTGGGTTGCATTATAGGAAAGAAACTCTGAGCTTAAGCTGGTCAAATAATTTATCATGGACAGTAAGTATGCCTGATCCCACTCCTGGAGGAAGATATTGTTTTTAATATGCTTACAGAAAAAATTGTGCCCTCTATTTTAGCAGGAGATACTTCCTCTAGCAGAGATGTTGGCTGTACACATATTTTTCAAAAGATCATCCAGCACAAAAGTAGTCAGTGCTTCTGCTTGCTCAATGTGTAGAAAAGCTGAATCCCGATGGACAAATGTCCCCTTACATTGTTCTAGAGTCTATTTCACCAATTATTTCTCTTAAGATAATATCTGAGATGTGTGGACAAGAAATAAGTAAGCATTTTCCTGAAACTTGAGTAAATGTAATCCTTTCTGATCAGATCATCTCTTAGAAAACAGTGAGAGCTGATGAACTTAATAGGTAGATTCTCAGGCTCAGGATATGTACCCCATAAGCTTGTCTTCCTTTCTTCTTCTTGTGTCTGTTTATTCAAGTTGCTTAGTAGTTACTAAGATTAGTCACACTATTTCCAATCTGTACTATGACCTCAGTATTTGCTTTAAGAAATACAGTAAAATTTGGGAATAACAATAGACATTATTCACCAACTTCCTAGCAAATCCACCCAAGTTATTTCTTCATCTGTGGAAAGTTTCTCACCTTGGACCACCTTCAGAAAGAATATAATCAAGCTAGGCAGATAAATATACCCTCACAGGCCCAAGGCAAATCATAATTTTAATAAAAATTGGAAATATGACCCATAGTATTGGGACTGGGCCTCTCTAGGCTGTTCGAATGTATCATTTTCAAGGCTTGGTACGGAGCAGGCTATAGACATCCTGGAGTGCTAGGAACATGCATTAAGTTTTTCTTAATCTATTTTTCTTACCTGACAAGGTAAGTACCTTGGATATTTTCTGGAAGTGAAAAATGTATAGATTATAAATACATGAAATAAAGTATTTGCAAAATTGATTTACACCTCAAGTAATAATAAAACCATGCCCAACCAGAGCACTAAAATATGGTCAGCTGAATTGATTAGTGTGAGAATCTATACCAAATGTCAATTTTCTCTGAATTTTAAGCAACATGGCCAATTTCCATATCTTATGACAAGTTAATGTTTATGAAACTTTCAAATTGTCTTAGTATTTCCTCAGCTTGAATCTTCCAGTTAAGTTATTCTGGCATTTTTCACATGGATATAGTGCAGATTCTTGAGCTTATTTCATTAAGGCCATATAGAAATATATTAGCTAAAATGTTCAAGTGATTATGTCACATGGTTCAGACCCTGTCTCCATTTTCAAAGCAGAAGAGGTATAAATGTATGAGTTGTCATAGACGAGCTAAGTTAGAATAAATGATTACTATGTGCATGCTGTGGAATCAGTCTCATTTCTCTTACCTCACATCTCAGTGATATACACACATACCTGCATAATTAACCTTGGTTCATAAGGACAAAATCAATAGCATTCATGAATTCCACAAATGATAGATGAAGAAAATCTGTAACAGTGTGCTGGATCCTATACTTCCTCTGGGAATGTGTTGATACTAAAATTTGAGAATCACACTTGCAGTTACAGTGTTTGGGCCCACCTGTGTGTTATGTGTTATGATTATCAGAATAATAGAAAATAATATTTCAATATGGTTTATTTTCTCTCTTTCTGAGTGAATCTCCCTAGGAATCAGTTTTATTAATGAGACCAAATTATAAGCAACCCTGCTTGCTTGTCCTTGATATAATTAATTTAAACAAATAGCCAAAAATAGGCCCTGGTAATTATGTTTTATAGGTATGTACTCCACGTCATTTTTCAAGTTGTTGTCATAGTGTTATGTACCCAGTAGGTGCTCAATAATTATTAATTGATGTTGATGTAAGTTTTCTTCTGGAAGTAGTCAATTTCTCATATTTGTGTATCCTTTGTTTTCTTCTGTGCCTCCTTGATTACAAGGATCTGATCAAAGACCTTCTTACCTCCTCATGCTTAGAAGAGCACATATTTAAAAAATTGTTAAATCCCTTTTTCATAGCAAAAGCAACTGCTGTCAAAATGATTTCCTCACCACATTTAGCATTTCCCTCTGTAAAAATAAAACCCACAGAACAACATATAATATCTTGGACAGTATTTATGATGGGAAAAAAAAGTGCCTTTCATAATGAAGTCAACCACAAACCAGAAGTCCTTCCTTAACCAACTCCAGGACTAACGGTTATTGGAGTAGGGGGCGGCTTATTTGAGGCACAAATATATTATGTCAAACAGTCATGCTTGACATTCCCAACTTCAGAAGGGCCTTAAAGTCTATTTAAACTGGGTTAAGGGTGTGTGTTACCAAAGAGGGAAAACACATTAATTTACACATGACCTAGGATTGGTTTTTCTTTTTCTTATGGTTTTTTTTTTTTTTTTTTTTTTTTTTGAGACAGAGTCTTACTCTGTCACCAGGCTAGAGTGCAGTGCAGTGGCACAATCTCATCTCACTGCAACTTCCAACTCCCTGGTTCAAATGATTCTCCTGCCTCAGACTCCCGAGTAGAGAGGATTACAGGCATGAGCCACCATGCCCAGATAATTTTTGTATGTTTAGTAGAGACGGTTTCACCATGTTGGCCAGGATGGTCTTGATCTCCTGACCTCGTGACCCACCTGCCTCGGTCTCTCTAAGTGCTGGGATTACAGGCGTGAGCTACCACATCAGGCCTGGTTTTTCTGATTAGCCTGTTTCTACTCAATAGCAGAAAAAAAAAATGGCTCATAGGAGATGAGGCACATGCTTGCTTCTGATGAAGGAAGGAAGCCAGGACGAGGAACACATGGGATCATTGAGTCATGGGATAGTCATGTTGTAGTGATAGGAAGTCTTGGACATCCAGGGAAACACAAGGGCAGTGGATATCTTGGGCAAGAAGAGTCCTTATGAAAAAGGCCCAGAAAGAAGAAATGACAAACTCTTAACTCCACAATTTCTGCTTAGATCAACTGCATTCCTAAGTTTAAATAAAAAGACAATTTGCCTTCTAGCAGTGGTTCTCAACCCCATCTGTACATTAGAATCACCTACAGAGCTTTTTAAAAATATATATGCTTGGGGCCCACTACCAGAAATCACAATTTAATTGGTCAAGGGTAGAACCAGAACAGTGATATTTTTTACATCTCCCAGGGCGATTCTAATGTATTGCTGGTTGGCTAACAACTGACCTATGGTAACATTGAGGAGTTGAGGCTTGCTTCACACATATGAGTGATTTTTTAGTCACTGCTTTTCTTTAAAGCAGTGGTTTTAAAACTTTAGTGTGCATCAGCATCACCTAGGGAGAATTGCATATTTAATTAGCACCTTCAGACAATTCTGATTCCAATCACCCACTTTGATGAAAGCAGCCTGAGATGAATGAGAAGGATCAAAGTCTGATCTATAAGTAAAAGATAAGTTTGGGAATGTACAATATAGACTATAGCTTTGCTACTTAAGGTGAGGTCCTCAGGCCCGTAGTAGCACAGGCATCTTTTGTTTGAGAATCTCAAGCACCTACCCCAGACTTAGCAAATCAGGGTCTGCATTGTAACAAGATTCTCCAAGTGATACAAATGCATATTAAAATTTGAGTAGCACTGGGCTACTGAACCCTTAAACCTCCCTTATAACTTGACCATTTCTTGTTCAAATTAGAATATAAGTAGTTTGCAGACTTTGTTTTGTTACATGGTAGGCAATCAATAAATATTTGAATGAATCATTGAATTAATGCACTGCCCACCTTTAAGTAACAAATACTGAACAGGATATGTCCCAAATGATTTTTTGCTTAAAAATTTTGAACATGGACCTTTTATAAATTTGCAGAAGAGGGGTTTCCCAAAGATTATCTAGAGAATATTTTCTCTTATTTCTGGCCACTCACACCCTCCCACATAAAGTTCATTAACTCTACACAAGGTAATTGTCTTTTGAAGTGTACATTTTAAAAGGGTCTATGTGAACCCCAAGGAAGTGTCTGCACTTTGTCTTATCTTTACTTTGCATGCCTGTAGGCATGTGCATGCGTGCATGTGTGCACGTGCATTCTCATGCATGTGGTTATGTACATACATTCACTAACATACATGGGGGTCCTCTAGGAACACAATAAATAGAGTTGGCCCCTATGCTACTGTTATTGTTGCTAACCTCATTATAATATGTAGAATGAGATTGAATGATGGTATAAGATTTAGTCAGATCAATATATTTTGTTGACATGTTTGTGATGCTGTTGATTCAGATGGCCAGAAAGCTACATCTGTTCAGAATTTAAAGGTACTTAGTAATTTCTTTTTATTGCTGTTTGCTGGGAAATGGCATTAAAATTTTACTTTGCTTGTTTATACCAAACCTTCCTGCTATGAACTGAATATCCTTGAGCATAAGAAATGCTGGCATTGTGTTTTTTTTATAAGCACTCCGGGTGATTCTGATAAAGGTGTTCTCTTGATCATAATTTGAGAAAACCTGGTCCAGAGTACCAACCAGGATGCAGGAAGAACAATAAATATTATTGAACTTTTACCACGGACCAGGCACTGTGCTTTAAGGTGCTTTTCCATATATCGTTTTACATAATCTATACCACAGCCCTCATTTTCACATGTGAGGAGAATGAGGCTTAGGGAAGAAAATAGTGTGCTCCAAGTCACACAGTTTCTACACGACGGATATCAAAACTGAACCCACAATTAGCTGAGATCACATGTTCTGGAATCAGATTGCTTGGGATAGGGACCTAGGTCAGCTACTTCCCATGTGACCTTGGAAAATTGCTTAACCACTCTGTTACTGGAAAGGGGTCCCATTCCAGACCTCAAAAGAGGGTTCTTGCAAGAAAGAATTTGGGGTGAGTTCATAAAGTGAAAGCAAGTTTATTAAGAAAGTAAAGGAATAAAAGAACGACCACTCCATAGGCAGAGCAGTGGCCTGGGCAGCTCACATAGGTATACTTATAGTTACATCTTGATTATGTGCTAAACAAGGGTAGATTATTCATGAGTTTTCTGGGAAAGGGTTGGACTATTCCCTGAACTGTGGGTTCCTCCTTTTCTTAGACCATATAAGGTGACTTCCCCACATTGCCATAGCATTTGTAAACTGTCCTGGTGCTGATAGAGGTGTCTTTTAACATGCTAATGCATTATAATTAGCATATGATGAGCAGTGATGACCAGAGGTCACTTTCTCATTACTATCTTGGTTTTCCTGGGTTTTGGTGGGTCTTTACCACATCCTGTTTTATCAGCAAGATCTTTGTGACGTGAACCTTGTCTCAACCTCCTATCTCATCTTGTGATGTACCCTCTCTAACTTCCTGGGAATGCAGCCTTATTTTACCCAGCCCCTATTCAAGATGGAGTCACTCTGTTTCAAACACCTCTGACAACTCCGTATCTCACTTTCCACATCTATATAGTAGAAATAATACTTTACAGGGCTGGTAACAAATTAATTGCGATAACACATATAAAGTCCTCAGAAGAGCAGCAGCTGATACAGAACAGGCACTCAGTAAATGATAGCTACTGCTGCTATTTTTATTGTTATCACCATTATTCTCATCAGTATCATCATTTTTATTGTCATTATCCTAATTACCATTATTATCATCAATATCGTCATCATCATTATTTGACTCCAAAGGACTTGCTATTTTCCACATCATGTTACCTCCCCAAAGTTGTGATTATAATGGATTCTGCAGAACACAAAATTACTCTCTCAAAAGAAGAGAATAAATACCATGTAACAGTATATTCAACACGTTGCATCGGTTCCTGCACCCTCTGTCCTGACGATTTACAGGTCTGTCTCTGTGGGCTTCGGTATGGGCATTATTTAAGTTCACCATTGGGTATGGAGATACACAAGAAACTGTAACTGCATTAAAAACACAGGCAGCAGAGGCCTCACCAAGGTATCCCCACACTATGAAGCCGATGAACATCTGTTTCAAAGAATGATACCCCTTTTGAGTAAACATTTTAGAGCAGCAAAAGGCCTCAAGTATATTCTGTGGTTTAGTTAGGCTATTCTAAGTTGTAAATATATTAGTGAAGGAAATCAAAATATCTTACCCCGAAGTGTATTTCTTTGACATATTTTGAAATGGCTGCTGCAAGGCCAGACTGAGGTAGCCCTGCAAAACTCTTTTGTGGGGAAATTTGCATCTGTAGAGAATCTCCACTAATGCAGCTTTCCCTAATCTAGGAGGGATTCACTTCAAGTCTGACACCTTTAAAGGTCTGAAAAGAAACAATCGTCATCTATTTTCTCTTAGGGCTGCTACCTGTGAGGTTTCATCTACATAATGAGACTACCTCGGACAGCCAGGCCTCTCCTTTGCTCCCACAACCTGTCTTGCCATTAAAACCTGATTTACCAAACCTGTATGTGGCCATGCTCTGAGCCCTCATGCTGTCCATAACCTTAAGATGGTATGTAGGTTTCTGTACCTCACTGACGAGGGTCGGTGGTGGATCTTCATTCTGAAGCCTCCTGTGTGTACATGTTAAATAAATTTGTATTCCTTTTCTCCTGTTAATCTATCTCAGGGCAGTGATTTTTCAGTGAAATTTTAGGAGGCCAAGGGCCGTGGCCCTCACATTAAAAGAGACTTATAAACCAAAAATAAAATTTGAAGGCCATTCCCAACCACCTGAACGGACTTCCTGCTAGGCCAGGATACTCTAAAATTTAACCTGAAGGACTGGTTCAAGCCATAAGGGGAAGTGAGGGTCAGACATGCCTCATTGTACCCCTCCAGCATTAACACAGACCTTACCTCTGGTAAGAAACATTGACAGTCCATTCTCTCTAAAGCCTGCTACTTGGAGGCTTCATCTGCATCATAAAACCTAGGTCTCCACTGTCAGATCCCCATATGCAAGCCTGGAGCCTGGAAGTCGGAAGTCCTGCTTGCCTCAGCTGAAGTCTCCCACCCCTGCCTGCATTCGCCATTGTCCCTGATCGCCCAGCAGGAGCTTCCCACAAGCCCCTCACCCAACCCTGCCATCTTAACTGTTCTTATGATAATGTAAATACCTCTCACCCAACCCTGCCACTGTAACTGAACTTGTATACACCTTGCCCCACCCCCCACCACTGTAACTGAACTTACTCCGTAACACCCCCAGCCCCCAAATACTACCCAAACCTATAAAACCAACTCCTATCCCACTGCCCTTTGCTAATGCTGTTTTTGGCCTTAGCCCACCTGCACCCAGGTGAATAAACCGCCATGTTGCTCACACAAAGCCTGCTTGGAAGGTCTCTTCATTCATCGCGTGCATTTTTTCAACATCCACAACTCCTTATCTTAACCCAGACATTCCTTTGTGCTGATAATAACTCTGTCAATCAATTACCAATCAGAATACGTTTAGATCTACCTATGACATGGAGCCCTCCCATCTTCTCCCAAAAGCCCCCAACCCCTTCAAGTTCTTCCACCCTTCCAGATCAAACCAATGTAAATCTTACATGTATTGACTGATGTATGTCTCCCTAAAATGTATAAAAACAAGCTGCACCCTGACCACCTCAGACGGATGTGGTCAGGCCAAAATAAACTGCTCAAATTGATTAAGACTTGGGTCAGATACTTTGTGGTTTACAGTCCGTAGGCCACAAATACTATTTTGGAGGTGCAAATAGTATTTAATCCCATCTACGTTGGTCCCATGCTTCTAGTTCTTTTCCAGTCAGGAAAATACTGTATATGGATCAGGAATGTGGATTTTAGGGATAGAGAATGAGAGACCCAAGGCTTAGCAGTGCCACTTATGAGCACTATATCTTTGAAAAAAAAAAATACATCACTTCTTTGAGCCTCAGCTTTCTCAGAGCCATAACAAAGCTAATAAGAATTCTATCCTTAAAAGATTGTTATGAAGATTAAGTTAAATAAGGTACCTAACATAGTGTCTGGCCCCAAGTGTTAAAAAAAAAATTGCTAATATAGTAGCAATTATTCTGCCACTCTATTTGTTTTTTCTACTGTTTCTAGTAAGCCTTGAGAGCCTCCTCATAGCATCTGGACACCAGTTGTGACATCTTACAACATTACACAGATTATTTATTAAATACTTAAGAGCTCAAACTAGATTTCCACAGGTCCCCAGAGAGCTCAAGTTGTTGGGGTCCATGGAGATTGGGTATTGAAATAGAAACTCAAAATGATTGTTTTAAACAATAAATGTTGATTTGCGTATATTAGAACATAAAATGGGATCACAGTGAATGTCTTAAGATTTAATAACATATTTTAACATATCTTAAATTACAATAACTTGATATATTTTTCAAAGGCAATCAAAGCCAAAAATGGTACGCTTGTTCAACTGCCCACATGTTTTATTCTCATTAAATAGAGAATGCACTATTCCAAGCATGAATCTCTCTGGAATGAGACATTTTGGAAGCTGTGACCTTTCTTTCTCTTATGATTAAAAGAAAAATCAATGTATTTTCTACCTTAATTCATACATGCTGAGGAGAAATCAGCCACTTGGATTTCATTATAAGAAATAAAACTTAGATTCCAGGGCAAGATGGCTGAATGGGAATAGCTCCAGTCTGCAGCTCCCAGAGAGATCGGCGCAGAAGGTGGATGATTTCTGCATTTTTAACTGAGGTACCCGGCTCATCTCACTGGAACTGTTTAGGCAGTGGGCGTAGCCCACGGAGGGCGAGCAGAAGCAGGGTTGGGAGTCACCACACTCAGGAAGCGCACAGGGTTGGGGAGCACCCTCTCCTAGCCAAGGGAGGCCGTGAGGGGCTGTGCTGTGAAGAATGGGGTGCATTCCAGCCCAGATACTATGCTTTTCCCATGGTCTTTGCAACCCACAGACCAGGAAATTCCCTTAGGTGCCTACGCCACCAGGGTCCTGTGTTTCAAGCACAAAACTGGGTGGCTATTTGGGCAGACACCAAGCTAGCTGTAGGAGTATGTTTCCATACCCTACTGGTGCCTGGAATGCTGGTGAGACAGAACCCTTCACTCCCCTGGAAAGGAGGCTGAAGCCAAGGAGCCAAGTGGTCTAACTAAGCGGTTCCCACCCCCACAGAGCCCAGCAAGCTAAGATCCACTGGTTTGAAATTCTCGCTGCCAGCACAGCAATTTGAAGTCAACCTGGGATGTTCTAGCTTGGTTGGGGAAGGGCGTCTGCCGTTACAGAGGCTTGACTAGGGAAAACAAAGCCACCAGTAAGTTCGAACTGGACAGGGCACACTGCCTCTCTAGATTCCTCCTCCCCAGGCAGAGCATCTATAAAAGAAACACAGCAGCCCCAGTCAGGAGCTTATAGATAAAACTCCCATCTCCCTGGGACAGAGCACCTGGGGGAAGAGGCAGCTTTGGTACAGCTTCATCAGACTTAAATGTTCCTGCCTGCCAGGTCTGAAAAGAACAGAACTCCCAGCACAGTGCTCCAGCTGTGCTAAGAGACAGATTGTCTCCTCAAGTGGGTCCCTGACCCCCATACCTCCTGACTGGGAGATAACTCCCAGCAGGGATCGACAGACACCTCATACAGGAGAACTCCCGCTGGCAACTGACAGGTGCCTCTCTGGGACGAAGCTTGCAGTAGAAGAAACAGGCAGCAGTCTTTACTGTTCTGCAAACAGAGTCTGCAGTGGACCTCCAGCAAACTCCAGTAGACCTGCAGCAGAGGGGCCTGTTAGAAGGAAAACTAACAGACAGGAGTAGCATCAGCATCAACAAAAAGGGTGTCCACACAGAAGCCCCATCTGAAGGTTACCAACATCAAAGACCAAAGGTAGATAAATCCACAAAGATGAGGACAGATTAACAAAATAGGCAGTAAGTAATAGCCTACCCACCGAAAAAAGCATACGACCAGATGGATTCACAGCCAAGTTTTACCAGAGGTACAAAGAGGAACTGTCACCATTCCTTCTGAAACCATTTCAGACAATAGAAGAAGAGGGACTCCTCCCTAACTCATTTTATAAGGCCAGCATCATCCTGATACCAGCAGAGACACAATAAAAAAAAAGATTTCTGGCCAGTATTCCTGATGAACATCTATGCAGAAATCCTGAATAAAATACTGGCATACCAAATCCGGCAGCACATCAAACAGCTTATCCAATATGAGCAAGTCGGCTTCATCCCTGTGATGCAAGGCTGGTGCAACATGCGAAAATTAATAAACATAATCCATCACATAAACAGAACCAATGACAAAAACCACATGAATATCTTAGATGCAGAAAAGGCCTTCAATGAACTTTAACACCTCTTCATGCTAAAAACTCTCGATAAACTAGGTATTGATGGAATGTATGTCAAAATAATAAGAGCTATTTATGATAAACTAACAGCCAGTATCATACTGAATAGGCAAAAGTTGGAAGCATTCTCTTTGAAAACCAGCACAAGACAAGGATGCACTCTCTCACCACTCCTATTCAACATCGTATTGAAAGTTCTAGCCAGGGCAATCAGGCAAGAGAAAGAAAGAAAGGAGGGCGGGGTGTGGTGGCTCACGCCTGTAATCCCAGCACTTTGGGGCCAAGGCAGGTAGATCACCTGAGGACAGGAGTTTGAGACCAGCCTAGCCAATATGAAATCCCATCTCTACTAAAAATACAAAAATTAGCCAGGCATGGTGGCGGGCGCCTGTAATCTCAGCTAGTCAGGAGGTTGAGGGGGGAGGATTGCTGAAAGCGGGGAGGTAGAGGTTGCAGTTAAATCGCACCTCTGCACTCCATCGTGGGCTGACAACAGTGGGACTCCATCTCAAAAAAAAAAAAAAAAGAGAGAGAGAAAAGAAAGAATATTCAAATAGGAAGAGGGGAAGTCAAACTGTCTCTGTTTGCAGATGACATGATTGTATATTTAGAAAACCCTATCATCTCAGCCCCAAGTTGTTGATAAGCAACTTCAACAAAGTCTCAGGATACAAAATCAATGTGCAAAATTCACAAGTATTACTATACACTAATAATAGACAAACAGACCCAAATCATGAGTGAACTCCCATTCACAATGGTTACAAAGAGAATAAAATACCTTGGAATACAACTTACAAGGTATATTAAGGACGTCTTCTAGGAGAACTACAAACCACTGCTCAAAGAAATAAGAGAGGACATTAGCAAATGGCAAAACATTTCCTGCTTATGGATGGGAAGAATCAATATCGTGAAAATGGTCATACTGCCCATAGTAATCTGTAGATTCAATGTTATCCCCATCCAGCTACTGTTGACTTCTTCACAGAATTAGAGAAAACTAATTTAAATTTTATATGGAACCAAAAAAGAGTCAGAATAGACAAGACAATCCTAAGCAAAAAGAACAAAGCTGGAGGCATTATGCTACCAAACTTCAAACTATACTACAAGGCTACAGTAACCAAAACAGCATGGTACTGGTACCAAAACAGTTATATAGACCAATGGAAGAGAACAGAGGCCTCAGAAATCATACCACACATCTACAACCATCTGATCTTTGATAAGCCTGACAAAAACTATCAATGGGGAAAAGATTCCCTATTTAATAAATGGTGTTGGGAACAGTGGCTAGCCATATGCAGAAAGCTGAAACTGAATCCCTTCCTTACATCTTATACAAAAACTAACACAAGATGGATTAAAGACTTAAATGTAAAATCTAACACCATAAAATCCCTAGAAGAAAACCTAGGCAATACCATTCAGGACATAGGCATGAGCAAAGACTTCATGACTAAGACACCAAAAGCAATGGCAAGAAAAGCCAAAACTGACAAATGGGATCTAATTAAACTAAAGAGCTTCTGCACAGCAAAAGAAACTATCATCAGAGCAAACAGGCAACCTACAGAATGGGAGAAAATTTTTTCAATCTATCTATCTGACAAAGGGTTAATGTCTAGAATCTACAAAGGACTTAAACAAATATACAAGAAAAAAAATCTCCATCAAAAAGTGCGTGAAGGATATGAACAGACACTTCTCAAAAGAAGACATTTATGTGGCCAACAAACATTAAAAAAAAGCTTGTCATCACTGGGTATTAGAAAAATGCAAAGCGAAACCACAATGAGATACTATCTCACGTCAGTTAGAATGACGATCATTAGAAAGTCAGGAAACATGCTGGAGAGGATGTGGAGAAATATGAACGCTTTTACACTGTTGGTGGGAGTGTAAATTAGTTCAACCATTGTGGAAGACAGTGTGGTGATTCCTCAGGGATCTAAAACCAGAAATACCATTTGACTCACCAATACCATCACTGGGTATATACCCAAAGGCTTGGAAATAATTCGATTGTAAAGACACATGCACAGATATGTTTATTGCAGCACTATTCACAATAGCAAAGACTTGGAACCAACCCAAATGCCCATCAGTGATAGACCAAATAAAGAAAGTGTGGTGCATATACACCATGCACTACTATGCAACCATAAAAAAGGATGAGTTCATGTCCTTTGCAGGGACATGGATGAAGCTGGAAACCATCATTCTCAGCAAACTAACACAGGAACAGAAAACCAAACACCGCATGTTCTTTCTCATAAGTGGGAGTTGAAGAATGAGAACACATGGACACAGGGAGGGGAATATCACACACCAGGGCCTGTCAGGGGGTTGGGGGCTAGGGGAGGGATAACATTAAGAGAAATACCTAATGTAGATAATGGGTTGATGAGGGTAGCAAACCACCGTGGCATGTGTATACCTATGTAACAAACCTGTACGTTCTGCACATGTATCCCAGAACCAAAAATATAATAAGAACTTTAAAAACTCTAGGAAAAAAAAAAAGATATGAAACCTAAATATAGGATCTTGCTATTTTAAATAATTAAAGCCTAAAAAACCCACTATTGAAAATCCCCCAGTGAGCCAAATTTATATGTGATTACTGCAACCTTAATGTTTCTGCTCCTTTAGGAATTTTGTTAAAAACAGATTGCCAAGTTACAACATGTGGCAGAAGAAACCTTATTGAGCCCTCAGCACAGAAAGTCGCCAAACTCTGTTACACAGTCTATGCTCTTTGAGGAAAACTGAAGGAGAACGTATCCAGAGTAAAGAAAAAATAATAGACAAAATCTTGAGAAATATCTTCCAATGGATATGACAGGAGGCAGGGAAATGCTGGCGTGAAGAGAGTGGTTCTCCAGCAAAGGCAGCACCCACAACCCTGGGCTTGCATTCCTAAATGAGAACTTTACATCTCTGGTTTTCTGCCCAAATGTTACTTTTTCCAAAACCACCCTGGCCCACCATGCCCCCATCCTGTACCCATAAAAAACCCAAACTCCACCAGCAGAGGAACAAGAGCAGCATGGCAGAGAAAGAGAAGGAAGAAGCATCTGAACATTCAGGAGGCCACTGGATGGTTGGAGGGGAGTTTGGCCAGGGATAGCCAGGCCCCAGGGGAAGATTATCTTCCCACTCTTCTCCCTTTCCAGCTCCCCATCCCACTGAGAGCCACTTTCATCACTCAGGAAAACCTCCACGTGTGCCATCCTTTAAGTCCATGTGACCTAATTTGTCCTGAACATGGGACAAGGACACAGTTACCAAGAGGAAAGGGTGTAATAGGCTGTCACCCTGACTCTCCACTGAGCTGGTTAACACGTAGCCATCTAGAGATGGCAACTGCTACAAGAGCACTAATTGTAACACACCACTAGAAGCTGCCATGGGGCTGGAGCCCAAAAGTCCTCGCCCCAGCACTCTCTCATTCTGACAATTAATTTGAAAATTTTTTTCCTGAAAAGAATGGACCTTCTCCCAGTTAAAAAGAATATGAATATATATATATATATATATATATATATATATATATATATATATATAAAATCAAAATGCCACAGAAAGAAATAGAAAACTTGAATGGATCTGTAAATGTAAAAAACATTTAGTCATTATTTTAAAATCTAAATACAAACATCAACATATTACAGGTAGTTAGGTATGAGTGGGACAGGAGAGGGCTCTACCCTCAGCCACTAGAAATGCCAGGTTCAACAATTATCACATTGCCTGTCTAAAAATGATAAGTCAGCAGTGGTAGGGAGAGGCCATTTCCTGATGGTCCACACCTTTTAACATCAAAATGTTAATATAGGCCCCAAGGAGAAGCAACTTCCTGGGCATGCATGGTAAGGCACAAAAATAGTGAAGTGTAGTCTTCTGGGGGCACATTCCACCCTAAGGGAAGAATGTCTTAGATGAGCATGCTTCTAACTCCCTAAACACACTGCACGTGCTCATTTCCAAAGAGTAAGGAAGGCACTGGGCATGCAGAAAGCCCACCCTAAGGGAAGAATTATGGGAAAGAGGCAAGCTTATCAAAGTCCTAGGATCATGGTTATATGGGGCACTCGACCTTCTCTGTTTAACTTTCCTGTGCCTACTTGGGTCTTTTCCAAGCTCATCTTCCTTTCTTTTCTGTTCTAAGGCCTTTTAAAATAAACTCGCATTCCTGTTCTAGAACTTTCCTGTGTCCCTTTTTTTTGGTTTATGCCTCTCAGTCAAGTTCTTTCTTCTAAGGACGCAAGGACCAAAGTTGCTATAGACCCTTAAGGCTAGGCCACCAGTAACTTGGGGTAACTTGAATCTCTTCTGCCATTAACAAACACACACCAGGCTTAAAATGTTGTGCAGGCTTCTTATCCTGACAACATTCAAGAAGCAGGTAGTCTCCATTTTATGTAAAATATTTCGAGCATAAAAAGTGTTTAAGTGGTGTGTACATGGGTATTTGTTGTACTTTTGCTTTTTTGTACATTTGGAATACTTTCCTATTTAAAGTTTTAAAAAATAAAGTGTATAAACAAACGGCGAGGAGCTTCTCAGGGAAGAGATTAGTTATGCAAGGCCAGAGAAGGAGGCAAGAAAGCATAGGAATGAGTGAAGGAGATGGAAGAAATGAACATAGGCGGACTTTGGAGTCAGAGAATGGAGCTAGAAACTGAGGAGAGATTATTTTAGGAATGGCTTCAAGGATCATTTACATTCCAAAGAAAACTATTCACAACTTAATCTCTGCTGCCAAATCCAATCATCCTCCCTAGCAATTGTTTATTGTTCCTTAATAGAATTCCTCTTCTACCTGCTCTCATAACCTGTTTACCAGAATCCAAGGCCCATTCTTTCTGTAACTTCAAGATGGCATATAAGTTTCTATACCTCATTGGGAAGCTGGGTCTTCATTCTGAAGGCTCCTGTGTGAACACATTAAATAAATTTGTATGCCTTTTCTCCTATATATCAATCTGCCTTATGTCAGTGATTTTCAACAAACCTTTAGGGAACTAAGAGTCTTGACCCCCACAGATGCGCTACCATGTTAAGAGTGTCCTAAACACCATCCACAAGGAGGCCAAGCTTTATTTAAGTTGCATATGTATATTCACATTCCTCAATAGTATCTGACCACCCAGAGAAAAGAACCATCAGCATACAAGAGGCCAGATCAAATTGGCCAGATCAAAGCATATAAAAACAGAATGGTTTGCCTTTTGACCACAGTCAAAATCACAGAAGCTTACCTGGTCTTATACATTTACAAAGGAAGACAAAACTTGCAAAAAATGTAAATCCTCAAGCTTATGGTTATTCCTCCTCAAGACCTGAAGAACCTGGTGAGCCAACTTTTTCAAATGTTATGATTTAGGTTTCCCTTCTACCAGCAGCCAGAGCTCTAGCGCTCCCAATAGTCAGCCTTTAAATACATGAGAGAAAAAAGAATGTGCCGAGAGAATGTTTTTGTTGGACCTCCTTGAGGGCAGGAATTCTGTAAATGTTTAATGTCATAAACCCCTAATGAATGAAATAAAATCACTTCAAATCAACTTTTCAGTGTAGTCACTGCTCTTCTGGGTATGGAAGCCAAGGGTATGCCTGAAAGATGATGGGCTGGGTTCATTACATCTTGGCATCAAGTGAGACTAGCCTCCAGAAAATAAGCCCTTAGAATCCTATGTTCCATCTTTGCTAATAAAATAAGCCTGTTACAGAGTGTTAGACCTTCATTAGAGAGTAGGAGGAAGAGATGGACCATTTCGGGAAAACAGTTACTTCAGAATTTTAAAAAAAGCAACAGATAGTATAACTTAGCAGTATTCAAAACCTAAAAAGATTAGCTTAGCTGTTTTCAAATGGCAAGAAAAAATGGCATGCATGCAAAGCATATCTAAAGTGCTGTAACTACAACAAAATGAAATTCTCTGGGCAGCGATTATATAACTTACCTAGACTTGCCTTGAACTGGTGCAGTGAAAATTGCGTAAACAAAAACCGGCTGTATGAGCATCAGCTATTGTGTTATGATTTTACCCCACTAATTTATTCTCCCTGGTCCTGACCTGGATGATAGCAGCTAATAATAGCTTAAAAAAAAAAAAAAAGCACCTTACCGTTTTAGGTATTTCTTGTCTTTTGGATTTCATTCCGATGATTTCACAAGGAGCTGCATTGGTCATGAACTACTTGCACTTTATTATACCTACAACAATTTTTAAGCAGAAAAAAAAAATTGCTCGTGGGAATTCTAATCCTTCCATTATAGAAATAATTAGGCTCTTTTATTTGCAAGAGGAAAATCTTTTCAGAATGTAGAAAAACTACCAAATGGCAAAAGACAAAGACAAGATATAACAGACCCTGGTTATTAAAATTGCAGTAGTGATTTGTATTGAAACATGCAAAGGAACTTTGTTGTAATTCTTTGGCATAACTGGTGTATTAGTCCACTTGTGTTGCTATAAATAAATACTGCAGGCCGGGTAATGTATAAAGAAAAGAGGTTGAAATGGCTCATGGTTGTGCAGGCTGCACAGGAAGCATGGTGCTGCCATCAGCTCCTGGCAAGGCCTCAGGAGGTGTACAATAATGGCAGAAGGCAAGGGGAGCATCATGTCACATGGTGAGAATGAGAGCAAGAGAGAGAGAAGTGAGGTGCCATACTCTTACAACCAGATTTCACATGAACTCACTGAGCAAGAACTCACTCATCACCAAAGGGATGGCCTTAAGCCATTCATGAAGGACCCATCCCCATGATCAAATCACCTCCCACCAGGCCCCACCTTCAACATTGGGAATCACATTTCACCATGAGATTTGGAGGGAGGGGAGAAACATCCAATCCATACCGACAAGTCATTTAAAAACTGCTAGACACATAGATATGCACCCACAGAATTATATACATTGTTGTTGTTTTGCTGTAAATACAAATAAGGAAATGTAAATTCCAAAACGTGCTTTGTGGCCCTTTATCACTTCACCCTCCTAATACTTAAAAAGAAGGGGAAAGCCTGCCGCAGTTTCTTTTTTACCACAGAGCTCTCTGTTTCATCATCAAATACAATGAATGCATAGGTCATTTTCTGAGATGTCTGACACAATTAGAGTCCTAGCTATTAACGGAAGTGAAATCTGCTTGTAACCATTGTAGAAATTTGCATTGTCAGTGGGGCCATATGAAGACCTTTAAAATTTTGTGTTTCGTCATTCAAAAGACAATTTTGCTGTTTGAATCAATATATACATGTGTATTGAAATGATTGTAGAATACCAAATAAGTTTGTTAGAGCTATATGTCTCTTTTTGTTGCCCCTGATATGCTGTGCCTTAGTCATACACCTAGCTTACCTATTGGGTAAACCAGAACTATAAGTCTTCATACTGACTCTATGGTTTTCTTTGTTTGTTTGTTTGT
The DNA here is from genome assembly GCF_048565385.1 of Saimiri boliviensis. Lineage (NCBI taxonomy): Eukaryota > Metazoa > Chordata > Mammalia > Primates > Cebidae > Saimiri > Saimiri boliviensis. The sequence continues at coordinate 134,569,966 of NC_133470.1, forward strand.
TTGTTTGTTTGTTTGATTTTCTTCCTACCCTAGTAATGATTGTTTTGGATTTATATCCTAGGGTGTCTCTAAACTTTCCAACTTAACCAACATGGCTATTATGTTGATTCCAAAATTGACAATCTGGCAGCAGCAAAAGCTCAGAGTGGAATTTGTCCTGCATACTTTTGGGTTCTTTCTTTAAAAAAGATGCTTCTGAAAACAAGAAATATGGGTAATAGGGGAACAGAGCACCCTATTTATTTATCATTCATCAATAAATTTATTCACTTAACAAATTAAGTGCCTATTAATGTGCTATGTATTCTCTCAGGCAATGAAAAAAAGTAGAGATGAAAAAGACACACTTCTAAAGAAGTTTTCAATCCACTTTGGAAACATGATGATCTTGTGGGGCATAGCCCTCATTTAGTGGCACAGAAAGGAAATTCCACTGGGAAGGACGAGAGCAGAAAGGGTTTTTCCACTGCCTTACCAAATGTGACTATTACATTTCCTTACCTGGGAAATATAATCACATTGTAAGCTTATATGCCAGAGGATGCTGTTGCCTTCTTTTGAATTTGCCCGTGGTGCCTAGAAATATAGCACCTGTGTGAATATTATGTGTGTGGTATTTTGGAGTTAACTACTAATTGTCACAAAGCGATTATATCTGCATAATGCCTTTGTTCTTTATGCATATTTTAAGAACATTTAACTTCATTTTATCAAGTGAAATTGCTTTCTATAATTTTGGCTTATGATATATTCAGTACAATTAATATAAGCTTAATATGAGAATAAATTTAATTACAATAATTAAAATTAATGTAAGATGAATATATAAATACAATCATATATTTCTCTAGTTTTTACATTTAAAGCTCACATTTTTGGGAGCCAAAAATCAAGGTAAACCATTCCATACTTAAAATCAGTCTTCAAAAAAGAGGGGACATAAATAGCAGGATGAAGACAGAGGCTTTCAACTGTGAGTTAGTTAAGAGCAAAGTATACGGCTTACTCATCTTCTGCACCCTAGCTTCTTGCATAGAGCCTGCCTAGTATGTGTTCCACAAATTTTCGGGAAAGAAAGAAGAATGAGAGATTTCTGAAAAACAGCTAAAAAGTAAGCCCTCTGAAGTTGTTGCAATCCCCAAGTGAAAGGGCAAAGAAGCATTTGGGGCATTGGATAACATATGCAAAGTTTTGGAAGTGTGAAACAGCAAGGTGCATTTAGCTGTAGGATGGGAGTTCCGCGGATCTGGAGAATGTAATGTGCAGAGGAAACAGCTAAGTATAAGGCTGAGGAGAGAGACAGAAAACAGACAAAAAGCATTTTTTATTTTATTCTGAACTCAATGGGCAGCCACTACCAAATTTTAAGCTAGGACAGTAAGATGATAAAATTTATATTTTTAAAGCATCAATTGCTTGTAGTGAGGAAGATGGATTGGAACTGGTGACAAACTGAAGGCAGGTGGACTACTTTAGAAAGCTATGGCAATAATTCTGTCATAATTTTCAAAAAATAATTTTGAAAAAATATTTCTCAAAAAATTGTTTTTCAAAATAATTTTGAAAAATGAGTGTTTTTTGAAAATTATTATTTCCTAAACCTGTTGTCACTTTCCTTCTTTTAGTCCTCCTTCCGGTTTGCCATTTATACTCGTCCTTACCTGACATCATTTTCCATCTGCCATGTTTCTTAGATAGCTACTGTTTCTTCACCTCTCTCTCCACAATCCCCGACTTTGTATCAAAGTAGAAATAAGAAGGAAATGGTGCATGTAGAGGAAGGAAAGGATTCAAACCTAGATCTATCTGTACTCTTACTATGTCATACTACCTCTCCACCAAGGTGTAGTATTGGTTAATAATATTTTTTAAAAATCCAAAGTCTAGGAAATATTCACATCATTTAATCTACTTCAAAAATTATGTATTTTTATTATTTGATTTTCTTCAAGTTTATAATTTAAGGGGAGGGGTTAAGAGAGGCATGCTATAATTTTCTATTTAATTTAGTGCTTTTCATTTTAGCCAGAAGCACTTTTCTTCAGAGAGGAATCCACAAGTCCTAAGTACACAAAACACCCACAGCTCACTTCTGAAAAAAAGTGGCCCCAAGTTGTTCTTTCTGCAGAGAAAAGACCGTTGTCCCCTGAGGTGGCTTTGCATGCAACTCTGCCCAAGAGGAATGGTCCCTATCAGATGACTGTAGACTAAGTGAGAGAAAAAAACAGAAGCATTCAGAAGAGACTGGTGCCCAAAATAGATCCTCAATGATGATAACCTATTTTGCCAATTTTCTGTGAGATCTATGGTATGTTCCAGGCAAGACAGTTTCTGAGATGCAGAGTTATTTCATGGTGCAGTCACACGGAGTAATCAGAGAGATAGTCATTTGTTCTATCTCATTTCCCTTCCCCTGTGTATAGCTAGAAAAAGCCCACCACTGAAGGCAATCTGTGTCTATTCCTTGCTATCCTAATCTTTCCGTATAGTTTATATGTACCGTCACACCCAGCTGTGAAGATCATACGGATATTATCTCAACTTTATAGATAGGTGAACGGTGACTGAGAGACACTTCTGTCCAATTGCAACTAGTGCTGGGTTGGGAGTCAGAAGTCTCTGAATATAAGTCATAGTCTCAACCTTAGATCATTTAATCTCACTTTGTCTCTATTTGTCATCTTTGAAATGGGAATATTAATGGTTCTTTTCTCATAAGTTTGTTGTAATACACATCAAGTGCCAGGAATGTTGTTTGCTGACACGTGATAAGTGCTTAATAAATGCCAGCTATTATTTTGGAAGTTGTAAATACATGAATTACCCACCCTCAAACATCTCATAAGATATGGAACCAGAATTATTTCTATTGTTTCTTGTTTAACTCCCCCCCCCACCCCCGCAAACCATAGTGTTAATATCACGGTAATCCTTTGTCATGGGAGTACTGAAGAGCATTCAGAGTATTTGTGATAATGTTAAAATAAGTATAATTCAACTGTATCTATCCCCACAACAATAAAATGAACTGGAGATAGGCTATAGAATAACAATATAAGAACATTACAAAAATCACTGGTTGATAGAAGGTATTTCAGAGAAAGTTGGAATGTTCAATATACGTGCCTAATTTCTGAGCATAAAGTCTTAGAAAGTAAGCTAATTAATTTCTATCTCTCGCTTATCATTTAAAAAATACCTAGGTCTGTCTCAGGCTGACATTTCTAAAACAAGTTTATTACCATAATGCATGGTACAATCTTTAATTAGTATTTTATATTTCTGTGTAAATATCAATCAACAGAGTGGTTACAATTTAAGAAATAAATAAATGTGCCATCTCCATATAATGGAATATTATCCAGCCATAAAAAAGAATGAAATATGGATACACTTCAACATAAGTAAACCTTAAAAGCATTATGCTAAGTGAAATAACCCAATCACAAACGACCACGTTTTATGACTCCATTTATATGAAAAGCACATAAGGGGATAATTTACAGAGATAGAAAGTAGAATAGAGGCTTTCTAGAGCTGGGAGTGAGGGTAAGCAGTGATGCTCATGGCTATAAGATTTCTTTCTGGGTTGATGAAAATGTTCAGCTCATAAATTGTGGTGATCACTGTGAATATACTAAAACCACTGAATTGTATACTTTAAAGGGATGAAACGGATGGTATATGAATGACATCTCAATAAAGATGTTTTACAAATTATAGATAACACTTATTTTATCAGTTATTGACTGATGACATAATGCTGCCTTGAAAATAACACCCAGGCTTCATAATTTACAGCATAGGCATTTATTTCTTGCCACTGAGTGGGCAGTTTGCTGGAGTGGCTCTGCATTAGGCTTCAGGTCAAGTTTAGGTCTGTATTACACTTATTAGGCTCAATAGTAAGCAGCTATCTGGAGTATGTTTTTCTTGCTACAGAAATTAGAAGGTCCCAGGAGGCTAAATAGGAACCTAGAATTCTTCTTAAGGCTAGTTCCAGTACCAGGACACTGTCCCTTTCAGTTACATTCCATTAGCCAAAGCAAGTTACTGGCCTGGTATGGCATTTACGAGTTGAGGAAATATTCTTTCATGAAGATAAGGAAAACGAATGAATATTTTTTGAAAATTAAATGAATCTACCACATCATTTTTTTTGTAATGAAACCCAATGTAGTTATACATGATGTGTGTGTTTTCACATGTATTTTTGTATACATATATACTTGACATGTATTTTCCCATTACAACGAACTTATAAGCAATAAATACACACATGCACACATACAGACATACACAGTGCCTGCCTATATGGCTTCATAAACAACAAAATAAAATAAAGAAATGGAGACTTCACTGAAAACAACAACAAGGACAACATTGTCGCTCTCCATTGCTTTATTAGTAAAGAAGGTATATTGCCAAAAAGCTGTCCAGAAAATGTTCTCTGATCACTGCAATATTATGCAATTGAAATACAGATCATCATCAACTAAAACAACAAAATGGAGCCAATGTGCCTTGCAGTGTTGCAGGTGGTCCTGGGTGTTGGAAATTTTTAGAGTTCTACACAGTGGTGGGGCCTTAAGGCCTACCAGAGAGGCAGGTGGCATGTGGGGACTGGCCCAATGAGAAGCCAAACATGATATTGTTCTGATTTGCAAAACTAGCTCCACAACTGTATTTGCTTTGCGATTTCAAAGCCATTCAGTGGGGTCAGAAGAAGCCAGAGCTTCAAGCCAATCTCAGTCTTTCCAAACAAAACAGTCAATCAAAATCCAAACCTTATTTCAACTTCAAAATTTATATTTGTAACTAATTCAGGGAACTCCTATTTCCCTTTCAAAATGCCTGTATTTGTGCCCAAAAAAATCTAGTGCTCAAAGTCTCAGGTTTAAGTTTTCTAGTTTGGTTTGAACATGACGCATCCATGAATGATACTAAGGAAGTTACCATTGCTTATTTCCAAACCTCCCTGAACCGGTGCTGATTCAGCTAATGGCAACTTATACATTGAGGGCAAAGTTGCCTTCTTTCAACAGCACAGACTTTACGCAAATGGCCTTAAAGCTATCAAGTCTGAAAGATTTTTTTTAAAAAGTTCTCTCGCCGGGCGCGGTGGCTCAAGCCTGTAATCCCAGCACTTTGGGAGGCCAAGGCGGGTGGATCACGAGGTCAAGGGATCGAGACCATCCTGGTCAACATGGTGAAACCCCGTCTCTACTAAAAATACAAAACATTAGCTGGGCATGGTGGCGCATGCCTGTGATCCCAGCTACTCAGGAGGCTGAGGCAGGAGAATTGCCTGAACCCAGGAGGCGGAGGTTGCGGTGAGCCGAGATCGCGCCATTGCACTCCAGCCTGGGCAACAAGAGCGAAACTCTGTCTCAAAAAAAAAAAAAAAAAAAAAAAAAAAAAAGAAAAAGTTCTCTCTCCAGCTATGTGACACTAGACAGGTTATAGATTTCTGAGCAGTTTGCTGTCCAAATGCTAAGTGGTGATATGTTGTCCAATCCTACAGCTGGGTGGCTTACAAAATAAGAAACTGTCCTTTAACAGTGTGGTAGAAATTCATCTCTGCCTCTGCTGAGTCCCAAGAGAACAGTTGTCTAGATATAATTATATACAATTGGGCACATTCAGTGGCTTCATTCAGGAGAGACCCAGCTCTGATCTTTGCTGGCTTTTCAATGACTCCTGAACCATGAAGGAGGTGGTCATTCCAGGTCAGGGTTTATTATGGAAACAGAGAGTTTGAAGGGACTGACATTGGAGCTGACAGCAAGGCAGTTGACTTGTGGAGGAAGGACTTCATCCATGGAAGCCTGCATGTCTGGAATGCAGAGAACTTACCTGAATGGTTTATTACACTACTCAAAGTGAAAGAGACTTTCATTTCCTTAAATATTCAGTGTAAGCTGTTCAGAAATTCTATTCTGTACTTTACAGGGATACACTAAGGAAAAGATCGTGAATTCTAATAAAATCAAGGGGAAGATACTTGAGCTTTTACAAAGCAGCATTACTTTACTAGACTGGATGTTTATGCAATTCACTCTAGACCTAGATAATGTATTGCTAATATATTGAACTGCCGGATTATGTTCAACCATAAAGATAACTTCTGTGGTACCCCTTACTCCTTGTAAGAAACATTATTATATGCCAAGGCACCAAGATAACATAACAGGAAAACATGGAGTTTTTAATACAATTTTAAAGTAGGATAGTCTGTGTATTGTGATAAAGGACGAGCACATAAACTGTTGAAAAATTCATACATTCATGTTATCACCTTTCTGCAACCTCCACGAGTTTAAAAATACTGTTCACGAAGGTAAATTAAAATTCTAAAATGCAGTCCTAAGGGGAAGGTGATTTTTAATTTTTTTTAGCCAAAAATTAAAAACAAAAAACTTCTGCTCCGTGAAAGATGATATCAAAAGAATGAGAAGACCAGACACAAACTGGGAGAAAATATTTGCAGAAGATACATCTGAAAAAGAACTGTTACCCAAACTTACAAAGGACTGTTAAAACTCAACAATAAGAAAATGAGCAATGCAATTAAAACATGGGCAAAGTCCTTAACAGACATCTTATCGAAGAAGATATAAAGTTGGCAGTTGGCACACAAAAAGATATTCAACAACAGATGTCATTAGGGAATTCCAAATTAAAACAACCACAACATACCTAATTAGCACAATGACAACACTAAACGGTGGTGAGAATGTAAAGCAACAGGAACTCTTTCATCGCTGATGGAGAGGCAAAATGGTACAGTCACTTTGTAACATAGTTTAGCAGTTTGTTACAAAACTAAACATGCTCTACCATAAGATCCAGCAGTCACACTCCTTGATATTTACCCAAATCAATAAAAATCTTATGAACACGCAAAAACCTGCACAAGGATATTTGTAGTAGTTTTATTCATAATTGCCAAAACTGGGAAGCAACCACAAGGTTCTTCAGTAGGTGAATGGATAAACTGTGGTACATTCAGACAATGGTAAATTATGCAGTGCTAAAATAAAGCAAGCTAGCAAACCATAAAAATACATGGAGGAAAGTCAAATACAGATTCCTAAATTGAAAGGAGTCAATCTGCTGAGGCTATATACTATATAAGTTCAATTGATGTGACATTCTAGAAAAGGCAAGAACTATAGACAGTAAAAAGATGAGTGGTTGTCAGGAGTTAGGAGGAGGGGAAGAATGAATAAGTGGAGCACAGAGGAGTTACAGAGCAGAGTTCTACTCTGTATGATACTGTAATAGTGGATGCATGTCATTATACATTTGTTTAAACCCATAGAATGTACAACACCAAATGTGAACCTTAACGTAATCTCTGGACTTTGGGTGAAAATAATGTGTTGATGTAGGTTCATCAATTGTAACAAATGTACCACTGTGATGGGAGATTTCCATAATGGGGGAGTCTGTGCTTAGGTAAGGACAAAGAGTACATGGGAACCTTCTGTACTTTTGACTCAATTTTGCTGTGATCTGGAAAGTGTTCCTAAAAATAACATTAGTAAAAATATATATACATACAGGTGCAAAAACATATATGCAGGCACATGCACACACAAAAACACATACCTATAGCAATCCAATCCCTGTTTACTTACTACCTAGCTTACAAAATTAACATAGATTAAATATTAAAGCTCCAGGCTATGTCCTACCCCAACCTCACTTCCCCTAGTCCCATCCTTCTCCATGAAGTAACTACTATACTGGCTTTTCTCATTCCAATGCATTTTATCACATATGTTTGTATTCATAATTAATACGTTTAATTTTGTATATTTTTAAATTTAATAGAAATGAAATTCTTTAGGTAATCCTCTGAGATTTTTGTTTGGTTGTGTTTTTCTTTTTACTTGATCTTACAGTAATATGGTCCTTCCATGTTATTGCCTGTAGCTATGGATCATTCTTTTTACAGCTCTTGACTATTCCATTCTATGACATGTCACAATGTGGTGTTCCTTTCTCTTCTCCTGTTTTAGTGCATATAATTGCTTCCTGTTTCTTTTCTTCTTTCTTCTTCTTTTACTACTGCAAACATTGCTTTACCTGTCTTCTTATGAATGGGTATAAGAGATTTCTCTAGGGAACATTCACAAAACATGGAAATAGAATTGCCTAGCCCTAGGGAGTGTGTGTGTGTGTGTGTGTGTGTGTGTGTGTGTATGTGTACATATAAGTATAAAGATATATGTGGATATAGAAGTGTAAAGATACATACATATATATATATTTACAAAACAATGCCAAATTGCTTCTCAAAGTTTTTGTGCCATTAAAAAAAAATATTTTCAGCTTTTATTTTAAATTCAGGGGATACGTGTCCATGTTTGTTACTGGGTATATTGCATGATGCTGAGGTTTGGGGTATGATGGATTCCATCATTCAAGTACTGAGCATAGCACCTAATAATTTTTCAACTCTTCCTGCTCCTTCTTCCCCGCTTCCAGTTGTTTCCAGTGTCTATTGTTGCCATCTTTATGTCCATGAGTACCTATTGTTTAGCTGCCATTTGTAAGTGAAAACATGTGATATTTGCTTTTCCATTCCAATGTTAATTTGCTTAGGATAATGGCTACCAGTTGCATCCATGTTGCTGCAAAAGATATGATTTCATTCATTTTTATGGCTCCATAGTATTCCATGGAGTGTATGTACCACATTTTCTTTATCTAATTCATAGTTGATGGGTACCTAGGTTGATTCCATGTCTTTGTTACTGTGAATAGTGCTGTAATCAACATACATGTGTCTTTTTGGTAGAATGATTTATTTTATTTTGGATATATACCTAGTAATGGGATTACTGGATCAAATGGTAGCTCTGTTTTAAGTTCTTTGGGAAACCTCCAAACTGCTTTCCAGAGTGGCTGAACTAATTTACATTCCCACCAACAATGTATAAGTGCTCCCTTTTCTCCACAGCCTCACCAGTATCTGTTGTTTATTGACTTTTTAATAGCCGTTCTGATGGGTGTGAGATGGTATCTCATTGTGGCTTTCATTTGGATTTCTCTGATGATTAATGATGTGGAGCATATTTTCATATGCTTGTTGACCTCTTTGATGTATTATTTTGAGAAATGTCTGTTCATATTTTTTCCCCCTTTTTAATGAGGTTACTTGATTTTTGCCTGTTGAACTCTTTAAGTTTCTTATAGATTCTGGATATTAGACCCTTCTCAGATGCAGAGTTTGTGAATATTTTCTCCCAGTCTGTAGCTTGTCTGTTTACTCTGTTGGTAGTTTCTTCTGCTGAGTAGAAGCTCTTTAATTAGGTGCCACGTGTCAATTTTTGTTTTTATTGCAGTTGTTTTTGAGAATGTAGTAGTAAATTCTATCTCAAGAACAATGTCCAGGATGGTGTTTCCTACATGTTCTTCTAGAATTCTTACAGTTTAAGGTCTTACATTTAAATGTTTAATCCATCTTGAGTACATTTTTATATGGTGAAAGGTAGGCATCCAGCTTCATTTTTCTGCATATTGAATAAGGAGTCCTTTCCACATTTCTTATTTTGGTTGACTTCGTCAAAGGTCAGGGTTCTGCAGGTATGCACCTTTATTTCTGGGTTCTCTCAGTCTGGTCTATTGGACTATGTGTCTGTTTTTGTACGTGTACCATGCTCTGTTGGTTACTGTAGTCTTACAGTATAGTTTGAAGTGGGGTAATGTGATGCCTCCAGTTTTGTGCTTTTTTGCTTAGGATTGCTTTTGCTATTCAGACTCTTTTTTGCTTTTATATGAATTTTTTATATGAATTTTTTCTAATTCTGTGAAAAAATGATGCTGGTAGGTTGATACAAATAGCATTGAATCTGTAGATTGCTTTGTAGAGTATGGCCATTTTAATGATATTGATTCTTCCAACCCATGAAGATGCAATGTTTTTCCATGTGTTTGTGTCATCTATGATGTCTTCTTTAAGCAGTGTTCTGTAGTTCTCCTAGAAGAGATCTTCCACCTTTTTGGTTAGATATATTACTACGTATTTTATTTTGTGTATAAATGGGATTGCATTCTTGATTTGGCTCTCAGCTCGAACATTATTGGTGTACAGAAATGCTACTGAATTTTGTGCATTGATTTTGTATCCTGAAACTTTACTGAAGCTGTTTGTCAGTTCCAAAAGCCTTTTGGTGGAGTCTAGGAATTTCTAGGTATAAAATTATATTGTCATTGAGGAGAGAGTTCTGGCTTTTTTCCATTCAGTGTGATATTGGTTGTAGGTTTGTCATAGATGGCTCTTACTATTTGAGTTACATTCTGTCAATCCCTAGTCTGTTGAGGGTTTTTATCATGAAGGGATGTTGGATTTTATCAAAAGCTTTTCCCACATCTACTGAGATTATCATGAGGTTTTTGCTTTTAATTCTCTTTATGTGACATTTATAAATACCACATTTATTGATTTCTGTATATTGAACTAATCTTCAATCCCAGGAATGAAGCCTACTTGATCATGGCAAATTAACATTTTAATATGCTACTGAATTTGGTTTGCTAGTATTTTGTTGAGGATTTTTGTGCCTAATGTTCATCAGGGATATTGGCCTGTGCCTTTTGTTTTCACCGTCTTTGCCAGGTTTTGCACAGTGATGCAGGCTTCGTAAAATGAGTTAGGGACAAGTCTCTTCTCTATTTTTTGAAATAGTTTCAGTACAATTGTGTACCACTTTTTACTCCTAAATATGGAAGTATATGAAAGCTCTGATTTCTTCATATCCTTAACAATATTCAATATCAGATATTTTCTTTTTTTATGAATCTGATAGGTTGTAAGTGTTATCACATTTAATTTGTGTTTTCCAGTTACTAATTAGGTTGCTGTTGCATTTTTCGTGCATTTATTTGGTCTTCTGTGCTCTTTTTCTATTAAACACTTTTAAAATCTCTTTGCTCATTTTAAAAATTAAATTACCCAATTCTTTTTCTATCTTCTATAAATTATGACTCCTCATTTCACTTTAGTTATTCTCAATTTTTGCATAGTCAAATTTATAAATTTTTTTCTTGTCAGTTGCATTGTTGCTGTCTTATTTAAGAAAACTTTACATATACCAAGGTCATAAATATATTCCTTTAAGTTATCTTATAAAAGTTTTCATATTTTTCTTTTTACATTTGCCTTTAATCAATATAAAACTAATTTTATATATAATATAGTTTTTTTCTGTATAATCAATTGTCCAGTAATAATTTGTTGAATATTTCATACTTTACTCATTGACCTCCAATACCAAGTCTGTAAGAAATAATTTCTATATACAAGATGGTCCATTTCTCAAAGTTTTACTATTTCATGGGACTCTTAGTCTATCTCTAAACAAATACTATACTATCTTATTGATTCTTGCCTTATTATGACCTTTATATCTGTTAATGCAAGACCTCTTCTACCCCTTGTTCTTTGTCATTAGTGTTTTGGTTATGGCTATCCTTTGTTCTTCTACATGAATCTTGGAATCAAATGCTTAAATTACACATACACATGTGCACACACACACCTTTTGAATTCTGATTTTTGTTGTATTAAATCTAAAATGAAATTTAGGAAGAAATGGCATATATATGATATTAGACCTTTCCACCCATATCCACTTATTTAAGCTTTTAATGCCTTCTAATTTCTTTTTTTTTTTTAATTGCATTTTAGGTTTTGGGTTACATGTGAAGAACATGCAAGATTGTTGCATAGGCACACACATGGCAGTGTGATTTGCTGCCTTCCTCCCCGTCACCTATATCTGGCATTGCTCCCCATGCTATCTTTCCCCAACTCCCCACCCACCTCTGTCCCTCCCCTATTCCCCCTGACAGACCCCAGTGTGTAGTGCTCCCCTCCCCGTGTCCATGTGTTCTCATTGTTCAACACCCGCCTATGAGTGAGAACATGCGGTGTTTGATTTTCTGTTCTTGTGTCAGTTTGCTGAGAATGATGGTTTCTAATTTCTAACTTAATTGAATTATAAAGAAATAATATGATCTACATAATACCTGTTCTGTGAAATTTAGGATCTGCTTTATGGTTTAGTACATGATCAATTTCTGTAAGTTTTTGTACGTAGTTGAAAATTACATATATTTTACAATTGCCGAGTCCATTACATCAAAATTTTTAATTATACTGTTCAAATACTTATTGATTTTTTTGCCAGCTTAAATATACTATTTTCATTTGATTAGTATTTGCCTAATATATCTTTTCTCATTTATTAATTTTGGCCTTCTCATACCATTTTGTTTCTCATATGTCTTTTTAACTATCATATAGGTACATTTTATTTTGTATGCTTCTGACAATCATTGTCTTTTAGCTGAATCTTTTCATTCATTTAAATTTATACTGATCACAGGTATAATAAGGATTTATTTCTACCACCTTAGGTACTGTTTTTCATTTGTTTTTTATATTGATGTATTTTTTTCTTTATTGCCTTACTCTGGATTGATTGGGGCTTTTTGGGTCTCATTTCATATTTCCCCTAAGTGTTACTATGCATTGTCAACATAATCTAATGCTAATCAACATCTTCACACTCCTTCAAATTATGCAAGGACTTTATAACACTTAACTCCTGTCTGCTGCAAAATGATATGCAGTATATTTCCAGATTTTAAGTCAATTTTTACTTGGTTATTCCCATATATTGGGCATTAATAATTTTTGTGCAGTCAGTATTTGTTTAGATATAGGCACAAATTTACCAGTTTCGTTTGCCATCTCAGCATCTCCTTCTGGGATGATTCCTTTTTGAGCCTGATTTATATGCTTTAGAATCTCCTTTAGTGGGTGTCTGTGGTGATCAAGTGTCTCATTTTGGTTTTTCTGAAAACATCTGTTTCTTAACTGATACATAATATTTTATAATTGTATAGGCTGCATATGAGTATGTCGTACATTCATAGAAGCTATAGTGATCAAGTCAGAGTATTTAAGGTATCCATCACCTTAACACCTTATCAATTCTTTGTGTGGGAATCATTTCAAGTCCTTTCTTCTAGCTACTTTGAAGAATACAACATGGTGTTACTGGAGTCACTATATTCTGCCATCAAACATTAGAAGTTGTAACTCCTATCTAATTGTATGTTTGCACCCCTTAACCAACCTCGCTTTATCCCCTACACACTACCACACACATCATTCTGAGACTCTGGTATCTATCATTCTATTTTCTACCTCCATGAGATTAACTTTTTTAATCTCTTGGATGTGAGTGAGAACACATGATATTTGTCTTTCTGTGTCTGGCTTATTTCACTTAAGATAATGAGCTTCAGTTCCATCCATGTTGCTGCAAATGACTTGATTTTATTCTTGTTTTATGGTCAAATAATATTATCTTATGTATATACCACATTTTCTTTATCCTTTAGTGCACTGATAAACACTAAGGGTGATTCCATATCTTGGTTATCGTGAATAACACTGCAATAAACATGGGGGTACAGGTATCCCTTGGATATATTCATTTCTTTTGAATGTCTTTTTAGTAGTGAGATTGCTGGCTCAAATGGTATCTCTATTTTTAGTTTTTTTTTTTTTTTTTTTTTTTTTTTTTTTTTTTTTTTTTTGAGATGGAGTTTCGCTCTTGTTACCCAGGCTGGAGTGCAATGGCACAATCTCGGCTCACCACAACCTCCGCCTCCTGGGTTCAGGCAATTCTCCTGCCTCAGCCTCCTGAGTATCTTGGATTACAGGCATGTGCCACCATGCCCAGCTACTTTTTTGTGTTTTTAGTAGAGACGGGGTTTCACCATGTTGACCAGGATGGTCTCGATCTCTTAACCTCGTGATCCACCCGCCTCGGCCTCCCAAAGTGCTGGGATTACAGGCTTGAGCCACCGCGCCCGGCCCTATTTTTAGTTTTATTAGAACTCTCCATACTGTTTTCCATAGTTGCTATGCTAATTTGCATTTCCACCAATAGTGTATAAAGACTTTGCTTTTCTCCACATGCTCACAAGCATCCATTATGTTTATTTTTTTTATCTTTTAGTAGTAGCTATTCTAACTGGGGTAAAATGATGCTTCATTGTGGTTTTGATTTGCATATATCTGATGATAAGTGAACTGGAGCATTTTTTTCGTAGACCTCTTAGTTATCTGTGTCTTCTTTAGAGAAATGTCTATTCATCTACTTTGCCTAGTTTTTATTGGGATTTTTTTTATACTGTTGAGTTGATTTCCATGTCTATTCTGGATATCAGTGCCTTGTCAAATGTACAGTTTGCAAATGTTTTCTCCCATTTAACAGGTTATCTCTTGACTCTGTTTATTGTTTCCTTTGTTGTTCAGATGCTTTTTAGTTTAATTTAATCCCATTTGTCTCTTGTTATAATTGCTGTGCTTTCAAGGTGTTAGCCATCAAATCTTTGCCAAGATCAATGTCCTAAAGTCTTTGCCCTGTTTTATTCTAGTAGCTTTATAATTTGGGTCTTACCTTTAAGTCTTTAATCCATTGTGAATTGATTTTTTTATATGATGAGAGATAGGGGTGCAGTTTCATTCTTCTGCATATAGATATTAATAGTCCCAGTACAGTTTATTGAAGAGAATGACCTTTTCCATGGTATGTTTTTGCTACCTATGTCAAATAGCAGTTGGTTCTAAATATGTAGATTTATTTTTGGATTCTCTATTCTGTTCCACTGGTCTAGGTATCTATTTTTATATACCAATACCATGCTGTTTTGTTTAATATAGCCTTGTAATATATTTTGAAGTCAACTAATGTGATGTTTCCAGCTTTGTAATTTTTGTTCAGGATTGCTTTGGCTATTTGAGCTTTTTCTCTGTTCCTTACAAATTTAAGGATGTATTTTAATTTTGTGAAAAATTACATTGATATTTTAATAGAGATTGTGTTGAATCTGTAGATTGCTTTGGGCAGTATGATCATTTTAATAATAATATTATTACCAGTCCATGAGCATGGAATGTCATTCCATTTGTTTATGATGTACTCTTCTAGTTCTTTCCTTAGTGCTTTGTAGCCTTCCTTTGAGGCATCTTCCATCTCCTTGGCTCAATTTATTCCCAGATTTTTTTTGTAGCTATCGTAAATGAGATTGCTTTGTTGATTTGTTTCTCAGCAAGTTTATTATTGGTGTATAAAATGCTGCTGATTTTTACCTGTTGATTTTATATCCAGAAACTTTACTGAATTGGTTTATTAGATCTAGGTTTTTCTAGATATGATTATATCATCAGCAAAAAGGAACAATTTGACTTCCTCTATTCCAGTCTGGATGCCTTGTATTTCTTCTCTTTCCTGTTTACTTTTACTAGGACTTCCATCACTAAGTTAAATAGGAATGGTGAAGTGGCCATCCATCTCTTGTTCTGGTTTTTGGGGCAAATGATTTCAGCTTTCCCCATCAGTATGTTGTTAGCTGTCAGTTTGTCAGGTACGGCCTTCATTATGTTGAGGCATATTCCTTTTATGCCTAGTTTGTTAAGGGCTTTTATCATGAAGAGATGTTGAATTTTATCAAATGCTTTTCTCTTTTGCAGTGATCATATCATTTTTGTCCTTTATTTCATTCATGTGATATTATGTGTGTTTATTTGCATACATTGAACCAACCTTTCCTCCCTGGGATAAATCTCACTTGATCATGCTGCATTAATTTTTTGATGTGCTGTTGGATATAGACTGCTATCCGGTTTTTTGAGGGCCTTTGCATTTATTTTATTCAATAATATTGGCCTGTAGTTTTCTTTTTACATTGTGTCCTTATCTGCTTTGGGTATCAAAGTAAGGCTGGCATTTTAGAATGAGTTAAGGAAAGTTTCCTTCTCTTCAATTTTTTGTAATAGTTTGAGGAAAATTAGTGTTAGTTCTTCTTTGAAAGTTTGTTAGTATTTGACAACGTAGTCATCTGACTCTGGACAAACCTTTGTTGGGAAACTTTTATTACTTCTTCTTCTTCTTCTTTTTTTTTTTTTTTTTTGTGATGGAGTTTCTTTCTTGTTGCCCAGGCTGGAGTGCAGTGGTGCAATCTCGGCTCATTGATTGCAACTTTTCGCCTCCTGGGTTCACGCGATTCTCCTGCCTCAGTCTCCCAAGTAGCTGGGATTACAGGCATGCACCACCATGCCAGGCTAATTTTGTAATTTTCGTAGAGATGAGGTTTCTCCATGTTTATCAGGCTGGTCTAGAACTCCCAACCTCAGGTGATCACCATGCCTCAGCCTCCCAAAATGCTGAGATTACAAGCATGAGTCACGGGGCCTGGCCTGGGGAAATTTTATTACTTCTTTAATCACATTACTTGTCATTTTTCTGTGTAGACTTTCTATTTCTTCCTGATTCAATCTGGGAATGCTGCAGGTGTCCAGGAATTTATTCTTTTTGTCTAGGTTTTCCAGTTCTTTAGTGTATAGTTGTTCATAATAGTCTCTGATAATCTGTTGCATTTACTTAGTATTTTCAAAACCACTTGTTTTGTGATATCTGTTGTAATGCCTCCATTTCTAATTTGGGCCTCTTCTATTTTTTTTCTGAGTTTCTCCAGCTAGTGGTTTACTAATTTTGTTCTTCTTTACAAAAAAATAAATTTTCATTTCATTCATCTGTTGTAGTTTTTGTCTCTATTTCATTTAGTTCTGCTCTGATCCTTATTATTTCTTTCCTTCTACTAAATTGGATTTGGTTCATTCTTCCTTTTCTAGTTCCTTGAGGTACATTAATAGATAATTTATTTGAAATCTGTTTTATGTAGATGTTCATTGCTATAAACTTCCGTCTTTGCACTCCTATTGCTGTATTCCATAGGCTTTTGGATACCGTGTTTTATTTTCATGTTTCAAGAAATACTTTTATTTTCTATTTAATTTCTTTTTGGACCCAATAGTCATTCAAGAGCATTTTGTTTAATTTCTATGTATTTGTACAGTTTCCAAAGTTCTTCTTGATATCAATTTCTGGTGTTATTCCATTGTGATCTGAGAAGACACTTGGTTAATTTTGATATTTTAAAATTTGTTGAGACTTGTTTTTTTGTCTAACATACAGTCTATCTTGAATAATGAGAAAAAAATGTGTTGGGTACCCTATTTTGTAAATGTGTATTAGGTCCATTCAGTATAATGTGCAGTTTACCACCAATTTTCCTTTGTTAATTTTCTTTCTAGATGATCTGTCTAATCCTGAGAGTGGGGTATTGAAATCCCCAACCATTATTGTATTATATATATATATATACGTATATATGTATATGTATATACGTATATACATATACATATATATATATACGTATATACATATACGTATATATATATACGTATATACATATACGTATATACATATACGTATATATATGTATATATATACGTATATATATATACGTATATATATATACGTATATATATATACGTATATGTATATACGTATATATATATACGTATATATACATATATATACGTATATGTATATACATATATATATACGTATATGTATATACGTATATGTATATACGTATATATATATACGTATATGTATATATATATACGTATATGTATATACGTATATATATACACACACATATACGTATATATATCATAGTACATCTCTCCGTTTAAATCTAATAATATTTACTTTATGTATGTGGGTGCTCTGGTGTTAGATGCATATATGTTTAGAGTTGTTATATCCTTTTGCTGATTCAATTCCTTAATTGTTATATAATGTCTTTCTTCAACTCTTTTTACTGTTTTTGACTTAAAGTCTGTTTTATCTGATATAACTGTAGTTACTCCTCACTTTTGGTTTCTGTTTGCATGAAATATCTTTTTCCACTCCTTTACTTTCAGTGTACATCTGTTTTTACAGGTGTTTCTTGTAGGCAGAGTATAATTGATGATGTTTATTTGTTCATTCAGCCAGTGTATATATTTTAAGTGAGATTTTTAATTCATTTACATTCAAGATTATTATTGATATTTAGAGGTTTATTTCTATTTTATGAATTTATTTCTGGTTGTTTTATATATACTCTATTCTTTTATTTTCTCTGTTTTTAATCATTGTGATCTGGTAGTTTGCTGTAGTCCTAACATTTGAGTCTTTTCCTTGTTGGTGTGTATACTCTACCAGTGGGTTTTATGTTTTCTTTTGCTTTCATAATAGTAGATATCATTCTTTCACTTCTGGGTGTAGGACTCCCTTAAGCATTTCTGGTAGAGTTAGTCTCGTGATAAATACCCTCAACTTTTGCTTATTTGGGAAAGACTTTATTTCTCTTCATTCGTGAAGAATAACTTTGCTGGGTGGAGTACCATTGGGTGACAGTTGTTTTATTTTATCACTTTGAATATATTATTCCATTCTCTCTTGTCCTGTAAGTTTTTTCCTGAGAAATCCCCTGTTAATCTGATGTGGGTTCCTTTGTGAATGACTAGATGATTTTCTCTTGTTGTTAATAAAATTTTTTCATCTTTAACTTTCGAGTTTGAGTATAATGTGTTGTGAGAAGGCATTTTTTGCATTATATCTACTTGGGATCTCTGAACCTCCTGCATCTTGATATCTAAATGTCTTGCTAAACTTGGGAAGTTTTCATCTATTATTTTGTTAAATGTAACTCTTTCATTTACTCTTTGCATTATAGGACTCTGAAAATTTGAATTTGAATATTTTATCATTTTTATTGTCCCATATGTCGTGTAGGCCTTGCTTATTATTCTTTTTTTTTTTTTTTTAATTTTTTAAATTCAGACAGGGTCTGGCTCTGTTACTGAGGCTGGAGTGAAGTGGCATGATCTTGGCTCACTGGCACTTTCATCTCCCAGGCTCAAGCCATTCTCCCACCTTAGCCTCCTGACTAGCTGAGATTACAGGCATGCACCACCACGCCAGCCGGTTTTTTTATTTTTTAGGGGCTTCACCATGTTGCCCAGCCTGGTCTCCAACTCCTGAGCTCAAAATACTCCACCTGCCTGGGCTTCCCAAAGTGCTGGAATTACAGACATAAGCCACCATACCCAGCTGTTTATTCTTTTTTGTTCTACTGTCTCAATTTTTGTCTAACTAGATTGTTTCAAAAGACCTGTATTCAAATTCTGAGATTCTTCTGCTTGCTAGTCTATTGTTGAAGTTTTCACATATATTTTGTATTTTGTTCAATGAATTCTAATTCCAGAATTTCTACTTGGTTCCTTTCTAAAATATTTATCCATTTGGTAAATTTCTCATTCATATCCTGAACTGTTTTGCTTACTTCTTTGTATTGTTTTCCAGTATTCTTTTGCATCTTATGGAACACCTCTAAACACTGTATTTTGAATTCTTTTTCAGAGTTTTGTAAATTTATTTTCCGTTAGAAACTATTGAGGGGAAATTATTATCTTCTTTGGGTGGTCTCATATTTCCTTTTTTTTTTTTTTTAATGTCTCTTGTGTCTATGTTGATGTCCTTTTTCCTAAAGATGTAGCTACGGTGTTGGTTGTGTACAACACTTTGGCTTTGATGATTTAGAATGTGGTTATTAGTGGAGGCTGTGGTAAAATTTTGTTGGTGATGGGGACACCAGGTGGGCCAGTCTTCTAGTCCCAGTAGTAAGATTGGTGGGCTGAATTTGCTTGTCCCTGGACTCTGGATGTTGTACCCTGGTGCCAGTGTTAGTAGGACCATGTGGGCTGATTCTTGGTACTCTAAGTGGATTGCTAAGATGTTAGTAGTGACAGCAGTAGACCTGATGGCTGCGCAGGTGCTCAGGCCCCTGGGCAGCAGGTATGACAAGGGCTTTCACAGTAGCAGTGACAGGAAACCCTCTGGGTCCCGAGCAGTTCATGCTGGTATTACAGTGGTTACAATGTGCTGAGTGGACCAGTCTTAAAGCTTGTAGGTGGCATGTGCAGGTAGGTACCAGCTATAGTGGTAGCAGCAGGGTGGGTGGGCCCAACCATTGTGCAGGCAGGTGGAAAATGCATGCTTCATTTGCTCCTTAACCCTTATAATTGGAGCTTGCACTTTACTCATGCTGCAGCCCCCGTGGTGCACCTACAGGGCAGGAACTTTGTCTGGTTGTGTGAAAATGCCTGGTGGCTCTGTTACTGGAGGATGTGCGGTTGCAGCCGGGTGTCCCTGCTTTGTCCCCAGCAATAGCAGCCAGCCATGGTGGTTGCCATGGGTAGGCAGTATCAGTGGGGCACCAGGGATGTGGAGATGTTGATGCTCTTGAGTCCTAGGGCAGGGTGCAATGTCTTGGGGCGTGGGCTCTCAAAATGGCAGATTACAATTAGCTGCTTAGGACTCCAAATTTACCTGAGGTCGGTGTTTTGTTTAAAAATTCCCAAGAAGGACTTTTTCTTTTTCTACTCAACCCTGTGCTAAGACTAAGATAGGCATTTCAGTGGGGTGGAATTTTTTTAGCTTATCCTTATAATGAAGGTCTTAAACACTTAGAATAACATCTAAATTTTCTGCCACAGTCTCCTACAGATTCTCACTCCTTTGATGTTCATTAGGCTTCATATCCAAGGCCTCTGAAACAAATGGCCATAAACATTGATGCTCAAGGTCACCAGGGATTATAGATAATTCCAGAGTGAAAGCTAGCTTTTGTACTTACTTTTCTGGGCTTTTGCTTTACCTTCATTTTCGGTCTTTAAGGATTTTTCTTTCTTCCTTGCCAGTAAAGCTTTGCAAATAGAAATAATTAATTACACATATTTTAGCCAACATTTTCCGTTGTTTTACCACAAAATAATTATTCAAATTTTCTAGCCTGTTCCACTGCCGAAAAGAGATGTCTAGGTGGAGTCTTTATAGAAAGAACTATATCCAAAATGAATAGCTAGTATTTAGAGAATGCTTACTGTACACATACTAATATTATACTAAGTATTTCCCATGAATTGTTTCATTTAATCCTCACCAAAAAAAACCACATGAGGTAAGTATTCAGTTTTCACATGCAGAAATTCAGTCATAGAGCAGACTGTACACTTGCCCTAGGTCACATAGCTGAAAAGTGGTGGTGATGGAATTCAAGTCCATCTCTGCTTCATACCAAAGTTAGTGTTCCAAAACATTTTCATATACTACTCATCAAGCTAAATGTTTTTGAAATGACTGTTAATTATGTGCTTGGATTTGATAAAAACACTGTGATGGCAGATACAGTTACTGTTTTATTCACTATTGTACTTCCAGTGCCTGGAACATAATGGGAGTTCAATAAATGGATTGAGCCAATAAACAATAAAGGCATGTCGGGACCCTTACTGATATATGTGTACATATTGAGTAAGATTTTCTGCTGGTGGTAGGCTGAAAACGTGATAATACCAAGCCTTTGGGCATATGCTAGTGCTCACTGTTTTTAATGCTCTTACTTCAAATGCTCTGATCTTCAATAATTGTATTTATTTCAGCTGTGAAAGCCATAACACATCTGTAGTCCTGACCATATATTGTTTCCAGTCCATGTGTTCAGGGCCTGAGAACCAGTGATTTTTCACCTATTTCTTTTTCTTTTACACTATTTAGATGGACTCTCAATCATTATTAGAATGTTGAATTTCTACTACTAGTAGTAATTATTGAATGCCTGATACTATTGTTTTATACTCGATATGGTTTGGATCTGTGTCTCCGCCCAAACCTCATGTTGAATTGGAATCCCAAGTGTTGGAGGCAGGGCCTGGTGAGAGGTGATTGGATCACAGAGGGTGGACTTCTTGTTTCTGGCCTAATGTGATGTGCCTACTCCCACTTCATCTTCTACCCTGAGTAAAAGCTTCCTGAGGCCTCCACAGAAGCCGAGCGAAGGCTGGCACCATGCTTGCTGTACAGCCTGCAGAACTGTGAGCAAACTAAAGCTCTTTTCGTTATAAATTACCCAGTCTCAGGTATTTCTTTACAGCAATGCAAGAATGACCTAACACAATACTTATTCCTCAAAACAATTTTGCAAGTTATCCTGGTCTCCATTTAACAAGTGAATAAACTAGGGAATCACACAGTTAATTAGCAGAAGAGCAAATCATGAAGCCACCAGTAACCACAAAATTCCTTGTGCTTCACCTGCCCAGATTATTCCTCATGCTCCCCAAACACACACTTCCTTTTAGACATACAGGCCTTTTCTGATACTGTCCCTTCTTGAAGATCCTTCCTCTTTGAAAGGACTAATGAACCTGTACACACTCTTCAAGGCACAACAAAAATATCTCCTCCTCAGTGAAAACATTCACGAATCCCTCCTGATTTTCCTGCCTATTTGTTTCCTAACATTTTGGGTATTATCAGTCACATTGTAATATAATGAATCATGTGTCTATCTCCTCATGTGTAGCTGTGATCCAGGATAATGATGATATTATCTTCACTGCATCTGTAGCAACTAATATGGTGCATGGCACATACAGCATGAATGTATTAGTTACTGGATTTAATGGAACTAGATAGAAGTCATCTGGGAAAACTTTATGCTAAATATTCTTTACATAATTTTAATCCCTGATCTAACAAACGCATCCTTCCTTCTTTTACTAAACACCCTCTTTATTATCTTTGAGGCAGTCTTCAGAAAATGGTCTTAAGTATAATCAAAATAATATGACAAGACTTCATACTAGTGTAGAAATTTCCAGTTTTCAAAACACTTTCCGTTACATTTTGTTTTCCCTTCAGCCCTCTGCATTGGCCTGGGCAGGTGGTTTTCTCCTGTCTTACAGATGAGGAGGTTAAAATCCAGATCATATGCTCATGAAACGTCAGAAGCAGGAGTTGGTCACTTGTCTCCCAGCATGTAGCCCCGAGCTTTCTACTCTTCTCATCTATCCCTCTTGTGGTTAAAAGCGCATCTTTGGAAAAAGGAGGTCCCAGTAATTTGAATCAAGTAAAGTTGAAATAAATGATCACTGGGAGATGTGGTTCTCCAACTTGAGTGTAATCACTAGGAAAGTAGGCTTCATTTGTGGATTGCCAGGCCCTATGCTCAGAGATTCTGATTTACTAGGTCTAGGGTGGAGCCTAAGAATTAATGAATATGCCAGGTAATTCTGCTGCAGCTATTTCTTAGGCCACAATTTGTAGAACACTGGAAAAAAAAAAAAAACAGGACTAAAATTTGTTGTTTTATGGTATGTTCAGAGCAATATGTTTTCTCATGAGTACAGTCTGTATTTGTTAAGAGCAAGGGTAAGTACGACACCGTGGGGGAAGTGGTGAAAGTAGGAAAGGGACTGTAGCAAGCCAACTGGCTGAGAGACCAAAAAAAAAAAAAAAAAAAAAAAAAGCCCAGGTGCACACAATACTTGAACTGCCTGTTAGTCTTTTTATAAGATATAGAAAGTAAATCAGAGAACATATTCTGTCAAGTTTGTATTATTTGCTGTAAGTTTCCAAGGTATTTTATATTGGAAAAAGAACTATATTGATGCGATTCCATATCTAGCATTGCCATTTGTTCTTTTTCTTCCACAGAAGGTGTTACTTTCTATTTTTTTTCCCTCTCTGCTCTCTAAACTAGGTAACCATTTGGTTGTTTTTAATTGTCACATTTGTTCTCATACCAACACGTTAAATGTAACTCGTTCAAGAGCCAAATCTGCAAACTTCTTTTGCTTCTTTCTGAAAAATCCACACAAAACTGAAGTGAAAATCTTTGTTTCTTTTTTAGTTTGGGTTCCTCATTATGTTTCTAAAGTTACAGACTTATTACTGCCCAGGAGTAGGAGAGTATCCAGACTCACTTTCAGCCACTCATCGTATTTCAAATATTCTGAGATAAACAATGCAGATAGAGACTGAAAATGCCATATTTTAAACATTGAAATTTACCTGTGAAGCAATATTTTTCCTGCATAGCCTGTTTTCTTATTGACTTCAATATAAAATTGGCAATGTCTTCTTCAGAATAAGATTTTGCTTCCAAGCTCTGATAAAGTCATGAGAAAGAATGTAGCAAACCCTTTAAAATAGAAATTTAAAGAAAAACAAATATTCGGCAAGTTAATAGCAGTCAAAGTAAGTCACAACATATAAATGCAAAGCAACAGAGTTTTTTTGCTTACAACAAACTTAAAGCTCTAAAGGGAAAGATATAACTAAGAGTTTAAGGGAAAATAACACTCTGAACCAGAGTGTCCAAGAGTTTATGTCAACTCAACTTTTATATTCAGCTCACTTTTACTCTGTAACAGAAGAATGTTTTTTTGGGAGTGCTGAGAGGGCAGGTGAATAACTATTTCAAGTCTACTATGTAATAGGCACTAGGCTCGGAATATTTTACTTCATTTCAATAAAATCTTTTTTTTTTTTTTTTTTTTTTTTTTTTTTTTGAGACGGAGTTTCGCTCTTGTTACCCAGGCTGGAGTGCAATGGCGCGATCTCGGCTCACCGCAACCTCTGCCTCCTGGGCTCAGGCAATTCTCCTGCCTCAGCCTCCTGAGTAGCTGGGATTACAGGCACGCGCCACCATGCCCAGCTAATTTTTTGTATTTTTAGTAGAGACGGGGTTTCACCATGTTGACCAGGATGGTCTCGATCTCTTGACCTCGTGATCCACCCGCCTCGGCCTCCCAAAGTGCTGGGATTACAGGCTTGAGCCACCGCGCCCGGCTCAATAAAATCTTATAGCATCATCTCCAATATACAAATCAGGAAGTGAGTCTCAGAGGCTAAGCAACTCATCTCGAGTTACATAGCCTATGAATGACAGATTAAACCCAGGTGTATCTGATTCCAGTGTTTATGCTTCTCAACTAGATTATCATGTTCCAAGGCTTTTTAGGTATGATAACTTATGTTTCCTAGAAATGATAATTGTTTTATTACAGAAAAAGAATAAAGGGAGTCTAGAATGATAGCTTATTATATCTTCTGCTTTTTGAGTCTAATTCTGAAACACTATACCTTATAAAGGGTATACATACAGTTTCAAAGGTGAAAAGAGTATTTTTAAAATTTATATATTTATTTAATTGACACATTGTAACTGTACATATTTATGGGGTGCAATTTAATATTTCTATATATCTATGTGTATAGTCCTCCAATTATAGTAGTTAGTATATCACCTTTTGCATTTGTCATTTCTTTGTGGTGAGAACGTTCAAAAGCTTCTCTTCTACATACTTTGTCATATGTAGTATTTTACTGTTAGCCAGTCACTCTACTGTGCAATAGAACAGCAGAATTTATTCCTCCTATCTAATTGTCACTTTGTACCTACTGACCAACCACTCCCTGTACACCCCTTCCTCTTTCCCTCCTGAGACTCTGGTAATGGCTGCTGTACTCAGCTCCTATGATATCAACTTTTTTAAGATTCCATATGTGAGTGGGATCATGCAGTATTTATATTTCTATGCCTGGCTTATTTTACTTAACATAACAACCTCTGGGTCCATCCATCTTGCCACAAATGGCAGGATTTCATTTTTTTTAATTTAAAATAGTTTTAGATTGTGTGTGTGTATATATATATATATATATATATATATATATATATATATAACATTTTCTTTTTTTCTTTCTTTCTCCTTTTCTCTCTCTTTGCTTTCTTTCTCTCTCTTTCTTTTCTTTTCTTTCTTTTTCTTTCCTGAGACCTGTCTCCCAGGCTGGACCGCAGTGGCATGATCATAGTTCACTGTAACCTTGAACAGGAATTCAAGGTTAGGCTCAAGTGATCTCCTCAGTTTGGCCTCCCAAAATGCTGGGATTACAGATGTGAGTCACCACACCTGGCCTCTTTGCCACATTTTCCATATTCGTCTATTGATGAACATTTAGGTTGACTCCATGTCTTGGCTATTGAAAATAGTGCTGCAATAAACATGGGAGTGCAAAGATCTCGCTGACATACAGATTTCTATTCTATTGAATGTATACCCAGTGGTGGGATTGTGGGATCATACAGTAGTTCTCGTTTTAGTTTGTTGAGGAGCCACCGTACTGTTTCCCATAATGGCTGTGCTAGTAAACAATCCCACCAACAGCGTGTAGGTGTTTCTTATTCTGCACATTCTCATCAGCACTTGTTTTCTTTTGCCTTTTTGATGATAGTCATTTTAACTAACGTACGGTATCTCACTGTGGTTTTGATTTGTATTTCCCTGATGATTGGTGATATTGAGCATTTTTTCACATATCTGTTAACAAATCTGTATGTCTTCTTTTGAGAAATGTCTATTAAGGTCTTTTGTACATTTTAAAATCAGATTGTTTATTTTCTTGCTGTTGACTTATATAAGTTCCTTATATAGTCTGCATAGTAACGTTTTGTCTGGTGTATACTCTGGAAATCTTTTCTCCCATTCTGTAAGTTGTATTTTCACCTTGATAATGGTTTCTTTCACTTTGCAAAAGCACTTTAGTTTGATATAATTGTGTTTGTTTGTTTTTGCTTTTTTGCCTGTACTTTTGAGGTCTTATTTAAAAAATCCTTGCCCAGCCCAATATCATGAAGTATTTATCCTATTTTTTCTTCTAGTAGTTTCATAGTTCCGGGTTTTACATTTAAGTCTTTAATCTAGTTTGAGTTGATTTTTTTAATATACTGAGCGGTAAGGGTCTAGTCACATTCTTCTGTGTGTGGATACTTAATTTTCCCAGAGCCATTTATTGAATAGACATTTTCCACAACAATCAGTTGACTGTATATGTGTGAGTTTATTTCTGGGCTCTCTTTTCTATAGCCTTGGTCTATGTGTATATTTTTATGCCCAGACTATGTTCTTTTGGTCGGTATAGTTTTGTATTATATAATGCATTTATGTATACATAATAATTGCAAATATTTCTGGAGTAGGTGTGATAATTTGTAGTGTATTGAAGTCAGATAGTGTGATACCTCCAGCTTTATTTGGGTATTTTGTGGTTCCATAGTAATTTTAGGACTGCTTTTTCTATATCTACAAGAAGTGACACTGGAATTTTGATAGGGATTACATCAAAACTGTAGCTCTCTTTGATAGTATGGCCTTTTTAAAAATGTACATTTATTTGTGTTCTCTTCCATTTTTTTCCATCAAAGGTTTGTCGTTTTCAGTGTTGAGCTCTTTTACCTCCTTGGTTAAGTTTATTCCTAGGTATCTTATTTTTAATAGCTATTATAAATGTAGATGGTTTTTAAATTTCTTTTTCAGATGGTTCACTATAGCATATATAAATGCTGCTGATTTTTCTATGTTGATTTTGTATCTTGCAACTTTACTTTATTCGTTACTTCTAAAAGGTTTTTTTTTTTTTTTTGCTGATATATTTAGTTTTCTATATATAAGATCACATTGTTTACAAACAGGAACAATTTGATATTCTCCTTTGGAATTTGGATGTCTTTTATTTCTTTCTCTTGCCTAATTACTCTGGCTAGGACTTCCAATACTGAATTGAATAGAAATGGTGAAAGTGGGTATCCTTGATTTGTTTCTGATCTTACAGAAAAAGATCTCAGTTTTTCACCTTTAAGTATAGTGATGCCTATAGGTTTGTTATATAAGGCCTTTGTTGTGTTGAGGTACATACCTAATTTTTAGAGATTTTTTTTCTCTCATGAATGGTTGTTGATTCTGTCAAATGCTTTTTCTTCATCTTTTGAAATGATTATATGCTTTTTTGTCTTTTTGTTAATATAGTGGATCGAATTTTTGTATTTGCATATGTTAAATCATCTCTGAATATCTGGCATGAATCCCACTTGATTACTGTGAATGATCTTTTTAATGCACTGTTGGACTTGGTTTGCTAGTATCTCAGTGAGAATTTTTGTATCTATGTTCATGAGGGATATTGACCTGTAATTTTGTTGTTATTTTTGTTGTGTTCTTATTTGGTTTTGGAATTAGGCTAATGATGACCTCATAAAATGGGCTTAGAAGCATTCCCTCCTTTTTAATTTTCTGGAGTATATTTAAAAGAATTGATATTCATTCTTTAAATGTTTGGTAGACTTCAGCATGGAAGCCATCAATCAGGTCCTGGGCTTTTCTTTGATAGAAGACTTTATTACTGATTCAATTTCCTCACTTGTTATTGGTGTGTTCAAATTTTCTATAACTTCATAATTTAATCTTAGTACATTGTGTGTCCCAGAATTTATCTGCTTCTTCTATGTTATTAAATTTGTTGGTGTATAGCTATTCATAATAGTCTCTTATGATCCTTTGTCTTCTGTGATATCAGTTGTAATGTCTCCTTTTTCATCTCTGATTTTATTTATTTCAGCCTTCTCACTTTTTCTTAGTCTAGCTAAAGATCTTTCCATTTTATTTATCTTTTTAATAAGTCAACTCTGTTTTGTTGATTTTTTGAATTGTTTTTTAGTCTCTATTTTGTTTATTTCTACCCTGCGCTTTATTATTTTCATTCTTCTACTTTTAGGTTAGTTTGCTCTTTTTTTTTTTTCTTGTTTCTTGAGCAATATTTTTAGGTTATTATATATCTTTATTTTTGGGGGTAGACATTTGTTGCTATAAACTTCAGATCTTAGATCACATGGGTTTGATATGTTTCCAGTCTCATTTCTCTCAAGGAAATTTTTAATTTCCCTTTCAATTTCATCATTGACTCATTGGTTGTTTAGGAACATGTTGCTTAATGTTCGCACGCTTGTAAAGTTTCCAGAGTTTTTCTAATTGTTGACTTCTAGATTTATACCATTGTGGTCAGAAAAGATACTTGATATGATCTCTATATTTTTAAATTTGTTAAAAATTGTGTTGTGACCTAACATGTGATCTACCTAGAAAATGTTTCATATGCAGTTAAGCCAAAAAGCGTATTCTGCAGCTGTTAGATGGAGTGCTTTGTAAATATTTGTTAGGGCCGTTTGGTCTATGGTGCAGTTTAAGTCTGCTGTTTCTGTTAATTTTTTTGTCTAGATGATCTGCCCATTCTCAAAAGTGGAGTGTTGAAGCACCCTGCTTTTATTGTTTTGCATCTATCTCTCCTTTTATGTTTAATAATATTATTTGCTTTATATATTTGGGTGCTTCATTGTTGGGGACATATGTATTTACAATTGTTATATCCTCTTGAATTGATCCTTTCAGACATTTTATATATGTCCTTTTTGTGGGGGTCTTCACTAGAGACTTACTGAGTTCATTTAGGGGTGTCATGATTTCCTACTTTACGTCTTTATGTCCCTACATTGATCTCTGCACATCTAGTTTAATAGTAGCTTTTTCTAATTTTATAGAGTAACTTTATAGGAAGAGACTTTGCCTGTAGTTGACTCCCTAGAGTGTTGTTTGGGTATGTGACATTGCCTATTTTTCTGGGTAGATTATTAATGTGATCTCTGTGCAGTTTTTTCAACTGTAATCCTAATTAGCGATGTCTGTTATTGCCTCAGGGGCCTATGCTATAGGAGTTTGTCATGATGGTGGTGCAGGATGTCTACCAGTGGGTCCAATTTCAAGATTGCCCCAAACCATAGCTGTTTAGTCTTAGGATTGGAAGATGCTCAAGGTGGGCTTCTACTCTAAGTCGATATAGTTGCATGTACTTTCTGTTGTTCTTCAAACTGGATTTGGGGCTCGTGAGCACCAGGGAACTTTCAGATAGCAAGGATGGCTGGTATATGGTAGCAGTAGGGACTGATGGGGATCTCTGTCTTGCTTTTTCTCCATAAGAAGAAGTCTCCCCTGACTCTGAGCTCATTCAGGCAGGAGAGACATTGTGGCAGAGTCAGGGTGCCTGGTTCCCCTCTCTATGGTGTTATCAAGGGCTTCCATGCTTCACGAGGATGTCCCTGCTCCCCTGGGGTTCTCCAATGTACTTCCTTAGTCACTCTAGTCAAAATAGAGTTGTTTATTCATTGTTTTAATTCATTTTTGTGGGGGTGGCAAGTACCAGGTAACTCTAGTCAGCCGTTTTGCTGATATCACTGGAAAGAGTATTTGAAATAACATTTAACACAGCTTTCAGATAATATTATTTGAGTTACTGTGCCCTAGAAAATGAAAATATAACTTGCAAAATAATGTTCATTGCGTATTAGTATAAAGTGGAAAGGCAAAACTCAATTTAAAAAGAGAAAGAAAGTATATATTTCTGGTAAAAGCCTACACACGTAAGGTATAGGTAAGTTTTAGGAAAAAATTGTGCTTTGAGAAACTCAAGTTGGACATCTGTGATAAGCAAGCAGGAATATAGATGTGTCTGGAGGTCAAAGCTGGGTAGTCAGGGCTCGAGATTTTTTTTTTTTTTTTTTCGTTTGAGACGGAGTCTCATCCTGTCACCAGGCTTGAGTGCAGTGGTGTAATCTCAGCTCACTGCAACCTATGCTTCCTGAGTTCAAGCAATTCTTCTGCCTTAGCCTCTTAAGTAGCTGGGATTACAGGCACGTGCCACCACACCCAGCTAATTTCTGTATTTTTAGTAGAGACAGCATTTCGCCATGTTGGCCAGGCTGGTCGGACCTCTTGACCTTGTGATCCACCCGCCTCAGCCTCCCAAAGTACTGGGATTACAGGCATGTGGCTAGAGATTTAAATTTGAGAAATCAATATGTAGATAGCATATAAAGCCATGAGATAAGATGAATCACCCAATAAAAAAAGTGTTGATAGAGAAGTGGACAGAAGACAGGAGCCTTAAGTGCAAACACATGATAACTCATTTTCAATGCACAAATTTTCTCAGACCGCTTCGCTAACATCCATACATGCATGCACATACAAACACACAAAGATGACAGTTGTACTTTTAGGATCTAGTTGAATTCAGACACTGCACACACTTGTGGTATGTAGTATCACTGCTAAAGATGAGACTATTAATAGACAAAGACTTCCGAAGGGTTGTTTGGAGACATTTAGAGTCACACAGAACCAATGTGCCGCTCAGTTTTAAGAGCTCTGTGGCATCAAATTATTTGGATTTGAATTTCAAATCCACTATTCCTATCCAGTGGCCTTGGACAAAGTGTTTAATTTTATTGTTGCCATTCAGTTTCCTTGTTTATGTAATAATAGTATCTACTTTATAAGGTTCTTGTGAGGATGAAATGCGCTAAAATAGGTAAAACATATGGTAGCTCACCAAATGTGTGTTTAATTTTATTGTTGCCATCCAGGAATTCTCTCAGGGAGCTCACTACATCATGAGGCCGTCGTTTCTATACTGATGAGATCTTGGTGTTGCAGAGTCACTTTGCATGTGGAAAGCAAACCTATCTCTTCTCACTGCTACACTTGGATTGTATTTTTGCATTCCAGAGAGCTACCGAATAAGTAGCCACTTTTACTGAATCTTCAAACCCTGGAGGTAGCTCTCACGTCTTTTTTTTCACCCTGCTCCTTTAACTATTCTGTACAAAAAATGAATTCCAGGCTTCTCATACCCCTGGGCTTCCCTCCATCTATAGATATTGCCATTTGTCAAAGTTCCTTTAAAATTTGCCTATGAAATTTGTACATCAAGACATACAAGTGCTTGTTAGAGTGCAAATGTTAAGCCACATCTGATTTGAGCTGAGGCGGATGAAGAAAAACAGTGAATCCATTTGGTGTTTGTGATGCTTTTAGGTTTGGCAACTTTAAGAGAAATAAAGTAAAACGAGTTTAATTATTTTGCTAAGTGAAAACCTAAGGTAACTTCCTAAAGTGTGTTTCTAAATTGAGCAGAACACACCTGGCCTTTGGTGATAGGCATACCTATTTATAAACGAGCGATTTCAACATGTGGGTCATAACATATATATGAGAAAGATGCTTTCAATTTTAGAGCAGCTTTTCATTAAAGATATCCTAGCTGGACACCTGTGAAGATTCATAATCCATTATTTATCTTGTACATTTCTATAGTGCCTGTTGCCATAGTAACCTACTCAGACTGGGATATAAGACAATAAACAAATAAGCTTAGAAAGACCACTATAGTCACAGATACCTTGAATCATGAATACTGTACTATGATGAATAGGAAAGTTGATGATGTTTTATTGAAAAAATGATAAATCTAGATTATAAAGGCTCCTGGAACAACATACTGTAAAGAAAGACTTCTGACAACATTATTTTAAGGGCTATGGGTTCACCCAGTAGGTAAAGGCTTAAAAAAATGACTGTTTTCACGGTGGAATACTACTCAGCCTTTACTTTTTATTTATTTAAATATGTAAGTTATTTCATTAGGTTCTTCTTAAGAAATAAAGAATACTAATGTGCGAAAATAAATTGCATTCATCAGGGCAAACACAGATCACAGGTAGTCCTGGAGCTGAAGAATAGCTTTGAGTTTGGTAAAATTTTTGAGTCCACAGTTTTCTGGTCAACTTTGCACTGCTCTGTAATCTCGTATTTATCTTTTTCTTGTTGGAGATCTCACCTTCCTGGTGTGTGGGCTTCTGCAGCTTCTTTTTCTTGAAGTAAATGTCAGTAACATGTTTTGGGATTTTCACATTGGTGGTATCAATTTTGGTTGAGGTGGCAATGACAGATTTCCAGTGTGCTCTTTGTAGAGGAACAAGCCACTAGCCAGCTACTTCCAGAAAACCACCCTGTTGCCTCTGTGGCACCCAGTGAGGATGATAGGAATGGTCCTGGGGGTGATGCTGGCTCACAGTTTTCTCATGTGCCAACTGAAGCGTATTTTTACATGGCTCAACAGCTTTCTAGGCATATCATTAGTAGGATAATATCTAGGTTCTTTGAAAAGTTTAACCAACCTGGTACTGCTATTCTGGTTACCATCAACTGGTTTTGCAACAGTTGCAACAACCTTCTTCTTTTCCTTTTCAACCTTGGATTTAGCGGCAGAGTGCTTCCTCTTGTACATGGCCTTTCTGAAATACATAGCAGATTGGGAGTATCTGGCAATTCCTTTGACAAGGATAGAATTTTGGCTGCAATGGGGCTTTCCCTTCTTGGACTTTTTAGCCCTGAGGTTGCCCTTTTTCACCTTGCTGCCAGCATCAGGCTTCTTGGCTTTCGGTTTCTTCTCCTTACCACCTGGCTTGTCAACTTTTTCACCTGCCATTGTGAAAGATGGGAAAGAGCTATTCAGCTTGTAAACTGAAGGAAATCCTGTCATTAGTGACAATACAAGTGAATCTAGAGGACACTATGCTAAGTTAAATAAGCCAGGCACAGAAAGACAAGTACCACATGATCTCACTTAAATGTGGGATCTAAAGAAGTAGAATTCATAGAAGCAGAGTAGACTAGTGGGAGAAAACTTCTGCATCTATCCATCTGACAAAGGGCTAATATCCAGAATCTACGGAAACTTCAACAAATGTACAAGAAAAAAATCTAACAACCTCATCAAAAAGTGGGCAAAGGATATGACCAGTATAAACAGACACGTTTCAAAAGAAAACATTTATGTGGCCAATCAACATATGAGAAAAAGCTCATAATCACTGGTCATTAGAGAAATGTAAATAAAAAGTACAATGAGATACTATCTCACAACAGTTAGAATGGCGATCATTAAAAAATCAGGAAACAACTGATGCTGAAGAGGATGTGAAGACCCAGGAATGCCTTTACACTGTTGGTGGGATTGTACATTAGTTCAACCATTGTGGAAGACAGTGTGGCGATTCCTCAATGATCTAGAACTAGAAATATCATTTGACCCAGCAATCCCATTATGGGTATATACCCAAAGGATTATAAATCATTCTACTATAAAGACACATGCACACGTAAGTTTATTGCAGCACTATTCACAATAGCAAAGACTTGGAACCAACCTAAATGCCCATCAATGTTAGACTAGATAAGAAAATGTGGCACATATACACCATGGAATGCTATGTAGCTATAAAAAAAGGATGAGTTCATGTCCTTTGCAGGGACATGGATGTAACTTGAAACCATCATTCTCAGCAAACCAACACAGGAACAAAAAACGAAACTCTCTCTCTTCTCACTCATAAGTGAGAGTTGAAGAATGAGAACACATGGACACAGGGAGAAGAACATCACACACCAGAGCCTAAAGGGGGTGGGGTACAAGGGGAGGGATTGCATTAGGAGACATACCTAATGTCGATGACGGGTTGAGGGCTGCAGCAAACCACCATGGCACATGTATACCTATGTAACAAACCTCTATGTGATACATGCTGCACATGTATCACAGAACTTAAAAGTATTATAATAACAATAATAATAATAAAAAAAGAATAGTAGTTACCTGGGGCTGACAGCAGGGGGCAGGTTGGAGGGAGGGTTGGTGAAATGGTCAAAGGATTCAAAATTTCACTCAAGACATCTATTATACAGTATGGTGATTATAGTTAATAACGATATGTTGTGTTCTTTAAAATTGCTAAGAGAGTAGATTTTAAGTGTTCTCACCGCCAAAAATAAATGATAAGTGTGTGAGGTAATGCATATGTTAAATAGCTTGATTTTGTCATTCCACAATGTAGAGATCTAAATATGTTGTAAACCATATATGTATACAATTTTAACTTGTCAGTTAACTATATATAAATATATATGTGCATGTATGTGTATGTATGTGTATATAAGTGTGTGTGTATATATGTATGTGTGTATATATATATATATATACATATATATATGTATATGTATATACACAGAGAGAGATAGAGCTAAAAAAATGATTGTTTTCTTTGGACACTCTTCAAAGAACATCAGGACCTTTTGGAACTGAAAACGATAATCAGACAATAAGTTAAATTAAAAATATAAGATACTACTGATTAAAATGGCGAAATTGGATTACATTGATAAAAATATGAACATTCGAGGTTTGGTATGGGCCTTTCTGAAAAAATTAGAGAATAACAGGTATTTATCAAAATAATTTAAGGTGTTCTAAGTTATAACATATTTTCATGTCTACAGTAGCCTTCAGTTTGACTCAATTTTAAGGAAAGATTTTTGATGTTGTTTTCCTCTCTTTCCAATTTGATTTCATTTTCTCTATTGTTTTAGCTAATTCTTTTGTTCAAAATATGCCATAAAAACATTGTGGTACATGTTAGCAACTCCTAGATGTATGTGCCTTGGGTGTATATGGGCATTTAAAGATAAATTACAAAGTTAAAAAGGTAGAAATGATTTTAGAGTGTTGCTTAACATGATGGATATGAAATTTTCTCAATTCTATAGAAAATTGCTTTTAGGTAACCGTCACACTATTATAAGCTAAAATTAATACAAACCCCAAAACTCAGGTGAGGAAGGAGTGTTGCTCATTGGTCTGAAGCCTGAATTGGGTCTCTTCTCCTGGGCTTTAATCCCAGCACTGTGACTATGAGTAAGTCATTTGCATTTTAACCCCATGATGCCTCAGTTTCCAAATTTGTTATCCAGAAAAAACACTGACCTAACTCATAAAGCCGTGGAGATTTAAAGATAAAATATTACTGCTCTCGGAAAATGTGAACTGCAATAATGCTAATTATTATTACAAAAATAAATGCATGTTCATCAGATGGTAATTTAGGCAGAATGAGGTTGGGGAAAGGAGACTCTCAGAGCTCTTTTGTGTCAGTTAAATGAATCCTTTCCATTTAGTTGGCTCTGTAATAACAGTCAGATGATTGGAGGATTTGCAAACGATACAGTGATGATGGGGTTAGAGGAATGGAAGAAGATTAAAAACAATTCTCAGTTATATGACTCATATAGATTATAGAAAAGCAGTCCTGCTCACTGCAGCACCTTAGTTCCAAGGATCCATAATATCTGAATCCAGAACTCATAAGCAGCTGAGACAACGTGTAGAGTCAGTCTAACCAAATGTGTCAGTCCCACAGCCAATTAGTCACACCGACATGGCCTCTATAAGCATCCCACCAAATCTAAGATACATGGGAGGCCAATGAGCTTGTTATCACAACTTAAAAAATTAATTTATTTTTTAATTATTATACTTGAATTTCTGGGGTACAAGTGCAGAAAGTGCAGGTTTGATATATAGGTATACATGTGCCATGGTGGTTTGCTGCACCTATCAACCCATGATCTACATTAGGTATTTCTCTTAATGCTATCCCTCCCCTAACCCCCTACCCTCCAATAGGCCTCCGTGTGTGATGTTCCCTTCCCTGTGTCCATGTGTTCTCATTCTTCAACTCCCACTTATCAGTGAGAACATGTGGTGTTTGTTTTTCTGTTCCTGTGTTAGTTTGCTGAGAATGATGGTTTCCAGTTTCATCCATATCCCTGCAAAGGACATGAACTCTTCCTTTTTTATGGCTGCATAGTATTGCATAGTGTATATGTGCCATACTTTCTTTATCTAGTCTATCATTGGTGGGTATTGGAGTTGCTTCCAAGTCTTTGCTACTGTGATCAGTGCCATGATAAACATATGTGTGCATGTGTCTTTATAGTAGGATGATTTATAATCCTTTGGGTATATACTCAGTAATGGGATTGCTGGGTCAAATGGTGTTTCTAGTTCTAGATCCTTGAGGAATCGCCACACTGTCTTCCACAATGGTTGAACTAATGTACACTCCCACCAACATTGTAAAAGCATTCCTGTTTCTCCACATCCTCTCCAGCATCTGTTGTTTCCTGACATTTTAATGATTACCATTTTAACTGGTGTGAGATGGTCTCTCATTGGGGTTTTTATTTGCATTTCTCTAATGATCAGTGATGTTGAGCTTTTTTTTTCATATGTTTGTTGGCTGCATAAATGTCTTCTTTTAAGAAGTGTCTGATCATATCCTTCATTTACTTTTTGATGGGATTGCTTGTTTTTTTTTCTTGTAAATTTAAGTTTTTTTGTAGATTCTGGATATTAGACCTTTTCAGCTGGATAGATTGCAAAAATTTTCTCTCATTCTGTAGGTTGCCTGTACACTCTGATGTTAGTTTCTTTTGCTGTGCAGCAGCTCTTTAGTTTAATTAGATCCAATTTGTCCATTCTGGCTTTTGTTGCCATTCCTTTTTAGTCACGAAGTCTTTGCCCATGCCTATGTCCTGAATGTTACTGGCTAGGTTTTCTTCTAGGGTGTTTATGGTTTTAGGTCTTACATTTAAATATTTAATCCATCTTGAGTTAATTTCTGTATAAGGTGTAAGGAAGGGGTTCAGTTTCAGCTTTCTGCATATGGCTTGCCAATTTCCCCAACACCATTTATTAAAAAGGGAAAACTTTTCCTATTGCTTGTTTTGTCAGATTTGTCAAAGATCAGATAGGTGTAGATGTGTGGTGTTACTTCCGAGGCCTTTGTTCTGTTCCATTTGTCTATATAACTGTATTGGTACCAGTACCATGCTGTTTTGATTACTGTAGCCTTGTAGTATAGTTTGAAGTCAGGCAGCATGATTCCTCCTGCTTTAAATAAAAAATTAATTTATTCTTGCACAACTTCTTGCTAATTAGAACTATTATGCCAGTCTTTTAATTACACATTCAACCAGTTCTACGTGACAGTGACCCAAGATAGAGACAGCATATCCAGCTGGAAATTGAGACATTCATGAGTTCTGCCTCACTGATCACCTCTGATTCAGCCAAACAAATATTTATATTATCATCATTATTATATTGCATGTTAGATGTACCTGGGATTTTGTAGATGCTAGAAGAGACATTCCATTGTTTCCTGGCAGGAGTATAGAACAAGCTGGTCACGAAACAGTGGAGAATTGAAGTGGATATTGGTTTCAAAGAACATAGACTGAAGCTGTCAGAAAAATCTGGGTACATGAAGAGATGACTTCAAAAAGAGACACCTGGGAATTTCCTCCAAATTAATGGATGACCAAAAAAATAATAATTAGCATAGGGTTGTAGTAAAGAAGCATGGGGAAACTTATGAGAAAATATTTGTTGCATATACACAATATGCCATAACATAGTGAGAAAACATGAATTCATCTGTTTCAAGGGGTATTTTGAAGTTATCTTTAAAAATTGTCTGATTGAAAGGGTTTTCTATTTTCTTTAAATCAGTGGCTAACATCACATGAGGTTGGTTTTGCCTCTAACTTTTCTTTTTCCTTGTCATCCTTCACTGGGTTGGCAGAATGACCTAGGTCTGAAAATGCAAATATATCAAAGGACATTACAGGACCTGATAGTACCTGACAGCTTCTCTTTGTCAATTTGTGAAAGTTTGGTAACAATTTGGGAAGGTGTTTCATGAGAATGAGAACACAACCATCTGGTCATTTTCTCTGGTCTGTATCTTATCCTCTGGCCATACCTCATATTGCCCCATCTTCATGTCATTGCTTATACTGCTTCCACCATCATCTTCATACCAGCCTTGCACCTCCTCCAAAGAGAACATCCTCTTCAGAGTCTAGAATAACTTCATTCCCGTGGCTTAACAGAATTTATTAATGGTAGCCCAATTTTAGCCAATTTAAATCTTTTTGGGAGGAGGCAGAGTAAAATTTATAAATGACTAAAAGCATGTGTCCTAGGGCTGCCAGAACAAAATACCATAGACTGGGTGAATTAAACAAGAAAAGTTTATTTTGTCACAGTTCTGGAAGCTGGGAAGTCGGAGATCAGGGTACCAGTATATTCTCGTTCTGATAAAGTCTCTCTTCCTGGCTTAAGGACAGCCATCTTTGTACTGTGTGCTCACAGGGACTTTCTTTACCTGTGCAGATAAAGATCTCTCTGTCCTCTTCCTGTCAGATTAGGACCATCTTCATGACTTAGTTTAACATTAATGACATTCTAAAAGCCATATTCTCAAATATAGTCATATTGGGGGTTGGGGCTTCAACACAATAATTGTTAGGGCTTGGGGGTACAATTCAGTTCATAGCAGCATATCTCTGGTTTGGAAAGTAAACATCTACTGTTTAGTAACATCTTTTTTGAATTGGGCATATATTTTTCTTTTGAAATTAAAAGTAACTCATTATTGTTCCCATTAGACAAAAACTGGTGATTGTTAAAGATATGTAAAATAAAAGTAAGCCAAAAGAAGAAAACAAGACCAATAGTCATCCTACCGTCCAAATCAACTACTAAGACTTTGTTTTTTGCATTTCCAGACATTTTTTCAATGTATACCTTTATACTTTTAAAAACTGGACTCATATTATATATGCTATATATAATTTTTAAATAACCTGACTTTTCATCATTAAATATTTATATACAACATTTTAAAGGCTGCAGATTATTTCATTCCATGAATAAACTGTAACTTACAAAACAATTTTTCTGCTTTTTTATATCAATTTATAATTATTACAAACATGAATATCTTCATTCTTATCCAGTAATATCCTTACTTCATCCGCTTATTCAATAATATCCTTCAAATAAAATTCCTAGGAATTACATTACTGAGAAAAAGAGGGATATGGTTTAAAAGTTTTCTCCAAAAGCTCATGCTGAAACTTAACTTCCAATAATGTGATAGTATTGAGACTTGGAACTTCAGCAGGTGATTGAGTCATGAAGGCACATTAATGGATTAATCTATTCATGGATTAATGGGTTAATGGATTAATGTATTATCATGGGAGGGGAACTGGTAGCTTTATAAGAAGGGAAAGATAGATCTGAGTTGGCAAACTAGCACACTTAGCCACCTCACTTTGTGATATCCTGCACCACTTCAGAAAACTCTGTAGAGTCCCTAACAGCAAGAAGCCTCTCACTTTCAACACCTCAGTCTTTAAGATTGTAAGAAATACATTCATTTTCTTTATAAATTATCCAGTTTCAGATATTCTGTTATAAGCAATAGAAAATAGACTGAGACAAAAAGGATGTACTTTTACCAAGATTTTTTTTCATAAAGATTTCCAGATTGACCTACTGGAAGAAATTACAAATGTCGATAACCACCAGTAGTACAGAAAGCAGGTATCCCACCAACACTAAAGTTAATACTTGTACTACTTCACAATTTAGTAGGCTGAAAATATCTAATTTTATTTTGTACAGTATTAATCCTAGTATAATTAAACTTGCTTTATAGTCTATTAGGAGTTCACATTTCCTCTTTTAAATTTCCCTGTTTTTGTATTCTGTAGCCACTGTTTCTTTACTTGGAATTTTCATCTTTTTCCTTTTGTTTTGTTATTATTGAGTAATTTTTTGAATTGTCGCTGATACTTTAACGAAAATTTTGAGGAAACTAACATCTTTTTTTCTGACTAAATGATAAAATCACTAATAAAATGTTTGGACTTCTCCTATGACCTAAAAGATTATGTCATGATATACTTTTTATCCAATGTCAAGTTCATTTACAGATGTCCTTGTTTTTTTAAAAAGGTGAATATTGAGAATCTCACAGTGATATATCCTTTAGTTTAAAAACTACACATTTTGTAACAGAGCCAAATGGAAATCCAACTTTCTATTATTAAAAAAAATATTTTCCAGTGAATTTGTTAGCATTATTTAGAAACTAATTTATGTTATAATCTCACTGGAAGCCTGTAATTATTCTGAGTAAAGAAAAATGCAATTTCTTATAAATAACACATCTCAGCATTACCTGATTTGTGAAGTAGGTAAATGTGAAAAAACAAAATTTATTTTATATATAAACTAATAGACAGTTTTATTAAAGTAGAATTGCAAGTTGGAGGTAAAACACAAAGTAACTTAATGGTCTTTAGTCACCCATTTATAAAATAGCTCAACAATATTTGTATGTGTTTCAAATATGTTTATTCCATTCTTAAGACTTACAAATGCATCAGTAAATTTACTATGTGTATCCTGATAATAGCAGTTGGTTGATCTTTGTAATATATCCTTTAAAAAAGTGCTCCTAAAATCTCAGGATACTCTTTTCACATTAATCACAAGCGTAAGAAATTCCATGAACAACAAATACTTACGAACTATGGTCTGTCTACAATACAGGGGTCTACATCAAGGTTTATAATTGGTGAGAATTCTTGGTTTAGTATGAATATATTTGGGCATTGAGTCTATTATTCCATAAATGTATTAGTTAGGTGACTAACTGTACAAAATTAATTGAGTTTGTTTAGATGAATACTACAGTAGTTAGTGTTATCTGTCAACTTGTCCAGGCTCTAGTACTCATTTATTTAATCAAACACTACTGCAGGTGTTGCTGTGAAAGTATTTTACATATATGACTAACATCTATAGTTAGTTGACTTTAAAGGAGTAGACCCTTGAGAACGTGGGTGGGCCTTATCCAATCAGTTGAAGGCCTTAAGAACAGAAGTTGAAGTTTTCCAAAGCAGAAGAAACTCTACCTCAAGGCTGCCACATTAAATCCTGATTCAATTTCCAGCCTGGCACCTGCACTGTAGATTTAGGACTTGCCAGCTCTTGTAATCTATGAACTTATTTCTTTAAAAATTTTTTTAAAGTGGGCCAAGCATGGTGGCTCACACCTGTAATCCCAGCACTTTGGGAGACTGAGGTGAGCAGATCACTTGAGGTCAGGAGTTCGAGACCAGCCTGGCCAACATGGTGAAACCCCGTTTCTACTAAAACTACAAAAATTAACTGGGCATGGTGGCATACACCTGTAATCCAACTCATTGGGAGACTGAGGCAGGAGAATCGCTTGAACTTGGGCAGTGGAGGTTGCAGTGAGCTGAGATCACCCCACTGCACTCCAGTCTGGGTGACAGAGCGAGACTCCATCTCAAAAAAAAAAAAAAAAAAAGTCCTTAAAATCAAGAGACCTCATATATATATGGTGGACCACTGAACAATGTGAGGGTTAGAGGAACCAACTTCTCCATACAGTTGAAAATCTGTTTAACTCCTGACTTTCTCAAAACTTTACTAATAGCCTATTGTTAACTGGAAGCAGCCTTGTAGATAACATAAATAGGTAATTATTTCATATTTTTATAGGTTACATGTATTATACTGTATTCTTACAATAAAATAAGCCAGAGAAAATAACATGTTGTTAAGAAAATTGTGAGGAAGAGAAAATATATTTACTATTCATTAAGTGGAAGTAAGTCATCATATTAGTCTTGTCATCTTCACATTTCACTTTGAATAGGCCACAACTGTTTGTTTATGGGACACAAATAATTAAAAGACAACGTCTCACTAGTGTTTTCAGTTAGAAAAAATATAGTAAAAGGGGTTAATTTTCTAAGGAAAAATAAAGCCTGTGTGTGTGTATGTGTGTAATTACAGTGTTTATGTGTATGGGCAGACAGAAACAAATAGAGACAAAGATACAATACATAAAGTCTGAAGAATTATTTCATGCTTCTTTATTATTGAAAGTAAATTTAGCTCTGAGGACAGATGTCAAAGTGACGGGGCTAGACACTGAAGTTCTCTATCAATGACTGTCTAGTGAGCTAAGGCACAGAGAGTGCACATTTCTCATGCAAAGCACTGCAGAGTTATAGATCTCTAAATACTTAAACTACTTCTGAAAAATGATGGATTAGTCATTTTTGAGTACAGAGAGTATGACTCAATATTAATAGACTCATAATATTATTGAATGTGGTCAAGCTCGCATTTCCATAAAAAGCATATACCTATGCTAATTTGGATAATGTTCACAAACACATAATCACCAATATAGCATCAATGAAATCAGAACCATAGAGTGGTATTATTAGTAGTCAATATAGGAGTATGAAATACACTTGAATTATATATACATATATATATATACACACACATATATGTGTGTCTGTGTGTATATATATATATATGTATGTATGTATATATATATATATATATATGTATATATATATATATATACCCTCTACACATGATAGGGAATAATGATTAGAAGATCCCTTTCTGTGAGAGGGCTTCTTCTTGTGTGTTAACAAAGGTGTTAATGACAGCCAGCCAAACACTAACAGGAGCACAGCTATAGTCAGGTTTATTAGTTTGCTGCTTGCAGCAAGGGAGAATACAAACCAGGGGAATTGAGGTGTCTCAAAACAAAGGAGTTCGGGAGGAGGTGCTTAGGGA
Organism: Saimiri boliviensis; assembly: GCF_048565385.1. NCBI lineage: Eukaryota > Metazoa > Chordata > Mammalia > Primates > Cebidae > Saimiri > Saimiri boliviensis. Next base: position 134,612,853 of record NC_133470.1, read on the forward strand.
ATTTTGGAGGCTGAAGTTAGTAACAGGATGGTGTTGGCAGAAATTGGACCAAATCTGAAAAGAAAGTAGTAGTTGGAATAGTCAGTGAACTTATTTTTATAATGCACAGTTCTTGTTAGTGTTAGATCAGCTTGTTTGTGGTTTTCTCAAGATACTATGGGTCTGATGGAGCTGGTGCTCAAGACTTTGAGCTTTAATAGTCTGCAATTATGGTTTGGTTTCTTACAGTTCATTTTGGAGCCATTATTGTTTTGCAGGTGTGGTTTCTCTTTCACTTGTCATTTCCCCTCACAGCAGAGCTGCCAGCATGACCATTTTTCATTGTAATGCTCCCTCCCTCATTCTGATCATTCCTCAAACTAAGATGAAGGATGCACCATTATATTCTGGGGACTTGATCAATCCGGGTATCTAGCACTATTTGATGGGTCATGATCATGTAACGTGTTTTTGATGGTAGTTGTTTTGATCTCTACAGGCATCGGGCCTTCTTATTCTTTGTGTTGGATGATCAATTGTTGTATCATCAGGCATGACAGCAGGAGCACAACAGCATTTAAAACTCTAGAGTTCGCACATTTGGCCACTGCAACAGAGGCAAACACTAAGACAAGGATTATTATTAAAGTTTGAAGTGTACTTCAAAGCTACAATCCTAGACCTCCAAATCCAGGCCATGAAAATTTGCCCAGAATCGGTTTCAATTTTTATTACATAAACAAATTGCTTTTTTTCCCCCTTTGATCTGGATATGTATTGCTCAACTTTTCCAGTACAAATCTCAAAATACTATATCTGAACAAAATCTGTGATGCAGAATTAGGAAATGTCATATTTGAAAAGAGAATCGACTATGGAACTTTATCTAAAAAGTTACTTGCTGAATATGTTGCAGTACCCAATTTCTAGTTATTGAAATCCCAAGCAAAAAATTTGGTTATTGTTGCTTTGGTGTTTGTGTGATCCAGTGTCACTGAATGCATATTTATTAGAGTGTCAAGCAGTATTAGAACAATCAGAAGAAAATAGTTTAGTGCAGACTCTGGGGTCGCTTAGGTTTCGCTTCCTAGTTATGTGAACTTGGAAAAGTTTTTCTGTTTTTCTTCTTTTATAAAATCTATTTTATTTATTTTAGATATGCAACATCATGTTATAGGATACATATAAAGAGCAAAATGGCTACTCTACTGGAGCAAATTAACGTATCCATAATCTCACGTACTTACCCGTGTGTGTGCACATGTGCACATGTGTTTGGTGAGAGCAGGTGAACTCATTCAGCAAAAGTTTTAAATGCAATGTAATATTATTAGCTATAGTCTTCATGTTGCACATTAAATCTCTAGACTTTTTCATCCTACATATTTGCTGCTTTGTATCCTTTCACCTACACTTAATTTTCTCTCCTCACCTCCCAGCCCTCATCCCTTGTAACCACTGTTTTATTCTCTGCCTCTGTGTATTTGACTTTCCAACGTTTCAGGCTACAAAACTAATGTACAAAAAGAAGTAGCATTTCTATACACCAGTAATGTTCAAGCTGTGAGCCAAATCAAGAATGCAATTCCATTCACAATAGCCACAAAAAGAATGAAATATCTAAGAATACAGCTTACACTACTTTCCACAGTGGCAGAATTTACATTCCCACCAACACTGTATAAACATTCTCTTTTCCCTGAAACCTGGCCAGCATCTGTTATTTTCTGACTTTTAATGATAACCATTCTGACTGGTGTGAGTGGTGACTCATTGTGGTTTTAATTTGCATTTCTGTAATGATCAGTGATGTCGAGATTTTCTTCATATGATTGTTGGCTGCATGTGTTGAAAGTTTCTTTTGCTGTGCAGAAGGTGTTTAGTTTAATCAGATCCTATTTGTCGATTTTTGTTTTTGCTGCAATTGCTTTTGGTGTCTTCATCATGAAGTCTTTATCAGGGCTGGTGTTTAGCGTGGCATCTCCTAAGTTTTCTTCTAGGGTTTTTATAGTTTTAGGTATTGTATTTAAGTCTTTAATCCATTTTGAGTTGATTTTTGTATGTTGTGAAAGGTAAGAGCCCAGTTTCAGTCTTCTGCATATGACTAGCCAGTTACACTAGCCCCACTTCCTGAATAGGAAGTCCTTTACCCATTCCTTGTTATTGTTAACTTTGTTGAAGATCAAATGGTTGTTAGGTATGTGGCTTTATTTCTGTGTTCTCTCTTCTGTTCCATTGGTCTATGGGTCTGTTTTGTACCAGTACCATGCTGTTTTAATTACTGTAACCTTGCAGTAAAGTTTTAAGTCCGCTAGGTGAGGCCTTCATATTTGTTCTTTTCACTTAGGATTGCTTTGGCTATTTGGGCTCTTTTTTTGGTTCCAAGTGAATTTTAGATTTTTTTTTTTTTCTAATTCTGTGAAAAATGTTGCTGGTGGTTTGGTAGGAATAGCACTGAATCTATAAATTGCTTTAGGCAGTATGGCCATTTTAACAATATTGATTCTTCTTATCCATGGGCATGGAATGTTTTTCCAATTGTTTGTGTCATCTCTGATTTCTTTGAGCAATGGATTGATTGCACTTCTCATTGTGGAGATCTTTCACCTCCCTGGTAAGCTGTATTTCTAAATATTTTATTCTTTTTGTGACTAATGTGAATGGAATTGCATTCTTGATTTGGCTCATAGCTTGAATGTTATTGGTGTATAGAAATGCTACTGCTATTTGTACATTGGCCTTGTATCCTGAAACTTTACCAAAGTTGTTTATCAGAACTAGAAACTTTTGGGCAGACACTATGGGGTTTTCTAAGTATAGCATCATAATCTGCAAACAGAGATAGTTTGACTTCTTATTTTCCTATTTAGATGCCTTGTACTTCTTTCTCTTGCCTGACTGCTCTGGCCAGGACTTTCAGTATATGTTGAATAGGAGTGGTGAGAATGGACATCCTTAGCTTGTTCTGGTTCTCAAGGAAAATGCTTCCAGGTTTTGTCCATTCAATATGCTGTTGGCTGTGGGTTTGTTGTAGATAGACTTATTATTTGAGTTATGTTCCCTCAATGCCTAGTTTTTGAGGTTTTTTAACATGGAGGTGTATTGAATATTTTCAGCTTTTCTGCATCTATTGAGATAATCATGTATTTTTTGTTTTTAGTGCTGTTTATGTGATGAATCACAATGATTGATGTGCATATGTTAAACCAAACTTGCATCCCAGGGATAAGGCCTACTTGAGCACAGTGGATTTCTGATGGGTTAGTGGTAATGACTCTTTTGTCATTTCTGTTTGTATTTATTTGGATCTTCTTTCTCTCTGTTTTTTAAATTAGTTTAGCTAGTGGTGTGTCAATCTTATTTATTCTTTCAAAGTACCAATTCCTGGATTCATTGATCTTTTGTTTGTTTTTTTGTTTCTCAGATTCCCTCAGTTCAGCTCTGATTTTGCTTATTTCTTGTCTTCTGCTAGCTTTGGGATTGGTTTGATCTTCTTTCTCTAATTCCTATAGGTGTGATGTTAGATGGTTGTTTGAGATCTTTCTAACTCTTTGATATGGTTATTTAGTGCTCTAAGCTTCCCCGTTAACACTGCTTTAAGCTGTGTCCCAGAGATTCTGGTATGCTGTCATTAGTTTTGTGATTTCTGCATTAATTTCATTGTTTACCCAAAAGATATTCAGGAGCAGGTTGTTTAATTTCCTTGTAATTGTATGTTTTTGAGAGATCTTCTTAGTATGATTTCTATTTTTATTGCACTGTGGTTCAAGACTGTGCTTGGAATAATTTCTGATTTTTTAAATTTGCTGAGGATAGTTTTATGTGGTTGATCTTAGAGTATGTGCCATGTGCAGATAAGAAGAATGTATAGTCTGTTGATTTGGGGCAGAGAATTCTGTAGAAGGCTGCTGGGCCTATTTAGTCAAATGTCAAGTTCAGGTCTTGAATATCTTTGTGAGTTTTCGCCTCAATTATCTAATATTGTCAGTAGGGTATTGTCAGTGGGGTGTGGAAGTTTCTCACTATTCTTCCCACCCTACTTATCTGATCAAATTCCTCATTTTCCACCATCACCCAAGTGGTGTCTGATCACCCTAGCCTGCTTTCAACAAGAATCCTGCTGTTAGATCAGTTTAGCAACAATTCCCTTATCTTCTACAGTATTTTCTATCCACTGACTCATTTCTCTTCTACTTGTCTATAAGTTGCCACTTTTCCTTGTTGTATCAAAATTAAGCACAGTTCTATACTGAAGTCTCCCTCTCCCATGATAGTTCTTTAATAAAGTCTGTTTTTAGCTCTTTAACTACTACTGTTCAGGTCTGCATTTCCTTGACATAAGCACCATGCTAATCCCAGTGAATTCAGCACAGGTTAACAACAGACAGCTCCAGCCCTTACACCACTACTTACTCATCATGATGGCTATGAATAATGATGCTTCCCACCATATCACAGCTATCTCATAAATGAAGATGATGAAATGTACTACATGAAATCCATTTCAACTTTTGTTTAAGTTACATCTTTCACTCAGTGAGTGTATTCTGCATTTGCTGGAGCACTCCCTGAAATCTTTTCATAATCTTTCTATCCTTGATTCCAGCCATTCCTAATTTTTAACCCTTCAAAATTACATGCTATAAAAGATACATGGTTAAAAAACAAAAAACAAAAAAACAAAAAAAAAAACCCTGCTTCTTCCTTATTTGTCCCTCCAAAGCTATTCTAGACATATAACTGCATATATTGTTCTATATGTATAATCTCTTTCCTATAATAGTAATACGCTATACATACATACTGTTCTGTACCTCTTTTATCCCTTTAACACTGTATCTTGGGGATTCTTCCATTCAGTCCTCACAGGTCTGCTTTATTGTTTTATTGGTATTGTCATAGTACCACATTATAGGAATATACAATAATTTATTACACAATGGTCTAATAAACAGTTTGTTTCAATTTTTTTGCTATTGCAAATAATCATACAGTGAATATGTTAGCATACATACATATACAAGTATGCATGAGGAATAAATTCTTCAAAGTAGGATTGCTGGTTAAAAGGATACCTGCATTTGAAATTTGGATATAAACTGTCAAATTACCTTTTTAAAAATCATACCAATTTACCTTCCCATCAAATATATGAGTGTCATAGACTTACTATGCCAATCTACAGGTGAAAATTTGTATCTCTTTGAAGTTTGAATTTGCATTTATTTGAAATGAGTGAGGCCGAGCATATTTTCACATATTTAAAAGATAGTTTTATTTCTTTTCTGTGAAGTCTATCTTTATGATCTCTGCCTCTTTTCTTTTGGGGTTTTTGTTTTTTCTATTGATTTGTTCTTTCTATAGTACTAAAAAGTTTCCTTTTTCATATGTCACAAATATTTTATCTTTGGCATATTATTTGCTTTTTACTTTGTTTATAATGCTTCATCATACAGAAACATTTTATCATATTTATTCAGATTTGCATGTTTTATTTTCTATGGCTCCGTGTTTTCAAAGTCCTTCCCTCCACCAAAACTATTTTTTAAAACTATACCATACTTTCTTCTACTATTCTTATGGCTTCATTTTTAATGTTTAATTTTTTTAATTTATCAGTTTGAAATGCCACCTTTATTGTGCACTAAATTTATACAGGTCTAATTCTGTCTTCTTTATTCTATCCCATTACTCTGTCTCTTGATTTAGATGTATCTCATTCTAGAATTTTTTTAAACTCTTCTTACACATTTATTTTTTCATATATAGTTTTGAGTTACCACTTCCAGTCTTCAAAAATTCTCTTCTAATTATATTGGAGTGACTATTATAGATTTATATTTTTTAGAACATTAGAATCTTTAAGATGTTGACTCTTTTTAGACAAAAATGTGGTATCCTTCCATTATTCCATTCTTCTGTTAAGTCTGTCAGTATCAAAGTGATTTTAACGATACAACCTCATTGAGGTCCCGATGCACGGCTGTTGAGCACGCTCATTCACTAGGTAAATGACTGATTCTAACACCCAAACCAGCCTAGCATTATGTGCATTTCATAATTGGGCATTAGCAATATTTTAAGTGAATGCAGGCTATGAACATGTTAAATTTGTGAATGATCAAGGGTCTATTATAAAATCAATTATATATTTCCTTTTAATCCAGGAAAGCTACTGAATCATAAAAATATACAGTAAAATATTCACATTGCTTGTGACATGAACATTATTTAAAATTTTATTGTCAGATACCATCAGTAAAAGCCCCCCAAATTACCTTTATAGGTCTCTCTTTCAGTTAACTGGTAAATTTTAATGAGTCATATCACAGTTAATGATTTATAGTCACAGTAAGTGAATGAATGATCTGTTGGCTGGATTTCTCTTGGGTCTTAATGCTCAAATTGACATTGTGGTCAATGCAACACATGACTTCCATTTGTGGCTATTGTCTTACAGGTGACAGCAGATAAAACATTTTTCATAATCTATTTTATCTTCCTTTCCATCTGTGGAGCACACACTATCTCAATATGCCATGGGATTACTCTGTCCCAAAGGTACTCTTGTCATATTGAGAATGCTTTTTCTGTGTTTTCCAAATTACTTGATGTCCTTCAATTAGTTTCTGAGAAAGTTCACCTGGTATTGGTCCAGAATGTTCTCTGTACTACTGTCACATTTTGCATTTCAATATGCAAACAGAATGAAGACTTCCCCTCTTTAAAACTCTTCATTGCTTTCCCTTCACCCTCTTGGCAAATTCCAAGTTCCTTATCATAGGCCACATATTGTCCTTCAAGATCTGGCTTCTGCTTACTTTTCTAGCTTCACTTCTACCATTCCACTAAATTGAGATCACTTTTAGTTCCTTGGTTGACTATGCTCTCATTCACTTCCTGTGGAGTACAGGTAAAATAGCTGCAGATGGGAGTGGGCCATAGGAGAATACAGGGGGAAAAAATCCCCATAGTTTGTAGTTAGAATGGACCCATGTTACAAAAGATGAACAAAAGAAAACAAACAAGTGTATTAATATGTATATTCCATATATAATCAGAGGCACCCAGAAAATGAGTAATCCTCAAAGAGGTGGCTTTGAATTCCAGCTTATATAGCATCTTCAACAAAGAACAGTAAATGTTTAGAGAAGTGGAAAGACAAAGGAAAGGTGGCAACTTGGGGAAAGGCAAATAAATGACAGATAAAAACTAGTTAGTAAAGCTTGCTACTATAAATTCCTGTGGTATCAGCTCCAGGCTGATGAGGGGCTAAAGCTGTCTTCAGTGGTTAAACTTCATTCTCCTTGGTAGAGAGGAGGGTAGGACACGTTTGCAAGGAGAGAAAGAGCAGAGAGCTCTCCTATATCTGTTTCTTTTTAGTTGCCTTCACCTTAACAATCCTTCTTATTTGGGGGAGGCATATTCTGGTCTTCCGGAAGGGGAAGGCCTTGATTTAAATCATCCACTGATTTCTGCAGTATAATTACTCCCAGTGTGACCTATTTCAAGGTACAAATGGTTTAATAACTTGCCTGACAAATTCCACTGGCACACTACTGTTTCTCTGCCAAGAACATTCCTCTCAGCTCCAATATTTTTTTTGAATTGCTTTTTAGGTATGGGGGTACATGTGAAGAACATGCAAGATTTTGTCGCATAGGTACACACATGGCAGTGTGATTGGCTGCCTTCCTCCCCATCACCTATATCTGGCATTTCTCCCCATGCTCTCTCTCCCCAACTCCCCACCCGCTCTTTCCCTCCACTATTTCCCCCCGACAGACCCCAGTGTGTGATGCTCCCCTCCCTGTGTCCATGTGTTCTCATTGTTCAACACCCGCGTGCGAATGAGAACATGCGCTGTTTGATTTTCTGTTCTTGTGTCAGTTTGCTGAAGATGGTGGTTTCCAGGTACATCAATGTCCCTACAAAGGACAGGAACTCATCATCAGCCCCAATATTTTATAATCATTCATCAGGTTGCAGTTTGATATCATTTTAGATTCCTAAATGAACTCATCTCTGACCATCCCAGGGATGGATGAGAAACCCATTCTATGTATTCATACAATAATTTTATGTCTCCTCATCGCCTTTTATTACCTTATGTTACAACTCTCTCTTTACACTTCTGTATCAACCAGTGCCTGAAAGCCTAATGATAGCACGGGTCATTATATTCTTAGCACCTTACCAACAGAATTTCAGAACATAGTAGGTTAATAAATACTTATTCAATTAATAAGTGAATCCCTTCATTAAAAAGTTTTATTATCTTAAATCCATATCATTTCATTACACTGTGACAAAAATCAGTAACAGTAATAAAATGGAATTTCGCTGGGCATGGTGGCTCATGCCTATAATCCCAGCACTTTGGGAGGCCGAGGTGAGTGGATCACTTGAGGCCAGGAGTTCGAGACCAGCCCAGCCAACATGGTGAGATGCTGTCTGTATTAAATAAAAAAAAAAATTAGCTGGTCATGGAGGCACATGGCTGTAGTTCCAGCTATTCCAGAGGCTGAGGAGGGAGAATTGCCTGAACCTGGGAGGTAGAGGTTGCAGTTTGCTGAGATTGCACCACTGCATTTGAGCCTAAGCAACAGAGCAAGACTCCATCTCGAAAAAATAAATAAAAAGGAAAAAAAATTAATAGAATAAATAAAATAAAATGGAACTTAATTGCTCAAAAATGCGATAACATAAACCCAAATATATTATTAAAGAATAAGTGTTTTCCAGTAGGAAAAAGATAGTCATAGGTGTCCTATTTAAAACTTGTTTTAGTAATCTACTAGAAAAAATGTGTCCCAATTATTGAATATTCTAGTTAATATTAACTTAAACAGGTTACCCAAAGATTTCTGGCCAATATAAGTATTAAGTACCTAGTGGCACTTGAGCAATTTTTGTGGTGAATTAAATTAGTAAAACTGCAGAACTGTTAACTGATGCTTCCTTAAAGTAAACAGGGTACCTGACTGGTAAAGTGAACTGGGTACCTAACTGATGATATCTTTCCTCCAGGGACATCCAAATGAACAAATTTCGATTTAGTGTATAAAATCCAATGGTACGAAATTAAAAAGAGAGGAGTCATCCTGGCGCTATGGCTGAGGCCTGTAATCCTAGCACTTTGGGATTCTGAGTTGAAGGACGGCTTCAGCCTTGGAGTTTGAGGCTGTAGTGAGCTGTGATCATGTCACTGCACTATGGCCTAGGAAACAGAGTGTCTCTAAACAGAGAGAGAGAGAAAGAGAGATAGAGGAAGAATAAAAAGAACTAAGAACTTAAGAAGTTACAGCTGCTTATAGGCCAATTGGAGGGTCAGTTTATTTGAGGAGTGAGCAGTAATGAAGCGCTAGGCACATAAAGAAGCCAGTGAGCATAGCAATCCCGGTGATTTTTCTCTTATGCAATTAAAGCAATGCACGTGGAAGAAATGTGACTTAACTAAAAGAAAGCTCTGCTTTATTGGAAAGACTGGAAAGTTTCTGCCACTGAGGTCTACTTAAGCCAGGACGATTTAGAGTGAGAGCCTCTGGGTGATGGCCATGACTGATGTGGAGTTGTCAGATCTTGAAAGACTCTTAGAAAATGTTGGTTGGATCAAGGTTGTGGGTAATATTTTTGCTAATATTCTATTGTGAATAGAAAATGAAGCCACTCTGATTTCACTCTTTATATTTTCAACTTTTCCTTCTGTGAATTTAAAATAAATAGAGTGTCATTGATCTGTGGTCCTTTGGGCTAGAACATGATATATGAGTTCACATGGAATGCAGATTCACACAGTAATCTGGGGTATATATCAATCGGCTTTCAGCTCTTCAGCATTTTTTTTTTTTTTTAGTATCCATCAAACACAGAGGGTTTTGAATGTGAAACCATGACATTTGCACCTTTGACTTTTCATCACACAAGTGGTAAAGGTCTTCAGTCCCTGGGTCCATAACATTTGCAGAAATAATGTTGAGATATGTGTTGGTGAGGGGCAGCCTTTGGAGAGTGCAAACAGTACCTCTCATTGCTCCTCTGTTTTTCTTGCTGCCATCCTCACTTTGAAATACTATGCACTGCTCACTTTTTGCTCTTTTATGAGCCTAGATGCAAACACCCAGAGTAGCTAAGAAGTTTGGTGGATCAGGTGAACAGTACAAGATTATGGAAGGTCAGGTCCCTGCTCCTCCCAGAAGGCCCTCTCCAGGACCAGCATGTCTGCCAAAATAGGGGACACAGTGAGGGGAGAAGATGATACTGAACCCTCTTTTGATATAACCAGGGAGCATTAGAGAGATTTGGGTACGGTGGAGGTGAAGAGGTAGAGATCCCAAGGAGGTTTCCTCTCTTGTCTTTATTTTAAAATCTCCTGGACCGCCTGTGGGTAGCAGTGAGTCTAATACTTTCCCCGGAGCACAGATACTTCCCCAAGTCCCTGAGGCAGCCACAGCCAGCGTAAGATGTGAATGGATGTGAAGTGATCTCCAAGTAACTTACTTATATTACCTGTTGTGTGGCCTACTGAGGAAAGTTTAGTGTTACTTTCCCTAAGACAGTGCAGTTCATAGCAATTCAACTAAACCTAATTTTCTACTCATTTTTGCTGTCCCAGGAAATATAATAGCAGAATGCCAGTAAAAATAACGCAAGGTTCTGAGCCCGTCCTTTTACTTACCATAAACCTGTTGTGTATTTCATCAATAAGTGAGTTTTCTTATGCTGAATTCACTCTCTTACTCTGTCCAGGTTCCGTCTAAAGGTTGTAGGCAGTCCCATATCTTCTGCTTTGGTCATATCTTCAGGTACCCAGTTCAAATGTAAACTCTTTGAAGAAGATTAATGGATACTGAGTCTATCTCTTTGACCTTTCCCTTTTATATCTATATTTTGTTCATGCATTAACTACACAATCAAGCCCCAAATATCTATCTGTTTTCAAGCCATTTGTTTCTTTGTGACTCAGAAAAATGTGTTTTCATAAACTTGCCACTGAATTAGCCAGATGATACGGTGAAAAGGAAAGGAGGAAAAAAAAAATACATGAAGAAGCAAGGACAAGAAAGAATGTGGAAGGGGAATAGGAAAGAGCTGGTTCTGCAGAGTTAAACAGGAGGCTCATGAAAATCATCATCATTTATATGAATCATCTTTATTTTTCTTGGAAAAGCAAAGCCTTCCTTTTATGTAAGTAATTTTAGAACTTCAGTGAAGGAGGGAAAAGGCACTAACTGTTCAGTGTTTTCAAGGCATGAGTACCTCTCCTGCAGGAGAGAGGCAAAGACAGAAAATTTAGATGAAGACGGAGGAGAAAGCAAAAACAAAACAAGATGAGCTTTTTGGGGAGGATTTAAAAGGCCAAATTCTTTGTCCAGCTCTGGAGCCTCAGCTCAAAGTCAGTTATATATGATGTAAAACCGACATTCTGGTACTTGCTTATTTTATTTGTTCTCAATCAGCAGCATCACAGAAAACTCAACTAAATTAGAAATTAATTTGGATAAAAAGCTAGTACTCTTTAATGTGGCTTTATGCTTATCTTTAAGCAAATTATTCCAAAACATGCAAATACCATTGTGTCAAAATAAGCAGCCTGCAGAACAGGATAAAACATTCTAATTATTTTAGACAAAAAACAATTCAAATGATTTTGGCAAGAAAGTGCTGTGTTTTTCAGGCTATCTTTCTTTAAGCTTATTGTTTTTTTTTTTTTATCTAGCAGATGGAAGAATTTTGAAGGTTAAGCTTTAAAGTACCACCCTCTTCAAACCTTAAAATTTGCTTTTAGGAACTGACATAACTTCATATCTTGATTTTACACAAATCTTCCCTTTCTAATCTCAAGCAGAACTTTCTTGCATTTTTTTCTTTTGAAATAGTTTATGATCACTGACACTTAGCTACCACACTATTAGAAGGAAGTCATATTTCCCAAATTACCTTGGAAAATTTTATGGCTAGAATTTTTTAAATGGAATATCTGATACAGAGTCTGAGCTAATGTTTGACTTTAGTGTTGAAATAAATATATCAGCCCATTCTGTGTTGGAGTAATCACCTGGAAGAAACTGTGATTTCTAGGTCAGAGGAAATAACAATCAATGCCTGCTGGAAGGGCGGGTTCTCCCCTCTTCTTGGGGAATGAATACCCTAACCACCGAGTGAAGGAGTGGAATGGAAGAAACAATTTTATATCATCAGGACACAAACATTTGTAAATGTAAGGTGCAGGGGAGGATGGGGTAGTGTCTTCGTCCATTTGAGCTGCTGTAACAAAATACCATAGCCCGGATGGCTTAAACAGGAATTTATTTCTTACAGTTCTGGAAGCTACAAAGTCCAAGACCAAGGTGTTCACAGACTCTGTGTCTGGGAAGGGCCCATTTCCTGGTTCACAGACAGTGCTTTCTGGCTCTGTCCTCACAAGGTGGACGGGGTGAGAGGTATCTCTCAGGCATCTTTTATAAGGACACTGATCTTATTCATGAAGGATCTGCCTCTGTTACCTAATTGTTTCCTAAAAGCCCCACCTTCTAATACCATCACCTTGGGGGCTAATATTTTAACGTATAAATTTTAGGTAGCTGCAAACCTAAAGACCATAGCAGATGGGGAATGCGAGTTCTTAGTAATATCCAGTGGCCCTGTAGGATAATGCATCCAGGGTGGGTGATGAAAGACTTGCTGGAGGGGTAACTTATATTCAGTCAGTTCCTCAACCTGCATTTTAAAATAAGACCAGGCAGGCACATTCACAGGCATTGAAAGTGACCCCCCCAAAAAAAATGCACTTTTCCCAATTTGTCTTTAAATCAATTTATCCTCAGTTTCCATGCAGTTTACTAAGCTCAATAATTTCTGTTGTTCAAATTCCAAAAAAAATAGTCACGTGGTTTAGTTAACATTACAAGATGAAGAAATTAGCAATATATTTTATAAGGGGAATAGATCACTTTGGTGAATTTGTAATGAGATTTTGCCATTAGTTTATTCCAATAAACATGGTCTGTTTGTCATCACTGGATAGCTATGCAATGATGACTCAGAATGAATCCCTGGCCTCAGGTCTAGAACCTAATGGACGGGTGTTCATTTCAGCATAATAGAAGTATGTTAGAGTTTCAATTCAAATTCTAACAGATGGTATTGTCACAGATACTAAATTACACTATCAATGGTAGATATAATTCTCATATTAAGTGAGAGATTTGCATTAGGGCACAGTGTGCTGGGGCATGGTAAGTGCATGCACTAAGGAAGAGAAGGTCTAATTTCAAAATAAGATTGGGAGAATAAAGAAAGTGCCATGAGTATTTTTCGTAATAACCTTAAGAAAATTCCTTTGCAAATCACTGTGAGTCAGGGCAAGATAGTTATCCTAACTTCTGCAAAATTCCATTTGGTAAATTTATATATTGCATAATAAAAATTAATACCTTGTTTATTATAAGAAAATAAATATTAAAATTTGCAATTATACAAATACTCAATAAGCAGAAAATTACTTAGACATTAAATTTATATGCTAGAGTTTACCACTTAATAAATTGCCAAACTATTTTGTTCTTTATTATGACAATAGTATTTTTTCAAAAGTTCTACATTATCAGTAGAGTTATGATGTCTATTTTAGAGATGACATTAAGTAATTTATCTTTTTTAGTAAATAGTTCATCATGTTCAGCATGAGTCTATTTGGGAAACCTTTTAAATTTCTATTTACTTTTCAGCAGTTAAACATACAAGGAACTGTGATTTGGATACTAATGTAAAAAATAGAAATCATTTTTATTCATAGAAAGTTTTAGGCTATGTCCAAATGCAAAATATTTTGCAAGTGACTTTAATGTTTAGTTCCTTCAAATGACCTGATTACCTCAAAGCAAAGGAGCTTTGCATTAAGTAACAGCAAGATTTATTCTACACCAAGAAGTAATACAATGCTAGCTGAATGTGAGGAAGTCACATGGCTTCAACATTTCCCTCAGATAACTGTGTTCACAACACAGAGAAAGAAAGTCCTGTGACCACTAAGTGTATGGTGGAGACTGTCCCTTGTCAAGATACAGTAATGGGCTCTGTTCTCGAAACTACCATAAGTGATTTGCAGATCAGATGGGGGAAACCCATAAACCCCGTTTAGCCTATCAGACTGAAAAAGTGTTACTCAAACTTCTTTCCCTCTGATGTTGAACTGCTGCGAGGATCTAAAAGCACATTTTAGTGTTTGGGCCAACAAACTCAAATCCTGTTCTCTCAATAAAGAAATTTATCTCATCTGCATAGTGTGAGAGTTTAGGAACTAATTCATGGATTTTAATGGTCTTTTCATTTACTGCGCTGCATGAAGTGACAATCACAGTTTGTTTTGTTCTGGCTAAATTCGATTTTATATCATCTTCACATATGGCACTTCAGCATTATCACCACTGGGCTTTCCCCATAGGAGCTGTGTACTCATGTTCTACAGCTCCTGATGTGACTGGGTACACAGAGCGTGGCACTGGACAACTGATCCTGTCAAGTAAGGATGGATAGAGTCAAATGAATGTATCATTTCTTTTAGCATTCAGCTGCACCATGAAACTACTCTAAAAAATGTGGCCGGTCATTAAGTGAAGATGAGATTTTCAGGCTAAATCTCTATGAATGAATGAAATGGATGCATCTCAATCTTACATGAATATGAATATCCACTCAATTCTTAGTAACATGCCACTGTTTCGTCTAGTGGATATCTAGAAGAGTCCCAAGCTCCTGTCAATAATATGATGGGACTAAAAGCTCAAGGCTGAACTTGGAGAAGTAAAATATATGAAAATAATAATAGTCGTACCAGTTTTAGCGTGTATATTTATTATTGCTCTCAATTTTTATTGAGAGCTTTCTTTGTTCCAGGCGCTAAATTAAGCCCTGTTGCAATTATAATCTCATTTAATCTTTGCAGAAGCGCTCTATGGTATATTCTTTACTTATCCTTACTTTCCTAATAAGGAAAGGGACTATAAGAAACTGACTAACATTCCCTAGATACATGATTAAATGACAGAGTCAGAATTAGAACCAGCCTTCAGAGCCTGAGCTCTGCAGTCCTGCTATCCATGGATTTGTATTATGTTTGTCAGGTATCTTTTTATTTTATTCTAAAGACAGAAATAAATGATTTTTAAAAGATTATCTACATGCCCTTTATCCATTCTTTCCATAAGCATAACTATTTCAGGAGTTGACTTTGTCTTGGAGACAGTATGTCAAATTTTATGCTCAGATAAAGGTCATTGAAGTAGTGAGCATGTGCCTATGGGATGAATTTGTCTACTGTGAATTGTATATCATTCCAACACTGCGGTTAGAATGACTGTATTTATTATGTGGACTGCGATGGCACGGAAGAGTGGGTAATTTCACTCTAGCACTACAAATCTATTAACACATTTGCCTGAGAATTCATGCGGAAGTTTTCAAAATATTACATTCACTTTCGTGAATAGTACTGTATTCTTCATTTAATTAAGTATCTTATTTTAAAGTCATATACAACACATTATGCTCTATGTATCTTTTGACATATGGCCAATTGTGTATAACACTCTCAAATCTGCCAGCTGTGTTTAAGTAACAAAACTATTTTGTTTTCAGACAGCTTGATAGAAATCCTGAAGTTTGTGAGAAAACAGAACTTCCTAAAAATGTTATTTTTTTGAACCACCAGAAACTCTGAGATGATACTCAAAGAGAAGAGCTCTTGTTTTTACCATAATAGAAGTTTTCTTGTTTTTAATAACAGCATATTGCCAAATTGTATTGAGTTTATTTTTCAGTAGGATTTTTAGTTCCTTTAGTTTTTGTTTTAAGATCTGACAGATTAAAGAATGCTTCCCCAGTCTAAGCCAAACTGTGCTTTGCTTGTGTTAATGACAAAAATTAAATTTTAGAGCCCACTGAGACTGGTTAATAAAGGGTTTCAGACCAAAAGAAATACAGTGTCTAAGACATAATTAAATACTGTTTTCAATGTTTGACACCCTGTCTTAAGGACAGAATCTTAACTTGCCCAAATTGCTTATAGCTGGTGACTAGGAGTAGATGGTGGGCAGAAAAGAGGAGGTGTATTTACTCTGGGCCTGATAGCGCTGCCTCTTTAGGCTCCACCTGTAGACGGAGGAGGTGTTCTGACCTCTTTCATTACTTCTCTCAAGGGAGAGGCTGAGAACCTATGATGACGTGCATTTTCAGCCTCTGCCAAGGGTATAATTCTATTAGACAAGTGTTTTGCAAACTATGGGTTGTAATCCATTGGTGGGTTGGGAAATCAATTTAGTGGGTTTGACCAACATTTAAGAAATTTGAATAGAATATGTTATGTATTTTTCTAATATCTGTTTCAGTTATACATGTGTGCACGTGTGTGTGTGTGTGTGTGTGTGTGTGTCATATATTACTGGATCATAATATAAAATGTAATTTTTACTGTTGGTTATAAAGTCACAAGTGTAAAAGCTACTAGATTGGCCTTCTACCAATGACATAACAATTATGATATTGTTTTGCTTTATTTCATAAGTAAAAAGGCCTGTTTTTCCCTGAGTAAATTAGGGAGTTCTATAAATAAGTAGGATTTCTAAACAAAGAGCTTAAAGCAACCAGTGTGCATATATTGCTCATTCTTAATCAGTGCAGAAATGCAGCTATATTAGCATGCAGTCATCCTTGCATCTTAGTAAAAAGGCATATCATGCATAAAAACAGCAGATATAATTAATTAATATCCTCTGTTCTCATAGAGGAAAAAATAATTATGCTGGGCGCAGTGGCTCATGCCTATAATTCCAGCACTTTGGGAGGCTGAAGCAGATGGATCACAAGGTCAGGAGATCAAGACCATCCTGGCCAACATGGTGAAACCCCACCTCTACTAAAATACAAAAACTTAGCCAGGCATGGTGGCACATACCTGTAGTCCCAGCTACTCAGGAGGCTGAGGAAGGGGAAATCCCTTGAACCCAGGGGATGGAGGTTGCAGGAAGCTGAGATTGCACCACTGTACTTTTGCCTGGCAACAGAGTGAGACTCCATTTCAAAAAAAAAAAAAAGATTATATCCTAGGAGTCAAGTGATTCAGACCAATGTGAAAAATTTTCACCAATACTCACAACTAAATATCTATAATGTGCAAAGCACAGTGTTAACAGGAGAAAGGGGTTAGTAACACAAAACAATGATGACTGGGTTCTATTACCAAAATACAATTTACAGTCTGGTAAGAAAGAGAGACTTGTAAAGCAATAATTCAAGGCAACAACAATGTGGGATTGTGCAAGTCCTTGGTCTATTGCAGGCGTCCCCAAACTTTTTACACAGGGGGCCAGTTCACTGTCCCTCAGACCGTTGGAGGGCCGCCACATACTGTGCTCCTCTCACTGACCACCAATGAAAGAAGTGCCCCTTCCTGAAGTGCGGCGGGGGGCCGGATAAATGGCCTCAGGGGGCCGCATGCGGCCCACGGGCTGTAGTTTGGGGACGCCTGGTCTATTGGCTCTCAAGTCCATTCCTTGCACTTCCCCTTCTCTGCTCTGTATTGTGAGAGAGGCTGACCCCTACAGGGGGTATTTACAAGGCTCCTTTGTCAGATGACTTCTACAGGGTTTGGGCAATGGAAGCCACTAGTAAGATATTGGAGAACAAGAGGGAGAAGTCAGTATTTCTCTTTCTCCTTCTTGGTCTCTGGGGCTCAAGTTCCCTTTATAGAAAGTGGTCATGGCTACAGGTTCCTCTAGGTAGCCCTGACCCCTGGGTTCCTGTTCTGGCTATACTTATTCCTCTCTTTGGCCTTAAATTTCAGGATTATAATAAATCGCTATTTCTGCTGATCTTTTGATTGCTTCACCATTGCTGGTTGGCCTTATGAGTTTTCAAAACCTGGGTAACAAATTCCTGTATTAAGTTCCTTTTGTTTTTAGGTACTCAGGGTTGTTTCTATTTTCCTGGTTATGCTGTCATAAATATAGAAGTTTATAATGAGATGAGCTATTTTTGCATCATTATAATAACTGGAATTTATTTAATTTTACATGTGTCAGGTATTATTCTAAGTGCCTTTCATATATCAACAGCTCTATTTTTCAGATGAGGAAAAAGAAGCACAGAGAGGTTACTTGACTTCCCCAAGGTTATTTAACTAACGAAGCACTGCCTTGCCTTGATTTTCCATTTACATTTTCTTTAAGCACTCAATGCTTTGCCTATAGAATCATTGTCAGGTATGTGATTCCTCAAATTTATCAAGCATTTAAAAACTTCCAGGATCTTTTGATACTGATTGATTGCTTGGTTGATGTCAATGAACATTTATTAAGCATCTAGCATATACCAAACATGAATAAGTGCTATAGTTGAAAATGGTATGACTATCTTCTATAAATAGTCACTCTTTCAACCTGCTTTCATGACTTTGCTGTCATTGCTAAAATCAAGGACTTCTCAAGTAGGATAGGCTTTCAAATATTCCGGTTCAGGGAGATCTAGATAGCAGCCCAGAAATGATCTGTTTACCTGTGAAACTTGCATTTGGAAATATTCCTCTCTGATTTTCAAAGAAATCATCTGCAGCCTTACCCTGAAACTAGTGCACTTTAATTTGTCCATTTGAAGTAAACATCTATTTTAGTACCTCAGGTACATCAGGTCTGGGAAGTAATCTTTCCTTTGTAAATAATCATCGATGAACAACATTATGGTTGTTTTTCATTACTGTAGTTTGGGGAACTACTCATCTCAAACTTTCTCAATCAATACAATACAAATGTATCAGCAACCATCCAATGAACCCTCTGGGTATGGATTATTCAGTATGCATACAAGGCTACTCATATTATGGACTGAAACGTACAATCAAGCAGAATGATGTGCACACAGCTGTTTTATATTTAGTTGGCTTTCTAATGTGAGCTAATTTGTTGTAGGGACTGGAGGCATTACTAAGATTTATTTCAGGTTTAGGATGAGATAAAATTATTGTCTGAAGGTGAAACTCTAGTTTCCACTCAACTTTAACAGACATTGCTTTTCTCTTTTCTTAGCATTGGATGGGAAAGCGTTTAACGTATTAGCATACAGGAAAATAATCAGCTTCTCAATACCTCCTTCCACTCTGAAACCAACATCTTAAAACCTCTACTTTCTGTTTATAATGAAAAACATGAGTAAAAGCAAAGATCAAATGAATATTACTTGGACTTGAAAACAGTTAGTGAAAATTAGATGGTGACTGCATAACAAAAGACAGTATTCACCTTGTTCTCAGATTTATATCTTAGCTAAATGCTCTGACAGAAGGCATGACTATTCAATAGATACCTAATTCATGGTAGAAGTTGTTGCTTTTATCCACATTTTCCCCTTGGGCAGAAGTAAAGCACAGAAGAGGGAAATAAAAGACCTTGAGGGGAGTATAATGCCATTCTATGGTTTTGCAATAAACTGGTGTTATCTCCTGAAACTGTATCATGGCAGAAAACCCTGTAAGAAAAGAATCAACACTAAACCATTATACAGGAGAACACCATACCACAACTACTAAAAGGGATGAAGTTAGTGATCCTGAATAGAACAATATTGTATTGGTTGTGAAAATGAAATCTACTTTGTCAGGAGGCTAACAGGGTACAGAAAATAAATTGTAACAGCCATGAAAAAAGATAGACCGGAAACGTTTAATTTTATCGGTGAATATTGTTAGCTTATTGAGAAGTCAAAACTCCAGAAGAATGCTAGTTGTTCTTGTGGGCTTATTATGAAGACTGGGTTGTTCTATTTAATTGAGAGTGCTAGCCAGCAGAATGCATGCCCACTTTCTGCTTCTAAACAAGCAGGAAAAATACATTATCCATGTTATAGAATAAGATTTTTATTTATGCACCCTGCTGTATCAGTGATCTGTTAACTATGTAATTATAAAAATGTCATAATTTAACAACGTTAAAGGCAATGTTGCTTAATAATAGGAAACCATCTGCACAGTTCTGAAAGAAATCAGAATGTAAATAATCTAAAATTATAAGTAAAAATTAATATTTTACTTTCTATCATTGCTATTTGATTTCTTTACCCACTTATCTTCACTGCCATCTTCACAAATATTCTAATGGTTCCTATCTCCTAAATATCTTTCCAGTTTGTGCGTCTTCCTCCATTCTCACAGCTACTTTACTGGTTCAAGTCACCTTGCTTGGATCATTATAATAAGATTCCAAACAGTACTACTGCTTTCATACTTCATTCCAAACAGTACTGCTACTCTTCTCGAATACATTCCAAGTCATTTTCCACTTTTCAGCCAATGTGGTATTTCTAGCACATACATTTAACCATGTCAATTCTCGGCTCAAGTTATTCCAACATTTCCCCTTTCCCTCAGGGTAAAATTCAAATACCTTAAAATAGCTATTCCTGTATTATCTGGCTTTGGCTTATTATTTCTGAAGTTTAGACATGATAGGGGCAGGGATCTGTGGTAGATTGAAGTGGCCAGGTTTTTTGTTCCTTCCATTAACAAGTGAAGTCCATTGCCCTACCCTTTAAATACTGGCTGCTCTTGTGAGTTCTTTGATCAATAGAATATCTCATAAGTTATAGTGCATGAGTTCTGAGCATACTTTTCAAGAGGACTGGCAGCCTCTGTTCTTGCTCTGAACGCTACCACTGCTTTGTAAAGAAGGCTGAGCTAACCATCTTGAGGATGAATGACCACAAGAGAGAGTCCCAGTACTGATGAGCCAGCCACCCCTTCTAAGTCCAGCCCAAATTCCTGACCCACAGGAGTATAAGCCAAGAAATAATTCTATCTTCTCATTTTTCATTGTTTTCCTTTTCCATTTTGATGACAAAATTTGAGTTTTATCCCATCATAAAACAAATAGAATTGTGACTTGTGCTTCACAAATTATATATCTCTGTAATACTCTGTATATTTCTGAGAGTTCTATCACATTTGTTTTAGCTCAAGAACTCCCCTTTCTCCAGGAAATTGGTGAGGATTATTATTGAGGTAAGGGTGGTAGGGGGGTGGAGGAATTCCCTGAGACAGTAAATCTAGGGGCAGTTGTATGCATGAAAATTCTTCATTGAGATGGCTCCACTAGCAGGGAAAAAGCAGTGCTGGTTTCCGCAGCTATAATGTAACCATGAGTGGACCCAGTCCCATGGGATCCCATTGTATAAATCCAAAAGTAATTGAGAGCACAGACAGGAAGCGATACCTGTTTTCATGTGAAAGTATTGTGAGCAGCTTGTCAGACCTTCACCTCATATTCATTAGAGGTATGCTGACTCCCCTCTTTTCTGAGTGACGAATGAATCTTGGCATGACACTCTTGGTCTGACTTCTCCTTGGGACTCTTGAGAATTTCTTTGGCTAGATGTATCAACTGTCAGGCTCTCCAAAGGATTTGGTCCAGGAAGAACAAGGAGAAGCAAACTTCCTACTCAAGGATTCCTCAGGTATTGCCTCCGCTCTGGACTCTTCAGGTTCCTTTAAGATGCATCATTACATTATTTATTGTAGTTTTTCTTCTTATTGATGTAGGCACTTAACACCTATAAATTTCCCTCTTAGTACTGTTTTCACTGTATCCCATAGGTTTTGGTGTGTTGTGTTTCCATTAACATTTGTTTCAATACATTTTTTAAATTTTCTTTTAATTTCTTCATTAACCCATTTTAGTAATTCAGGACCATGTTGTTTAATTTCCTTGTATTCTTATTGTTTCCAAAATTCATCCTCTTATTAATTTCTAGTTTTAGTCCATTGTGCTTAGAGATGATGTTTGATAGTATTTCAGTTTTTCTGAATGTTTCAAGACTTGTTTTGTGACCTAACATATGGTCTCTTCTTGAGAAACATCCATGTGCTGCGGAAAAGAATGCGTATTCTGCAGCTGTTGGAATGAAATGCTCTGTAAGTACTTATTAGATCAACGTTTTTCTACAGTGCAGATTAAGTCTGATGTTTCTTTGCTGAGTTTTTGTTTGGGAGATCTTTCCACTGCTGAAAGTAGGATTTTGAAGTCTCCAGCTATTATTGTATTGAGGTCCATCTCTCTTATTAGCTCTAAAAACACTGGCTTTATATATCTGGGTTCTCCAGTGTTAGGTGCATATATATTTACAATCATAGTATCTTCTTGCTGGATTAACATTTCTTATTATCTAATGATCTTCTTTTGTCTCTTCTTACAGTTTTTGTCTTGCAGTTTATTTAATCTGATATAAGTACAGCTATTCCTGCTCTTTTGTGGGTTCCATTTGCATGGAGTATCTTTTTCTATCCCTTTATTTTCAGTCTTTTTATGTCTTTATAGGTGAAGTGTGTTTCTTGTAGGCGACAGATCATTGGGTCTTTAAAAAAATGTATTCAGCCACTCTGTCTTTTTATTAGAGAGTTTAGTCCATTTATATTCAATGTTATTGTTGATAAGTAAGGACTTACTCCTGCCACTTTGTTATTTTTTTATGGTTGTTTTGTGGTCTTCCCTTCCTTCTTCCCATTCTTCTTGTCTTCCTTTTAGTGAAGGTGATTTTCTCTGCTGGTATGGTTTAATTTTTTGCTTTTAACTTCTTGTGTATCCGTTGTATGACTTTTGGTTTGAGGTTACTGTGAGGCTTGCAAATAGCACCTCGTAACCCATTATTTTAAACTGATGGCAACTTAATACTGATTCCATCAACAAACAAAAACACATACAAAAAGAAAACTAATAAAAGCACTGTACTTTAATTTCATACCCCTGCTTTTTAACTTTTTGTTATCTTTCTTTATGTCTAATTGTTTTACTGCCTGTGTCTTGAAAAATTGTACTTTTTCATTGGTTCATCATTTAGTCTTTCTCCCTAAGATAAGAGTAGTTTACACACAACAATTGCTTTGTTATAATATTCTGTGTTTTCTGTACTTCCTGTTATCAGTGAGTTTTGTACCTTTAGATGATTTCTTTTTTCTTTTTCTTTCGAGACAGAGTCTTGCTCTGTTCTGTTGCCAAGCGCCAGACTGGAGTGCAGTGGTGCAACTTCAGCTCACTGCAACTTCTGCCTCCCAGGTTCAAGCAATTCTCCTGCCTCAGCCTCCCAAGACGATTTCGTTTTCTCATTAACCTGCTCTTTTTTCAGATTGAAGAACTCCTTTTAGCATTTCATGGAGGACAGGTCTAGTGTTGATGAAATCCCTCGGTTTTTGTTTGTTTGGGAAGGTCTTTATTTTTCCTTCATGCTTGAAGGATATTTTTGCCGGATACACTATTCCAGGGTAAAAGTTTTCTTCCTTCAGCATTTTAAATATGTCACACCACTCTCTCCTGGTCTGTAAGGTTTCCATTAAAAAGTCTGCGGCAAGACATGTTGGAGCTCCGTTATATGTTATTTGCTTGTTTTCTCATGCTGCTTTTAGGATCCCTTCTTTATCTTTGACCTTTGGAAGTGTGATTATTCCATGCCTTGAGAGCTTCTTGATGTTCTGTATAACCTTTGTGTGCTTGAGTCTTGATATCTTTCTCTAACTTTGGGAAGTTCTCTCTTTTTATCACTTAGAATAAACTTTCTATTCCTATCACTTTCAGTACCTCCTCTTTAAGGCCAATGACTTTTAGATTCATCCTTTTGAGATCATTTTCTTGATCTTGGAGGCAATCTTCATTGTTTTATATTGTTTTTTCTTTTGTCTCCTCTGACTGCATGTTTTCAATTAGCCTGTCTTCAAGCTAATTCTTTCTTATGCTTGCACATTTCTGCTATTAAGAGACACTGATGCATTATGCAGCGTGCCAGTTGCATTTTTTAACTCTAGAATTTGTGCTTGAATCTCTTTACTTATTTCAATTTCTTTTTTAAGTTTTTCTGATAGAATTCTGTGTGATCTTGAATTTCTTTGAGTTTCCTCAAAACAGCTATTTTGAATTCTCTGTCGGAAAGGTGTTTTTCCAGGAGTGGTCCCTGATGCATGATTTAGTTTATTTGGTGAGGACATGTTTTCTTAGATGATCTTGATCCTTGTGAATATTCTTCAGTGTTCGGGCATTAAAGAGTTAGTTAGTTATTGTAGTCTTTGCAGTCTGGGCTTGTTTATGCTTATCTTTCTTCGGAGGGTTTTTCAGGTATTCAGAAGGACTTGGGCCCTAAGTGAAATAACACTGTTTATTTGGATGCATAAAAGTAGCACCTTAGTGGTCTGGGGTAAGATCTGGAAGAATTCTCTAGAATTCCATGAAGAGATTCTTGCTCTTTTCTCTTACTTTCTCCTGAATGAATGGAGTCTCTTTCTCTCTCTCTCTCTCTCTCTCTCTGTCTGTGCTGAGCCACCTGGAACTGGGGTGAGTGATGCAGGCGTCCCTGTGACCACCACTACTGGGACTGCATTAGAGCAAACCTGAAGCCAGCACAACATTGGGTCTCACCCAAGACCTGGTGTAATAACCACTTCTTGGCTGCCACTTATGATCACTGAAGGCCCTGGAGCTCAACAATCAGCAGTTGGTGAAGCCAGCCAGGTTTGTGTCCTTCCCTTCAGGGTGACAAGTTCTCCCAGCCCCAGGCAGGTCCAGAGATGCTGTCTGGGAGCCAGGCATTGGAGTCAATAATCTTAGAAATTTGCCTGATGTTCTATTCGACTGTGACTAAGCTGGCACTGAAAGCACAATACAAAGTCCTTCCTTCTCTTCCCTCCCCTTTCTACAGGCAGAGGAGCCTCTTGCTGTGCCCACCGCCACCACTGGCCCACAGGGTTTTTCCCAGGCCACCTCTGATTTTCACTTAAAGCGTAGAGGCTGTTGAGTTAGATTTTGGTGAATGCTGCCAGGCCTGAGACTTCCAGGCGGTGGGTTTCCGTGTGGCCCATTGCAAGTCCAGAAATACTGTCTAATATCCTAGGCTTGGATCTGGGGACCCCAAGAGCCTACTTGTGGCTCTACCTCACTGTGGCTGATCTGGTACCTGAGGTGCAAGACAAAGTCCCCTTTACTTTTCCCTCTGCTTTTCTCAAACAGGAGCCTTTTGCAGTGTTCACCACAGCTGGGAATGTGCTGGGTCACATCTGACATGAGCCTATCTCAGAGCCCGAGGCCCACAGTACAATACCTGGGTGTCACTGCTGGTTATTCAGGGCCAAGGGTTCCTTAGTCAGCAGACGATTAATCCTGCCAGGGCTGGTTCCTTCTGTTCAAGGCAGTGGCTTCCCTTTTGGCCCATGGTGTGTCTAGAAATGTTGTCTGGGAGCTAGGGGGAATGGAGGCCTCATGACTCCGCCTGGTGCCCTATCGTACTGTGGCTTAGCTGGTATCCGAGATGCAAGACAAAGTCTTCGTTACTTTTCCTTCCCCTTTTCTCAAGCAGAAGGAAGGAGACTGTCCTTGCTGTGAGCTGCACTGCCTGGGCTGGGAAAGAGGTGATGCAAATACTCCCTTAGCTGCCCCAGCCGGTGATGATCCCCAGGTCGCATGCCATCCTTTCCATGAGCTCTAAGTTAAGCTAAGCACTAGGAGTTGCCTAGGAAATGCAGACCTTGAGTCTTAGACTATCTTTCAAGTTTACCTAGGACCCCAGAGCTCTTTGGCCCACATTGCCAAGGCCTGCTGAGAAATTTAAGTTCCAGCCACTGGGATGGGAGATCCTCCTCTGGCTAGGTCTGGTCCAAATGCTTCCTCCATGCATGAGTGTTGACTGAGCTCAGCATGGCTTTGTTCTCCAGTATGACAGGGCAGCACTGAGTTCCCTATAAAGTCCCCCAGTCACTGTGCTCTATCTCCCCTGGCGACCAGACTCTCCACGCTGAACAGCTGCTGCCGGAGGATGGGGAGTGGTGACATCTGTAATTCAAGACAGTCTCTTCCACCCTCTTGAATGCTTCTTTTAGTGATATGAAGTTAAAATCAGGTACTCTGACTGCTCACCTGATTTTTGGTTCTTGTGATGGTACTTTTTTGTGTGCAGATATCTGTTAAAATTTGGTGTTTCCTGAGGAGGGACTAATGGTATAGGCTTTTATTCCATCATCTTACTCCATCTCATTTTCAAGTTTCTAACCAGTGGCCAGTGAACCTAAATTACTTTGAGTTACAGTCACTGCATTGAACGTCTTTAGAATCTCTTTTTCTATGTTGATAGCTATTAGCCTTTCAGGGGGTCTTGCTTCTAATTAGGTACCAGGTTACATCACCTCCTCTGAGATTTCCTTATAGATAAACTGTATCTCAGTTAGCTGTCTTCTAGAACCATTTGTCATGCAACAGTATGACTTGGAGTTTTTACTGAAATTCATGAAAGTGGAAGTTCTTTATTAGTATTGTGACCTTGGGCAAGTAATTTAACCTCTTCAATTACTCTATAAAAGGAGTTAATCAAAACCCACTTTGCAGGTTTGTTGTGCTCCAATGATGTCATGCTTCCTCAGAAGCTCCCCACCCCCAGTGGATCACATGAATTTATTATCTCTATCAGAAGTATCTATTTTTCATTCAGTCATTCAACAATATTTGTACCTAAACTGTGACCATACTGCCTAGGGTAATCAAAGCAGACAAAGATCGCTGCTCTTGGGGCACTTACATTCTAGCAGGAGGGAAAAGATAAGAAAAAATAATAATAAAATAAATGAATAAATTTTCTAGTATACTCAAAAATGATAAGTAAGTATTGTCAAGAAAAGAATAGTAGAACAGAATATGGAGAGTCATACGAGTCAAGCTGGGCTGTAAGAACAGAGTAATCAAGGCAGACTTCTTTTATCCAGAAAAAGGTATTTGAGCAAAGACTTGAATGAGGTGAGTAAATTAGACAAATGGATAGCTGGGAAAAGAAAACTCTAAGTAGAAGGAACAGTCCCCCAAAAAGGACAGCATGCTCTTGTGTGAGAAATTGAAAGGAAGGCAGTGTGACTGGAGCGGAGGGGATAAAACAAGGTCAAAGAAATCATAAGGACTGAATAAAATAAGAAGTTAATTGGCTATTGTAAGCATGTTGCCTTTAACATTGGTTGAAATGAACGTGTTTCACAGGATTTTGAGCAAAAGAGTGATGTGGTCTGATTTTCATTTTTAAAAGATCACGTTGGATTCTTAGTTGAAAATAGACTATAGGGAAAGAAGGAGGAAAGCAGAGATGCTAGTTGGGTGCTATTGCAGATGGCAGTGGCAAGGACCGGGTTGGTAGCTATGGATGTGGTGAAAAGTGGCCAGATTATGGATGTATTTTGAAGGTAGACCAACAATATTTCCTGATAAATTAGACATACGGTGTGAGAGAAATAGAGGAATCAAAAACATGTCTAAAATCTCCAGACCTTTTATGTGACATGCCCCTCTTACATTCCCCCTATTAAATCTTACTGTGTGTTTTGTGTTGTGTGTTTTACGTTCTATTCCACCGAAGTCTCAACCCTCTCAACTAACAAAGTGATAAATGAATCGATGTTATTTTTGTATAGTTTTGGGGTTCAGTTATTGTTTTAAACTGACCTTGGTTTAACAGCCAAAAATGTTTGATTTACTGGGCTGAAGTTCAATCAAGGATTAGTACCTATTAAGTCACTTCCCAGGAAATCTTTATTCTGTAAGCCTTTGTGACAAGCCTGGTTTCATGCCCCCACCATAGCAATTTGCTTTTGTTTAAACTCAGAATTACTTTGGCTCTAAACTCCCTTATGTATATAATTAGGAATCAAATCTAGATCTTTAAAGATCTCAACATGCATACCTAACTGTTACAAGCAATAAGAACAGTTTATCCTTATTCACCTTAACCCATGTTATTGGTCTTTCAAATTACATACTTTAAACCTGATTCCTATAACAGAAGCTTCCTAATTGTGCTATCACCCTTCAGTGTAAGGGACTTACCTTGGTAGCGCTAAAGGTTTCTAGGTCTTCCAATGAAGAAAACACAATTGTTTATGCCTCAAATGTGAAGGTAAATTATTCTTGATGAATGAATCCCAAAAGCATGGCCATTGATTTTGTCCCCAAAGTCATGACAGTTGACCCTTAAGCAGCACCCACCCCTGCACAAAGATCTAATGTTTAAATCTCCCAAAACTTTACTGCTAATAGCCAACTGTTGACCAGAAGCCTTGCAGATAACCTAAACAGTTGACTAACACATATTGTATAGGTTATATATATTATATACTGTGTTTTTACAATAAAGTAAACCAGAGGAAAGAAAATGTTATGAAGAAAATCATGAGAAAGAGAAAATATATTTACCATTCCTTAAATTAAGTGGAATTGGATCATCATAAACGTCTTCATCCTTTTGGTCTTCATGTTGAATAGGCTGAAGAGGAGGAAGGGGAGTGGTTGGTCTTGCTGTCTCAGGGGTGGTGGAGTTGGAAGAGGTAGAGGAGGTGGAAGGAGAGGCAGGAGAGACAGGCATACTTGTGTAATTTTTATCAAAAACAATTCATGTCTAAGTGGACCAACGGATTTCAAACCCTTGTTGTTTAATGATATTGTACTTGAGAAAATGCATGGAAGAGTGGGATGGAGAAACACTTAAACTCACTGCTGGAGTTAAGACAGAATTTGCTCTTAAGATTTTATAGAGGCCGGGCGCGGTGGCTCAAGCCTGTAATCCCAGCACTTTGGGAGGCCGAGGCGGGTGGATCACGAGGTCGAGAGATCGAGACCATCCTGGTCAACATGGTGAAACCCCGTCTCTACTAAAAATACAAAAATTAGCTGGGCATGGTGGCGCGTGCCTGTAATCCCAGCTACTCAGGAGGCTGAGGCAGGAGAATTGCCTGAACCCTGGAGGCGGAGGTTGCGGTGAGCCGAGATCGCGCCATTGCACTCCAGCCTGGGTAACAAGAGTGAAACTCCGTCTCAAAAAAAAAAAAAAAAAAAAAAAAAAAAGATTTTATAACTTGACTTCAGAAAAGAAGGTTCTAACATTTGGTTAACTCCTTGTTCAGGTGTATGCTAAGACTAAGAAGAACTCAGCCATTGACCATTTTTGTTATTGTTTAATAGATATTACAGGGAAAATAATTCAACAGTATTCAACAGTGTTTTATGATTTCTTGTTTTAGAATTTTCAGTATCATAGTCAACCTAAACAGATTATAGAAATATTTGGAAATTGTTTCCAAAATTGCTTTATGGAAGGTGTTGAGTAATGTAGACATGCCTTTTCACCTTTTCATGAATCAATATAAGACATATTGTTTATTTCACTGTCTGACTACTCTCTAGCTTCAGAACTCATTTATTCCTGGTTTGTTTAGGAACCTCTCCCTGACCTTCATGTTTGGTCAGTATAAGATCTTTGGAACATTTTCATCCGTTCTATAAAAAACTATCTTACCAACCCAAATGCCCAACGATGATAGACTGGACAGGGAAAATGTGGCACATATACACCATGGAATATTATGCAGCCATCAAAAACGATGAGTTCACGTCCTTTGTAGGGACATGGATGAACCTGGAAACCATCATTCTCAGCAAACTGACACAAAAGCAGAAAATCAAACACCACATGTTCTCACTCATAGGCGGGTGTTGATCAATGAGAACACATGGACACAGGGAGGGGAGCACTACACACTGGGGTCCGTTGGGGGGAAACGGGGGAGGGACGGGGGGGTGGGGAGGTGGAAAGAGAGAGCATGGGGAGAAATGACAGATACAGGCGAGGGGACGGAAGGCAGAAAACCACACTGCCATGTGTGTACCTATGCAACAGTCTTGCATGTTCTTCACATGTACCCCAAAACCTAAAATGCAATAATAAAAAAAAACTATCTTAAAGCACAGGAAATCTAACAAATAGGTGTTACTTTATTATGTAATATTATAGGATAATTAAATTAGTGTAAAGATAATTTTTTTCTGTTATTGATATGATTGAGCTTAGTACGTAGCAGCTACAACTTCATCCTCAATTAATTTGACACAAATTAGAAAATAAAACAAAATATTTTCTTTTAGACTGTGCATATAAAATCAGAAAAGTTTGCATTTTTCATTTATTATATATTTTTTCCTCTTACATTTATTATCTACTTACCTCATATACTAGCATATCATTATCATACAACTTGATAATGAAGCTTTATCGGTGTGTGTAATTCAGTTACAAATAATCTGGAGATCCAAAATAGACCTATCTAACTCCTTAAATCATAATATGCTACAGTGAGTTTGTAAATATGACTCCATGGGACAAAATAATTTAATAAGGCTATCTTTGTTGAGAGGGAATCAACTGATCATTTCTTGTGGAAATATTAACTTTTTCAGATTTTTGGAACCCTTATTGAGAAACTACAGGCCTCAAAAACAAACAAAAAGCAACAAAAGAGACTTACTCCAGGATATCTTCCTTGATACACGCTTGTGTCTTTATTCCAATCCCTTCAGCATTTGTGCACGCAATTTTTCCTGTTCAGCACTTGTGAATATAATTTATATTGTTACTTTGTAGTCATATATTTTCTTCTGTTATCTTTTCATTCATCTTTGTGGTCACTGAAAATTAAGTAGATAATTAAATTGTTTGTATTTTAAGATTTTGTATATATTGTTCACTTTTCATATAACCATACTTCGTCTTGTGTGTCATACAGTATTATGGGCTGAACTGTATCCTCTCAAAATTCATATGTTGAAGCCCTAATCTCCCTTGCCTCCAAATGTGATGGTATTTGAAGGTAGTATCTGTAAAGAGGTAATTTAAGTTAAAATGAGATTATTTAAATTAAATATAATCTAAATCATATTGGATTATATATAATCCAATATGATTATATATAATATATATAATCCAGTATGACTGATGCTTCTGTAAGAAGAGGAGATTAGGACAAAATACACGAGAAGAAAGATTATGCAAAGGCACAACAAACAGATGGTCATCTACAAGCCAAAAAGAGAAGCCTCAGTAGGAAGTAGCCCTGCCTACACCTTGATCTTGGACTCCTAGCCTCCAGAACAGTGAAGAAATAAATTTCCGTCATTTAAGACATCTAGTCTGTGGTGCTTTGTTATGACAGCCTTAGCAAACTAATACATACAGCTAACTATATTTCTAGGGGTTTATGTATACAGCATAAATATCCTATAAATATAGGATTGGAAATATAGTTCTTTGTAAAGGGTTTGTAAACCTTGATGCTTTTTATTCAGTTCCATTTCCATATCATTCAAAGTATTTCCATTCAATTGACTTGTTTCAGAAGTGGGTTATAAGGTGCCATTGTTCATTTAATTTGGTTGTCAACTCCAGATGTATGTCATCGTTCAACACATGTTGGTTGTGTGCTCACTATGTGCTAGGCACTCTTCCAGACGTTTGAGACTCAGTGGAGAGTGCCACAAAGTCTCTCTACTTATGGAGGTTTCATTTGAGTGGTACTGATAGTCAGTGGATAGTAGCAATTCATTTCTCACTTTTACAAGAGTAGGTTTTCTACCTAAATAGCTTCAAGATAATAGTCAAGTATTTTGCAATTGATATCATTACTCTAATGTATTTTTAAAGGCGGGCGTTTTGGAAAGGCCCAAATATTTTGAACTGCCACATTTTAATGATATTTAATGGTGCATAGCATATTGTATACAGCAGTTCAGCAAATGCTTGATAAATTGTTATAATTGCTGCTTAAATTTTCTCTGGTAGAAAGTGTTAGGTAACAACACATATTCAGTTTTCCAGAATGTTAGCTATAATAATTGCTGCTGTTTTCCTTTGTCATGCTGAGTTGCTACTTCATTTGGATATTAATTGCCACCCATATAATTTCTGCCTTATATTTTTGTATTTATTTTATAAGATTGTAGAATGTAGAGCTGATTTTGAAGATTTTTTAAAAAATTATTTCAGACTGTTGTTAGCCTGCTTTTCCTACATTATAAGTACCACTAGCTAAATATACTCTGATAGCATATTGTTGAAATGGATATTTACTGACAAAATTGCAAATGTTTAGAAACTATCTTCTGAACTGTTGCCAAAACATGATAAATCCTGTAGATTAATGAAGCATCTGGGTCATTCCTGTGGGGGGGAAAATGTGACTTCCTAAGTAACTGACGTTAGTTAGTTTCAGTATTTTTATTTTATTTTCTGCCACTGTGTAAAATTTTTGCAGTTTTTTTGTTAAAACTTTTATTTTTGTTTGTTTGTTTTGGAGAGGAGTAGGAAAGGAGTTTTGTTTTTGTTAAATTGATTTTCACCTGATGAACAAACAGCACTAAATTCCATTTCTTTGTTTGATGCATTATTTTTTGCCATACTGAATGTGAATTCACATAAATGTTCTCATATGAATCAGAATATGATACAGGTTATACCTTTTGAAAGAGAGGTAATGAAGAGTAAATATTATTTGCTTTGCAACTGTATTTTAGTGCTTGAAATTTTTAAAGATGATACAGACACACACTAAAAATTCAACAGATGACCTTAAAGTGCACTAACATTTCAACTGACATTTTCTTACATGATTTATACTTTGCCCAGTGGTCAGACAGTGAATCAGTCAAAATGTCTTATCCTGATTCACGAAAAGGTGAAAAGGTGTGTTCTCTGTGACTCAACACCTTCCCTGGGGTGATTTTGGGAAGCATTTTCAAAGACTTATTCTAACTTTTTAGGCTGACTCTAAACTTCAAAGCCCTGCAAACAAAGAAATCAAAACAAGAAAATGATAAATATTTGGTTATTTTATTTGTAAAACATGACTCCTTCAAGGCTTGATGGCATTTTTAAAATTCATTACCTCTTTCTCTTCAACAAATACGTGCATGTTTTATTTATTGTGAGAACTTGTCCAATGACATTTTTCCTTCATATTTTGGATATGGGTAGGGATATTATGCACATATTTGAGAATCAGAAGATATTTAGAATTCCAGCAAGAG
Organism: Saimiri boliviensis; assembly: GCF_048565385.1. NCBI lineage: Eukaryota > Metazoa > Chordata > Mammalia > Primates > Cebidae > Saimiri > Saimiri boliviensis. Next base: position 134,645,735 of record NC_133470.1, read on the forward strand.
TGCTTAAAAAATGGATTCTGAAAAGTTTGACGCCAGAAAACAAAACAATTTATTCCCATGTAAAGGTAGAGAGCACTCAAATAGATTTAACTATAAAGAACAATTTTTATGTTTTACTTTTACTAAAATAATCAAAACCAGACAGCAACTATAAATAAAAAGGTTATTTGCTTAGGTGAGAGAAGCCAGTTTATTTTCTCTGAATAAGCATATACATGCATCTGCTCTTGCCAAGTGCCAAAGCTTTGGACAGTATCTGCAGAAAAACGACAAAGGCTGCCCTTGTCCATAAGAACCCTCAGTGTTAGAAGTTTCACAGATATCAGGAGTAGTTGAAAATGTTTTCGTTGTCTTGAAGAGCGTATAGTTTCAGCCATAGGAGTTCATTATACAAGAGCATGTAAAATCCTCTCAAGCTGATGGAAGGAAGACTCTGCATACATACAATGATTGTGAAACACCAATGGAAAGAACTGAGCATTCCATTAACCTCTTCCTCTTATGTCAAAGCAAAATCAGTAGTGAAAGGAAAAAGGTAAAGTTGAAAAAGAAAAAAAAAATGCTCTAATCCTATGAACAACACATCTAGCAGAACTGCTAAAAGCATTTTTAAAAAATCAATCTTTTTCCCCACATCATCTGTATAAGCCTAGGTCTAGAAAGCAAAGCAATACATAGCATTTGCTTACTAAAACGTGTTACAGTACAGTTCATTGCCATAAAAAAAAAAAAGCAGCAGCAGCAATCTAACTATTTTCTAAAATTAAACAGAGATCAGTAAGCAGCCGTCTTTATATCAAAGGACTTTAGTAAACAATATGTGTATTGTGGTATCTATAGAGTATCAGTTTTTCAGAGTTAACTGTTATAGTCACTTAGTTGAGCAGCTTGTTTGGGTTTAAAACATAGCACAGATTCAATCCCCATTCTTCTTCTTCTTCTTTTATTATTATTATATTGAGACAAAGTCTCACTCTGTTGCCTGGCTGGAGTGCAGTGGTGTGATCTCTGCTCACTGCAACCTCCACCTCCAGGGTTCAAGCAATTCTGCCTCAGCCTCCCGAGTAGCTGGGACTAAGGTGCATGCCACTACGCCCAGCTAATTTTTTGGATTTTTAGTAAGACTGCGTTTTATCATATTGGCCAGGATGGTCTCGATCTTTTGACCTCGTGATCCACCCCCCCGCCTCAGCTTTCCAAAGTGCTGGGATTATAGGTATGAGCCCCTGCGCCCAGCCCATTCTTCATATTTTTAAGGATCCGCCGTTTCATTCAATATATTTAAGGTTGTTTTAGAGAAAAATATAAAGAGTGTTTCAAATGATAGTAAAATTTCATTGTAATCAATCATTTATCATTATGTAAGGCCTAGAACTGTGTGTTCTGGTTATAAAATTCAGTCATGTGTTTATATCAGAAATGGGGGCCACATTAATGCCCTATACAAAAGAAAAAAAAAATCAATGGCCTTTCCACTCAGCAGGAGGTTCATACTTTTTAAGTGTAGAAGACAGTTCTAGTTGCTGATACAAGTCTTTGCTGGTTAGTTGCTTTGAGCTACAGGCAACTCTGGTTAAAAAAGGAATTGGGGCAAGAGATAGCGATTGAATTCCCAAATAATGAAACATTAGCAAGTAACTATAGAAACTTCTAAGAGATGTTGTCATTGACCATAAAGTTGATACTTATAACTATTTCTCAGAAATAACAAATCTGCCTTCAAAAAGTATAGATGTAAAACTATGCTTAGTATTTGGCATGGGGAAAATACAGGTATCATAAGATGACTTGTTTTAGAAAATACAAATTACTTTAGGACATCAGGTACCTACACAATTTGTTAATGCTGCTATTCATTATTTCATTTTCATCTTTAGTTTTGCTATGGACCAAATTGTGTGCTTTCCAAAATTCATATGTTGAAGCCCTAATCCCCAATGTGACTGTATTAGGAGATGGTGTCTTTGGGAGGTAATTAAGTTTAGATAAGGTCATGAAGGTGGACCCCTCATAATGAGATGACTGTCCCTTACAGAAGAAGAAACGAGAGAGAAAGAGATCTGAGCATGCACAAAGAAGAGATCATGCAAGCCTGTGGCCAAATGGCAGGCTGCCTACAAGCTAAGAGAAGCGACCTCAGAAGGAAACCTACCTTGCTGGCATTTTGATCTTCCAGCCTCAGAACTGTAAAAAATAAATTTCTATTGTTTAACCAACCAGTCTAATTAACCTAGTTTGTATATAAAATAGTGGCTGTGATGAAGAACATAGAAAAGGTCAGAAGTAGCCACAGAATAAAACATTAGCTTGAGAGCCTGGGCGCCGTAGCTCATGCCTGTAATCCCAGCACTTTGGGAGGCTCAGACGGGCACGTCACCAGGAGTTGGAGACCTGCCTGGTCAACATGGTGAAACACCATCTCTACTAAAAATACAAAAAATTAGCCTGGTATGGTGGTGCATGCCTGTAATCCCAGCTTTTTGGGAGGCTGAGGCATGAGAATTGCTTGAACCCAGGAGACAGATATTGCAGTAAGCTGAGATCACACCACTGCACTCCAGCCTGGGCAACAGAGCAAGATTCTGTCTCAAAACAAACACAAAAGCCTGAGAAAGAAAAATCAAGAACCAATTTTATGACTTACATAACAATGTAAGTCTATAAAATCAACATTACTTTTTATACTAAAGTTTCATGCTCTATATACCTGTGTCACATGAAGTCTAAATTGTTAGAGTGTATCTTTATCAAAAATTTAGAGCTTGGTGATGCGTTTTAAATCATCCATAAAATACATTCTTCTTTTTCTTGCCTTATGGCCTATTATGGACTCCAAAACAGACTTCCTAGGTTTTAATCCCAACTTCACCATGTATTGGCTATGTGATTCAGAAGCAGTCACACAATCTCTCTGTGCCATAATTTCTAAAAAGTGGGGATACAAGGTTTGTTATGAGGATTACATGCGTTGCCATGTATGAAACACTTATAATAGTGCCTGGCCTATAACAAGTAATTATACATAGGTAGATATGTGTATATTTACAGACGCATATGTTTTATATTTGTGATGTTATTACTAGTAACACAGTCATTACTAGGTAGAAAAAGAAAACTGAAAAGGTAATAAAACATAGGTTGATGTTCATTCATCTGACATTTGTTGAGGTCCTAGTATGCACTAGACATGGAATTAAGTGCTGAGGATACAGAGATGACATAGTGTCTCTAATTATGAGAAATTGTGAAGCACCGTGATGAGTGCTGCATAATAATGGTGCCTTATCCAGGCTATTGAATCAGTGAATGTTACCTAAGTGTAAATAGTCATTTAGGGAATTCTAAGTAGTTCAGTGTGGCTGGATTATAGAATGCAAAATGGAAGTGTTGAGATGTGAGACTGAAAAAGTAAGCAGGGACCTTGAATGTCATACTAAGAGAGTAGATTTCATCCTGAGAGCAATTATAAAGGGCTGTAAATTAATGTCATGACCAGATGGAATTTTAAAGATTAAACTTGCAGGAAAGTAGTGGATGGATTGAAGATGGAGCATAGGAGAGTAAAGTTAAAACCTGAAGTTGGGGACAAGGCCATTGCCATAATATAGGTAAGATACGACAGGTGTTTGAATTAAGCCCTGGTCATAGAGATGGAAAGAAAAAGATATATTTAAGAGATGTTTCGAAGATATAATTCACAGGACTTGGAGATCAGATTGAATTAATGGGTAGGGTGGGATAAAAGCACTAGTGAAAGATGACATCAAGAATTCTACCTCAGAGAAATGAGATAGAAAATGTAGAAGAAAGAGTAAATTCAGGAGGGAATGATGTGTTTAATTTAGGACATGTGAATTTAAGTTACTTATTAGACATCCCACAGTTGTGTTTTAGATATTGACTCCCTCCCATCTGGCTATCTCAATATGAGTGTGGATATCAGAAAAAAAATCTGAGCTGGAGTTAGGCATCTGAAAGCCCACAGCACATGGCGATAGCTAAAAATAAGCGAATATGTGGGTTTAGCCAGAAAGAGAGAATGAAGGCTTGGGAAGCAGCAGCACTTAATGGATACATTTTAAAAGATTTAGGAGGAGTTAAGAGAAGCAAAATAAAACTCTGCAGGTTTCCATTAACTTTCTTAAGACAGTCAAGGAAATAAGAAATTGTATGAGGGGTAGATGTGGTAAAAGATGCTATGATGTCAAATAAAAGATTAATTCACTTCACATTCATTTACTGAATATAGACTACTTGCCAGATGCTGTTGTAGTTAAATAAAGGGCAGAAAGAATCCACTGGTTTTAGCAGTAATGTGGTCACAGATAACTTGCTAGAGCAATTTCAGGATTTCATGAGGGTAGTATAGAGATGATAACGACAGTGGTGAGTTGAGGAGAAGACAATAGTGAGACAGTAGATTTAGAACAACAGAGCGGATCTGGTACCTTGATAGACGGAGCTAACATGGAAGCTTTCCTTCTACAAACATCTGAAAACACCAGATAAAAGGTAACAAAACAAAGGTTTTTTTGGGTTCATTTTGTTTTTTATCTTGCAGTCTTGTAACACTTCCTAGGATCCTATCTGGGTCATTATTAAACTCTTCTTGTCTTAATTATAAGCCGGGTTACACAAGTGCTAAGACCAACCTCTGTTTTAAAATTTTACTTTTACTTTTCGGCTGGGCATGGTGGCTCACGCCTGTAATCCCATCACTCTGGGAGGCCGAGGTGGGTGAATCAATTGAGTCCAGGAGTTCAAGACCAGCCTGGGCAACATGGTAAAACCCCGTCTCTGCCAAAAATACAAAAATTAGCCAGGTGTAGTGGTGCATGCCTGTAATCCCAGCTACTTGGGAGACTGAGGAAGGAGAATCACTTTAACCCAGGAGGCGGAGGTTGCAGTGAGCCAAGATTGTGCCACAGCACTCCAGCCAGGGTGACATTATTTATTTATTTCACATCCCAGAGCTAACTAACTAACTAAATAAATAAAATTTTATTTTTATATCCCTTCCAGTGCATTCACCCAGTAGATGTTCAGGAAATGTGTACAGATGTCTGCATGAATTCATTCAGTCCTATTCAAAACCACTAAAATGTCTCTACATTATATCTAAATAACATGTAAATAAATGATCCACTAAAATGTCTCTACATTATATTTAAATAACAGGTAAATAAATGATATTACACCCACACACTGTTACATTATGAGGCCATGACTGGCGTTGATATAGGCAGAGCTTTATGATATATGAAATGTGTATATGGAGGGGAGCATGGTACAAATAGTATATTTTAGTATTTTATCATATAATTTGTATACAAAACGGTGTGGCAGGGGAAGAAAGGATGGCATTACTTATTTATGTATGTGTAGTCCTTCTCTTTTAAGAAAACTGAATAACTGGTACTAGAGGTTGCCCCCGGGGAGGGAAACCATATGGCTGAGGGATGCTGGTGGGAGGGAGATTTTTACCGTGTGCCTTTAAAACAAAGTTTTAGATAACGTGTTTAAATATCTATGCTCCTAAGAAACAAAGGAAAATCCCCATGTGCCAGAGAAAACTGAAAGGTAGATTGGGAAACATACCAACAGATACTTTCACAGCCATGTAGCATTGCCTCAGATGGGCATGGGAGCAATAAGAAGCAGAAAGAGAAAGAGCACACTAACTAGGGCCTTTGGTATTGAATATAGCAGTTTCCCCTTATTCATGGGAGATATGTTCCAAGACCACCCACCCCCCCGCCCACCTCCCTCCCGCAGTGCATGCCTGAAACCGTGGGTAGTAGAGAACTCTATATATGCCATGTACAAATTTCTTTTTCCTTCTTCACAATTTCAGAGATAGGAGGTTCATTCTTACCGTAAATCTTACCAACTTCAGAATACATTGTTTTCTTTCCTTATTAAGTCAAGAACTTCCACATTCTCACTTAAAGGAAGCACCTGATGGCTTCTGTTTGGCATCTCTGAATTGCGAGAATCACTACTCTTGTGCATTGGGGCCGTTTTTAAGTAAAATAAGAGTTACTTAAACACAAGCACTGTGATGCCATGACAGTTGATCCGATAACCAAGGGGAGGGGGCTACTAAGTGACTAACTGGTGGGTAGCTTACACAGTGTGAATATACTGAACAAATAAATGATGCACATCCTGGGTGGAATAAAGAGGGAAGATGACAGACTTCGCCATGCTACTCAGAATGGTACATAATTGAAAATTTATAAATTGTTTATTTCTGGAAATTGAAATTATTAAATTTATTAAATTGCTATTTAATATTTTCGGACCATGGTTGACTGTGGGTAACAAACCAGCAAAACTGCAGATAAGGGAAGACCACTGTACCCACAAAAATGACTGAAGCAAGCACTTAGGCCCACTCAAGGTGAAGACAACAGAATGGACATGTTAATACAAAACTAAGGTCCACCTTGGGTTGAACCTACCAGCCCAGGAAGATAGGAAAGTTGCCTGTGAACAGCAGAAATCTTAAACTTGACTCTCGCTTAAGTTTTCAGTCCTAATTTATATTATTTGCGTCATTCAGGGAACCTCAAACCACATGATTCACCTAAGATGGGTCAAGGCAACATCAACCCTTCGGATTCTGGCAAGAACAAATGTAAACTATTCTAGAGAAACTAACTAAGAATGTAGGCATCACAAAAAAATGTATAGGGAGAAAAAAACTTAGCTAAATATAAACTCATATTAAAATATTTTGAAAATATGAGGAAACAATCCACCATGATTTAGAGTCAGATTTGAACAGAGGGAAGTCCCTTTTACTTGCAGCAATTTCTCATTGCTTAATAATAAAAACATTGATCACCAGTACTTGAGAATATATTAAATGTCATACTGTTTAATATGCTGGTTTTATATGTAATTCATTTGATATTCATAAAAATATTATGAGGTACTTTTATTTCAATTATACAGAGGATAAAAGTGAAGCACAGAGAGTTATGTATCTTGCCCAAGGTCACTCAGCCACTAAGTAGTAAAGCCAGGATTCAAACCCAGGAAATCTGGCTTTAGTGCTTCAGTGCTTAGAATAAAAGATACACTTCAAGTGTGTTTTCCTGTGTATTCAAGAATAAAAAATTAAGAACAAAATAAACAGAAGGAAAGACCTGAACATAAAATAATGTACTATGATTAAATAATCTTAAACTAAAAGATTAAGGCTAACACATGACAGTATTAAGTAAGTCTATGTAAGATGGATACAGAGTTACAAGTAGTATGAGAAATCATAGAAGAAGATGCTAAGAGAAAATAACAAACAGATTGGAAGGTAAACCAAGAACTTCTAGAAATAAAAACAAAGTCATTGAAATTAAAACTGAATAACTGATTAAATAACACATTTAAAGAAGGAAATCATGTCTTTTGCAGCAACATGGATGGAGCTGGAGGCCATTATCTTAAATGAAACGTCTCAGAAAGTAAAAAACCACACATTCTCACTTACAAGTGGGAGCTAAACAATGGGTACACATGACATACAGAGTGGAATAATGGACACTGGAGACTCCAATAGCTGGGAGGGTGGGAGGTGGGTGAGGGATGAAAAACTACTTATTGGATATAATGTACACTATTCCAGCGATCAGTATACGAAAAGCCCAGACTTCGCCACTATGCTATATATCCAAGTAACAAAACTGCACTTGTACTCCTTAAATCTATAAAAATGAAATAAAAAATGGTAGATTAGACTCAGCTGAAGAGAAAAGTAGTGAACTTGAAGACAGGTTTTATTAAAAAATCACCTACAATACAAAGAATAGAGAAAAAAATGAAAATATACAAGAAAAAATGATTTGGAAGATGGAATGAGAAGGGCAAACATATGTCTATACGAAATAGTCTGAGTAGAAAATTAGAGGGGATGTGAAGAGGAATGTATTGTTATCCTTACATCCAGGCACAAGGGACCCCTGTCCTGGGCACTTTACTTTAGAGTTCTTCACATGTCACAGAAACACACACATGCATTCTATTTTAAAAATACATAGACACCTTTGTGAGTTAGGATCTGGTGCTTGGCACTAGCATATTTTAAAAAGTAACCGCAATCATCCACTGTCATTAAAAACAAAAGAAATAAAAAAACATTAATCCCCAGGAGAATGTTTCTTCACCTATCCTGCCCTATGTCCTCGAAGCACACAGCAGCTACATCTGAACACAGTGAAGGTTTCTGGGTTGTATCACTATGAAAAGTTGGGTACTGCTTCAGGGAGTGGAAAAATTTTGAGCAGTGAATTTACTTAGATAATAAAGACAAGTTGATTAACTTGTCAAATCCTTCCTCTCAGCTTGATTACAATTGATTCTTGAATAACAAAGTGTCAGTTTACATTTGCAAAGAGCTTCTTTTTCTTGCTTCTTTTTGTGTTCCAATTCATGTGCCAAAGCACTCACAGTTTAGTGTGATATTCCCAACAGATACACATTGTAATATTTTGCAATATTAAACAATTTGTTAATCTTAAAATTATAGACACACATACACACACACACATACACACTTACAAATATGTGTATATGTATGTGTGTGTGTGTGCTATCAGTGAAACGCAAATTGCAACACATTCTACAAAATAGCCGCCATTCTATAAAACAGCAAGACTACTCTTTGGAAGTAGGTCAGTATCACAAAAGACAAAGAAAAGCTGAAAAACTATTCAGATTAAAAGACACTAAAGAGGCATGATAACAAAATACAATATGTTATGCTGGATTGGATTTTGGTGAATTTAAAAATGGCTATAAAATACATAATTACAAAAACAAAGGAAATTTGAATATAGACAATTAGATAATTATTGTATTAATGATAACCTTTCTGAGTTTGATATTTGACAATTTTATTGATTATATAAGAGAATGTCTTTGTTCTTAGGATATACATGCTGAAATATTTAGCTGCAAAGGGTCATTATGTGTACAATTTATACTCAAATGACTCAGCAGAAATTATATGTATAATTTATATATAATTATATATAATTTATATGTAATATAAATCATACATATAAATTAACGATATACATATATATCTATATGGTTATAGTTATGGGTTGAATTGTGTCCCTCTAAAATTCAAATGTCTATGTTCTAACCCACAGAACCTCAAAAGGTGACCTTATCTGGAGATAGTCTTTACAGAGGCAATCAAGGTAAATAAGGTCATTAGGGTGGAGTTTAATCCAATATGACTGACGTCCTTATAAATAGAGGAAAATTGGACACAGGTACACACACAAAAGACAAGGTGAAAAGACACAGGGAAAAGACGGCCATTTACAAGCCAAGAAATTCTTCCATCACTGCCCTCTGAAAGAATCAACCCTACGAACACCTTGATTTTGGACTTCCAGCTTCTAGAATTGTGATACATTTCTATTGTTTAAGCCACTCAGTCTGTCGTACTTCATTATAGCAGCTCTAGCAAGCTACTATAGATTTTGATACTTGGAAATGGAGTACTGTGGCAAATGCCTAAAATAACATGGAAGTGACTTTGGAATTGGGTAATTTGCAGAGGCTGGAAGAGTTTCGAGGTGAATGATAGGAAAAAAACCTAGATTGCCTTGAAAGGACTTGGTAGAAACATGGACATTAAAGGAGATTTTGGTGAGGCCTCAAAAAAAAAAAAAGTGAGGAAAGTTTTTTTATTTAAAAACATTGGAATTACTGATAATTTGTATGTTGTGCTTCAGTTTGCTAGTTAATTTTAAATATTTTAGAGAAAAATATGTCTGAAAACATGAAAAATAATTTTAATCTGTTGGTTTTTGTATTTATTTTTATGTGCATCTTTATAAAGACATACAGGCTTTTGTGGATAATGACTTCAATTATATTTGCTTCATGTTTTACAACAGAAGTTTAGCAAACCATGGCCCTTGGGCCAAATCCAGCCCACTTCCTCTTTTTGTATAGTCAATGAACTCAGAACAGTTTTGACATTTTTAAAAGGTTAGAAAAAAAAAGAAAAAATTACGTGTCAGAGACTGTGCATTGCAAAGCCTTTTAAATAGTTATCCCATTACAGAAAAGATTTGCCAATCCTTGATTTAGATGAACAGAGCCAATAGAAAAGAGGTTGTGTGACTATTTTTAGTATAACAACATTGCTAGCGATTTTTGTTAGTGTATTAGTTATCTATAACTATAAAACATATTACCACAGTTTTAGGGCTAAAAATAAAACAAATTTATTGTCAGCTTCTGTGGATCACGAGCGCAGGCATGGCTTAACTGGGCCCGCTGCTCAGGGTCTCACAATAAGGCTACAGTCGAGGTGACAGAAACGGAGTCCCATTGAAAGTTTCCACTGGGGAAGGATCCACCTCCAAGCTCATCAGGTTGTTGATAGAGTTCATTTTTTTGTGGCTCTGTAATTGAAGGCTCCAGCTTTTTGCTAGCTATCAACTGGAGGCTGACCTTCCACCCTAGAGGCCACAGAGTTCACTGCCATGTGATGCACTCAAAGGGTCCCTTAACAACATAACAGTTTATGTTTTCAATGCCAGCAGAAGAGTCTCTTTCTCCAGTATGTAAACTGGGGTCTTTTTTTAATTGCTTTTTAGGTTTGGGGTTACATGTGAAGAACATGCAAGATTGTTGCATAGGTACACACGTGGCAGTGTGATGTGCTGCCTTCCTCCCCTGGGGTCTTATATTAGTTAACATAACAACGAGAGTGACATCCCACTACCTTTGTTAGAAGCAAGTCACAAGTTCCACCTGTCCTCAAAGAGAATTATGTAAGATGTAATACCAGGTGGTGAAGATCATTGGTCCTCTCCACACAAGGCAAGCAAAATAAACTCTATGGAAGAAATAGATATTCATGTATGTATTACACACATCTTTATTTTTTAAATTCAATACTGCTGGCCCGTCAATGAAATACTCATATATATACAAAGTAATCAAATTTAATTATCCTCGCTGTCTTGTCAACTTTCAGTCAGATAAAAACTATAGTGTTACATACTTAGATTTTTGTTGTTGTTGTTTATAAAGATGTATGTGTCAAGGTATTTGATAGAACGTGTTTTATTGAAAAGTGAGTCCGATTTATAACTTTCTAAAAAATGTAGATATATGGCATTAGGGCCTTACTTTGTACTTTTAGCCCAGACATCACAAATGGAGGGATGGGCTTTGAGGCAATATTCGAAGACATAATAGTTGAGATTTATTTTCCAGAAATGACAAAAGACATGAATCCTTAGATTTAAAAAGTACAATAAGATTGAGCAGGATAAGTAAAAATGAATGTACACGTCATACATTCAGAAACTTCAGAAGACTGATGTTAAATGAAAACCTTAAAAGAAACCAGAGGAAAAAAAAATAATGATTATATATAAAGGATTTCTTAATAGCAACAAAAGAAGCCAACAGTCAATGCAATAATATCTTCAAAGTGATGTGGGACCATGACTGCTAACCTTGAGCTTTCTGCCTTGCCAATTATTAAAGAGTAAAAGTGAACTGAAACATTTTTTGGTCAAACACTATGAGAATATACCTTATAGAGATACTTACTGAAAGAAATAGGAAACGATATTTTGAAGAAAAGTGTACCCAAAAGTAATGTTGGATGGGATGCAGGAAGTAACAATGAGCTCAGAAAGTGGTAAGTATATATATAAGCATAGACCAAAAGAGAGAGAGAGAGAGGGAGAGAGAGAGAGAAATAATAATTGCAGTTAATGTAGGGGTTATAAACAACCTGAAACTAAGTATTTCATAACAAAAAAACACTGTGGATGAAGGAATTTGAGATAAAGTACTTTAAGATCCATTTTACAGTTTGGAAGAGGACTGAAACTGTTGATTAAGTTTGGATGGTCTCAGATCAATGTGCATTTTTAAAGCATGAAGACAATTATTCAGCAGTAAAAATGAAGGAGCCATCAATACATACAACTTGGATGAATTCTCTGGGAATTACACCAAATGAAAAAAGCTGATCCCAAAGTGTTACATACTGTATGATTTATTTATATAACATACTTGAAATGACAAAATTATGGAAATAGAAGACTCGTGGTTAGCAGGGATCAGGAAGGGAAAAGAGATGGAAAGGAGGTAGATGTGGCTATGAAAGGACAATGTAAGGGATCCTCATGGTGATTGAACTGTTCTGTATTTTGACTGACTCAATGTCAATATCCTGGTTATGATACTGTACTATAATTTTGCAAGGTAGTACCATTGGGGGAAACTGGTATGGGGTTCATGTGGTTTCTCTCTGTTATTTCATACACATGCATGTGAATCTACAATTACCTCAAAATTAAAAAAAAAAATGTGATTAAAATTAGGTTGTGAAATAAACTAAAAAATGCATAGAGATATCCATCAAATAGAAGATTATATTGTCTTCCAAACTGCAAGAGAAAAAAATGAATAAAGAAAAATCAGTCAGTATAGTAAGATGAGGAAAAGAAGAAAAAAAGCAAAGTCACAAAATAGTATGGTAGAAATTAAACTCAAATATTTTGGTAAACATCAAAATAAGTTTTAATATTTATATGTTAAAAGCTAAAGAACCTGAGAGTAATTTCAAATAACAAAATATAGCTATAAACTATTTAATAAGATATTCTCAAACCTAAGAACAAAAAAAAAAAGGAAATGTATAGAGGGTTAAAAAACACGTCTCAGCAAAGTATTAATGAAAAAAAAAACCTAGTGCTGCTGTATCTTTATCAGACAAAATATACTTTATCCGAAAGAATTATTAGGGATTGAGGGAGAGATTACATAATACTAAAATGAAGAAATTAGGCAGAATGATAAAATAACTTTCAGTCCCTTAAACACTTAACAACATAGCTTCAAATTTTATGATGTAATCATTTAAATAATTACAACAAAAAATAAACATACCTAGTATAGTGAGAATGCGAAGATTTAAGAGAACTCTTTTAGTAAGGGCACAGAAGATTGAAAGTGACAGTTACCAAGCTTAGTCAAATGGATAGAAATAGAACTCTGTATCACACTTTCAGTGCATATACATTTTAAGCACATGTGAGATAATTATAAAAATTGACCGATAAAGAGGCTGTACAGTCTTAACAAATAGCCAATTATCAATGACATAGTGATCTCTAGACAAAATATGAGGCAATTAGAAAATAATAACTAAAACAATAAACGATATAAGGAAAATTTAAAATAAAATTCTAAATTCCTGGGTCAAAGAAGATACGTGAAAATTAGAAAATACTTTCAATGAATAACAGTGAAAATACTGCAAAACAAGATTTGTGAGACGAAGCCAATGTATCATCTACAGGAAAATATGTGGTTTAAAATGCATATGTTATGAACACTGAGGAAGTTAGAAACAACAGAAGCCCAAAGAATTTAGGAGGGAAATAATGATAGGGGCTGAAATTACATAAATGGAAATAAACTTGTACTAAAGGCAATCAGAAAAGCCAAAAACTGGTTACTTGAAAAGACCAGTAAAATATATCAAACTATAATAAGACTGGTCAAGAAAATAAGAAGGGTTAAAATGGGTGATCATAGAAACTATAATATAGAATTGTATGAACAGGTAATGCATTTTAAAAGGTAAATGGAAAAATCTCTTGACGGTATTGGATTAAGAAGCTGATTCCAGAAAAAATCAGCAAATCAGGGTAGACCTCCTTAAAGCAATGGTCTATTTGTTTAAATAGTTACTCTCCCAGATATAAACACAATAATCATAAACCTAAATAACAGCATGATTTTAACTTTTTTTCCGCAAACATCAAAGATCATTATAGTGTACAGACCCTTAAACAAGGTTCAAAATGAGTGCGATTTCTGCAACTTAGATTTTAGAACTATTGTAACCAAAGACTGTACAAGAAATGCATATTACAGGGAATCTCACTCATAAGTGTAAAAATCTAAATAAATTTGCAGCGAACAGAATTAAGCAACAAATAGTAAAAATAAGTAAATGAATAAAAACAGTTAAAATGACCGATTAGAATTTATCACTAGTTTGTCTAACATTTCATTATTTTATTGTTAATGTGCCTTCCTCTCCTCACAAGATACATCTTTTTCCTCATTATTTCTAATTACAAGGATTGTTCTTTCAAATCACAATTATAGCGACAGTGATATTTTCTGCCCAGATTCAAGAATATTTATGAATTAGAAACTACTTAGAAGTATCCTATTTGGCTCAATAGCTTAATGGGAAGTATCTTTCTGGAAGTTCATGTTCCTTCAATAAATTAACCGATAGCCTGCCAGTATTTGTTTTAGTAGAGGAGAAGAAACTGCATTTTAGAATCAGTAAAATGTTTTCTCCAACAAAAGACTTTTCTCCATTTAGGCATCAAATGACCTTTTGCATTTACACATGTCCAGATTGGAAACAGACTCAGAGAAGTATTAAGTGTATGAATATAATTTTTTTATTATGTAGAAACACATGTGGTTATATTATAGAAAGGCTACAACACTGCCTTAATTTTAAACTCAAATGGAAAGCACAGCAACTGTGCATGTTGCAAAGAGAAATTCCTATTTAATGCCGCTATTTCACCTCATATCATCATTTTATCCCCTGTATTTGATTTCCATTTTGAAGAATAAAATATATTTTCTCTTTGTGCAAGAAAATTTCCTTGAACACTTGCAAAATATTTGGAATGGTGCCTTATGTGTTGAGAAACTAAATGTTACAAATCTAGAGGCTCCAGCTGTTGTTGACACATTGTAGGTCTTCAGATTATATTGAAATGTCGTAGTCAACTTGAGAGAAAGAGACTGTTTTGCAGTCTACATTTGTCTTTTGAAAATAAGATTTTTAGAAGTGCTATTAAGAGAGTGTGAATTGCTTATTAGTATTACATTGGTCAGTCAACATACATTTAGTGAGCATCTACTTTGTAACATATGTCCTAGTCTGTTTGGGCTTAAGGAAATATCTCAGACTAGATAATTTATAAACCATAGAAACTTATTGCTCATAGTTCTGAAGGCTGGGAAGCCCAATATCAAGTGCTGGCAGATTTGGTGTCTGGTGAGGCCTGGCTCTCTGCTCCATAGATGGTGCCTTGTAGTTTCGTCCTCACATGATAGAAGGTGGAAGGCTCAAGGCAGTCCCCTTCAAGTTTTTTTTAATAGGGACACTAATCAAATTAATGAGGGCTCTACTCTCATGATTTAATCACCTCCTATGGCCTCGACATTGGGGAATCAAGTTTCCACATATGAATTTGGAGAGTGGCACCAATATTCAGACCACAGCAGCTGTGATGCTAGGTTTTGGGAATATAGCAATGAATAAACCAGACCTCATCCTTGCTCTCATAGCCTTTATAAACTGGAAACAGCCTTTGTTTCCAAACCACCTAGACCTGCCTATCTATCTAAAGCAGCCAACCATATTTTTTTTCTTTTGCCTCACTCCTGGGAACCTGCTGCTGTCTGCTTGGTTTGGTGAACCACACAGAAGTCACTTTTACCAAACACAGTTCCAGGTGTACCTTTCATCTTGTCTTGGCAAAAAATATCACTAACACCATATTTGTCGTAACGGACTGACCACTCACAGTAAACATTGCATCTGAAATAAGAATTACTTATAATTTATCTGAAAACTTTATTATCCATCCCCAATTTCTTTCCATGGCTAAACTTATTTAAAAGGAAGAAAAAGAGAGCTTCAGATGCCTAAAGGAAGCATATTTCTTAAGACTATCAGGAAAGGAATCCAAAGTGTGTCAATAAGGAGTGAATGATTAAAACATTAAAGACTTTAAACTTGAGGCCTTGAGACCAAATAGAGTATAGCACAAGTATTAAATGAATGAACACATTAAAACTGCATTATTACTTTTAATGAACAGTTCTGAAAATTTAAAGATTGGGTTCTGAAAATAATCCAGATAAGATTTATTCAAATTTATTAAACTACTAAGGATTAAGCTAAATTCAGAATGTGGAGCCAGGTACAGTGGCTCACGCCTGTAATCCCAGAACTTTGGGAGGATGATGAGGGTGGATCGTTTGAGACCAGGAGTTCGAGACCAGCCAGGCCAACATGGCGAAAGCTCTTCTCTACTGAAAAAATAAAATAAAAAACAAAACTTAATTGGACATAGTGGCAGGCATCTGTAGTCCCAGCTACTTGGGAGGCTGAGGCAGGAAAATCGCTTGAACCTAAGAGGCTGAGGTGGGAGATTCACTTGAAACCCAAAGGCAGAGGTCACAGTGAGCCGAGTGCTCGCTGCCTCTGTACTCCAGCCTGCACGACAGAGTGAGACTCCCTCTCAAAAACTAAAAGTATAAATTCAATGTGAGAATACCAGAAGTCATCCACCCCTACTTAGTTTGTTTCATTTGGTAGATACATTGTGAACACAAAACCATGTAAAATAAAGAATTCATAGTATCTTTTTTTTAAATTGCATTTTAGGTTTTGGGGTACATGTGAAGAACATGCAAGACTGTTGCATAGGTACACACGTGGCAGTGTGATTGCTGCCTTCCTCCCCATCACCTATATCTGGCATTTCTCCCCATGCTATCTCTCCCCAACTCCCCACCCCCCCCGCCCCTCCCCCATTTCCCCCCAACGGACCCCAGTGTGTAGTGCTCCCCTCCCTGTGTCCATGTGTTCTCATTGTTCAACACCCGCCTATGGGTGAGAACATGCGGTGTTTGATTTTCTGCTCTTGTGTCAGTTTGCTGAGAATGATGGTTTCCAGGTTCATCCATGTCCCTACAAAGGACACAAACTCATTGTGTTTTATGGCTGCATAATATTCCATGGTGTATATGTGCCACATTTTCCCTGTCCAGTCTATCATCGTTGGGCATTTGGGTTGGTTCCAGGTCTTTGCTATTGTAAACAGTGCTGCAATGAACATTCGTGTGCATGTGCCCTTATAGTAGAATTCATAATATCTTTTTAAAAAAAACATTGCAGCCCTATGTAAAATAGGAGCACTTCATCTTCAGTTGTAATAATAAATATGAAAATTAATTTTGTGGATAAGTATAAAACTTTGCTAGGTCTTGAAAATTGTCTTCTTGTCCATTATGTTCACAGGCTATACCATCTGAACCATAAAGGAAGACCACAGAATCAATGTAACCTGTTTTAATGTCTTTCTGTTTTCGTTGCCACTGACTCTAGGCACATGGTTATCTGTAAAATTTATTCCTACTGTATTTATTTGGATGCTATGCCACAGATTTGTTCAGAATATTAATCTCACAAGCTATAAATACTGCAACAATGGAGGGAGTTCATCTTAGTGTAAACTATGAATTTTTCCTCTGGTTGGAAACAGTCTCAAATAATGCCCACATCATGTAAAAGTGGCATGTAGACATTGCCTACAGTTTTATGAGACAATTTGTATTAAAAAGCACAGCAATAAATTAAAGTATTCCTAAGAGCATTTAATGAAGAGGATATTGAGGTATGTCTGGGGTAGTATTAGCTCTACTCAAAAGAAGTTGTTGCTGAGATTTGCAGTAATACATTAGGTAAGAGTCTTGGAGGTTAGTGGTTCACTCCTTGCAGCACTTTACAGTGGTTCTTATCTCCAGTACCTTGTGATTAGGTCCCTATACTTGAATCAGGTTTTATACTTTGTGACCTAACAGGTGACACCGGTAAACTAAAATAAGCATATACTCTTCCAACAATCCAACATTTGGTAATTCCTATTCAACTGAAAGTGGTGTATGTAGCATCTTGCAGGAATGCTGGGGCTTGGCCAAGTGGATTTTCAAATAACTTGTGTATGACCCTGTAAGAACCAGTGCTTTTGTTTAAACTGCTTTTTTCCCCCAAATGAAAACATTTCTAAAATACTCTTGAGTATAGGAAATAGTTTAATCTCTTCTTAATTCTTTGGAGTTATCATTATCAAATATGTAATTATAAATGTATATTCAATAGCTAAATAAAATTATGTAAGTATTGAAGCCAGAAACTCATTCTCTTGAAAAAATTGCTAATGTTGAACTGAATCTTGGTCATTTGCCTCTTTCTCATAAAACTACAAGAAAACAGTGTGCCGCGGTTTGATCTCTTGTGGGGCGTGCATGACTGCCTTTCTGTGAAATTAATTGGTGAATCAAAATCCTAAGAAGCCTCCTAGGTCGTGGTTTTACCTTCCAGAAATCCTTACTTCTAGTACAAGCTGTTTTTCTGACTTGTCAGTGACGTCCTGAACATCATCTGCTATTTCTTAGACCTATCATAATGTTTGTTCTTTCATTGAAACTGTAACTCTTCAGGTTGAAAACAAACGTCCTTTAGCTGATATGCTTATAATGTGGCACAGGGATGTACCTCAGGACTACTGAGAGAGAGATGGTTGTCCACACCCAATAGGCACACGCCAGCAAATACATACACAGACACGTCTACTCCTACCAAAAAGGCTGCCATGTTGCTGTTAGTCTTCATAAGTCTCTTGAAAACTACTGAAAGCAAAATGACTATTAGATTCAGAAGACTACAGAGCATGTGACAAGGAAATCAGTTATCTTATTGCTCCTGACCTTTGGTGTCAGAGTCTGCGGCTCAGTCCCCACCATTTGTTTCCCTTTGTTTGCTTGTTCTCTGTCCTTTCCACTTGACTTCTGTATTTTTCAGATTTGGTACCTTAGAAGATTGACTTTTAACAACCCAGGAAATTTATTCTCTTGATAAACCAACCAATCACAGTATGAGGGTGTGACCAGCCCTGGGCTCTTTACTATTTCCAGTTTTTCTTGTTTCACCAGGAGTATTTCTTTACTGTAAGAGGCATTTCCTTTCAGCACTATTTCAGATATTTGAGATTTCTGGATGTCTGTGAAGCATTCCTCCACTTTCAAACTCATTCCCTCTTGATATTGTGTATTCCTTTAAAAATACTCATCAGGTGTCTGAAATATGCCAAGCGCTACATTAGGCATCAGGGATAAAACTGAGAGCAAATTAGCTATGATTCCTGCCTTCGTGAAGCTGTGAGTCTGTTGCAAAAGATAGAAAAACAAATTTCCTTTCCTTTATAATGCTCTCTTCCTTTATAATGCTAACATTGAAATGTAGTACCTAGAGAAGTGACAAGGAGTTGCCACATTTTTGAAACAGCAACTCAGAATTCCTACATTAATTTACAGGAGATTTTTGTTTTGTTTTATTTCTACTTTAGCAGAAATGCTAAATGTGGACACTTTTGTGACGTCTCTCCTTTTTCTATAACACTTCAAAAGCCACAATTTCCACTGGATTCTCTACAACTAACAAACATACTATTTTGAAATTTTTTGGCTTTGATTTCATTTAATAGCCATAAATCCAATAGCCATAAATTCAAATATGGCATGACATAAGAACTTCTAGTTCCCATTTTGAGACTGCTTCCTTCAAAATGAGTGTTTTATGTTTCTGATTAAATGTTTTGAATTTGGCTAATACTACATTTCAAGAAAAACAACTACATTTATAAATGTCCCTATTTAGAAACAGGAAAAGAAAAAGAAAATGAATAGTCTTGAATCTGAGTTTAGTGTACCTTTATGCATTTATTAGAGAGAAATGAATATGCATGTACATAAACTTTCTTTTAGCCCATGTATTTCTTTTTTTCCCCACATTTATTACAGATGTTTGCCACAGAAATATTTATTTCCAAACATAGTTTTAATAAGTTTGTATTCAACTAATAGGTTTTGAAATAATATTTGGAGCATTTTGTAATTATATTTTTGAATACCTGAGAAGCTTGCTGAATTTAAAAGAAGAAAAAAGTCGACAGCACATCTCTGCAAAAAAAGCATGTCGGTAAAATCGATCTATCTTATGGGCAGTTTTAACACCACATATTCCTTAATTCTAGAATTTCTTCAACAATTCAAAAGATTAATGGAAACACTAGAAGCTTATTAGATTATTAATTTTAAGACTTTTGAGCAGTAATTGAAGCAAATAAGTATTTATTGAACACCTGTTATATACCTAGGACAGACTACGGCTAAGAGTTGTGAATGATCCAGGCAAAGATGTCTGGCATATGATGCACTAAGAAATACAGTGACCTCAGGCAGGTTGGGGCCAGGAAGGGGGGTTTAAAATTTACCTGAATTGTTGGGGTATCTTCTGGATTCTCTTCTAAATCTTTAGCTAGGATTTTTAGGTGACTATACTCAATCTGACTTAATCAATTGTGATTCCCATAGTTTTAGGAGCAATGTAGTTGATGGAAAAAGCATTGGACTTGGATTCAGAAGACCTGAGTTTCAGTTGCATTTTCCTATACTTTAATCCTGGGCAAGTCACTTCAACCCTCTGAACTTCAGTTTCTTCATCTTTGTAAGAGAGAAAATATAACTGGTACTGCAAACCTCACAGACTGACTGTGATAAATTACATAAAACAATGTACTTCATGATCTAAGGTTATGTCTATGAATGTAATGTCTAAATAATTATTTATATATTAAAATGTCCATTGTATGAGTTCACCTATGTAACAAACTTTCACATGGAACCCCAAATCCAGAAGTTTTTTTAAAAAGTATATCGTAATTTCTTTGGATTATTTACTTAGGATAAAAGAAATATGGAAATATCCTGTACTATTACACAGCCTGTTCATTCCTTCTGGAAATTAGAGCAAGCTCTACGTATTCTAGAGTCCACGATGGGCCATGCACTGCTATGTACTGTGTACTTTAAAGAAAATACCTAGAGGACCATTTTCACATTTGAATAATAGTTACAAGCTTTCATTTTCTTCTAATGCACAGAGACACTGGTGTTTCACAGTACCAAATCTATACATGAATGGTAAATGACAGGATGAAGGAATACCTAGAAAACTGATAAAGCATTACTTCTGAATGTGTCTGTGAGAGTGTTTCCAGAGGAGACTGGCCTATGAATGGGACAACCAATTGACCCCCAGTGTGGGTGGGCACCATCCAATTGCATGGGGGCCCAGATAGAACACAAAGGCATAGAAAAGGTGAGTTCTTCTTTCTCTCCTGGAGCAGGGACATTCTTTTTCTCCTGCCTTGGGACATCAGAACTCTAAGCTTTCCAGCCTTAGACTCCTGGACTTACACCAGTATCTTTCCTGGATTCTTAAAGGGCCTTCAGATTCAGACTAAGAATTAAACAACTGGTTCGGAGGCTTTCAGACTTGGACTAAGCCATGCTACCAGCATCCCAGACCCTCTAGCTTGAGACAGGCTCTTGTGGCACTTCTCAACTTCTCTAATAGTGTGAAACAATTCCCCTAATAAATATCTTCTCATATATCTACCTACCTACCTACCTACCTATCTATTCATCTATCTATGTGTCTCCTATTGGTTCTCTCTCTCTGGAGAACTCTTCCTAATACAACGCACAAAGCAAATGTGTTGTATTTCTCCGAAAGTAGACAAAATGCTACATTTTTAAAGGTTAAGCCTAGTGGTATTCTCTGCTCACAAGGTTATATATTGCTACTTAATTGCTAACAAGTTGTCAACTTCTGTCTCTCTTCATATTTTATTCTGAAAAATTATGTGCATAATTTATTTTCTATGTTTAGTGAATGTGATAATACTAAGCACCAAGGGTTTTGATACAAGAGTATAATTATCCCTCTTTAAGTAACAGAAATAAATATCCTTTGACATCTGTGGACTCCCTTTTATTTCCTCTGTCTCTTTTCCTGGTGCTCTCTTTCTTCCTCTTCTTATTGAAGTTTCTCTTTTCTGTATCCATCCACTCCCCCCACCTCCCTGCCACCCCATGTTATGTCCAGATTCATGTTTCCTTGTCTTTGCCAGATTTTCTTCCCCTTTCAGAGCTTTCTGCAATACACTTTTCTTTTTGAAATAAGAGCTTAATTAAATGCGATTATCGTCTTGGCAGTGGGGGTTTACTTTGTTCTACTTGGTTTTGTTTTACGGCCTTAACGGAGAGTCAAGAGCATTTAAGTTGGGGAAAATGAAAGTGAATAATTTCCCCTATCACTATTATCTACAGTTTAGTGTTTACCCACCCAAACATTTCCAGTTTCTTTTTTTGGCTGGGGAGAAGAGGAAGAGAGGAAAAGAAAAAGGAAGTAATGTCGAGAAGCTGTGGGGCCAAGAATGGAACAGAATGTCGCAATGGAATGCTGATTACTCTTCACTACCATTTTGGCAAAGAAATGCCAAGACCACCCCATCTCAGAATTACTCATTTGAGGTGTGTCCATTTAATTTCCAGTATAGTTTTCATGGTTCTAAGAAGAAGAGGTGAAATATTTTCTCAGGACTCTAAAGTGATATTGACAGTAGTTATATTATTACATACTGTTAGGTTGTACCCACAGTGGTATTCTCACTCATCTCATTCATGAGAGCTCAGCCTGCTCTACACAATGACTTTACAGAGGCCTTCATTGAAAGGCTGCCATGGATTTGACTCTAGCAGAAGATGGCAGAGTCTTAAATCTAGAGTTGTTTTCTAAATTTTTTTCGCTATCTATTTCACAAACCAAGTATGATCCTTCATCATTGAAAAGAATTTAAATACTATTGAAAAATGATGAATAATTAATTAGCAGAACTTGTATTCTCAAGAATATCTTCTCAGAAGATATCTCATTAATACTTGGCCTAATATTAACTGAAGGCTTTGTCATTTGAGTCGTCAAAGCAAAGACTATTGTATTATTTTGCTAAAATGCATTCTAGTTCCATCTGTCTCACTAGTGTTTTACTTTTTTTTTTTTTCTCTTTGAAAAGCGCACACACACACATTCCTCTTAAAGGTATGCTTTATTCCTTCCATATGCTAAAGTAAATCCCTAGTTTGAAGGAATATTTAAGTACTAAATTTAAGTCTCACCATCCTCATCAGTCCTGCTGCTCTGACCAGTACTAGATAACGCAACAATGGCATGAACTGAAAATTCCAAAACTCAAAAACTTCTCCTGGCTGTGACTTACTGTCTCTGACATTTTGATGCTGATATACTGTAGATGAAATCCATAAATGCAATCCTAAATTTCAGGCAGTTAGATGTGTCAGTTTAATTCAAGCATCTCCTTAGTTAAAGCTTAACTTACTGTATTTATGCAAAAAGAAAGAGGGAGGATGGGGGCAAAGGACATTTTCCTTCTGAAATAAATATTATCAGAGCTTTGGGGTTTTATAATTGGTGCATGTAGACTAGTGCTACTCCAAACAGTAAGTTAGAGTTGCAATCTGGCAAAATAAGCCCTTCAAAGCTCATGAGCTTACTGCTGTTCACCTGGTGGATTCTCCCCGTCACCGAACTGAGTGAGTCCATTAAGCTTATGTAATACAAGCTTAAAGGTAAAATGGAAAGCTCTTAAAAAATAAACTAAGTTTCTAAATCAGGAGTGTGCATTATGCGCTGAAACTTAAATATGCCAGTAATGCCACATACATTTGTATAATGATAATCACAATCACATTTTAAAGGAGAACAGTTAAAAGTATATTTCCTTCACAGAACTGAAAAAAATTCTAAATCAGTATTCTAGCTCTGCTCTAAAAGAACTGAAGGGAAAGGAGCAGTCAGGGAGTTCTGTATGCTTTGAAAGTGCTGTCATCAATTCTTATAAATCCTTAATCTGACTCTTGATGGGCAGGTGAAGAAGAAATTGATTTTTTCAGATGTTTTCGTATAATGAAATACAGAATATAAGAAATGCAAGCATGTACACATATTTTCATAGATATATGACCTGATTTATTTTGGTATCCAATTTAGTGCAGGAAAACTGTTATAGTACATCCATTGAAAAGAGAAAAAGGGGCGTTAAAACCGTACGTGCAGGCTGAGGACATCATCAAACTTACCAAATAGTACTGGAGTTTATTATATGCCCAAACACTTTGAAAAGTAATTTGGGCATAAGTCCATCCCTAGAAGAACATGGGAAGGTAAAGAGTTGTTTTTCTTTTTTGTTTTGGACTTTCAGAGAGCATGGTTTTTAGTGGACACTCAGACTCAATCTGATTCTACCAAACTCTGAAACACCCGGTGCCATTACCCTGTTACAATTAAAATGCTAGTAGAAAAATCAAGAGGAAGACACTGTTGTTGTACAGGTTTATATGAGCTTTCATGAGTAACTTTGTCACTAACAAAAATTAACCTTTTACTTAATAGATCATGAGTTGCTTTGCTTTTCCTTTGTGAAGGAGTTGTATTCTGAGTTTTCATCTGTTCAAGATTATTTCCTCTTTGGGACTAGACCACTAACTAGTCCTGTGGTTGTGTTTAAAAAAAAAAAAAAAAGAATAATTTGCTTCATGGGAAAATTCTTTCTCTTATTCTGTTATAAAATGAGTTTCAGTTTTGTTCCCCGTGACCCAGATTACCATGACAACAGCACCAGTGACCTTGCCTTAAGGTTTAGGAGCAGAGGAAGCCATCAAACAGAATGAACTCAGATTCCTACTGTTGTTTTTTTCAGGTGCATTTTAATGTTTCTGCCTCAAATTTCTCTCTTACAAAACAGATGATTACAGTTTTGACAGAGGATGTCTATAGATAGTGTTCCTTGTATCAGATCTGTGCAAATAAAACGACTGATTTTCCCATTGGGATCGGCAGCCAAAAGAGTGACAAAAAAATCAGTTTGTGGTGACTTTGGCACCAAACATAGTCCAGGAAATTACTCCAAACCTCACTTTTGTAATGGACTCTAAATTTTCAGTAACTGAAAACCACACTGCACCAGCCAATTGGTAATAAATTTAAAATACCAAAAGATGATTTCAGAGAAAGAAATTGCAGCCATGGAACAACATATTTCTAAGATCAATGGGACATATCTGTCTTACCGGAATAGGATACACTTCTGGAAAATAAAGTAATGATCTTAGAAGGCAGAAGAGAGACTCTTTTTAATACCTTCCTCCTACTCCATCTTAGAGGAATAGGATAAGAGTTAAATGTTGTAGATCTCTTGGAGGTTTTAAGATGGAAAGCAAAAAAATGCATTTATAATTTAAATCTCCCTGACTCTCAAATCTTTTGAATTTATGAAAAATGCATGGCACTTATATCTGCTTAATGTACTATATTTACAGCTCGTGTATTTGAGAAATTCCCATTAAAATAGTTTGTACTTCTTTATTTGATACAGACACAATAGGCAAGCATTAACAAATGAAAAGAAAATACTTCCTGGTTACCCAGTGTAAGTAAAATTTAACATTGACAGACCTTGTAACAGGTCAATAAACCAAAGTTTTAGCTGTGAGGAGAGCAAGGAGATTTCAAAGTCAAGAATCCTTTTGGGGAAATACCATGCTTTTTCTTGAAAATTTTAATCACAGGAAAACAAGAGTGTTCTCATTTGTCCCATTGTTTTCACAAAATAATTTTGAAAGAGAGGAGATATTTGGGAAAGCTAAAGGGATATCTTTGTCTGTGTAGATTAAAATCAACATGTAAGTTTTTTCCAAAAGATTATAAGTGATCACTTGTGTAAATTACCCTGTATAAGATAATTCCATACAGCAGTAAACATGAGCTTTTACATGCTAGCCATATTCTTTAGTATTTTATGCCATTCATTCATTCATTCTACAAATATTTATGCAGTCTTTATGATATTGGGCACTGTGCTAGACAGGATGGATATGAAGCTCACAGTCTGATAGATGAGAAACACTAGAGGCAGAATTTGCCTTGTTCGTTCCAATCTGATGATATTAAGGCTTTTGAGGTTCAAATTTGAATCATGGATCAAAGACTACCTTGAGAAATTCTTTAGTAAGTAAAATGTTCTCAACACTCAGTTTTGAAATTTGAGGGAAAACAGAATGAGCCCCATACAACCTGAGCAAATTCTCTGAGCAAAGAGCAACCACAGCCAGTACTGATCCATCTAATTCCAGGATTACGGGAGATCCCAAGAGAAAGGGGAGGTTTGTTTTAAGTGGGATTTTGCTACATGAGAATTGCCTGAAGCCCTGTGGGCTCCCTTGCAGAGCTCTTTTCTCCTTACAGAGGTATTTGCTATGCCTTTGCTCAAATAGGTTTATTACCTATTTGAACCCTCCAGGTGGTGATATCAACTGCAAAGAATACAGAAATTCTGTGGCAGATTTTTTTTAAATGCAGTTTCAGTTTTTCCAACCTGTTGTGCATGTAGTCACACATTTGTGGAATTGCTGCCACTGAATGAAGTGTTGTAGAGCCTTTACGTACTGCTTATCTGATACCATTCAAAAAATGGAAACTCTGCTCAGCTCCATAAGATAAGGACAATGTAACCTTGTCTGTGGAGGCACGTATTTAGAAAATGTACAAACCTTGTACGGAATTATTTCTAAAATGTGGATTTTTGCTAAAAGGCCCTTACCATTCAAATTTCCATTTGTCAAAGCAGTTTTGGTGCATAGGGAGCTGTATTATGGTGTGTCAACCAGACACATAGCATTTAAAAATGTGAAATGAAAGCTTATCTCTCTTTAAAGATAGCAAGAGGGTTAAAAACATTAAAAAGGTTAAACATGGTGATATGTTTTCTGCCCTTGGGGAAGGGGGTGGAATTACCAGTTAGCTAAAAAGCTATTAAAATCATTTTGTCTAGAGAATAGTATATAATTCATTTTAGGCATTTAAGCATACATTTTAATACAGGGATTAATATATTTTTTAAAAAAAAATTTACTGTGTTACTGAAATGTTGTTTTCCATTGCTATTTCTCTTTCTGATCTGTCATTTAGTCCAGGGGTAGGGCTCTATGTTTTCCCAGTTGCTAAATATTTTTTAGCCTCTATTTTTCTTAGCTCCCCAGAATTCAAACAGGTTAATCAGAGATGGCCTCAATAAATATTTATTTTCCATGGTTTCTACCTGATCTTCTGTAACTCCCCTTGGCCTCAAGCTTCTATGTCCTAACCTCACCATTCCACCGAGCAAAACATCTATCTACTGTGCTCAAATATCTGACTCATTTACTTGGACTACGGTAATAATGGTCGATAATGTTCAAACGTGTTGCTCGTAAGACTATTTGAATTTTAAGAGAGAACTTATAAAGAAAACAGTAATTTAACACAAAGAAATAGCAATAGCCATCTTCCATTTTGTACCTACTGAAGGCTAAACGATATAGTGGCTGCTTTAGATGTATTAACTCTAATCCTTATAATCCACGGTTTATAGATGAGTAAATTGTGTTTCAAAGAGCCTAAGTAAGTTGCCTGAAATAACAAAGACAGTGAGAACCAAAGCAGGATTCAGAATTGGGTCTTTCTGTCTCCAAACCTCCATCCTCATATATCACTGTGAAACCTAATAAAATTTCGGGTTAAGTGACAAGATGGAAGGAAAAGTATTTTTAATGATAGGGGTCAGGGTAAGGCAGTAATTCTACCCTTTGAATTAGATAATGATGGAAGTACCTTCTTTATCTCCGTGTAGGAACACATCTGAAATTAAAAGGAAATATAAAAATTCAAAAAAAAAATCATAGGCTAATTATTTACAAAATCATCTAGTTTTAGAGTTAGAAGATGTTTCAGATATAATCTAACTTCTGTGACAAATTGACCAAAACAGATATCCTCTAACATCTTTTTGATTGTCAATATATCGTACAATGGCGTACAGTAAATTGAAATCTCTTAGTGAAAAATATATATATATATACTGTACATGTATATTGTGTATATAATACACATATAACTTCCCAAGTCTCTTCAAGATTAAATACCACAAACATTTTCAAACATTTTTTGCATGCAGTGAATTTGAGATGGAATATTATAATCAGTATCTCTGTAATTGTTTCTTACAATATCCAATTGTAGTTTTGAGGGAAAAAGGCTATGTTATCAAATAAATTTGTGAGATGTTGGACTAAATATCTTCACTGCAGGATTTCTGTGTTTCTTTGAAAAGTTCATATGCATTATATATCTGCAGCTTTGGAGCCAGATTCCAATTCCCCTGATTGTCAGTACAGGCTCTTTCTATTAAAGTTTATGTTCCTCGAAAAGTATTATAAATGAGAGAGAAAGAAAAAGAGCATAGACACAGACAGGGAGACAGAGAAAGACTAGAAAGAAGAATTAATGGAGATTCTCTGGGGTTACTTTTGATAAGTGACTTTCTAGGTGAGGTATGTGAGACTAACAAGATTGACAAGCATTTGAGGAGTGAATTCAGAAGCTTCACATTTTAGGGAGTGTAATCAAGCAGAAAAGATATATTGAAACATCTGGAATCATTGATGATGGTTTGTGCACCATCCTGAACCTAAAATGTGTATTCAAGATCTATTTCTGTTTCATATCAAATCACAGCCACTAGTCACATTGTACAGAAAATGATGTGAACTGCTGGCCTTTTGGGAAGAAGGAGAATTGCAACTTGGTATTTAAACTAAATTCCCGTTAAACTTGGTCTTGCTTTGCTAGCATGCCTGTGATTGTATTATTGTAATACTGTTTAAAAACAAGGTCCAAGTCCAAGTTACTACCTTTTCATTTTTTTTTAAATATATTTTTTATTGTACTTTATCATGCAGAATTGTTGCATAGGTACATACATGGCAATGTGCTACCCCCCTGTCACCTATATCTGGCATTTCTGCCCATGTTATCCCTCCCCACCCTCTTCACCCTCCACTGTCCCTCCCATACCCCTCCCCCCTCATCAGACCCCAGTGTGTGATGCTCCCCTCCCTGTGTCCATGTGTTCTCCTTGTTCAACACCTGCCTATGAGTGAGAACATGTGGTGTTTGGTTTTCTGTTCTTGTGTCAGGTTGCTGAGAATGATGGTTTCCAGATTCATCCATGTCCCTGCAAAGGACATTAACTCATCGTTTTTTATGGCTGCATAGTATTCCATGGTGTATATGGGCCACATTTTCCCTGTCCAGTGTATCATTGATGGGCATTTGGGTTGGTTCCAGGTCTTTGCTATTGTAAGCAGTGCCGCAATTAACATACCTGTGCATGTGTCTTTATAACAGAATGATTTGTAATCATTTGGATATATATCCAGTAATGGGATTGCTGGGTCAAATGGAATTTGTATTTCTAGGTCCTTGAGGAATTGCTCATTGTCTTCCACAATGGTTGAACTAATTTACACTCTCACCAACAGTGTAAAAGTGTTCCTATTTCTCCACATCCTCTCCAGCATCTGTTGTTTCCATATTTTTTAATGCTCACCATTCGAACTGGGGTGAGATTGTATCTCAATGTAGTTTTGATTTGCATTTCTCTAATGACCAGTGATAAAGAGCATTTTTTCATGTTTGTTGGCATCATATATATCTTCTTTTGAAAAGTGTCTGTTCATGTTCTTTGCCCACTTTTGAATGGGTTTGTTTGTTTTTTTCTTGTAAATCTGTTTTAGTTCTTTGTAGATTCTGGATATTAGCCCTTTGTCAGATGGGTAGATTGCACATATTTTTTCCCATTCTGTTGGTTGCCAGTTCACTCTAATGATTGTTTCTTTTGCTGTACAGAAGCTCTTGGGGTTAATTAGATCCCATTTGTCTATTTTGGCCTTTGTTGCCAATGCTTTTGGTATTTTAGTCATGAAGTCCTTGCCTATGTCTGTGTCCTGAATGGTTTTGCCTAGGTTTTCTTCTAGGGTTTTTATGGTGTTAGGTCTGATGTTTAAGTCTTTAATCCATTTGGAGTTAATTTTAGTGTAAAGTGTCAGGAAAGGGTCCAGTTTCTGTTCTCTGCACATGGCTAGCCAGTTTTACCAAGACCATTTATTAAACAGGGAATCCCTTCCCCATTGCTTGTTTTTGTCAGGTTTGTAAAAGGGCAGATGGTTGTAGATGTGTGGCATTGCCTCTGAGGCCTCTGTTCTATTCCATTAGTCTATATCTCTGTTTTGGTAACAGTACCAAACTGTTTTGATTACTGTAGCCTTGTAGTATAGTTTGAAGTCGGGTAGCGTAATGCCTCCAGCTTTGTTCTTTTTGCTTAGAATTGTCTTGGCTATGTGGGCTCTCTTCTGGTTCCATATGAAGTTTAAGGTGGTTTTCTCCAGTTCTGAGAAGAGGGCCATAGGTAGCTTTATGGGGATAGCATTAAATCTTTAAATTACTTTAGGTAGTATGGCCATTTTCATGATATTGATTCTTCCTAACCATGAGCATGGAATGTTTTTCCATCTGTTTGTGTTTTCTCTTATTTCCCTGAGCAGTGGTTTGTAGTTCTCCTTGAAGAGGTCCTTTATCTCCTTTGTTAGTTGTATTCCTAGGTATTTTATTCTCTTTGTAGCAATTTTGAATGTGAGTTTGCTCTTGATTTGGTTCTCTTTTAGTCTGTTATTGGTATATAGGAATGCTTGTGATTTCTGCACATTGATTTTGTATCCTGAGACTTTGCTGAAGTTGCTTATCAGTTTCAGATTTTGAGCTGAGACAATGGGGTCTTCTAGATATACAATCATGTCATCTACAGATAGAGACAATTTGTCTTCCTCCCTTCCTAACTGAATACACTTTATTTCTATTTCTTGTCTGATTGCTCTGGCTAGAACTTCCAGTACTATATTGAATAGGAGTGGTGAGAGAGGGCATCCTTGTCTAGTGCCAGATTTCAGAGGGAATGCTTCCAGTTTTTGCCCATTCTGTCTGATGTTGGCTGTGGTTTTGTCGTAAATAGCTTTTATTAATTTGAGATACATTCCATCTATACCTAGTTAATGAGAGTTTTTAGCGTAAAGGGCTGTTGAATTTTGTCTAAGCCCTTTTCTGCATCTATTCAAATGATCATGTGGTTTTTGTCTTTGGTTCTGTTTATGTGGCGGATTAAATCTATAGACTTGCGTATGTTGAACCATCCTTGCATCCCTGGGATGAAGCCTACTTGATCGTGATGAATACGCTTTTTGATGTGCTGTTGCAATCGGTTTGCCAGTATTTTATTGAAGATTTTTGCATTTCTGCTCATCATGGATATTGGCCTGAAGTTTTCTTTTCTTGAGTCTCTGTCGGGTTTTGGTATCAGGATGAGGTTGGTCTCATAAAATGATTTGAGAGGGATTCCCTCTTTTTGGATTGTTTGGAATAGTTTCAGAAGGAGTGGTATCAGCTCCTCTTTGTATGTCTGATAGAATTCGGCTGTGAACCCATCTGGACCTGGACTTTTTTTGGGTGGTAGGCTCTTAATTGCTGCCTCAACTTCAGCCCTTGTTATTGGTCTATTCAGGTTTTCAAATTCTTACTGGTTTAGGCTTGGGAGGGTGTGAGTTTCTAGGAATTTATCCATTTCTTCCAGGTTTACTTGTTTACGTGCATAGAGTTGTTTGTAGTAATCTCTGATGGTAGTTTGTATTTCTGTGGAATTGGTGGTGATATCCCCTTTATCATTTTTTATTGCATCTATTTGACTCTTCTCTCTTTTCTTTTTTATTAATCTGGCAAGTAGCCTGTCTATTTTGTTGATCTTTAAAAAAAAAAAAAAAAAAAAAAAAAAAAAAAAACCAGCTCCTGGATTTATTGATTTTTTTGAAGGGTTTTTTGTGTCTCTTTCTCCTTCAGTTCTGCTCTGATCTTAGTTATTTCTTGTCTTCTGCTAGCTTTTGAGTTTTTTTGGTCTTGCTCCTCTAACTCTTTCAATTTTGATAATAGGGTATCAATTTTGGATCTTTCCTTGCTTCTCATGTGGTCATTTATTGCTATAAATTTTCCTCTAGACACTGCTCTAAATGTGTCCCAGAGATTCTGGTATGTTTTCTATTAGTTCTAGTTGGTTTCAAAGAAAATCTTTATTTCTGCCTTCATTTCATTGTTTATCCAGCCAACATTCAAGAGCCAGTTGTTCAGTTTCCATGAAGTTGTGTACTTCTGAGTTAGTTTCTTAATCCTGAGTTCTCATTTTATTGCACTGTGGTCTGAGAGACTGTTATGATTTCTGCTCTTTTGCATTTGCTGAGGAGTGATTTATTTCCAATTATGTGGACAATCTTAGAGTAGGTGCAATGCAGTGCTGAGAATAATGTATATTCTGTGGATTTGGGGTGGAGAGTTCTGTAGATGTCTAGTAGGTTTGCTTGGTCCAGATCTGAGTTCAAGTCCTGGATATGCTTGTTAATTTTCTGTCTCGTTGATCTGTCTAATATTGACAGTGGAGTCTTAAAGTCTCCCACTATTATGGTGTGGGAGACTAAGTCTCTTTTTAGGTCATTAAGAACTTGATTTATTTTTCTGGGTGCTTCTATATTGGGTGCATATATATTTAGGATCGTTAGCTCTTCTTGTTGTATTGATCCTTTTACCATTATGTAATGCCCTTCTTTGTCTCTTTTGGTCTTTGTTGGTTTAAAGTCTATTTTACCAGAGACTAGGATTGCAACTCCTGCTTTTTTTTTGCTCTCCATTTGCTTGATAAATCTTCCTCCATCCCTTTATTTTGAGCCTATGTGTGTCCTTGCATGTGAGATGGGTTTCCTGAATACAGCACACCGATGCATTTTGACTTTTTATCCAATTTACCAGTCTTTGTCTTTTAATTAGGGCATTTAGCCCATTTACATTTAAGGTTAATATTGTTATGTGTGAATTTGATCTTGTCATTTTGATGCTAGCTGGTTGTTTTACCCATTAGTTGACACAATTTCTTCGTTGTGTCAGTGCTGTTTACCATTTGGTACCTTTTTGTAGTGGCTGGTACTGGTTATTCTTTTCCACGTTTAGTGCTTCTTTCAGGAGCTCTTGTAAGGCAGGCCTGGTGGTGATGAAATCCCTCAGCAATTGCTTGTTCATAAAGGATTTTATTTCTCCTTCACTTATGAAACTTAGTTTGGCTGAATATGAAATTCTAGGTTGAAAGTTATTTTCTTTAAGGTTGTTGAATATTGGCCCCCACTCTCTTCTGGCTTGTAGGGCTTCTGCTGAGATATCCACTGTGAGTCTGATGTGCTTCCCTTTGTGGGTAACCCAACCTTTCTCTCTGGCTGCCCTTAGCATTTTCTCTTTCATTTCAATCCTGGTGAATCTGACAATTATGTGCCTTGGGGTTGCTCTTCTTGAGGAATATCTTTGTGGTGTTCTCTGCATTTCCTGGACTTGAATATTGGCCTGCCCTATTAGGTTGGGGAAGTTCTGCTGGATAATATCCTGAAGAGTATTTTCCAGCTTGGATTCATTCTCTCTGTCACATTCAGGTACCCCTATCAAACTTAGATTAGATCTTTTCACGTAATCCCATATTTCCTTTAGGCTTTCTTCATTTTTCTTTTTCTCTTTTTTCTCTAAGCTTGCCTTCTTGTTTTATTTCATTGAGTTGATCTTCAATCTCTGATATCCTTTCTTATGCTTGGTCAATTTGATTATTGAGACTTGTGTGTGCTTTGGGAAGTTCTCTTGTGTTTTTCAGCTCCATCAGGTCATTTATATGCTTCTCTAAGCTGTTTATTCTTGTTAGCATTTTGTCCAACATTTTTTCAAGGCTCTTAGTTTCTTCACATTGGTTTAGAACATGTTCTTTTAGCTCAGAGAAGTTTGGTATTACCTACCTTCTGAAACCTGTTTCTGGCAGTTCATTAGACTCATTCTCCATCCAGCTTTGTTCCCTTCCTGATGTGGAGTTTTGATCCCTCGGAGGAGGAGAGGCATTCTGGTTTTTGATGTTTTCATCCTTTCTGCACTGTTTTCTTCTCATCTTTGTGGATTTATCTACCTGTGGTCCTTGTAGTTGGTGACTTTCATATAGGGTCTCTGTTGGATGTCCTTTTTGTTGATGTTGAAGTTATTTCTTTCTGTTTCTTAGTTTTCCTCTAACAGTCAGGACCCTCTGCTGCAGGCCTATTGGAGATCCACTCTACACCCTGCTCACCTGAGGATTACCTGCAGGGACTGCAGGACATACAGGGTTGCTGCCAGTTTCTTCTTCTGTTATCTTCATCCCAGAAGGGTACCTGCCAGATGTCAGCCTGAGCTCTCCTTTACGAGGTGTCTCTTTGGCTATATAGGGGTCAGGGAACTGCTTGAGGAGACAGTCTATCCCCTAAAGGAGCTCAAGTGCTGAGCTGTGAGCTCCATTGTTTCGTTCAGAGCTGCTGGGCACGTATGTTTAAATCTGGTGCAGCGGAACTCATAAATGCCTTTTTCCCCAGGTGCTGTGTCCTGGTAAGGTGGCGCTTTATAAGTTTCTGAAGTGCCTCTGCGTTTTTTCAGAGATGCCCTGCCCAGCAAGGTGATAGTCTAGTCACAGTCTGCCTGCAGAGGTGTTACTGAGCTGCTGTGGGCTCTTCCCAGCTGCTGCGTGAACTTCCTGTTAGAAGTGCCACATTAATGGTGTTCTGCCTTGGTAATGGCAGACTGCCTCAGTAAAGGCGGATTGCGTTGGTAATGACGGATGACATCATTAATGGCGGACTGCCTTGGTAATGTTGGACTGCCTGGGTAGTGGTGGACTGCCTCGGTAATGGCTGACGCCCTTCCCCCCCCCCCCCCGAGCTGGACTGTCCTAGGTCCAGCTATGCTTGCTGCAAAACTCTCAATCCAGAGTGTTTCAGATTGCTGGGCTCTGTGGGGGGTAGGGGGTGGGACCCACCCACCCAGATCACCTGGCTCCCTGTTTCAGCCCCCTTTTCTTTTCAGTTGAATGGGCAGCTCTGTATCCCAGACATTCTAGGCGCCTGTTGAAAGAGCTGCCTGGATTTGTGTGGGGTTTTATGTGGAGAACCGCAGAGCTGGCTGAAACAGCCATGCTGGAAACTCGTGGTGCTTTGCAGCCCGGGAATCTCCTGGTCTCTGGGCAGTAAAAACTCATTTGGAAATGCGGTTGTCATTCACCCTCTGCATTCTGCTCACTGGGAACTGCACTCCAGAGCTGTTCCTATTCGGCCCTCTTGGATCTCTCCTCTACCTTCTCTTTATCTCTCACTTTAATCTTACATCTTCTAGAAAGTTTTGCTTATTCAAGTAGAATTAGAAAAGAATCTCACCATCAAAAACTATACCAAGAAATGCACTGTGCATTACTAAACCTCTCTTTCTCACTCTCTCTTTCTCATACAACATTATACTAACACACCTCATCTTCTAACAAAGCAAACATGAAGCCCACCACAAAGATTTAGCTATTATGGTGGAGTCACATAAATGTGCCTGTGCAGTCTTGGACTTGTTCTTCTCATCCCTCTATCATGGTACATTTAAAGAAAACTAGGGATTTATACCCATGTGTTCTGATTAAAAAAAAAAAAAAAAAAAAAGTTCTTTTTTTTTCCATCCAGAATGTCATTGAAATACATATATTGAATCAATATTATTCTAAGACATATCTAATGTCATACTGTAGATCCTGATGTGCGCATACTACTAAATAGCCTAATATTTCAGCTAATTTACGAGACTGGCTGGACTTATTTGGGGTGAAATTATAATTGCTAATATAATAAAATTTAAGAAGTATCATGAAAGGCTTCCCATCCTTTCATCTCTGTCTTAACCAATCTTAACCTCCATGTTTTGGATTCATTCCTTTAGAATAAGTCACTGTCATATTAAAACTATTTGTGAAATGTGACTATTTCATCTACCCATTTTAATATACCGTATCACTAGCATGGCTTGATTCATCATTCCTTTTTTCAACAGGTAATTGTTGTGCACCTATTATAGGCCAGGAAGCATGTCAAATGCTGCAGAATACACATATAGATAAAGAAGTAGGCTCTATTTTTTTTTTTTTTTGAGATGGAATTTCGCTCATTACCCAGGCTGGAGTGCAATGGCGCGATCTCAGCTCACTGCAACCTCTGCTTCCTGGGTTCAAGCAATTCTCCTGCCTGGCTCTACTTTTAAAGTATAAAAACCGTGAAAATAAGACATGTATACAGATATCTATAATGAAAAGTTGAAATCAATAAAAACTATAAGAGAGGATTACAAGTGTGACACTAAAACTGCAGTGAAAAGAGTTCAGCTAGGAGGATGATTCCATCTTTTATTTAGTAATTGGTTTTTTTTAACATTTATAGAACACTTGCTGTATTCCAGGTATCATGCTGGGCTCTGTGGATATACAGGTAAAAATTTTAGGTCTCTGCCCTTAAGAGGCTCAGTTTAAAAGAAGGAAGTAAAGCAATAGAAACATTTCAAAATAAAATAAATAACAAATGTTAGAATAAAGCCGGAAAGAAGGAGCTGCAGGAACACAAAGGCAGGTTATCTAAACTAGTCAAAGATTAGGCAAAGGTGAATGTTGTGGTGGGGGAAAGCTTCATGGAGGAAGAAACTCTAGGGCTGAGAACTGAGGAACAGAGGAAAATAAAAGTCACTGCAGAAAGAGCTGACACTTGTTATTTCAAAAGGACAAGAATATAAGAGAGTTTGGTGCATCCAAGAACTGTAAGAATTCTGCCTGCCCAGAGTCGAAAATACAAGTGTGGTTAAGACAGAATATGAGACAACAGAAGCAATCAGGTTGAATATCATGAAAGACCTTGACATTTTCCTGAAAGCAAAAGATGTTCAAAGTGGAATTTTATGACAAGGGAGACACCGAGTCCTGAAGACATCCACATAATTGGGGACTGGGAAGAGAGAGAAGAAGGGGAGGGGAGAGGGAATGGCAAGAAAGGGAGGGAAAGCAAGAGATTGGAAAAAAAAAAAAAGGCCAAAATATGAGACTTTAGAAGAGGAAGTATTGATGGCATGTGCTGGTAGAGAATCCCCATCCTAAGAAACAGCAGAGGGCAATGAGAACCTGAAATTCCATTCATTCATCCACTAAATAAAATAAAATTTTATTAAGTTCCTGGAAAGTGCTAAATGTGATTCTAAGACTTGAGAATATAATTTTGCTCTCCAGGAGCTCACAACCCAATGGTGGTAGCCAACATTAACCAAATAATTAACCAAAATATGCACTTAGAAAATAAGTGCTATTAAGAAGTTCATGTATCATAAGACCATATAACAGGGATGTATGATTAGGTTATTTGGATTAACATGAGCAAAAATTAAAAGTATGTAAGGCTGTAAAGAAGGAATTGCTGATAAACCAAGAGTATAAGAAACAAGCAGTAGAACAGCTTCAGGGATCCAGGTAGCAGGGATTAATGGACAGGGTCATTAGATGAATCAGCTCAAGTTTCCATCTGTGCAATGCTGCACAAGGTACAGATTCCTCTGAGGGAGAGTCAGAGTGGCCTAGTGCAGGTCAAATTTCCATTCCTTAGTTAAGAAAGAGGAGATGGCCTTGATTGATAGCCCTATCAACACTACATACATGAAGAAAAAGTTCTTTAAAAGAAAACCAAGCTGTATTTCCCAGAAGCAGAACCATTGTTGTGCTGGTAAAAAACAACAGATTTCTACTCAAGAGGAGAACTAGCATAAACCTCAGGAAAGGTTTCCTGGAGGAGTCATCATTAAACTGAGACGGGAAGGATGAGGGGAATTAACTAGGAAAAGACAGGGTGCAAATGTCATCAGGGGAGTAGCGTTCTAGGCATAGAGAATGCACAGTATGTGGTCAGAGAAAAAGCTAATTAACGATCAAATTTAACTTTAAAAAGTTTGCCTTGTGGTTGCCAATTCAACAGCATGCATGGATTATTCATTAGCAGGCATCTCCATTGTTAGCCACATCACCGCTACTCCTAAGTGTGGGAATGAATTACACAGCCCATGAAAATCAACAAAATTATCTACAGGTTCCCCCTTTTCAGATACTTGAATATGGCTCTTAGGAAAATGGTGGCAAGAACCACCGTTTGGTAGCGTAATTGGAGTAGGCTATCGCCTTTCTCATCACTTATTTCCAAAGATAGAAATTTTTGTGAATTTGGGGGCAGTAGGAAATTTCTCCTCTTTGCCTGTTATTACACTGGGGAAGTAGATTTCACTATGCATCCCAGCATGTAAAAACATATTCATTTCTTTCTTTCCTCTTTTGAACTGTGTAGACAATTACCCCTTGCTAGGCAAAAGTTACAACGTTCTGGAGGTGGAAGCAGCTCCTCTATTGCTTTCTGTGTGATGTTATGCAGAGCAGGTTACTTTTATCTGCTTAGGTTTCCTTATTTATGAAAATGGTGATAAAGCAGGCTCTGTGGAGACCTTGCAAAAATTAATCACATCTCTCACTGTATGAGTAAAGAAAAGAAGGCACAGAGAAGGAATGTAACTTGTCCAATATCACACAGCTTCTTGGTGAAAGAGCCTCTTCCATTCATCAGGTTTCTTCCTGGAGAACCTGTATGTGTAATACGCAGAAAACATTGTATGTGAAATAGAAAACAAGCTTTCGAGCCCCGGATATAGCACTTACTAGCTGTGTATGTGGCTTTGGACATTTATTTAACCTTTCTGAACCTCAGTTTCCTCCTTGTTAAGCTAGTATAATAATGCCTGCCCAACTCCTTTCAGGGTCGTTGTAAAGAACAAAAGAGCACAGGAATGGCTACATTGCACACAAATATGCAATATTTTTATTATAAACTACATTTTTAAAAGGAAATTAAAGCTCTTAGATGCTGAATAACTTACCCAATTTTATTGAATCATTTTCTGTTTAAGGAACTCTAGCAAATTCCAGCTTGGTTCCCTCTCCTCCAAACCTTGAACCTTCTCTTTTGTCTGGAAAGACAAAGTGTCATATATTAATTTTAAAAAAATTAATCTTTAATTAAGTGCTACCTAGAGTGTTATAATATGATGATAAATGTATATTTCTTTATAATTAACTCTATTCTCAAATCCCCACCTTGTTAAAACTGAGCAAGAAAAAAATTAGTCATAATATGTAAACTAATAGGAAAAAATAAGAATTTTTTTTTTTTTTTTTTGAGACGGAGTTTCCCTCTTGTTACCCAGGCTGGAGTGCAATGGCGCGATCTCGGCTCACCGCAACCTCCGCCTCCTGGGTTCAGGCAATTCTCCGGCCTCAGCCTCCTGAGTAGCTGGGATTACAGGCACACGCCACCATGCCCAGCTAATTTTTTGTATTTTTAGTAGAGACGGCGTTTCACCATGTTGACCAGGATGGTCTCGATCTCTTGACCTCGTGATCCACCCGCCTCGGCCTCCCAAAGTGCCGGGATGACAGGCTTGAGCCACCGCGCCCGGCAAGAATTTTTTAAAAGTTCAATTTTGACCTTCAATTGAAAGAGAATAAAACATGCCCCACAGTCATTATACAGGTCAAGAACATAAGAATTTCCTGTTCCTATTATATCTAGCATTGATTACATGGATCTTGGATATCTCTCCTAATAGAAATACTGTAACTGCCCAACAGGAAAGGGAAATCAAATGGCAAGTCAGTTGATTCTTTGCTGCAGGCCAGAGTCCCTAGGCTCTCCAGAAGGATGCTCTGTTCTCATCCTACCTTTTCATTATTATTCCTTCTTTACATCATGCCAACATCATGATCTTCACAGTCATCATTGACATCCTCCTCCTCCTTATCAATAAGATTTATTGAGCATTTACTATGTCCCTGTTATGATACATAGTGGATGACATTTACTTTCTCATTCAAACCTTACAACAGACCCAAGAGGTAATTATTGTAACTATCTCATGTTTTTAAGGGCAAGCAATATGCATCTCACACATCTTTGTATTCCCCACAATGTTTGCTGCAAATACAGATCACTTCTATATCATCCTCTATAAGACAGAAATAACAGATCCTTCCAACTAGTACTATAAGGATTATATGAAATACCATAAAGTGGCCAGTGCAGTGGCTCACACTTGTAATCCCAGCACTTTGGGAGGCTGAAATGGGCGGATCACCTGAGGTGGGGAGTTCAAGACCAGCCTGACCAAGATGGAGGAACCCTGTCACTACTGAAAATACAAAAAATTAGCTGGCCGTGGTGGTACATGCCTGTAATCCCAGCTACTTGGGAGGCTGAGGCAGAAGAATCGCTTGAACCTGGGAAATGGAGGTTGCAGTGAGCCGAGATTGTGCCATGGCACTCCAGCCTGGGCAACAAGAGTGAAACTCCGTCTCAAAAAAAAAAAAAAAAAGAAGGAAATACCATAAAGCATGTAGTACCATGCCAGGCACATAATGTGTCCTCAATAAATAACATATTTCAATCAGAACATGTGTTTGTTTGAAAAAGCTTATGACGGAGCTTCCAAACTGAGAAGGTGGGGAAGCCTGCTCATTTCTATTCAAGTTTGAGGGTATAATGATGATATAATAGTCACTTGCCATGTCTTGGTGGTTTACAATGTACCAGGCACTACTACTCTCTGTATATACATTTATTTAATCCTCATGTAACCCAGGTTCGGCAGTTAGTCTCTCTTCATTCAATAAAACTTAAGCACCTGCCCTGTAACAGGCACAGTGCATTTGCGAAACAGGAAATAAGACAAGACTCCCTGTGGAGCTATGCTGTAATGGTAGAAGACAAATAATGTATCTAATTTACAAATATAGAAACCGAAGCAAACAGAGTTTAGGCAACTTACTTAAAGCCACAGCTAGCATATTTAGGGATTGTGATTTGAACCCAACAGCCCATCTTTAATATCTGTGCTCTTAACCACTATACTGCAACTGCTTTTTTTTTTTTTTAAGTCCTGTTGGGAGAATTATCCAAAATAACTTGTAATCTGTAATTACTGAGATGAACCCTAACCTGAGTATAAATTCATGTTCTGACCTTGTATGTTATACATAAATGGATCACTTCAAATCCCTTCTGTTGAAAATGTTGGCTTTGAGATCAATGCCATTTGGTTTGAATAAGAAGAGATAGGGTAATCTGCAAATTCTAAATATTTCTTACATATGTAAATTACATATATACTAGAAATCCTAGTTAGGGAATGTGATAGGTCTGAAAATTTATACTGCTTGATTTTCTGTTCAAGTGGATTGGAGAGCAGATTTTCATAAAAGCAAGTCTGATCAAGGCTTACAGAAGCAAGGAAAGAAAGGTAGGGAAATGCATTTCTGCTCCCCTACTTTGGACATGAACATGGTTATGCCTCTTTACAACACCTAATAGCCAGATTGGCACTATATACAATACCAGAAACAAAGAGACGATGTCCTTCTTCAAGGATGACTTGTGTGTCTAGAAATTTGTAAGGAAGTGTGGAGACATGTCACGTGTATAGACCACTATCACGGCTTAGCCATTCAACAAAAACTGAGTCCGGGCTGGGCCCCAGGGAAGACTCTGGGGCTGTACCCAAAGAAAGTTCCTCTAGTTCTCTGTACACAATAGAGATAATGTTCATGGTTTGAAAAGGTTAGATTGAGCCAGATAGTTCCAGAGCACATTTCTTTTATGCTTCTGTGAATTAGTCTGTATGCTTATGTTTATGTTTAATTGAAAAGAAAAATATCCTGAAATGACGCGTGAAAAATTAAGAGAACAAAGACATTTCAATTCTAGCTGGGGTCTATTGTTTGGATTTACTGTGAGATTTGAATGCCTTCTTGCCCCAATCCCATAGTCTCTTTCTACTTTCTTTTTTAATGATTTAGATTTCAATTCTCAGCTAATTTCTGTGATTCAAAAAAGCAGTGGATCTTACTGGCATCCCTGCCTGAGTGGGCTTTGAAGTAGATCTGAAACGGCTCACAGTATCACAGGCCTTCCTCAGGGCTGGCCTTTGCCTGTAGGAACTATTTCAAATACAGGCTGCAAGGAAAGGCCACGTTATGAACCACATCCCCTTCCCACCCCAAGATTTTAAACAGTGAGTTTTCCAAAACCAGAGATCTCTATCTTATACATGATTAGATCCGTTGTATGTAGTGTGGTTTCTGGCATATAGTAGGCACTCAATGACTGTAAGATGAATGGTTCAATACATATTTTCTATTCCCCAAGCATGAACGAAGAGGACATTTTATTTTATTTCAACAATGCTCTTGGGGGGAAAAAAAAAGACTATTTATTAACTCTGTCAAATACATCAATAGATAAAGTAACTTTTGCTCCAAAAAGTTTGAGTGTAGTTGAAAGTGTAGATTCAGAGTAACAACAAAGAAGTTAAGAAGAAAGCCATGGTAACATTTTATGTGCAGTTATACTTAAGTTCCGTTGAAATAGTTCCCTCCCGAGGTACAAACAACTTCTATTCTCTTCTCCTCTGGAAAATGGTTACAAAAGCTTTTGGGGATGGTTCATGAGAAGCAGGGGGCACCTGTTCTTTATTTCTCCTTTACACCCAGCATCCTGTCTTTCTGACCCTGAGCTTGCTTTTTGTACTTGGCTAAGCCGAACATCCAACAGAATAATGAGTTAGTCTTTGGGTGTTTCAATAGTGTTCTTTCTTACTGTTTTCATTAAAATAATGAATGTCAGTCTTCGATCCAACATGACTGAGGTTAATTGGTAAGCATTTTTTTCTGGGAGGAGTTGTCAGTGTGGAAGTTGTCAGGCCCTGCTGTGTGCTGCTGAGAGTTGCGATCACAGAGTGAGACCTGCAGAACCAGCCTGATTAGCACTGTGATTATTTCATATATGATATAATCAGGCTGAGGTACTACAACAATGAGGTGTCTGTTTCCTCTCTAAATGAAGGGAGAATAGGCCACAGAAAAGGAAGACTGAGGAGGAGGTGGAAAGCTCTGTGTACAATCAAACTCTAGTAATCCTAGAAGAAACTGGTGGGATCTCAGTTCTACAGAGGTAGCAGTGCTAACAGAAATCAGACACATTAAGGAACACATTAAGCAAAACTACCTTGAACCCTTTTTAGAATAAGCTAGGGTATAAGTAAGCAAACAGACAGTCTAGGGGC
This sequence comes from Saimiri boliviensis, assembly GCF_048565385.1. Taxonomy (NCBI): domain Eukaryota; kingdom Metazoa; phylum Chordata; class Mammalia; order Primates; family Cebidae; genus Saimiri; species Saimiri boliviensis. The sequence goes on from NC_133470.1 coordinate 134,688,504, forward strand.
ATAGAATGTTTGGTCAAACAAACAAGCAAACAAACATTGTAAGCCAAATTAAAAATGAAAGAGGCCGGGCACGGTGGCTCACGCCTGGAATCCCAGCACTTTGGGAGGCCGTGGCGGGTGGATCACTTGAGGTCAGGAGTTCGAGACCAGCCTGACCAACATGGTGAAACACCATCTCTATTAAAATACAAAAATTACCTGAGCGTGGTGGTGGGCACCTCTAATCTCAGCTACTGGGGAGGCTGAGGCAGGTGAATTCCTTGAACCCAGTGGGTGGAGGTTGCAATGAGCCGAGATTGCACTACTGCACTCCAGCCGGGATGGCTGAGTGAGAATCAGCCTCAAAAAAAAAAAAAAAAAAAAAACGCTGTCCATTTTTATAAGCCTAGTCGGACAGACATTAGCCTCCTCTCCTAAATGTACTGAATAGGCCGAACTACAAAAAAAAAAAAAAAAATCAATCCTACTAGATAGCAGTATTTTGCAACTTTTTTCTGTGAGCAAGGTTCTTCTGAAGAATATACCAAAATGTTCAGGGGTACATTACCTTGGTCATGGCCACTAGGATTTCATTTGGCAAAGCATTGCTGCAGTTCACTAAATATGCTCTGATGTGTCACTTAGCAAGTTACTGATGCAATGCAAGAATCAATATATCCTAATAGCCTCCAAGATTCAGTGCATTTTAGAAACTTTTTTTGTCCTGTAAGGGTTCCTTTGCCACCAGAAGACATGACAGCTGCAGAGGCAACAATACTTTTGCCAGAGTGACAGGAGGCCTTTTAGGTGCTGCATTTTTTTGAAACCTTTCACCATCCTCTCCCACTGCACTCTGCTTAGTCCGCTGTGCTATTGCCAAGCATAACTATCCCGTTTCTACAGTGTGCAGAATATGGTATTCTCCTACCATTATAACCTCTTCAGCCTCTACTTCTCTGCCAAATCAGATTCTGCAGCAAGATGCCCAAGGTGGCACCACCAGGGTATGGTAATTTCTACCATCCAAACTTCTATTTTTATCTGCATGGATTGTAGGGCACTCCGAAGCATTTATCTGGAAACTGACATATATCTTGTACACAACCCCATGTATTCATGTGTTTTTAGATTAATTGCTTTTGATGGACTGTACATTCTAGCTATATTGTAAGTTACTCTTTGGCTAATAGTGGCTATTGATGGGTAGGAACTTGCTAAGAATTTGGAAAATGATAAATTTTTCGAAACAGAAGCTTAAAAAAGTCAAGACGTTTTGTCTTTCTGTTCTCATCCTTTATTTTTAATTTTCTTTTGTTTCTCATAAAACAACATTCCCTGAGTCTACATCACTTTCCACACATGACCCAAAAGGCCCGTTTTACATAAAGGGCTGATTCATTTCCTTTCTTGCTTTCATGATCCTTAGCGGTAATGCCAGAAATTTTCATGCTTAAAACAGACCAAACATTGGAAGAAAGCTGCTGTCCTATGCTGAGACCTAACTCAGTAATTTCACTAACACACATATATATATCTATGTCGATACACACATTTACCCATTTATAACTAAATACACACTAGTGTGTCAATCAGCAAATTATTGATGCAACACAAAAATCAATATATACTAAGGCCTACAGGGTCATTTATAACTTTGCGGATGACAAGAAAAAAATGTGCTTAGAAAGTAACTTATTATAATATTCTGAGACTTAGAAGCATTCTTAGGTTGGAATATTGAAGCTCTACATTTTTCTAGTAACACTTGTTATGTAGAAATAAATATATATTTTTGAATGTAAATAGTCAACTATAGATTCAATACAAGTAAAAGCTAACTTTGTGGACACATTTTCTGTTCTTTATTCAAGCCCTTGTATTACCAAGGATTTGATGCTATGTTAGAACTCTGAAGGGCAGTAGTTGCAGAGACAATAACAATTCTGCCAAAGCGACAGGAGACCCTTTAGCCATTGTTTTTCTTTGAAGCCATTCACTTTTTATGATGGACCCCTGGGGCAGAAGTTGAAGAAAGCAAAAATAGCGACATCATTTCCAAAACAAAGGGCAACACAAAAACTTGAAAATCTTGGTGGGCGGAATTGAATATTCACATTTAGTGAGCATTTGTACTTAGTCTTAATGTGATCAAATGTGCCAAATTAGCTAATTAGAACTTTACTATGTATGCGATTTGCTATGAAACACAGACTCTTCCTTGAAAATATGAGTTAGATTTTTTTCCCTTAATCTCCTTTTCTATTTTAGAAAAGATTGCTGTTGAATTCCATTATATAGCTTTCTATTAAATTCAAACAAAAGTGGATAGAAATACCTTATTCCCTCAGCTGACGATATTTGCTGCTGAGTATTTCTCTGGTTATCATCAACCAGAATAATTTTTTGATCTCTAGAATTTTTCAAAAGAATGCATAAAATTCATTTTCCACTTTGGCCCAACCACATTATGGAAATTTGAACATAAAAGGTAGCAGTATCACATGCTGAATCAATCTTCTTGGATTATTCAATATTTATTCATGTTTGGGGTCTATTTGATATTGAGTCAGATTTTAATATCGTGTACATACTTTTTTTTTTCCCCTCAGCCTAAAGTAATGAATTTTAGGTCCACTCATTTCAAATGCTTCATACCCCCTCCCCAGTGCACACACAGCCAATAATCGTTATAGACTGTATCCTGTCAGACTTCTAAGGACAGAGCCACAGATTTTACGGTATTGGGAACGTCATTAACTTTAGCCATTTAGGGATAAAGAAATGACAGAAAATATGTGTGGTTGCCCTTAGCAACTACTGCATCATATGCTATGTGTGTTATCTGTGAGCTGCAGGGCATCACCTTCTTTTTAAGAAATACAAACATGTACATACAGTATACCCCATGATAGTCTCCAGCTAATACAGATTCTACAGTTATAATAATGTAAAAAGTGGAGCACATATTCCTTTGGTTTCACTTTTCTGTTTATCATGCAGATACTTTCAAAATGTAATACTTCATTGTGCTTTGCTTTTAAGAAAAAAACTTCACTAAATATTTTTATGCGGAGAATAGGCAGTAGAGCATTAGATTTGATGGCAACAGCAGCCTGAAAATAACAATAACTACATCAGTCAATAATTTGAAAGCCTTCCCAATATAGAAATCTGGCTTTCAGATTTTTTTTTCTCCAATTTCTCAGTAGGCATATACTGTGTTTTGTTCTTTGCAAGATCACAGCATACTGTTTGTTATATGAGGACACTGAACTAGAAATATCAATTTTAATCCCAGGTATTCTGAACTCAATCAAATAATGTTTGAAAATTTTATAGGCCAAAAGGAAGTTGTTTTGTGCCAAATTAGCTAATTAGAATTCTACTTTTAATAGTCTTGTCTCTGAAAATTATTTAAGTATTTCCACTGTGGGTTGGCTGACCTACCTATTCCTTCAAAAAGGCAATTATAATAATGAACTTGATAATTTTGTTCAGATATTTCTTAACGTGTTAGGTATTTCTCACTGTAAAAATAAATACTGGCTGGGTGCGTGGCTCACGCCTGTAATCCGAGCACTTTTGGAGGCTGAGACAGGCAGATTGCTTCAGGTCAAGAGTTTGCGACCAGCCTGGACAATGTGGTGAAACCCTGTCTCTACTAAAATAGAAATAAAAATAAAAAGCCAAGTGTATCAGTGTGTACCTGTAGTCCCAGGTACTCAGGAGGCTGAGGCAGGAGAACTGCTTGAACCTGAGAAACAGAGGTTGCAGTGAACCGAGATTGTGCCGCTGCATTCCAGCTTGGGCGACAGAGTGAGTGAGACTCAGTCTCAAAATAATAAATCAATAACATTTTTCAAAGTTGCTTGTAAACAAAGTAATTCAACTGAAGTGCTTTTTGCTTTTTTCTTAAGTGGGGTTACATTGAATGTCTCTTTAAGAGCTGCTCCCCAGTGCAAAACTCTACAGTGTTTAGGATTGTTCACAAATATTGTTTCTCTTCCTTCTGGTACATGGAAGGACTTGATTGTGCATCTTTACCCCTTTGTATTTTGTTAAGGCTATGTAGGTTACATTGACCAACAAAATATGAGCAGAAAGGACATGTGTTACTTCATACATAAAAATAGCTGGTGTTCATTTTTCCTTTTTCCTATTTCCTGCATCTTCAGCAGCAGTGTAAGCAGGGCTTAAACACAGCTTCTATTAGCAGAGATCCCTAAGTTACTACTCTGGGCATGACCCTACCTGCAGCTAAGATTTTGAAGTTTTGCAGTTACTGCAGCATAATCTAGCATATTTTTGATGAGGGAAAAAAAGTGAAAAACAAAATCCCTAAGCCTAGCGAAGCTTTATCACTATAGATGTTAGATTGTTTTTGTTTTACCTTTGGGCTACAAAGTTGAGGGTAGAGCTGTGTCCTCCCCCTGGGAACCTTATGGTAGCTTACAAAAATAGTCTCCTCTCTCCTTTTATCCATGCCCTTTTGCCATATTATTTTTCAGGGTCCTATACTCTGACTCTGGGTTTAACCACATGACTTCCTTTGGGATGTCTGCAAAAGAGACATGAAAGAGTCTTGAAAATGATTGGATGATTGGATTGCTGTAAGAACATACCTGGGGTAACCTACAAAACTCCATGGTCTTTAGGATAGTTCCTAAACAGTAGTAGTTCTTAAAGAGACCATCAGTGCATCCCCACTTAAGAAAAAAGAAAAAAGCACTTCAGTTGAATTATTTTGTTTCCAAGCAACTTTGAAGAATAGTATTTATTTTTTTTTGAGATGGAGTCTCAGTCTGTCACCCAGGCTGCAGTGCAGTGGCACGATCTTGGCTCACTGCAACCTCTGCTTCTCGGGTTCAAGCAGTTCTCCTGCCTCAGGAGATGTGTAGAACACACATGCCACAAGTTGCCCTAGTCATGCCAGTCCAGGTCACCTTAGATGACTGAAAAGTTAGCCCAATCCCAGACATGTGAGAGAACCCAACCAAGATCAATACGTCACCTAGAGAACTGTCTTAGGTACATGAGCAGTAAACACTTGTTGTATGCTAATGGTTTTTGAGACTGTTATACAACATCACTGTGGAATCAGTATTACTAATATGTTCTCCTAACCCTGCCGGCTCCTCACCTTATCTCCACTCTCCACAGGCCCTTCTGGATCGTTATCCCCTGTGATAACTCCATGCTTGCTATTTCTTCACAATACTCCCTTCCAGCTCTCCCATACACAATCACTTCCTTGGGATATAAATGGTACGAGTTACCTTTTGCCAAACTGGTGGTACTTTATCTTCCTGGCACTTTTACTGGTACCTGGCTTTTCCCACCTAGCTACTTTTCTTGTCTAAACAATAGATGAAAAAGTCGTCTGCCCAAAGAACGTGTGCATACGCACATGAGCGCGTGTGAGTGTTTGTGTATGTATAAAACACTATGTATTTTTGAAGATTCCTTACATGCAACTAGTGTTTCCAAACTTATATGTATACTTTATTGATCAAGTTTTCTTCTCTCTTACAGTACAGACAACTGGCTTAGTGGATAATTAATCTTGTATATTTTACAGTTCAGCTAAAACCAAAGTGGGTCTACAATTGAAGGTAGACTGAGGAAGAAAAACACTGCTGAGGGGCAAGAGGGATCTAATATTTCAGTGACTTATTTTATGATTTATCATTTGTGTTTATCTTCTTAGAAGTGCATTAGAGTTATATTTTGTTAGTTGAGTTCATATATAAGAAAGACAAAATGTGTTTCTGAGAACAATTATAGGCCAAGATACAGAGAAAGTCTCAGGGTAGTCCAAAATGCATATTTTTCAAATTTTCTCAGACTCCCTTAATCAATCCATTGTGAGATTTTTGCTTATAAAAACAGCATTGTCTTCATCCAAACGATGTTAAAATCTACTTTTGTCTATCTCCTGCTTTAGTCAATTCAATATTATGATGAATCAACATTGCTTCCAATAGAGTCCACCACCATATTATTTCAGTTTTCCTTTGCAGTTTTGTAATGTCCTTTGAAGAACATGAAAGTATTTTTCTTTCCTCATCCATTTTGTCTTTTCCCATCTACAAACTATTGATTCCTCCATCCTTCCTCTAAGTGTGTATTATAAGTTACTGACTACTGTGATAGCGTTCCTACTTTTTTGTTTCATCCACATAAAAGATACATTGTTAGCTCTCTAGAAGTTTTAGCCATTTCGTGCCACTTTTTGGGTAGAGTTACAGAATCCAATCTTAAAAATCAAAACCAAAACTTCTAATGAGATGAACAAGAGGGTAAAGTTTTGTTTGGTTTCTTTGTTATTTACCTTATCAGAGAGCAAACAGAGCTTCTTTGAAGAGACCTCACTCTGCATACATCTCTGTTTTCATATGTATTTAATGAGGATATGGATAGTTTTAACTAATTTATAAAGTGTAGTCGTTTGCCTGACAATAAATTGTCATTTACTCATTGTAAATCCACTAAGTCGATCAAAAGCAAATCACAATTTTGGAGCACTGTTAAACACTTCACGTATTTTCATAGTAAATTAGCACTTGGTTATTTAACACAGGTGTTTCTGTAATTGCGATACTTTAGGAAAATTCAATGCTCAATGGCCCTCAAGCACTTCCACCTGTCGAGTGTATTAGCCCATTATTAGTATACCAAATAAAATTATAAAATGTGTAAAATGTTAACGGATTAAAGACTTCATTTTGCTTATTCTAATGTGGGTTTTTTTTTTGGTTTTTTTTTTTTTTTTTGGTCACTTCATTCATGTTAAGCACATTTTACACCTCATACCCCAACAAAAAGCTCAAGGTGTGAATGGTGTACTTAGCAAAAAATACAGATATTATTTTCAAATTAAAACCTAGAATTTAAATGACAAATAGTTTTCTATGTCATAAATCTTGTTCTGAAGAGGAATGAAGCAAGATATAAAGCCAGAAGACTATGCGGCAATATTGTTTCATGATACAATGTTCTAAATGATACTGGAATGATACTTAATCATTATAAGGCATTAAATAATTTTAGAAATCATTCAAAAGCCTTTTTTGAACACAAATAATAGGCACAGAGATGAGAAAGGGTGATGCTTAACACTGTGCTATGGAAAATGCCAAGTGTATAAATAAATCAAGATCCCTGTCTCTCAAAAATCTTACCAACCAATTTGGGATCCAAAATTAATATGAGAAATAATTAGCAAATAAGTGGATGCTAGGTCCTCACAAACAAAGTGAAACTGCAAGTGAACTTCAGAAAATCTGAACTAAGAAAAAATCTTTTCAGTGGTGGAAGTAATTAGCACTAGCAAAGATGTGAAGGCAGGAATAAACATGAAGACCTTGAATATTACAGCTTAAGAGAGGGGAAAAAGGCAGTACCATTTTGGCCACATTTAAAGGTTTTGACTTAATTATTATTGTTTATGTGTAAGTTGTTTTTTTGTGTGTGTGGTTTTTTGTTTTTTTTTTTTTTTTGTTTTTGTTTTTTTGAGGTGGAGTTTCACTCTTGTCGCCCAGGCTGGAGTGCAATGGTGTGATCTCAGATCACTGAAACCTTTGCCTCCTGGGTTCAAGCGATTCTTCTGCCTCAGCCTCCTGAGTAGCTACAATTACAGGTGCCCACCACCATGCCCAGCTCATTTTTGTATTTCTAGTAGAGACAGGGTTTCACCATGTTGGACAGGCTGGTCTCGAACAACTGTCCAACATGGGGAAACCCATTTCTGTGAGTGTTGGCGTATAGAAATGCTAATGATTTTTGTATGTTGATTTTGTATCCTGCAACTGTACTGAATTTGTTTATCAGTTTGAATAGTAATAGTTTCTTCTGGTGATCTACCCACTTTGGCCCTCCAAAGTGCTGGGATTACAGTTGTGAGTCACCATGCCTGATCAGTATTTTAATTTTTGGTTATAATTTCTTATTTGTCCCACGAGTGATTTAGAAGTGTACGTTAATGTCTGAAAGTATCGAGGTTCTTTCTTATTTTTCTTATTGATAATCCAACTTAATTGCATTGTCCTCAGAAAATTATCTGCATAATATCAATACTGATTTTTTTAAATTTTTTTGATTTTTAATTTCTGTGAGTACATAGTAGGTGTATATATTTATGGAGTATATGAAATGTGTTGATACAGGCGTGCAATGTGAAATAATCACATCATGGAAGATGGGATATCCATCCCTTCAAGCATTTATTCTTTGTATTACAAACGATCAAATTACGTTCTTTTAGTTATTTTAAATTGTACAATTAAGTTATCGATTATCAAATAGTATATCTTATTTATTCTTTCTAACAAATTATTTTGAACTTAGCAACCATCCCCACCTCCTTCCCAAACCCCCACTGGCCTTCCCAGCCTCTGGTAACTATCCTTCTACTCTCTATGTCCATTTGTTCAATTGTTTTCATTTTCAGATCCCACAAAGAAGTGAGAACATGTGATGTTTATCTTTCTGTACCTGGTTTATTTCACTGTACATAATTATCTGTAGTTCTATCCATGTTGTTACAAACGACAGGACCTCTCTCTCTTTTTTTTTTTTTTTTTTTTTTTTTTGGCTGAATAGTACTCCATTGTGAATATGTGCCACATTTTCTTTATCCATTTATCTGCTGATGGACACTGAGGTTGCTTCCAAATCTTAGCTATTATAAACAGCACTGCAATAAACATGGGAGTGCAGATATGTCTGTGATATACTGATTTCCTTTCTTATGGGTATATACCCAGCAGTGGGATTGTTGGATCATATGGTAGGTCTATGTTTAGTTTTTTCAAGGAACCTCCAAACTGTTCTTTATAGTGGCTATACTAATTTACATTCCCACCAACAGTATATAAGGTTTCCCTTTTCTCCACATCCTTGCCAGCTTTTCTTATTGCCTTGACTTTTTGATAAAAGCCATTTAAACTGGGATGAGTTGGTATCTCATTTTAATTTTGATGTGCATTTCCATGATGATGAGTGATGTTGAGTACCTTTTCATATGTCTGCCATTTGTATGTCTTATATATATATATATATATATATATATATATATATACATATACATATATATACATATATATATATATTTGCATTTTAAGTTTTGGGGTGCATGTACATACATAGCAGTGTGGTTTGCTGCCTCCCTCCCCATCACCTATATCTGGCATTTCTCTTTTGAGAAATATCTATTCCGATCTTTTGTATATTTTTTAATTGGATTATTCTATTTTTTTTTTCCCCATAGCATTGTTTGAGCTTTTTACATATTCTGGTTATGAATCCCTTATCAGATCGGTAGTTTGCAAATATTTTATCCCATTCTGTGAGTTGTCTCTTCAATTTGTTAATTGTATCCTTTGCTGTGCAGCAGCTTTTTAACTCGATGCAATCCCATTTGTCCATTTTTACTTTGTTTACCGCAGCTTGTGGTGTAACGCTCAATAGATTTTAGCCCAAGCAAATGTCCTGGAGATTTTCCCCAATGTTTTCCTGTAGTAGTTTCATAGTTTGAGGTCTTACCTTCAAGTCTTTAATCCATTTTGACTTGATTTTTGCATATGGTGAAAGATTGGAGTCTACTTTCATTCTCCTGCATATGGATATCCAGTTTACCTAGCACCATTTATTGAAGAGATGACTGTCTTTTCCCCAGCATATGTTGTTGGCACAATTGTCAACTATGAGTTTATTATATGTTTGCAGATTTGTTTCGGGGCACTCTATTTTGTTACATTGGCCCATGTGTCTGTTTTTATGCCACTACCCTGCTATTTTGGTTCCGGTGGCTCTGTAGTGTAACTTGAAGTCAGGTAATGCGATTCTTCCAGTTTTGTTCTTTTTGCCTAGGATAGCCGTGGCTATTCTAAGTATTTTGTGATTCCATATATATTTTAGGATAGTTTTCTTCTATTTCTGTGAAGAAAGTCATTGGTATTTTGCTAGGGATTGAACTGAATCTGTAGATAGCTTTGTGTCATGTGGACATTTTAACAATATTATTTTAATTCATGCACGTGGAATATCATTCCATTTTTTGGTGTCCTCTTCAATTTCTTTCATCAGTGTTTTATCATTTTCATTATAGAAATCTTATACTTGTTTGCTTAATTCCTAAGTATTTAATTTTATTTGTGACTACTGTAAATGAGATTACTGTTAAATTTATTTCTCACATTGTTCAGTGTTGGCATGTAGAAATGCTACTGATTTTTGTATATTGACTTTGTATCCTGCAACTTTACTGAATTGATCAATTTTAATATTAATAGTTTCTTCTGGAGTCTTTAGATTTTTCCACATATAAGATTTTATCATCTGCAAACAAGGATAAATTGACTTCTTCTTTATCAATTTGGATGCCCTTTATTATTTTTCTCTTGTTTGATTGCTCAAGCTAGTACTTCCACTACTATTTTGAATAGCACAGTGGTGAAAACAGGCATCCTTGTTGTGTTCTAGATCTTCAAGGAAAGGATTTCAGTTTTTCCTGATTCAGTTTAATATTATCTGTGGGCCTGTCATATATGTCTTTTATCATACTTAACTATGCCCCTTCTCTTCCCAATTTCTTGAGGATTTTTATCATGAATAAATATTGAATTACATCAAATGCTTTTCAGGATCAATTGAAAAGATCACATGGTTTTTATTTTTAATTATGTTTATATGATATATCACATTGACTAATTTGCATATGTTGAACAATCCTAACATCTCTGGGATAATTCCCACTAGGTCATGATAAATGATCTAATGTGTGATTGAATTCAGTTTGTTATTATTTTGTTGAGGATCTTTATATCACTATTCATCAGAGATACTGTCCTGTATTTTTCTTTTCTGGACGTGTCTTTGTTTGCTTTGGGTATCAGAGTAATACTGACCTAGTAGTTTGACTAACAGTTTGTCAATTTTAACTTTCCAAAAAATGAACTTTTTATTTCATTGGTCTTTACTATTTTTTTTTCATTTCAATTTCATTTATTTCTTCTCTGATCTTTATTATTTATTCTGTTAATTTTGTTTGGTCTGCTCTTGCTTTTCCAGTTTTTTAAAATATATTAGTAGATTGTTTATTTGAAGTTTTTCCTCTTTTTTGATGTAGGTCCTTATAGCTATAAAATTCCCTCTTAGAATTGCTTTCACTGTATCCCATAGGTTTTGGTGTCATTTGTTTCAGAAAATTTTCAATGTCTTTCTTAGTTTCCTTAGTGACTAAGTTTTAAAAATTCCTGATTATTAATTTCTAATTTTATTTCATTGTAGTCAGAGAAGATGCTTGATATTATTTCAAGTTTTTTGAATGTTTTCAGACTTGTTTCATCTGTTTTGAACAGACAATGGATATAGAAATAATAAAAAGAAGATACTAAATGATATCACCAGAGAAAATCACCTTCCCTAAAGGAAGACAGGAAGAAAAGGAAGGAAGGAAGGAAGAAAAGTGAGGAAGAAAGAAAAGGAAGGAAGAAAAGGAAGGAAGGAGGGAAGGGAGGGAGGGAGGAAAGAAGGGAGGAAGGAAGAGAGGAAGGAAGGGAGGAAGGAAGGGAGGAAGGAAGAGAGGAAGGAAGGGAGGAAGGAAGGGAGGGAGGAAGAGAGGAAGGAAGGGAGGAAGGAAGAGAGGAAGGAAGGGAGGAAGGAAGGGAGGAAGGAAGAGAGGAAGGAAGGGAGTAAGGAAGAGAGGAAGGAAGGGAGGAAGGAAGGGAGGAAGGAAGAGAGGAAGGAAGGGAGGAAGGAAGGGAGGAAGGAAGGGAGGAAGGGAGGGAGGGAGGAAGGGAGGAAGGAAGAGAGGAAGGAAGGGAGGAAGGAAGGGAGGAAGGAAGAGAGGAAGGAAGGGAGGAAGGAAGGGAGGAAGGAAGAGAGGAAGGAAGGGAGGAAGGAAGAGAGGAAGGAAGAGAGGAAGGAAGAGAGGAAGGAAGAGAGGAAGGAAGGGAGGAAGGAAGGGAGGGAGGAAGAGAGGAAGGAAGGGAGGAAGGAAGAGAGGAAGGAAGGGAGGGAGGAAGAGAGGAAGGAAGGGAGGGAGGAAGAGAGGAAGGAAGGGAGGGAGGAAGAGAGGAAGGAAGGGAGGAAGGAAGAGAGGAAGGAAGGGAGGAAGGAAGGGAGGAAGGAAGGGAGGAAGGAAGGGAGGGAGGAAGAGAGGAAGGAAGGGAGGAAGGAAGGGAGGAAGGAAGAGAGGAAGGAAGGGAGGAAGGGAGGGAGGGAGGAAGGGAGGAAGGAAGGGAGGAAGGAAGAGAGGAAGGAAGGGAGGAAGGAAGAGAGGAAGGAAGGGAGGAAGGGAGGGAGGGAGGAAGGGAGGAAGGAAGAGAGGAAGGAAGGGAGGAAGGGAGGGAGGGAGGAAGGGAGGAAGGAAGAGAGGAAGGAAGGGAGGAAGGAAGGGAGGGAGGAAGAGAGGAAGGAAGGGAGGGAGGAAGAGAGGAAGGAAGGGAGGGAGGAAGAGAGGAAGGAAGGGAGTAAGGAAGAGAGGAAGGAAGGGAGGAAGGAAGGGAGGAAGGAAGAGAGGAAGGAAGGGAGGAAGGAAGGGAGGAAGGAAGGGAGGAAGGAAGAGAGGAAGGAAGGGAGGAAGGGAGGGAGGGAGGAAGGGAGGAAGGAAGAGAGGAAGGAAGGGAGGAAGGAAGGGAGGGAGGAAGAGAGGAAGGAAGGGAGGGAGGAAGGGAGGGAGGAAGAGAGGAAGGAAGAGAGGAAGGAAGAGAGGAAGGAAGAGAGGAAGGAAGGGAGGGAGGAAGAGAGGAAGGAAGGGAGGAAGGAAGAGAGGAAGGAAGGGAGGGAGGAAGAGAGGAAGGAAGGGAGGGAGGAAGAGAGGAAGGAAGGGAGGAAGGAAGAGAGGAAGGAAGGGAGGGAGGAAGGGAGGGAGGGAAAACCACAAAACAACCAGAAAACAAATTTAAAGATGGCAGGAGTATCCTTCTTTATCATTACTATTGAGTATAAATAGACTAAACTCTCCAATCAAAATACATAGTGTGGCTGAATGGATGAAAAACAAGCCCTATTGATCTGTTGCCCGTAGGAAACACATTTCACATACAAAGACAGACATGTTTTGAACTAACATGGTATATGCTTAAGATTGATCAATGTGCTGAGGAAAAGAATATGTATTCTGTAGCCTTGGATGAAATGTTCTGTAAATACCTATTATAGCCACTTGGTCTATAGTGCAGATTAAGTCTGATTTTTCTTTATTGCTTTTCTGTCTGGAAGATCTGTCCAATGCAGAGAGGCGTTGAAGTCTCCAGATATTTTTGTATTTGAGTCTGTTTCTCTGTCTTAGCTCTGATATTTGCTTTATATATCTGGGCGCTCCAGTGTTGGATGCATATTTATTTAAAACTGTTATATCCTGTTGCTGAATAGACCCGTTAATCATTCTGTTGTGACTTTCTTTGTTTCTTATAATTTTTGTCTTGAAATCTATTTTGTCTCATATAGCTACTTGTGCTCTTTTTTCATTGCCATTGGCATGGAATATCTTTTTTCATCCCCTTTCTTGGAGCCTATGACTGTCTTTGTGTGTGAAGTGTGTTTCCTGTGGGCAGCAGATCAGTGGGTCTTGTTTTTTCATCCATTCAGCCACATTATGTATTTTGATTGGAGAAGGACTTATTCCTGGCATTTTATGATTTGTTTCCTGGCTGTGTTGTGGTTTTCTCTTCCCGCCTTCTTTCCTTCTTGTCTTCCTCTGGGGAAGGTGATTTTCGCTGTTGATATCACTTTGTTTCTTGTTTTTTATTATTCCTATATCCATTGTATGTTCTTTGTTTTGAGGTTACCATAAAGCTTGCAAATATTATCTTATAACCCCTTAACTTTTCCCTCTTCTTTTGTCCAGCAGAAGGCATTTGACCCCATAGCCACCACAGCTAGTAATGTATTGAGTCTCACCTGAAGCCGGCATATATAAGAGGTTCACCTAAGACCTTCAGTGTAGTGTGTGGATATTACTGCTGGTCATTCAGGGCCCAAGGGCTCTTCACTTAGCAGGTAATTCATGCTGCCTTGACTGGGTCCTTTCCTTCAAGGCAGCAATTTTGTTTGTTGTTTTATTCTGGCCAAGGGTGTGTCTACAAATGTCATCTGGGAGCTAGGGCCTAGAACGGGGACCTCACAACTCTAACCAATACTTTATCCTGCTGTGGCTGAGTTGTTATCCAAGATGCAAGGCAATATCCTCCCCACTCTTCCCTCTCCTCTCAAGCAGAAAGAAGGGGTCTCTTGGAGTCATGAGCTTTGCAGCTTGATTTAGGGGAGGGGTAATACCAGTACCTCCATAGTCACCCTAGCTAGTGTCTCAGTAGATCCTGTGCACCACTACAGTCCACTGTCTCTGGGCCTAGTTCAGCACTAGGACTGGCCTAAGAGTTGCAGTCATTGTAGCCAAGCCTGCCTTTGAATTTTACTTAGAGATCCAGAGCACTGTAACCTGTGGTGATGAGGTTTGCAGGAACTCAAGTGCCTGTTGCTGGGATCAGCAATTCCCCTGTGACTATGGTTGGTTTAAATCCTCCCTCCATGGGCAGTCACCACCTGAGTTTGGTCCAGTTTTCCTTTCTGCTCTAACAGAACAGCACGAAGTTCAATGCCTCAAGATTACTGTGCTCTTCCTCCCCCAGTGCCTAGAGATGCTCTCTGCACCATGCTGCTTCTGCTGGGTGGTTGGGGAGGGATGACGCCACCAATTCAGGACTGTTTTTTATTTGTTTGGTTTGTTTTCTCTCTTCGGTGCCTCTTTCAGTGATACAAAGTTAATACCAGGTACTAGGAGTGCTCACCTGATTTTCTATTCTTATGAAGGTAATTTTCCTGTGTCCTTGAAGTGGGGGATGATCTGTGGAGCCTTTTATTCTGCCTTCTTGCTCCACATCCCTACATTCTAAAATTTTTGACAGTTTCTTTGTGATTTAATATGCTCTCAAGTCTTATGATTGTTCCATGTATTCATAAAAAATAAAAGGTATGCCCTCCAAATGTTAAACGCAAGGGAATATACTATACATATAAATACACACATATATTTATACAAATATACATACGTTCCATTAAATAAAACATGTTCAAACCTTCTTTTCTATTTTCCTTATCTTAATGCATTTAAAACAATTTTTAAATGCTTTAATTTTTGTTATTTTAAATATTTTTTTCTTCAATAGCCCACATTATATTTAAGTGATTGCTTTCTATTAACAGTTTACTTGGGAATTTATTATTGATGACTACTAAGTGTAATCGATTGGTTTTTCATTTTCATCTTTAATATACTAATGTAATTAATGGATTCAGTTGATACCTTACCTGATTTTAAAAAGCTTAAAATTCCTGGAATCAACTCTACTTGCCCATAACAAATTATTCTATTGATGCTCTTAATTTATTCTGAAGATCTGCCTTTATTTGTAAGCTTATTTATAGTTTTTTAAAATTTATTTTTCTTTTTATTTTCATTCTTTTGCTTTTTTAAAGTTTAATTTTAGATTTGGGACACATGTGCAGGTTTGTTATATTAGTAAATTTCATGTTATAGGGGTTTCATAAACAGATTATTTTATTGACCATGTAATAAACATAGTACCCAATAGGTTGTTTTTTTGATTCTCACCCTCCTCTCATCATCCACCGTGAAGTAGGCCCCAGTATCTGTTGTTGCCTTCTGTGTATCCATGTGTATCTAATGTTTAGCTTCTTCTTACTAGTGAAAACATGTGATATTTGGTTTCCGCTCCTGTGTTAGTTTGCTTAGGAGAATGACCTCCAGCCATATCCAGGTTGCTGCGATGTACATAATTGTGTTCTTTGATATGGCTGCATAGTATTCTGTGGTGTATATGTACCACATTTCCTTTATCCAATCCGCCATTCATGGGCATCTAGGTTGATTCCACACCTTTGCTATTGTGAATAGTACTGTGATAAACATACACATGCATATGTTGTTATGGTAGAATGATTTATATTCCTCTGGGTATGTACCGAATAATGGGATTTCATGGAATTGCTAGGATGAATGGTAGTCCTATTTTAAGTTTCTTGAGAAAGACCAAAATGCTTTCTTCAATGGTTAAACTAATTTATATTCCCACCAGTAGTGTATCAGTGATCACTTTTTCCACAACCTTGCCAGCATCTATAATTTTTGACTTTTTAATAATATCCATTCTAACTGGTGTGAGATGGTATCTCATTGTGGCTTTAATTTGTGTTTCTCTAATGATCAGTGATGTTGAGAATTTTTTCATATGCTTGTTGGCCATGAGTGTATCTTCTTTTGAAAAGTGCTTGTTAATGTCCTTTGTCCACTTTCTAAAAGTTGTTTGCTTTTTGCTTATTTATTTAAGTTCCTTATAGTTTCTGTATATTAGACCTTTGTCAAATAAATGCACAGTTTGCAAATAATTTCTCCCATTCTATGAGCTGTCTGTTTACTCTATTAATAGT
Source organism: Saimiri boliviensis (assembly GCF_048565385.1). Lineage (NCBI taxonomy): Eukaryota > Metazoa > Chordata > Mammalia > Primates > Cebidae > Saimiri > Saimiri boliviensis. The sequence continues at coordinate 134,704,935 of NC_133470.1, forward strand.
TTCTTTAACTCTGCAGACCATCTTTAGTTTAATCAGATCCCATTTGTCAATTTTGTTTTGGTTGCAATGGCTTTTGGAGGTATCATTATAAAATCTTTACAAAGGCCTATATCCAGAATGGTATTTCCCAGATTATCTTCCAGTGCTTTTTATATTTTTTATGTTTTATACTTAATTTTTTAATTTAACTTGAGATGATTTTTGTAAATGCTATAAAGAAACAGTCTACTTTCAATCTTTTGCCTATGCCTAGCTGGTTATCCCAGCACCATTTATTTAATAGGAAGTCCTTTCCCCATTGCTCATTTTTGCAATTTTGTCAAAGATCAGTCAGTTGTAGGTGTGCAGCTTTATTTCTGGCTCTCTATTCTGTTCTATTTATCTATTGTGTGTGTGTTTGTACAGAACCATGCTGTTTTGTTTACTGTAGCCTTGAAGTATTGTTTGAAGTTGGAAAATGTGATCCCTCCACAGCTTCTTTCTTTCTTTCTTTCTTTCTTTCTTTCTTTCTTTCTTTCTTTCTTTCTTTCTTTCTTTCTAGTACTGCTTTGGTTATTTTTGGCTATTTGGGCTACTTTTTAGTTCCACACAAATTTTGAAATAACTTTTTCTAATTCTGTGAAAAATATCATTGGTAGTTTAATAGGAATAGCATTCAATGCGTAAATTGCTTTGGGCAGTATAGCCATTTCAATGTAATTGATTCTTCTAATATATGAGCCTGGAATATTTTTCCATTTGTGTCATCTCTGATTTCTTTCAGCAGTGTTTTGTAATTCTCATTGTAGAAATCTTTCAACCCCTGGTTGGCTATTTTATAAGGTATTTTAATCTTGTGGCTATTGTGAATATGAGTGCATTTTTATTTGGCTCTTAGCTTGGATGCTGTTTGTGTATAAAAATGCTACTGATTCTTGTATGTTGATGTTTCTCCCAAAACTGTGCTGAAGTTGTTTATCAGAAGAAGGAGCTTTTGGGCAGAATCCATGGGTTTTTCCAGGTATAGAATTATATTGTCTGCAAATAGAGATAGTTTGACTTCTTTTTTTGTATTTGGATGACTTTTCTTTTTTTCTGTTCTTTGATTGATCTGGCTAGGACTTCCAGTATTACATTGAATGGGATTGGGGGTGAGAATGAGCATCTTGTCTTCTTCTGGTTCTCGAGGTGGAAGGCTTCCAGCTTTTTCACATTTAGTATGATGTCGGCTATGGGTTTGTCATAGATGGCTCTTATTAGCTTGAGGTATATTCTTTCAATGCCTTACTTGTTGAAGATTTTTAACATGACAGTATTATGTTGAGGATTTTTAGATCTGTGTTCATCAAAGATACTGGCCTGAAGTTTTCTCTCTCTCTCTCTTTTTTTTTTTTTTTTTTTTTTTTGTGACTCTGTCATGTTTTGGTATCAGGATGATGCCACCCTCATAGAATGAGCTGGAGAAGAAACAAACAAAAAAAAAAAGCTGCATATCCAAAGCAAGACTAAGCAAAAAGAACAAATCTGGAGGCATCACATTACCTGATTTTAAACTATACTATAAGGCCATAGTCACCAAAACAGCATAGTACTGGTATAACAATAGGCACGTAGACCAATGGAACAGAATAGATAACCCAGAAATAAATCCAAATACTTACAGCCAACTGATCTTTGACAAAGCAAACAAAAATATAAAGTGGGGAAAGGGCACCCTCTTCAACAAACGGTGATGGGATAATTGGCTAGCCACTTGTAGGAGAATGAAACTGTTCCTTATCTCTCACCTTACACAAAAATCAACTCAAGATAGACTAAAAATCTTAAATCTAAGATCCGAAACTACAAAAATTCTAGCAGATAACATTGGAAAAACACTTCTAGATATTGGCTTAGGCAAGGATTTTATGACAAAGAACCCAAAAGCAAATGTAATGAAAACAAAGATACATTGCTGGGACTTAAGTAAACTAAAGGACTTTTGCATGGCAAAAGTAACAGCCAACAGAGTAAACAGACAACCCAAACAGTGGGAAAAAAATCTTAACAATCTATGCATCTCACAAAGGACTAATATCCAGATCTACATGAACTCAAACAAATCAACAAAGAAAAAAAAAACAAACAATCCCCTCAAAAAAATGGGCTAAGTACCTGAATAGACAATTCTCAAAAGAAGATATACAAATGGCCAAAAAATATGTGAAAAAATGTTCAACATCACTACTGATCAGGGAAATGCAAATAAAAACCGCAATGCGATACCACCTTACTCCTGCAAGAGTGGTCATAATCAAAAAATTAAAAAATAATAGATGTTGCATGGCTTTGGTGAACAGAGAACACTTCCACACTGCTGGTGGGAATTTAAACTAGTACAACCACTATGGAAAACAGTGTGGAGATTCCTTAAAGATCTGAAAGTAGAACTACCATTTGATCTAGCAATCCCGCTACTGGGTATTTGCCCAGAGGAAAAAAAAATCATTATATGAAAAAGATCCTTGAACACACAGGTTTACAGCAGTACAGTTTGCAACTGCAGAAACATGAAACCAACATAAATGCCCGTCAATCAACAAGTGTATAAAGAAACTGTGGTGCGTTTTGTGACACACACACACACACACACACGCCACACACACATAGATGGAATACTACTCAGTCATAAAAAGGAATGAATTAATGGCATTTGTAGTGACCTGGATGAGATGGGAGACTATTATTCTAAGTGAAGTAACTCAGGAATGGAAAACCAAACATTGTATGTTCTCACTCGTAAGTGGGAGCTAATGCATAAGAATGACACAATTGACTTTGGGGACTCAAGGGGAAAGGGTAGGAAAGGGGTAAGGAATAGAACACTACAAATAGTATGCAATGTATACTGCTCGGGTGATGGGTGAACCAAAATCTCACAGATCACCACTAAAGAACTTATTCATGTAACCAAATACCACCTGTTCCCCAATAACCTATGGAAATAAATAATAATTATTTTATGTGTAAATGGGTTAAAATTCTCAATTCAAAGATATAGAATGCTTGAAAAGATAAATAAATAAAATCTAACAATATGCTGTCTACACGAAATTCACTTTAGATTTAGGGGCACACAGGCTGAAAGTAAAGAGATAGTGAAAGATATTTTATGTAAACATCAAGCAAAAGAGAGTAGGAGTAGCGATCCTTATATCAGACAAAATAAGTCTTAACAAATAAGTCACAAAATAAGTATTAACAAATTTAAAAAGATTGAAATCATACCAACAATCTGTTTTGACCACAATGGAATGAAAGCAATAGCAGAAGAAAAACTGGTAAATTTACAAAAATGTGAAAATTAAACAACACACATTTGAACAATCAATGGGTCAATGAAGAATCAAAGAAAATTAGGAAATACTTTGAGACAAATGAAAATACAACATACCAAAACTTTTGGGTACAACAAAATCATTACTAACAAGTAAGTTGTCTTAGTCCATTCAGGCTGCTGTAACAAAAATAGCAAAAAACTGTGTTGCTTATAAACAAAAATTTCCCACAGTTCTAGAGGCTGGAAATTCCAACATCCAGGCACTGGCATATTCAGTGTCTGGCAGGGGCCACTTCTACATTGCTGCCTTTTGCTGCAGGCTCCCATATTTTTGGGAAAGGAATGAGCACTCCACGTTGTGTTTTAAATGGACACTAATTTCATTAATAAAGGTACCACTCGAATTACCTAATTACCTCTCCAATGTCTTATGCCCTATGTCCTAATACCATCACCTTGGGGCTTAGGATTTTAGCATGTAAATTTTGAAGGGACCAAATTTAATGGTTTAGTTGTTTAATTTTCACATTTTTGTAAATGTGAAATGGTCTGAATGTTTATTCAGACCATAGCAGAACTTTCTAGCAAAAAAAAATCTATGTTAAAAAAGAAGAAATATATTAAATAAACAATCTAATGTTACACCTGAAGGAACTACAAAAAGAAAAAAAAGTTATCCTTTTTTTAGCCCAAAGTTATCAGAAGAAATGGAATAAAGATAACCATAGAGATAAATGAAATAGAAAATATAAAACAATAGAAAACCAACAAATTTAAGAGTTATTTTTGAAAAGTTCAAAAAAAATTGCTACACCTTTAGCTAAACTAAGAAAAAAAAGGAGAAGACTCAAATGAATTAAATCATAAGTGAAATGAGAGATCACAACTGAATATCAGAAAAAAAAAGATCACAGGAGATGACTATGAATAATTATATGCCAATAAACTAGATAACCTAGAAGAAATTGGTAAGTTCCTAGAGTATATAAACCTACTAAGACTGAATCATGAAGAAATAGAAAGTCTTAACAAACCTATTCCTAGTAAGGAAATTGAATCAGTAATCAAAAACTTGTCAACAATGAAAAGTCCAGGAAAAGATAGCTTCACTGGTCAAATCTACTAAATATTTAAGAAAAAAAAAATAATGTCAGTTCTTTTCAAACTCTTCCAAAACATTGAAACACATAGAACACTTCCAACCTCATTGTATGTCAGCATCGCCATGATACCAAAGCCATGTGTTCATGTATTAGGAGACTTAATATTGTTAAAATGTCCATGCTACTCAAAGTGTATAAATTCAATGAAATCTCTGTCAAAATTTCAATGGCATTTTTATATAAATAGAAAACATAATATTAAAATTCATATGGAACCACAAAACATCTTAAATAACAAAGATAATCTTGAGAAAATAGAGCAAAGCTACAGGTATCACACTTCCTGGCTTTAAAATATATTACAAAGGTGCAGTAGTTAAAACATTATGGTACTGACATAGACACAGACATATAAACCAATGAAACAAAATAGAGTCTAGAAATCAATTCACGCAAATGAGATTCAACTGATCTTTCACAGGATGGTATCCTGTGAAGAAGAATGACAATGACTATTAAATGGGAGTAGCACTGAATCCATAAATTACTTTGGCAGTGTGGCTATTTTCATGATATTGATTCTTCCTCTCCATGAGCATGGAAAGTTTTTCTACTTTTTTGTATCCTTTCTTATTTTCTTGAGCAGTGGTTTATAGCTCTCCTTGAAGAGGTCCTTCACTTCACTTGTTAGCTATATTTCTAGGTATTTCAGTCTCTTTGTGACAATTGTGAATGGGAGTTCATTCAGGATTTGGCCCCCTGGCTTGTCTGTTGTTGGTGTATAGGAATGCTTGTGATTTCTGCACATTGATTTTGTATCCTGTGATTTTGCTGAAGTTGCTTATCAGCTTAAGAAGCTTTTGGGCTGAGACGATGGGGTTTTCTAGATATAGAATTATGTTATCTGTAAATGGAGACAGTTTAACTTCCTTTTTTCCTATTTGAATATCCTTTCTTTCTTTCTCTTGCCTGATTGCCCTGGCCAGAACTTCCAATACTATGTTGCACAGAAGTGGTGAGTGAGGACTTCCTTGTCTTATGCCAATTTTCAAGAGGAATGCTTGCAGCCTTTGTCCATTCTGTACGATGTTGGTTGTAGTTTTGTCATAAATAGCTCTTATTATTTTGAGATACATTCCGTCAGTACCTAGTTTATTGAGAGTTTGTAACATGAAGGAATGTTGAATTTTATCGAAGGCCTTTTCTGTGTCTATTGAGATAATCTGTGATTTTTGTCTCTCGTTCTGTTTATGTGATGAATTATGTTTATTGATTTGCATATGTTGAAGCAGTCTTGAATCCCGAGGATGAAGCTGACTTCATCATGGTGAATAAGCTTTTTTATGTGCTGCTGGATTCAGTTTGCCAGTATTTTATTCAGGATTTTTTGCATCAGTGTTTCGCAGGGATATAGGCCTGAAGTTTTCCTTTTTTGTTGTATTTCTGCCAGGTTTTGGTTTCAGGATGATTCTGGCTTCATAAAATGAGTTAAGGAGGAGTCCCTCTTTTTCTATTGTTTGGAATAGTTTCAGAGGGAATGGTACCAGCTTCTCTTTATACATCTGGTAGAATTCGGCTGTGAATCCATCTGGTCCTGGGCTTTTTTTGGTTGGTAGGCTATTAATTACTGCCTCAATTTCAGAACTTGTTATTGGTCTATTCAGGGTTTGAAATTCTTCCAGGTTTAGTCTTAGGAGGGTGTATATATCAAGGAATTTATCCATTTCTACTAGTTTATATATAGATTTTCTAGTTTATTTGCATAGAGGTGTTTATAGTATTCTCTGATGATTATTTGTATTGTCACTGGCAATATCCCCTTTATCGTTTTTTATTGTGTCCATTTGATTCTTCTCTCTTTTCTTCTTTATTAATTTAGCTAGTGATCTATTTTCTTAATTTTTTCAAGAAAACTAGCTCCCGGATTCATAGATTTTTTTTAAAGGGTTTTTCATGATTCTATCTCCTTCAGTTCCACTCTGGTCTTGGTTATTTCTTGTCTTCTGCTAGCTTTTGGGTTTTTTTGCTCTTGGCTCTCTAAGCTCACCATCACTCATCATTTGAGAAATGCAAACCAAAACCACAATGAGATACCATCTCACACAAGTCAGAATGGTGATATTAAAAGTCAAGAAACAAGATGCTGTAGAGGTTGTGGAAAAATAGAAAGATTTTTTTTTTTTTTTTTTTTTTTTGAGATGGAGTTTCACTCTTATTTCCAAGGCTATAGTCCAATGGCATGATAATAGGGATGAATTTACACTGTTGGTGGGAATGTAAATTAGTTAAACCATTACAGAAAACAGTGTGGTGATTCCTCAGGGATCTAGAGCCAGAAATACCATTTGCCCCAGCAATCCCATTACTGGGTATATACCCAAAGGAATATAGATCATTCTCTTATAAAGATACATGCATGAGTATGTTCACTGAAGCACCATTCACCATAGCAAAGACATGGAATCAACTCAAATGCTCATCAATGATAGACTGGATAAGAAAAATGAGGTACATCTACACGGAATACTATGCAGCCATAAAAATGAATGAGATCATGTCCTTTGCAGGGACACGAATGGAGCTAGAAGCTATTATCCTTAGGAAACTAACACAGGGACAGAAACCAAACACTACATGTTCTCACTTGTAAGTGGGTGCTGAACAATGAGAACACATGGACACAGGGAGTGGAATAACAAACACTGGGGCCTGTCATGGAGGTGGAGGGAGGGAAAGCATCAGGATAAATAGCTAACATATGCAGGGCTTAATAAAAAGGTGATGGGTTGATAGGTATAGCAAACCACCATGGCACATGTTTACCTATGTTAACAAACCTGCACATCCTGCACATGTATCCTAGAACTTAAAATATAATAAAAGAAAGAAAAGAAAATTGGAGAAACTTATGTTTGGAAAAGAAAGAGAAAGAAAACATAGATTATGATCTTATTAAAATTAAACAAGATGGCATTCAATTTTAGTTAAAAGGTAAGGAATATATCAACATTGTAGAAAGATTACAAGCAAACTACTTGATAGATAAGTAGCTAAATTATAAATATAACCGTATTTGAGATGTTTAAGAAAAAGAGAATTTTAATACTTTATAGAAAATATAGCCATGCCAAGTGGAAAGCAGCTCTAACAGGCAAAGGAACATTACCAAGTTATCTTCTCTCCTTCCCTGCTTCTCTTCTCCCTCCCTTTTTTCTTCCTTCTTTCTTCCTTCATTTTCCAAGTGTGTATCAAGTCCAACCTTGTGTCAGGCAGTTTTAGTTGCTTGGCGATCAGTGGTGAACAAAACTGATTGAAATCGTGGCTCTCACTAGCCTTCATTCTAGTGGGGAAATAACTTCCATAACAGATGTAAACAGAATATATTCCAAGAACGGATATAAAATGCCAAGGAGGAGCAAAGACCCAAAGGAGGAAGAAAACATAAAGTCAGCCACACGGATGTCTGAAGGAGTGTTGACAGACAGAGGGAACAGTGAATTCAAGGTCTCTGATATGAGAGCATGTTTGGCAATTATGAAGAGCTATGAGAAGGGCACTGTAGCTGAAGCTGAAGGAATGAGTGGAAATGTGGAAAGAGATGGGGTCAGAAAAATAATGAGGAGGGGAGAGTGGGAGGCAGATCCTGAAGGGACTTGCAGGCCATTATGAGGAGAATAGCTTTTACTTTGAGTGAGACAGGCAACCATTAAAGGACTTTAATGGGGAAATTAACATCATCTCCTGTTTCGAGGGAGATAGGGGAGGGAAGGAAAAACAATCAAACTGGTAAAGAAAAAGGGCATTAATTCAGTTCCCACATTATGATATAGTTAAAGTTGAAGTTTCACCTCATTATGCTATTGTAATGTCCTTATAATACACAGAATACAACATTTGTAAAAGTTCATTCTATGATGAGTTAAGTTTACAACTGCTGAAAATTAAATTAAATGTGACATTATAGAATGATTATCAAACTTTAGTGGGTATCAGAATCACCTGAAGGGCTTGTTAAAACAGATTTCTGGACTACTCACAATAGTAAAGACATCAGATCTAACTAGGTGTCCATCAACAGTGGGTTGGATAAAGAAAATGTGGTACATAAACACCATGGAATACTATGCAGCCATACTAAAGAACAAAAACATGCCCTTTGCAGCAACACTGTTTCAACTGGAGGCCATTATCCTAAGCAACTTAATGCAGCAACAGAAAAGCAAATATCAACGTGTTCTCACTTACAAGTAGGAGAACTAAACTGTTGTGTACACATGGACATAAAGATGGGAATAATTGATACTGAGGACTCCCAAAGGAGGGAGGTAGAGAGGCAAGAGCTGAAAAACGACCTACTAGGTACTATGCTTGCTACCTAGATGATGGAATCATTCATACCCCAAACCTCAATGTCACACAATATATGCATGGAAAAAACCTGCACTTGTACCCCTGAATTGAAAATGAAAGATGGAATTATTAAAAGAGAGAGAGATTGCTCAGTGCCAGCCATAGAGTTTCCAACTCAGCCCATCTGATGAGGGACTTGACAACTTGCATTTCTGGCAATTTCCCAGGTGATGTTGATGATGCTGGTCCAGGCCTGAACATTGAACCCCACTGGTCTAGAACACATAATTCATGTAAGTATGGTAGAGACAGTCTGATAATTATTGGCATTTTTAGTAATCCTGATGAGGAAATAACCTTGTGTTTCAGCCTCCAGTATTCAGGATCTTCAAGCTCTTACTCCCTCATGATTGACACTGGGCTCTTGCTGTGTTTATTCACTTTCCACAGATTAATTTAAAAATAGATAAGTAAATTATGAATTCCTACCTAATTTTTTAAAAATGTCTGAGAGTAATAATACTGATGAAGAGGTCAAAAATGTTGCTACTAAGCCAAATCCATTCATACTAAAAAATTTGTAAGCTAGCTAATTCCTGTCATTATAAACCTTTGTTTTTCATTGTTACTCTGACTCTACAAATTATTTACAGAATTCCATTTTTATTGTTATTATACTATTTCTATTTTGAAGAGGAGATATACAATAAGGGCTTACATGGAACACCATCCTGGACAGTGATTTTGTTTGTTTTTGCTAGTTATCACATTTTAAAAAATAAAAAGTGTAAGAAACCAAATACTTGTCCAAGGAGCTTTCGCTGTGATTTTAGAAACCATGTCTGGAAATAGTTGACTATTATGGAATGCTAACTATATTGAATGGAATTGTTGTGCTAAAGGTCTCACAGTCTAAGAAATCTTTCATAAATATTTTTTGCTATCAGCAAGGTGAATGGGAAAAGCAATTGGTATTGCTGAATTTTTGAGGATTTAATATTGTCAAGGGACATTTTTTCAGTTTTGTGACTTTACAGATTTTACAGTCAACCAGTGAGGTTTCATGTGGCAATTTGTTATTCAGAAAATATGAACAAGTGAGAAGCAAGAATAAAATTAACAAAATAAATGTGAAAAGGATGGGGTAAATTTTATTTTAAAGATAGTCTTACAAGGTTTGTGAGTTCATCAATTTCTTCCTGTAAGAAATGTTGGCAATTGACCTGAAACTGAAAGATAAGTATATATAGTTACATTACATTTGTTTTCTAAATCCCAGAGAAAACATAAGACAAAACAGGTCACTTAAACTCAGAATATGTGATCCATTAAATCTGTCAGTTTGGTGAAAGATGATTTCAGGATGTAGGCATCTTGTGACTGTGTTTGATGTGAAAGAGGGGACAGATCAATTTGGCTAAGATTATTCTAAGCTGCTTTATTTTAAAATTGTGCTTTAGGGAAGTTTTTGTCTTTTATATTTTAAGTCTGTGGAGCATTCACCAAGAAGTCGTACAGTTGACGACATGCTTGTATTTTTTTCTTGGTCTCTTTCTATATAACTTTACCTTTGTACTTCTGAAAGTATATTGATAAATACATAACTTTCAAAACATAAACAGAGACAATTTTAAACATAGGAGAGGATTATTTTTATTTGTCTATATTTGCTTTATTCTACAGCTAAAGTAATTACAGTATATACATTTTAGGTGTTACTCATTGCTGATGAGAAACTTTTTTGTTTTATATATAATGGCAATTTTATTAATTACTAATAAAGCAAGGTATATATGTTTATTGAAAAAAAAATTGTGATCTTCATGAATACGAGCCTTATTAAACTGTGAAAGTTTTCCAACTATCTGGGAAGAAGCTATTATAGCTAAATATTGTTTGTCTTTGTTATTTGTATTTTCCCTATGCCTTACATATTGCAAGAACCAATAAGAGTTTTTTGAATGAATGAATATCAGGCATTTCAAGTTTTTAATGGATTAAAAAATCCAGACCTTATTGACTAAAAGTGTAAATATCTTTAAGTGAATGATATTAAATTCATCTTTTTTTTCCTTCAGATAAAATTTGTTAAAATGGGAAAGGTTATCACTTCCAAATGAAGAAATGTTGGTTAGCAGGTAATTCTGCCCTTGTGCCACCTCTAAAGATTCAAATATAAGAAATACTATTTGTAGTGACCCTTTATGAAGAGATCAACCACACACACACACACAAAGATTTTTGTACCTGGTATATATGTGAACTTATCTGGATCAAAGAACATATTTTAATAACAACAAGATTCATCTGATTAAATCTTAAAACAAAAATTTATCAAATCATAAGGAATTTCACCATTTCTGAAACAACTTATGATGGAAAATTCTGTGTCATGCAAATGTTAAGAATGGTCTTGCTGGGTTCTCCCCTCCCTATTTATTTGATTCTATTTTATTGTTGTTTCTTTTGAATGACACAGTTGATCCAATAAGTAGGCTACCATTATCTCATCCATTTGACAGCTCTAAGGAATTTATTAATAATTTGCAATCTCGCCTTCTTTAATAAGTAGGCCCAGTCACAGACAGCAAAGTTAAAATATCAACTATTTCAGGAATGGTAGGGAAGTATTTACAAAGTACATTTTGTAAATATGAAATACTTGAGATCCACTGCATTATATATAAAATAAGGATACATAAAAATTTACATTTGGAAAAAATGTACCCCTGTCTTCATTAAACCACTCACAAATGTGGGCTACTGATCAAAAGAAGAGAATTTCTGCTGACTGAGCTGAACAAACTCATTTCTAAGCATGGGGTAGGGGGCCCACATGTCTGCTAACAGATCAGTAAATATCAGCAGTCTTGAATGAGGTAGAGAAATTGTGAGACTGTTTTTCTGTTAATTGTTTTGTTTTGTTTTACATAAATAGAACACCAGAATAGAAAATCTAGAAAATCTTCAAGTCTGGAAGCCATGGGAGAAGTAATTAACACAGTGGTGCTGGGGGTTTCTTTTCTTTCTTCTTTTTATTCTTTTTAATTTGAGGATAATAGATCAAACAGGAAGAGATGGAGGATTTTATAAACATTCATGCAGTACTTGAATGTGCTTTCTAAATATTACCTTGCTTAATCCTTGTAACAACCCTGTGAAGTGACTACAGTTATTTTCCCCATTTTATAGATAAGGCAACTGAGAAACAGAGACATTTAAAAAATTGCTGATGACAAAGCCAGGATAAAAACCAAATGGACTCCAGAGAACAGGCTGTTATTTACTAAGCTACACCTATTCTTTTCACATTATGACCGTCCTTTCCTCTATTATGCAGGCCGGAGTCAGGACATTGAGAATGAAAAGAAGTGGGGAGTAGTTGATCCTTGTCGCGAATAGCAGGAAAGTAAGATGTAGCTAGTAAAATTATTGACTCTGTAAATAAAGGTAAGGTCAGGGACTTTTAGATGAAGACTAGATGGCCTAAAACTTTTATTTAGGCAGAGAAGATTGCTGAGAGAATTCATACAGAGGACAGCATAATAAGGAGAGTGTTTTCAGCCCAGTAGAAGTACAGAGGAAAGCCCTTCATCCTTCCATCATTATTATCTTTGTTTGGTTTGGAAAAGAAAGTATGAACTCTGAGCCTCTTAAAAATCTTTCACAAAAGTCTCACCCAGCAACTTCTACTTCCATTTCACGTTCTGAAGTATGTCAAATGACCTCTTCTAGATCAAAGGAAACTAGAAATGAAATAAAGGAAATCTAGATGGGGTTTAGCTCAATAAACACACTACAAAAAAAAAAAAAAAAAAAAAAAAAAAAAACAAGTAATTCACAATGAAAACAAAAATTTATTTGCAGACATTCCATTGCAGGAATTTTTAAAATACAAAAATCTGGAAACTACCAAAATAACCATAATTAATTAAACGAATTATGGCATATACATATAATGGAAATCGAGCAACCTCTACAATTATATTTATGAAGCAAAATGCTATAGAAAAATCTTATGACATAATGTTAAGTGAAATAAAGCAGTATGCATTGTAATATAAAATGTTAGAAGTAGATCTCCCTAGATAGTGGAAATACGGGTGATTTTCGATATTTTAGCTATACAAATCTCTATTTTCCAATGTTTTTACAATGAATGTTATGCTTTTGCAAACTTTTTCAAAAATAAGTTTTGAAAGCACTAAAAAACAACTCTGACTAGATTACATAATAAAAAAGAAATTTGTGGTATGATATAGTGTCCCTCACTACAGCAAAGGAAGAATAGAGAAATCAAGCCTCACAACGAAAAAGAAGCAGAACAATTTTAAGTATCTTAGTTTTAGTTATTCCAGCACCATCTCTCCAGGGTGCTTCCATTTGAGCTCTTAGGTCTAATCACTTTAGTTTCTATATGTAACCACTCAACAATAAAATTAGCAGGAAGAAACTTTGGATAAGCCTAGCTCAGGTCACATACCCACCGTATGGTCTTGTATGGAGCAATGTCTTATAAGTAACAGCCCTATCAGAATTATGTGGAGTAAGAAGTGGGCTGTTTGCCAAAGGAAAGTATTCTGATCAGACAAAGCAACATATATAATACCTACAGAAAAATAATATTTCTTTTTAAAAACCACAGTGAAGCCCCAGATTGTGAAAACACAGAAAAAAATTGACCACATTTGGGGAACTCTAGGGATGGCTACTGACAGAGAAGACCAGGATTTGAGTAACTATCTTTTATAGAGGGTGCACTATAGATTTAAGATCAGGATGTTAAAAAAAATAGTGTTAAATTCAAATTTTAACTGGATTGAAATTAGTATCCAAGGAGGTTTAGCCTGTTGGAAGGGTCCAGTAGTTTGCAGTAGCTATATTATAGATTTAAATGGCACATGAAAGATTCATTCCCACACACACTGGGCTAAGAACTTCATATGTATGATCTCATTTTCTCCTCACAACTCTGTAAAGTAAGTCCTATCTATATTTTAGAGTTGAAAAACCAGTAAGTACAGATAAATCACTTATTTAAATCATGTACCAATTAGTGGTAAAGCTGGGATTCAAACTCAGATTTAGAGTGTTGGCACCCAGCTAAGCAAGTTGGGTTCAAGCCAGATTTATAGCTCTGTTCAAGTCCAAGAACTATCATCCATGTAAACATGACAAGAGTTAGGGAGAGGAGGCTGAAAGTTTCATCCATGCCGTAAAAGGCACCAAAATAGAATAGGAAGAGCCTATTCACTGGTAACAGAAAACAGTCTATTCTACCTCCATATCTTGGTCTAGATTGACTCAGTTTGGAAGGAGCAGAAATTATTGGTGCCAGGACATGGTTCCTACAGATGAGCAGAAATCAACCGAAATCCAAGACAATAAGAATTCTCAATTAACTGGATGTGGCAGTCTATTAACTGGAATGTTAGGAGAATAGCGGAACTCTAAGAATAGACAGAAACTAAGAAAATTGAACAAAGGTGATAGGTCAAAATCTTGTACTCTACAGCTTCATAACAAATTACACCAAAATTTTATACCAAACTTACATCAAAACTTAACAGTTTAAAACAATCAAATGTACACTATTTATATGGGTCAGGAATCTGGGAGTGCCTTAACTGGGTCAATTTAGTTCATAGTCTCTCATGATGTTGTAGTCAAGAATGTGACTGGGTCTGCAGACATCTAAAGGTTTGACTGGGCCTGGAGAACTCACTTCTAAGGCAGTTCATTCGCATGAGTGACAAGTTCTGATTGTTGGCAGGAGACCTCAGTTTCTTACCACCTCTCCATAGAGCTGCTTTGGTCTCTTCATGACACGAAGCTGGGTTTCTCATGGTAATTCCAGAAAGAGTACATAATAGAAATAACAATGTCTTTTTATTCCCAATTGTTTTGGGGGTACAGGTGGTTTCTGGTTATATGGATGTTTCTTAGTGGCCATATCTGGGATTTTGGTGCACCCATCACCTGAGCAGTGTATACTGTACCCAATATTGTAGTCTTCTGTCCCTCACTCCACTCCTAATCTTCCCCCGCCCCGAGTCCCCAGGGTCCATTCTATCGTTCTTAAAAGTTTTCATCTTCATAGCTTAGCTCTCACAGCTTGGCTCATATAAGTGGAAAGATACAATATTTAGTTTTCTATTCCTGAGTCACTTCACGTAGAATAATGACCTCCAGCTTCATCCAAGTTGCTGCAAAGGCCATTATTTCATTCAATTTTATGACTAAGTAGTATTCTATGATGTATATATGCCACATTTCCTTTATCCACTGGTTGGTTGATGGGCATTTAGGTTGGTTCCATATTTTTGCAATTGCAGATTGTGCTGCTATGAACGTGTATGCATGTGTCTTTTTCCTATAATGACTTCTTTTTGTTTGAGTAGATACCCAGTAGTGGGAATGCTGGATTGACTGGTAGTTCTACTTTTAGTTCTTTAAAGATTCTCCACACTGTTTTCCATAGCGGTTGAGCTAGATTATAGTTCCACCAGATATTTAAAAGTGTTCCCTTTTCACCACATCCATACCAACATCTATTCTTTTTTGATTTTTTAAATTATAGTCATTCTTGCAGGAATAAGGTGGTATCTCGTTGTGTTTTGTTTTACATTTTCCCGATAATTAGCGATGTTGAGCATTTTTTCATACTTTTTTGTTTGTATATCTTCTTTGAGAATTGTCTATTCATATCCTTTGCCTAGTTTTTAATGGGATTGTTTGTTTTAATCTTGCGGATTTGTTTAAGTTCCTTGTAGATTCTGGGTATTAGTCTTTGCAGATATACAGTTTGTGAATATTTTCTCCCACTGTATGTATTGTCTCTCTAATCTGCTGATTATTTCTTTGGCTGTGCAGAAGCTTTTTAGTTTAATTAAGTCCCGTCTATTTCTCTTTGTTTTGGTTACATTTGCTTTTGGGTCCTTGGTCGTAAACTTTTTGCCTAAGCCATTGTCTAGAAGAATTTTTCTGATGTTAACTTGTAGAATTTTTACGGTTTTAGGTCTTAGGTTTAACTCTTTGATCCATCTGGAGTTGATTTTTGTATAAAGTCAGAGATGAGGATCTAGTTTCATTCTTCTACGTGTGCCTTGCTGATTTTCTCAGTACCATTTGTTGAATAGAGTGTCCTTTCCCTACTTTTTGTTTTTGTATGCTTTGTCAGTGATCGGTTGTCTGTAAGTATTTGGCTTTATTTGTGGGTTCGCTATTCCCTTGGTCTACATGCCAGTTTTATACCAGTACCATGCTGTTTCGATAACTACAGCCTTGTAGTATAATTTGAAGTTGGGTAAAGTGATGCCTCCTGATTGTTACTTTTGCTTAGTCTTACTTTGGCTATGTAGGCTATTTTTTATTCCATATGAATTCTAGGATTGTTTATTCTAGTTCTATGAAGAATGATGATAGTATTTTGATGGAAATTGCTTTGAATCTGTAGATTGCTTTGGACAGTATGGTCACTTTCACAATATTTTTTCTCCCCATTCATGAGCAAGGAATATATTTCCATTTGTTTGTGTTGTCTATGATTTCTTTCAGTAGTGTTTTGTAGTTTTCCTTCTAAATATCATTCACCTCCTTGGTTAAGTATTTTCCTAACTACTAAATTTTTTTGGCAGCTGTTGTAAAAGTGGTTGAGTTCTTGATTTGATTCTCAGATTGGTCATTGTTGGTATATAGCAGTACTACTAATTTGTGTACACTGATTTTGTAGCCTGAGACTTTACTGGATTCATCTATCAGATCTAGGAGCTGTTTGGATGAGTCTTTAGGGTTTTCTATGTATATGATCATATAATCAGTGAAAAGCAATAGTTTGACTTCTACTTTTCTAATTTGGATGGCTTTTATTTCTTTCTCTAGTCTGATTGCTACAGCATTTTCCAGGAGACAGGAAAAAAACTAAGTTTCTATAGTATGAGAAGGGGAGCACCTGCCTCTGAAAATACATCCCCACTGGGGAATCTGAAAATCCAGATTATGGGAGAAGGTTTTAACCCTATGAAGAGCTTGAATGTTATAAATATGATTAAAACCATAAAAACTAGGCAACACTGTTCAAGACACAGGCATGAGTATAGACTTCATGACTAAAACACCAAAAGCAATTGTAACAAAAGCCAGAATTCGCAAATGACATCTAACTAAACTAAAGAGCTTCTGTACAGCAAAAGAAAGTATTATTAGAGTGAACAGGCAACCTACAGAATAGGAGAAAATTTTTGCAATCTATCCATCTGACAAAGGGCTAATATCCAGAATCTACAAGAAACGTAAATACATTTAGAAGCAAAAAACAAAGAACCTCGTCAAAAAGTAGGCAAAAAATATGAACAGGCACTTCTCAAAAGAAGACATTTATGTGACCAACAAACATGAAAAAAGGCTCATTATCACTGGTCATTAGAGAAATGCAAAACAAAACCACAAGGATACCATCTCATGCCAGTTAGAATGGTGATCATTAAAAAGTCAGGAAACAAAAGATGCTGCAGAGGATGTGGAGAAACAGGAATGCTTTTACACTGTTGGTGGGAGTGTAAATTATTTCAACCATTGTGGAAGACAGTGTGGGGATTCCTCAAGGATCTAGAACCAGAAATATTTGACCCAGCAATCCCATTACTGGGTATATATCCAAAGGATTATAAATCATTCTGCTATAAAGACACATGCACATGTATGTTTACTGCAGCACTATTTATGATAACAAAGACTTGGAACCAACCCAAATGCCCATCAATGATAGACTGTATAAAGAAAATGTGGCATGTATACACCATGGAATACTATGCAACCATTAAAAAGGATGAGTTCATGTCCTTTGCAGGGACATGGATGAAGCTGGAAACCATCATTCTCAGCAAACTAACACAGGAACAGAAAACCAAATACCGCATGTTCTCACTCATAAGTGGGAGTTGAACAATGAGAACACAGAGACACAGGGAGGGGAATATCACATACTGGGACCTCTCAGGGTGGGGACAAGGGGAGGGAGAGCATTAGGACAAATACCTAATGCATGTGGGATTTAAAACCTAGATGATGGTTTGAGGGGTGCAGCAGCCAACATGGCACATTTATACCTATGTAACAAACCTGTAAATTCTACACATGTGTCCCAGATCTTAAAGTATTATATACATACATATATATATATATATATATATATATATATATATATATATCAAATTTTCATTTCCATATATGCCTGAAAAAAAGATGTAGTTTCTCTTCTAATTTGTCTTTAAAATTATCTTTGTGAGCTTATCTGCAAGATATTGGCTCATCCTTTATTTTTTTCTGAAATGTGTCATACATATATACTCTATAAATAGAGTATATATAATACATATGTACAGTTTAAAAATAACAAACGAATGCCTGTGTATATGCCACCCAGTTAAATAATTAAATATCAGTGCTTTTAAGGTGCCTATATGCCTTCCCCTTCACAACACCTATTTTTCCTTTTAAGGAAGCATCATCCAAAATTTTGTTTATTACTCCCTTGCTTTCATCTATAATTTAAAACTGTTTATATGATTTCTAAGCAACATTGATTTCTTTTACAAAGTTATTTCTCTACAAGTTGACTCAGTAATGTCATGACTGAAAATACACAAGATTAACCACATAATGTTCCTGCCCAAAATATCTTATCTGCATCTAAAGTGGTAAATCCTAGATTTGGCCATTTTAAAGGTACATTTTCCCTCTTTGTAATTTAGTATTTAATCTACAGAGTGATACTTTGAAACTATGTGAGTATCCTATTCCTCAGTAACTTTGCATTCATGCCTTAATGAATTATTATATTTGTAGTTCTAAAATGATGATTTTATTTATGTCATTCCTTCTACTTTTATTAGCCGTCCTTCATCTGTAAAGAAAAGCTTTTTTCCCCACCCTCTTTTTGAGTGTCACTATGGACTCCTTAATTATTTTATAATATATTTCAAGATATTACCTTTTTTTTCTGGTGCTCAAATTGCTCCAGATATGGGCAATGAGGGCCCGTTTTTATGTGTAACTTTTTGACATGTCCCATCATTCTCTAAATAATACTTGCTTTTTAGCACAACAGCACGTTCTTATATAGGATTATTTGTCCCTTGCCTGCTCCAGACCTGGAATCGTTTATTTTTTCAAGGAACTCCATTTTCTTTTATAGAAAATGGTATTTAGAAACCAAGATCTGGGTGCTAAGAGTCCTAATTACTGCTCAGTGGTTTTGCTTCTACAATATGCTAATAGGCACTATGAGGACACTAACCACTTTTAAGAAATCACAAGTTCATACTGATATTCTAATTCAAATGGAACATCAAGAGTTCATCCTCATTTTTTTCCTATGTGATATTGATATTTCCCCAAAAAATGTAATCATTGATTTTTGTTACTAAAAATGACTCAAGAACATTGTTTTAAATATGTTAAGGGATTGTCCAAGTTTTTATACATAACTTAAAAAGATCTTCCTCCCTCGGAATAAATGTTAATAGGGCAGAGGGATTAATTTTTTTTCTGATTTCACTCAAAATGTCATGCTTGTTTAATGTACCTGTTATACATTTGCTATATTATTACTATTTCTATATTATTTTCTATACACATGCCTAGGAACCTTTATTAGTATAGTTTTATCACCTCATAAAGAGGGAAAATTCAAATATAGTGTCAGAAGTTGAGAAGCTCATTTGTAATCACAACTCTTTAGTTTGCACACAACAGGATGTGATCTTGAAATTTCAGCAAATTGGGACAATCTATATATTTATTTCTCTTGATATAATTATGATATTTTTGGTGGGTAAGGAAGCGAGCCTAATAAGGTATTCTGACTGATTTTTCTGTTGGATTTTAAAAGAAAACAATTTTTAGTTTTAGAAGAAAGTCCAAAGATTTATAATGACTAACAGGAAATTAAAGCAGCTGGAAAGAGCATTTAGGTGTTTCATACTACAATGCAGAAAAAGACAAATGGAACTTCACAACGAAATGATGGTCTTTGTTTGATCAGAAAAAGCAAAAGTGCTCAGCAGAAAATTCAGCTATCAAGCAAGAAAGAGGTGGCAGCTATATGAAGCATATTTGCATGAAATAAAAAACATTAGAAACCACAGTCTTAAATATATGATGGTAATTAAACGAAAGCATATATTGTTTGGTTGTTTTTACACTTACATAGCAAATGAGAGTAGAGTTTTTTTTTACAGTGAAGACATACATTGACAGAACATTACTGACACTTTTTGTAGGGGCAATCTTTATTATTATACATAACAACTTGTTTGATTATAATATGGAGCAATCAAGAAAAAGAAATTGAATACAGTCCAGATTTTTGGTCACCTTAAGAACTAACTTGAATTATTCAATTGATCACTCAGTAACAACTCCATATGTAGTTTGTAATTTTAGATAGACAGGAGGTAAATATATAAGGTACTGTAATCTTCCTGTCAAGGTTTAGTAAAACATCATTGAGGAAAGCTTCAAGTAAGGGCTGCTTTACTCTTCGCTTTATCCAGAAATCTTTTCCTGTGTTAAATTTTCCAAATTTTAATTAAAAGTGGGAAGAAGAAGTAGAATAGATAAAAGAAAGAACAAAAATGTAACTGAGTAGAGTGATTTGTAGGCTGTAAAGTTAGAACTATTGATGTTAATATCCATAATAATTTTGATATCACATATTCACATAGGCAATCTTAAACAATCTACCTTAATTGATTTGTGCATTTTCAATATTAATAGGTTGCTCTCTTTTTCTTTAACCTAAGTTGTGTATGAAGTAACAAGTACAATACCTCAGGAGGTACATTAACATTTTGCTAACAGATACATTAAGGAAAATATTTCTTTTTAACAGCTTAATTACATGTACAGAGAAAAATATACATGCTAAGTACATTTACAGGAGACTTCCTTTAGATTATCTGTTACCTTATACACACATACAAATCCCTTTGCTCATTGAAATGACAATCCATCCCTTTTTGATGTTAACACATATCAATTCAGTATGCATGGTGGGCAGGGTGCTGTGCATTTATGTTGATTAGGATAGAGAATTGACTACATGTTTCATATGGGCAATTGTGGAAAAAGTCTGAAGCCTCACCTGTAAACAGAAAAAAAATCACTAACGTAGGCACAGTTTCTTTGAAATATTCCAGATTCCTGCAGTTGGTGGGGGAGAATCTTTTTGTTGACTAGGGAGATGAGATGATATTGGATGACAAATAATGATGGAATATTTCCCAATGTAGAAGATGCTTACAGGGTCCTGGTTCATGACGGTAGTAGAATTGTCCTTCATTTCCTTTTATTACCTCTTGATTATCAGAGTCTACTAGTATTTTCATGGAGCCAGAACTAAAACTTGAATAAGCTAGCCTTGGCAGTAAGCAACACTCTAAAAGTCTTTCTGTTACATCAGAGTATACAAATCCTCCCTATTACAGAATGTTCAGGGATACTTAAATAGGGATCACATCATGTTTCCTTATACAAATTTTGTCCAGGGCTCTCACGGAGAGGAAAATAACCCTGTCTATAGCTGGGGTTCAGATTTGACTGATAAGAAGGGGGTGACATGATGGAAGGCAGATATCAGAGGGGAACAACAGGGAAACTATAAGCAATTCACTCCACATGAAGATGTCTGTCAGGGTGGGCCACATTCAAAACATAACCCGATTGCTGCTTTTCTTCATAATTTTATTTGTTATTGTTGTTGTATATTTGTGTATTTTTCCATATGACTTAAAAATCAGCTACTCTCTCTAGGTCCCACTTGTCAAATTTTGTTTTTTGATCCCATACATTAATAGATATTCTACTACATTACTGAACTCTAGTTTGCTTGCAGTAGTTTTCTCAGTTGATTCTCTTGTATTTTCCATATACACAATTATGTATCTTCAACAAAAGATAGTACTTTTCTTTCCAATTTTTATACTTGGATGCCCCTTATGTAATTTTATTAGCTACTGTATGCAGTATAATGCTAAATACTAGTGAAGACTGTGCACATTCCAAACTTCTAGCTGATTTTAGTGGTAACGATTCCTGTATTTCCCTATGATATGGAATTTGGGGCTGAGATAAAGCAGTTAATCATGTTAAATAAGCATTGGTTTATTCATACTACCTTTTTAAAATGGAGATTTGTCATTGAATTTTGTCAAGTACCTTTTCGGCATCTATGAAGATGAGCATATAATTTTCTCCTTGGATCAATTAATATGATACATTTTAAAAACAGATTTCCAAATAGTAACTAATTCTTGATTTTGACAATGAATCCCACTGGTCTTGTTTCTTATACTGTATGGCTGGATTCTGTTGATTAATATTTTGGTTAGAATTTTTTCAGTTATTTTTTGTTAAAATATGACTCACATACCATAATTTCTTCATTTTTTTCTTCAATTTTTATTAAGTTCAGAGGTACATGTATTCTTTTAAAGTGTATAATTCAGTTATTTTATTAAAATCACAAAGTTACACAACCATGACTACTAATTTCAGCGTTCCTTTGTCACACCAAAAAGAAACTCCTTACCTCAATCCTCCTCCTCAATCCCCCATCCCTAACCTCTGGCAAACACTAATCTCCATTCTCCTACTGTGCATTTGCCTATTCTGGACATTTTATATAAGTGGAATCATATAATATGTGGCCTTTGTGTGGGGCTTCTTTTAATTAATATGATGTTTTCAGGGTTCATCCTTGTTGTAGCGTGTATTAGTACTTCATGCCTTTTATTGCTGAATAATATTTCATTGTGTGGAACAATATCATAAAATACATGGGACGTGATTACATATTTAGAAAACCCCATCGTTTCAGCCCAAAATCTCCTTAAGCTAATAAGCAACTTCAGCAAAGTCTCAGGATACAAAATCAATATGCAAAACTCACAAGCATTTCTATACACCAATAATAGACAAACAGAGCCAAATCATGAGTGAACTCCCATTCACAATTGCTACAAAGAGAATATAATACCTAGGAATACAACTTACAAGGGATGTGAAGGACCTCTTCAAGGAGAACGACAAACCACTGCTCAAGGAAATAAAGATGACACAAACGAATGGAAAAACATTCCATGCTCATAGATAGGAAGAATCAGTATCACGAAAATGGCCATACTGGCCAAAGTAATTTATAGGTTCAGTGTTATCCCCATGAAGCCACCATAGACTTTTTCCACAGAATTCAAAAAAACTACTTTAAATTTCATATGAAGTCAAAATAGAACCCGTATAGCCAAGACAATCCTAAACAAAAAGAACAAAGCTGGAGGCATTATGCTACCTGACTTCAAATTATACTACAAGTCCACAGTAACCAAAACAGCATGGTACTGGTACCAAACAGATATATAGACCAATGGAACAGAACAGAGGCCTCAGAAATAATGCCACACATCTACAAACATCTGATCTTCAACCAACCGGACAAAAACAAGCAATGGGGAAAGGATTCCCTATTTAATAAATGGTATTGGCAAAATTGGCTAGCCATATGCAGAAAACTAAAACTGGACCCCTTCCTTACACCTTTTACAGAAATTAACTCAAGATGGATTAACAACTTACACGTAAAACCTAAAACCATAAAAACCCTAGAAGAAAACCTAGACAATACCATTCAGGACATAGGCATGGGCACGGACTTCATGACTAAAACACCAAAAGCAATGGCAACAAAAGTCAATATTGACAAACGAGATCTAATTAAACTAAAGAGCTTCTGCACAGCAAAAGAAACTATCATCAGAGTGAACAGGCAACCTACAGAATGAGAAAATTTTTGCAGTCTATCCAGCTGGCAAAGGGCTAATATCCAGAATCTACAAAGAACTTAAACAAATTTACAAGACAAAAACAACCCCATCAAAAAGTGGGCAAATGATATGAACAGACACTTCTCAAAAGAAGACATATGTGGCCTACAGACATATGAAAAAAAAGCTCATTATCACTGGTCATTAGAGAAACGCAAATCAAATCCATAATGAGATACCATCTCACGCCAGTTAGAATGGTGATCATTAAAAAGTTAGGCAACAACAGACGCTAGCGAGGATGTGGAGAAATAGGAATGCTTTTACACTGTTGGTGGGAGTGTAAATTAGTTCAGTCACTGTGGAAGACAGTGTGTTGATTCCTTAAGGATCTGGAACCTGAAATACCATTTGATTTAGCAATCTCGTTACTGGGTATATGCCCAAAGAATTAAAAATCATTCTGCTATAAAGACAGTCCACATGTATGTTTATTGCAGCACTGTTTACAATAGCAAAGACTTGGAAGCAACCCAAATTAGAAAATGTGACACATATACACCATGGAATATTATGCAACCATAAAAAAGGATGGGTTCATATCCTTTGCAGCAACATGGATGAAGCTGGAAACCATTATTCTCAGCAAACTGATACCAGAACAGAAGACCAACCACTGCATGTTCTCACCCATAAGTGGGAGTTGAACAATGAGAGCACATGGACATAGGGAGGGGAACATCACATATTTCGGGCTTTCATGGGTGGAAGGCTACAGGAGGGATAGCATTAGGAGAAATACCTAATGTAGTTGATGGATTGATGGGTGAAGCAAACCAGCATGGCATGTGTATAGCGTAACAAACCTACATGTTCTGCACATGTATCCCAGAACTTAAAGTATAATAAATAAAAAAAAAAAGAAAGAAAAAACCAAAACCAAAAAAAAAGTTGTTTGTCTTTTTATAGTCTAATATTAAATTCTTTCTATATTCTGGGTCCTATATACTTATCAGATATATATGAGTTACAGATATTTTCTCTCCTTCTGTGAGTTGTCCTCTAACTTTTAAGATAATATTCTTCGGAGAACAAACATTTTTAATTTGATATAGTCCAATATATCTATTTTTACCCCTTTGACTGCTTGTGTTATACATATATATTTAAGACCTTATTGCCCAATCCAAGGTCTCACAGATTTTACTGCTATTTTTACTTCTAAGAGTCTTATTGTTTCACTTCTTTTATTTAAGTTTTTAATCTATTTTGAATTAAGTTTTATATATGGTGTGAAATAGAAATCCAATTTCATATTTTACAAGTGAATATCCAGTTTTCTCAGTACCATTTGTTTAAAAGACTATTCTTTGGCCCATTGAATTGTTTCGACACCCTTGTTGAAAACAGGCAAAAAAACTAAATGAAAGGCATTCATATTAGTAAGAAAAATTATTTATTTGTAGATGAAATGATCTCATATATAGGAAATCTTAAGGAATCCACAAAAAATCTATTAGAGTTAATGACAAATTCAGCAAATTCATAGGATATAAGATCAATATAAAAACAACAATGATATCTTTGTACATTAGCAGTGAGTAATTCAAAAATGCAATCAAGTTAACAATCCTATTTACCAATACCATAAAAAAGAAATTTAAATATAAATTTCAGAAAATAAGTGAAGATTTGTAGACATAAAGATCAATAGAATAAAATTGAGCATTCAAAAATAAACCTATACATTTATGTTTAATTTCCCTGGCTAAAAACTTTAGTACAACATTAAATGAAAGTGGTGAGAGTAGACATTCTTCTCTTGATTCTGATTTTAGGTGTACACATTTTAGTTGTTCACCTTTTAAGTATAATATTAGTTGTGGGATACTAATTCATGCACTTTAATGAGTTGAGGAAGTTAACTTCCATTTTAGTTTGTTGAGCATTTTTATCAGGGAAGTGCGTTGGATTTTTTCATACAATTTTTCTGTTTATTAAGGTGACTATCTGTGTTTTCTTCCTTTATTCTATTAGTATGGTGTATTATATTAATTTTCATGTGTTAAACTAACCTGCTTTCCTGAGATAAATACTACTTGAACATGGGATGGATGAGTAAATGGATGGATAGATAGATAGATAGATAGATAGATAGATAGATAGATAGATAGATAATGTTTTATGTAAAACATTACTAAATTCAGTTTGCTAGTTTTTTGTTGAGCATTTTTGTGTTTATAAGGGATATTAGGCTATAGATTTCTTAACTATAATAGTTTTGTCTGATTTTTGGTATGAGAATAATACTGAACTCATAGAATGGGCTTGAAAATGTTTTCTCCTCTTTAAGAGTTTATGAAAAATTGTTTTTAATTATTTTTATAATGTTAGGTACAATTGAGATAAGTGAAGCCATCTGATCCTGGGATTCTTTTATGGAACTATTTTTCAAGCTGTTTGTTATAGTTCTATTAAGATTTTCTATTTCTTTCTGAGTCAGTTTTGGTAGTATGTGTACTTCTAAGAATTTGGCCACTGCATTCTACATTATCTAATTTCTGGCACAGTTTTCCATAATAATTTTTTATTATCCTTTTTATTTCTGTAAGATTGGTATTAGGCTGAGGCAAAAGTCATTGCCATTAAAAACCGCAATTACTTTTGCACCAACCTAATAGTAATCTTATCATCCACTGTTGATTTTAGCAATATGAGTCCCAATTAACTTTTGCTTGGCCAGTCTAGCTAGAATTTTTTCAATGTTGTTATTTTCAAAAGACAACATTTGGCATCATTAAATTTCTCTGTTGTTATTCTGTTTTCTATTTCATTTATTTCTTCTGTAGTCTTGATTAGTTCTTTTATTTGGCTTAATTTGGGTTCATTTGCTCATCTGTTTATAAATTAGTAAGGTGGTAGTTTATATTATTGATTCAAGATTTTTCTGCTTTTGTAATATAGATATGTAAAGCTCTAAATCACCCTATAAGGACTGCTTTCACTGCATCATATACATTTTGTATGTTGTATTTTCATTTTCATTTATTATTTCCCATATGATTTTTTTTTGACACACTGGTTATTTAGGGTAAGTTGTTTAATTTCTACACATTTAAAAATTTTCCAAATTTCCTTCTGTTATTGATTCTAATTTCGTTCCACTGTGGCTAAAGCACATATTTTACATGAATACATTGCTTTAATTTTTCATTTTTTAATGTTTAAATTTTATGGGTACATAATAGGTGTGTGTACTTAAGAGGCACATAAGATATGCTGATACATGCATGCAATGTATAATCACATCAGGGCAAACTGGATATTCATCTACTCAAACATTTATCCTTTGCATTACAAACAATCCAATTATACTCCTTTAGTTATTTTTAAATGTAAAATTAAATTATAAATTATTTTTGACTATAGTTACCCTGCTGTGCTAGCAAATATTAGGTCTTATTCTCTCTGTGTAACTATTCTTCTACACCCATTAACCATCTCCACTTCCCTTCCCACTCTCCCTCCCACTACTCTTCCCAGCCACTAGTAACCTTCTTTCTACTTCTTATGTCTGTGAGTTCAGTTATTTTAATTGTCAGCTCTAACAGATAAGTGAGAGCATGCAATGTCTGTTTTTCTATGGCTGGCTTATTTCACTTAACATAATGACCTCCAGTTCCATCCATGTTGTTGCAAACGACTGGACACTCCATTGTGTATTTGTACCACATTTTCTTTATCCATTCATCAATTGATGGACACCAGCTTCTAAATCTTGGCTATTCTGAATAGAGCCATCATAAACATGGGAGTGCTAATACTCTCCAACATACTGATTTCCTTTATTTTGCATATATACCCAGCAGTGGAATTCCTGGATCGAATGGTAGCTCTATGTTTAGTTTTCTGAGGAACCTCCAAACTCTTTTCCATAGTAGCTGTACTAATTTACATTCCCACCAACAGTGTACAAGGATTCCCTTTCTTCAACATCCTCATCACTATTAGTTATTGCCTGTCTTTTGGATATAAGCCATTTTAACTTTGGTGAGATAATATCTCATGGTAGTTTTGTTTTGCATTTCTCTGATGATCAATACATGATGAGCAGCTTTTCATATGTCGGTTTGCCCTCTGAATGTCGTCTTTGCAGAAATGTCTATTCAAATATTTTGCCAATTTTTAATTGGATTATTAGAATTTTTTCTATAGAGTTGTTTAAGCTCCTTATATATTCTGGTTATGAATCCCTAGTTAGAAGGATAGTTCGTAAATATTTTCTCCCCTTCTGTGCATCGTCTCTTCACTTAGTCAATTGTATCCTTTTCTGTGCAGAAGCTTTTTAACTTGATGCAATCCCATTTGTCTGTTTTTGTGCTGGTTGCCTGTGCTGTCGGGTATTTTTCAAAAAAATTTTTGCCCAGACCAATGTCCTGGAAATTTTCCCCAATATCTTATGGTAGTAGTTTCACAGTTTGACGTCTTAGTATTAAATCTTTAAACAATTTTTATTTGATTTTTGTACATTGCAAGAGATAGGGGTCTGTAGTATAATTTGAAGTTAGGAATTTAATTTCTCTGGTTTTGTTCTTTTTGCTTAGGATAGCTTTGGCCACCCTGGGTCTTTTGTGGTTCTATGTAAATTTTAGAATTTTTTTTTCTATTTCTGTGAAGAATGTCATTGGTATTTTGAAAGGGACCGTATTGTCTCCTTTTTCATTTCTAATTTTTTTTTATTTGTACATTCCCTCTTTTTGTCCTAGTTTATGTGGCTAAAGGTTTGTCAATTTTGTTTCACTTTCAAAAAAACCAACTTTTTGTTTCATTCATCTTTTGTATTTTTTATTTCAATTTCATTTATTTCTGCTCTGATCTTTATTATTTCTTTTCTTCTAGAAATTTTGCATTTGCTTTGCTCTTGCTTTTATAATTGTTTAAGACTCATTGTTAGATTTTTTTTTTTTATTCGAAGTGTTTCCTCTCTTTGATGTAGGCACTTTCAGCTATAAACTTTTTTCTCAGTACTGATTTTGCTTTATCCCATAGGTTTTGGTATGTTGTGTTTCCATTATCACTTGTTTCAAAAAATTTATCAGTTTTCTTCTTAATTTCTTCATTGACCCACTGGTCATTCAGGAGCGTATTAATTAATTTTCATGTATTGAAGCCAGCACAGGGCTGGATCTCGCCCAAGGCCTACTGTAACTACCCCCTGACAACTGCTTCTGTTTTCCTCAAGACCCTGGGCCTTTACAGTCAGCAGATGGCAAAGTTACCAAAGTCTCTGCCTTTCCTTCTTTCCAGGGCAGCAAGGTCTCCAAGGTGGGTTCAGAGGAGCTATCCAGGAGTGAGGGACTAGAATCAAAAACGCTTAGAAGCATACCTGTTGTTCTAGTGTATTGCGGCTGAGCTGGCTTTGAAACCACAAAACACAGTCCTTCCCACTCTTCCTTCCCCTTTCCAAAGACTAAGGAGCCTCACCCCATAGCCACCGCCACCCAAGGCCACAAGAAGTACAACCAGTCTAGCAGCCAGTGTTCCCTTAAGACTCAAGGACTCTTAAGTCAGCTTTGGTAAATGCTCTCTGGCTTGGGGCTCACTTTTCAGAGCAGTTGGCTCCCATTTGACCCAGGGTAGGTCCAGAAAAGCAGACCAAGAATCAAGTCCTAGAATTGGGGGCCGTAAGATCTCACTTGATGCTCTATCCCCCTGAGGCTGAGCTGGTACCTTTACTTTTCCCTCTGCCTTTCTCAAGCAGCAGTTTGCCCCATAGCCACCACAGCTGGTAATGTGCTGAGTCTCACCTGAAGCCAACAAGACTCAGAGGCTCACCCAGTGCCCTCAATGTAGTACCTACGGATAGCTGCTTGTTATTCAGGGCCCAAGGGCTTTTCAGTTAGCAGGTGATGAATACCTCCAGCACAGGATCCTTTCCTTCAAGATGATGGGTTCCCTTCTGACCCAGGGTGCGTTTAGAAATGTCATCTGGGTGCTATGGCCTAGAACTGGGGCCTGAGTCTGCCAGTTGCCCTATCCTACTGTGGCTGAACTGGTATCCAAAATGCAAGATAAAGTTCTCTTTAGTCTTCCCTCTGCTCTCCTCAAGCTGAAGGAAAGGGTCTCTTTTACAGCCATGTGCTGTTGTCTCTAGGGTTGGCAGACAGGTGGTGTTAGCACTCCCTTAGCTGTCCCAGTTGCTGTCTCCGTAGGTTGCACACCCCACAAGTCCGCTGGCTCCAGGCTTAGCTCAGCACTAAGAGTTGCCTAGGCATTGTAGTTCACATGGCCTAGACTGTCTTTCAAGTTTATTTAGGGCCCCGTAGCACTTTAGCCCATGATGGCAAGGCTTGCCGAATGTCAAGTTCTGACCACTAGAATGGGCAATTTCCCTCTGGCTAGGCCTGGTTAAATGCTCCTTCCATGGGCAGGCATCATCCGAGTTCAGTCCAGTTTTCTTTCTGCTATGACAAGGCAGCAATACGTTCAATGCAAAATCTCACAATTGCTGCACCTTCCTTCTCCCAAGTGCACAGATTCTCGCCACACCACATGGCCACTGCCAGAGAATGGCAGAGAGAGGTGGTGTTGATGATTCAAGATTGTCTTTTCTACCTTCTTTAGTCCCTCTTTCAGTGATATAAAGTTAAAAACTGGTACTGTGAGTGCTCACCTGATTTTTGATACTTATAAAAGTGCTTTTTTAATGTAGGTGGTTGTTACATTTGGTGTTCCTGTGGAAGTGGGGGCCACTAATGGAACCATCAATTTGGCCATCTTCCTCTGCCCCATTTCCTCAATGATTTTAAGTTTCATGACTTTTATTTTATGCCTAAGATATGGTTAGATACGGTTTTTCTCGGAAACTGTTTGATGTGCACTTGGGAAAAATACATCTTCTGCTTTTGTTAGGTGGAGTGTTGTATGGATGTTTGTTAAACATAATTGGTTCATGGTGTTGTGCAAGTGTTCCTTTTGTGATTATCTATCTTTGGTATTTATTACTGTCAAATTATTTGTCTTTGGGCTAATTTCTCCCTTTCTCCCTTTGGAATGGGTATGTTTTCTCAATGCCTGTACCACCATTGTATCTTAGAAATAACTTGTTTTTAATGTTACAGGCTCAGAACTGTAAGAAATTTGCCTCAAGTCTCAGTTGAGATGTTCGACTTTGGACATTTGACTTGATGCTGAACTAAGTTAAAACTTTAGGAAATATTGTGGATTGCAAATTCTACCTAGTGTCCTTTATTTCCTTTAAGTACTCCATGGGGGGTTACTTCATGTAGCTACTTGACTGGACATGAAGTATCCAGGTTCAAACCTATTTCTGAGTGTGTTTGTGAAAGTGTCTTAAAAATCCTTATTGGGAAAATGATTGTATTTTGCAGTGTGAGAAAGACAGGAGATTTTGGTGGCTCATGGTAGAGCGATATAGTTTGGATACTTTTCCAACCTTCCCCACCCCCACACCAAATCTCATATCCTCTATCTCTGTTAATTTATTAATTCAAACTTTAATATTTTGCTGCTTATCTCTAATTTTAAGTCAGATTACTAATTCACTTGCCTACATTCTGCTTTCTTATTGATATACATATTTAAGGTCTTGAATTTTCTCTGAGCTTTGTTTTAGCTGTGTCTCTTAGATAGTGAAGTACAATGCTTTTATTATATTATTTTAGACACAAATATGCTTTAATTTCATATTTCCTCTTTGACGCTTTGAAATTATAGAGATCCGTTTTTAATTTGCATACGGAAAACTTTATTTTCATAATTTAAAAAAAGAATTGTAAATTTCTAAGCATATTGTAAAGAATCAAAATCCTACCTGTGCATTTCTTATCAATTAATTTCTCCTCATTTTCTATGATTTCTAATCTATGAATGCTGTTACTGTGTTACTTAATGTTAAATATATGACTATTTTATCTTACATATTAGTAGCATTTTTATCACTTTGGACTGTCCTCCATTCCTTTTAGTGCTTTTGGCCTTAATTCTACCTGGTTTATATTAAAAACCTTACCTTCGCCGTTTTTTGTTTGCGTTTACCTGGGATATATTTTTATTTGCCTCCCTTTTGAATCACTGTGCTTTCTGTGTATCTCTTATATATACAACATAGAGTTTACTTTTGCTTTGTGAGCCAATCTTAAATTCCTCTTTTCCTTAAATTGATAATGCAAGTCTGTTTATCTTCGCAGTTGGTAAAGGTGTATTTATTCATTTTTATGATAAAATAATGAATTCAATAATATACCTTTCTCAAAATTTTCTTTTGTATAGTCGAGTATATAGCTATTACTTGCCTCAACTATTACTATGCCTTACTATGTTTAAGGCACATAAGATGATTCCCATCTATTACAATTAAGTAATCAGTGTACTTACTCTACCTGCACATTCTTTTCCCTACTCCTCCCAACTGGTATTAATTACATGACTCTGACCTTTCTAAGGCATATGACATTTACGTTCTGCTCTTTCACTCTATTCCCGTATTTGTTTTGGCCTTATTTATACAGTTAAAAGTATTCAAAATTCATTGCCAATCTTTTGGCTTAATTTTCTTTGTCATCATTTCTTTTGGCTCAAAACGGTTCTCTTGCAGTATCCTCGTAAAAACTCACAGAAAAATAGCCTCCAAATTCTGGCCAATTCAAATGCATGTGTCTACAGTCTTTACACATGAAGGACGGTTTGGATATAAATCATTGGCTCACATTTTTTATCTTTGAATACCTTGTAATCTACAAGGTATTATAGCTAATAATCTACAAGGTATTATATTATAAATGTTTCACTGTCTTTTAGTATAGAATTGTTCTATGGAGAAAAATTGAGGCTAGTTTAATTATTTTTTCTTTATACATGACTTGATCATTTGGTCTGACTGTTCAAAGAATTCTTTCACTATCTTTAACAACCCACAACGTTACTAGGACATTTCCCACCATTGACCATTCTGGTTCCATCTTCTCTTACACACACAGTATCTCTTACACAGTTCTTTCTATATATAGCTTTGCCTTCTTTTTTAGTAGAGTTTTATTGAATAATGCATTGAAATATTTGTTCTATTCCATTATTTTAGTTTTCTTCATTAGGTACTTCAGTTACACATAAGTTCACTCTCCTTTGCCAGGTTTCTAAGTCTATAATTGCCTCACCCATCCCTTTTAAACTCTTTATTCACTTTATTATTATCACCATCACTTACTTCCTAATTTCTATCTTCCAAGTTTCTAACCACATCTTTAAAAAAAATTTTTTTCACTCTACTCTTACAGTACTCAACATAGTATACCTCTGTGTCTAAAATGTGCAGAGATTTCTCACAGTGGACAACAAATGGGTATCCTATAATTTTAAGTTAATTCCTATACCATCTAACTGGAGATAGCATCCCACCCCCCAGGTTGAGGGCTCAGTCCCACAAGACTGCCCTTGACTTCAGATTCCAATGACAAGCAGGAGTTGGAACCTACATTTCTGACTAACCAGCTGTAAATTGGGGGTTTCCATAACACTCTCCTCGTTAACTAATTGGCTAGAGTGCCTCACAGAACTCAAGGAATTGCTTTACTTACATTCATTCATTTATTTATTTTTATATTTTGTGTGTGTTTCTGAGCTTTATTTGTTGCATACCTTAAATTAAGATGTACAGTTTCTACAATTATAACTTTAAACAGGTTTTCAATATTTCGAAGTTAATAAAGTATGGACAAATGCTTATAAGAACCTTTTACATTTCTATAGGTTTTTATGGTAAGTAATTCTGTACGGCTTGTGTATTTACATACTTAAAAGTTTTTTTTGATGAGTGCAGCAAACCACCATGGCACACGCACACCCATGCAACAAACCTGCGTGTTCTGCACGTGCACCCCAGAACCCAAAGTACAACAATAAAAAAAAGTTTTTTTTAAGTTTTAAGAAGTGATAAAACAGTATGTAAGAAACATTAATGCAAGATTAAATATCAAATAGATCTTTATAAATCTGTACAACATGAAGAAAAAGGAATGTTAAACATCTCAAGAATGGATATAAGATCATAAAAAATCTCCGCATGTGAATAATCCATAAGCTATCATCAAAAAGAGCAACTTAAGGGTACAGATGAATAGCCAAATCAACAAGATGCGTAGAGTAAGGTATGTGGTAGGAACATGGATCTTTCATGTCTTTTCCACACATAACACCCTCCAGAAACCTCCATGTTTTCAGCAATCCAGAAGCTCTTCCCACCCTATCCTTTTCGGGTTTTATGGAGGCTATGTCACACAGGTGTGATTGATTACATCATTGGCCATTGGTCATAAATTCAATTTTGGCCCGTCTCTTCTTCCTGGAGGTCAGGGTTGGACTGACACTTCTACCTGTCTAATGACATGGTTCATTTCCCTGGCAACTAGCCCCTATCCTGATGTTATCCAGGAGCCCACCAAAAGTTACCTCATTAGAACAAGCAATGCATCTGTTACCTGATTTTGGAGGTCTTGGCCATATCCTCACATCACTCAGGAAATTATAAAGGTCTTATACACACACACTTTCTTACTTTACATATATATATATATATATATATATATATATGATTATACATAATTTCACCGTATCACATCCAATTTTCCATAATATCTGTTTTCTTTTGTCATCCCACCAGTTCTGTATTTGTTTCGGGTTTTTGTTAAAATTAATGCTCTTATTTCTTTGGTGATTCTAGCTCATACTTCATTGTTTCTGTTGTCACATCATTTCTTTCCTGACTATACATTTCTGATCTGTGGTTTTTATTTTTAAATGTGATGGATTCATTATTTTTAAGTCATTTGTTTTATTGCAACACATTCTGGGAATGTCCTTTAGTTTCTAAATTTTGTAGCTCTTTTCTTTATATTTCTTATGGCTCTTTTTGTGTCAGTATCATGCCAGTTTTTTTCCTATATTTTTCATCACTGAATGAATTGAATTTTTCTATACCAGCTATTTGTAGGTTGGTTGGAGTGGGAGCAACTGTAGCCCTTTAAGCTTTACACCCCATGAACTACTTCTCCGTTACTGCCACAGGGGAAGATTACCTCTTGCCAACATGACTTGTGCATGTGCTTCTTCATCTAGCCCTGTATCCTATTATTTGAAAGAAATGGGGTCTCACCCCACTAACCCATTTCTTACACTTAGTTTTCAGCAAAAACTAAGAGCAACTTCCCTCCAGGAAGAGGTTTGTGCTGGTATTATCTTGAACCTGCTGCCTCTGGGCTAATGAGTGACTCTCCATATTTCTTGTCTTCATTGCCTTCCTTGTGACTGTTAACTGATCTGTGAATTAAATCTGTCTCGCAGTCTTTTGGAAACTGTGGTTTGAGGGTCATGTACTTATTGGAATCACTTCTTCTTTTTCTATTGTAATAGGAGGGAAAAGCCAAACAGGGGAGTAGACACACCTATGTTTTCTTTTTAATTTTTTCTGATTTAATGATGATGCAACAATTTCTATCTAATAGGTTCTACTTTATACAGTACGAGACATAGGACAGTGATGGTTTGTTTCAATATTTAGGAAGAATAAGCAAGGTATGAAAAACTGCTTGCAGACAGTTTGAAAGCAAAATTAAAGAGACATTTGTGAATATTGCCGGGATTTTCTGAGTACTCATTTTGTTTTCGTGATAACACATGTAAGGTGTTAGATACTAATCTACATCGTTATTTGATTCTTTTCTTCTGGGCAAGAGATTGGTCATCTAGATTCAAACTTTTCCAGATTAATGCTATTGAAAAAGAGCCAAGCTATAATGACTCTGTGTTCCTAATAGAAACAGAGGTTTTAGAAAGAGGGAATAAAAGCAAATGTCTATAAGTAATATTGAGGAACAAGGAAGATACCAATTTCAACCTCTGAGTTACATGGATTATAAAAGCAAAATGAAACAATTCACTTGAGATGCTAGCAAGAGAAAGAAAGATTTTTTTAGGAACTACCAAATTTCAGGTTAGATAAGTAAATGAAGGAAACGTTCGGAGAAGCTGTGCATATAGAGCAGTTTTCTGATAATGAAGCAAGTTTCGGGAAACAGTGAAAAGATCGTGGGGAACAACTCCGAGTAGCTAAGGAGGTTCCTCTAGCCATCTCCAATTTTCACTGTTCATTAATTTCCTTAATTGTGGTTAGGGAAGTATGCCTGAGTTGATTCTTTTGCAGCCCCAAGTTCAGTGGTACACATATAATAAGTGGCAGAATTGGATGAGACATGGAACCTCTCTAAACCAGTACTTTCTTGTTGTCATAGTGCTGTTATGAAGAGTGGGAGATCAACATATATAAAGCAGCAAGCATGAGGCCTGGCATAGTAGGGACATCAAATATTTTTACTTTCTTTTTTAATTCTCTACGGTATTCTCTGAAGGTTTCATTGACTACAGTAAAGATCCTTTGGATACATTCTAATGAGGTCTGTCTTCACCACTTTCCTTTCATGTGTGCTATTTGGGCTACCTCCTCCCGCATTCCCTCCCATAGATGCAGTCTCTTTTTGCCTTGGAAGTTATCAGAAGACTTAGCATGGGTATGAACACTGTCTTCTTTCATTGCTGTGGCCTTATTGCTGAGTTGGCTGTGAAAATACCTTTTCCCAGAATTATACCTCTTCTTCCAATATTTCTCTGCTATAGAAAATATAGGCATGTATAAATTTGACATGGAATGAAAATCCCCAGGGACAATGGTTTTAGATACACAGGTCAACAACATTCTGCCTTCAAGATCCTAATTCCTCAATGTTTTACAGTATAACCATGTAAGGCTTAATGTTAAGAATTACATTGAGTGGCAATTTTAAAGATAGTTGGGTATCAAGCAAAGAGTTCTTTCACTATTTGACAATTTATTAGAAAGAAATTTCAATGTTTCAGTGTTTCTTCTATGTCCACTTTTCCTTTGACTATTATCATAAGCAGGGTATGGATGACCAAAGCTGCTATATATTGAATTGACAGGGTGCAGACAATTAAGCATTGTTGTCTTGCTGATACGTTCGCTATCAAACTGTGGCAACAGCTGGCAGGGGTGAAAAATACCCTGGGAATATTTCTAGGAGATCAAATGAGAAGTCTTTCTTTGAGTGTGATAGATGTTGTTTATGGATCCCTTGAGGAGAAAGTTGTCTCTCTCAATATGACTTAAATGCTTAATCTCTGTACTATGCTGAGAACACTGTCCAGGCTAAAAAATCATTTCCTTTTACTCCATTTATATGCAATCGAACAAAGGGTTATCACTCTAACAGCATTTAAACGTAAACCTGACATATCTCTATGCAGCAGTGTCTCTTTCTATTAGCTGTAGATAATGTAGCATATAATGATGTAGTACAGTCATGTACTGTATTTGTAGTCTCCTCGGATAGAAGGGGGTTTCGTTATGCCAAATGAAACACGTAAAACACATACAGGTTCTTTGCTAATTGGCCAATTGTCAGGTACTAAAATTCAGAGGAAGAAAGGGGCATAATAATTTGATATTTGCAAAACTCCTCTTTTCTACTGGTTCACAACCTTCTGAAAT
The DNA here is from genome assembly GCF_048565385.1 of Saimiri boliviensis. NCBI lineage: Eukaryota > Metazoa > Chordata > Mammalia > Primates > Cebidae > Saimiri > Saimiri boliviensis. Next base: position 134,742,087 of record NC_133470.1, read on the forward strand.
AAATATATACATTGGCCAGATTCAGAGCACAGCTGCACCAGCTGTAAGACTGAGTGCATTCTGAATTCTCATCTCTACTCTATTTTCACAGATTGCCGTGGAGTTGTTGTGAAGAGTGGCCCACTTGGTTTCACAGTAGAATGACAGTTTATTATCCATGAGTGACTGGGTGCATAGCGGGTGGTGTCGGGGTGAGGGGGTGAGTAAGAGAGAGGAGGAAGAAACGAGGAAAGCGGGCAGAAAAGTCAGAGCAAGCAACATAATCATGATATGTTTTTTGGAAGTGACTGCTGCATCACAGCCAAGCGTTCTCTATATTAGAAAAGGCAATAAAGGACATTATATCACGCAAAAGACTGATAAGAAATGTATTACATGATTTCTAAGGCACATAGACTTCTGATGTTTTCTTTTTCTTTTTTTTTTTTTTAAAGGTGGATCCAAATCCAATAAGCTAACCTCTGACTAGGTTTCCTTTTAGTTATTCTGAATTATGAATTCTGAGTACCAGATACTGAATCAGAGAGAACTGCCCCAGTGATGGTTACCAATTGAACAACAAAGCTCTTCAAAGTGGGTTGTATCTTTTCTGTGCAAACCCTTCATTCTATTTAACAACATCACTGTATTGCCAAGTTATAAAGTAGTATTCTTATTTTTGAAATGCTAGAAGTTCTATACAACTAACTGCTGACTGGAATTATCTCACAAAATGGTATGCCGTTTTCATATCTCAAGGAAAGAACATTACCTTAGAGTTGAAACTTGAAAAGGAAAAAAAAAAACTATAAAAATCAAACCCTTTACCATATTTCCGTCATATTTTAACTTTCTTTATGTTACCCTAGCAGAAATTTTTGTTGTTCCTCAAAGTCTATGCAAGTAAATATCCCCTGAAAATGGCCAATATAAGAGAGAGGCCACACAAACAGAAGGTTTTTGTGTTACGCAGTTGATAGAGTTAAGCTGGATCATTACTTTAGTAATTTGAGTACCAAATTCTCACTTCAGTTGTGTTTTCTCTTTCATCATCTCTAAAATGTAAATAATCAAATGGCCCTCATTTTAAGTCTGCAACAGAAATTATCATTAGTACTATTTTCTGGAGCTTACAAATGAGAAGTGCACAGTTTTATTATTAAGTATTGCTCGCCAAAGGCAGCAGCTCTCATGTCGTATTTTGCTGGAGCAATGAAGTGCCAAAGCAGGCATGTGCCAGAGTACTCATCGTAATAAAGAATTAATTCAAGGTTATGAGGGTGGTTGACCCCGCTTGTTCTTGCTGTAGGAGTTCCATAGTCTCTGATCTCCCCATTTCCTGAAATTGTCTTCCAGTTTCTGTTGCTAGAGTAATACTTAAAGAGAAAAAAGAAGCCACAAATTATTGGCTATTTCTTTACCTTAGAATTCACAGAAGTAAGTAGAAATCAGTGCAGAAGCAGAGAAAAAGTAAATATGAAAAGGTTAATCCCCAAGGAGTACATATAATGCTCCTATCTGGCTTGGCTTAATGAGATATTTTTTTAGCCTTGTGTTTTTTAACTTCTGTGGGCTCTCCAGGAATGAACGGTGGAGGTGTGCTCAATTTATACCCAACATATCCTAGATTAGTAAATAAAAAAGTGAGGTCGAGGGTTTATCGGCATATGAATCACTGGGATGCTGGTTAAAAATAAAAATTCCAGAGCCACACCCAAAAATTAGTCAAAGAAAATCTCTTAGAATGGGGTTCAGGATACTTTCTAAAGGTGCTAGAGAAAAAAGGAGTTGACCTAAGCAACTCTGTAAATCCAATTCAAGGAGTTAGCAGTTCTGAAATGACATGTATAATAGGTTTGAACATATGAGTAAATAGATTGTCGATAATTGAGGTAGGTTTCACACTAAGGACATAAGGAGGAATGCTAAAATGAACCCTGTGGTGCTAGATTATACTTGGCTATAACAGTACAAAGTTGTGTGTGTTTGTGTGTGTGTGTGTGTGTGTGTGTGTGTATAAAATATAAGCAACCAAGGATATTTGGAGAAATGGCTGATTCTATGGATAGGTCAGAGGAAATACAAACTGTACCTGTAGCATCTTAGGGTTCATGAAAGTCAGGAAGAACTCAAGAAGAAAAAGAAAGAAAAACGATATTGGAGTGAGTCTACAAGACCTTCCAATTGCCTAAGATGGAACAATTTGAGTAACAAATAATAATATTGGATTATAGCCCAAAGAATAAAATAAATATCTGAGAGTCCATACTAATTTAAGTAAATAACAGGGATGGAGGGAAATCTTCCTTGCAGGAAATTTCAATTAATAAATGTAAAATAGGCCGGGCGCGGTGGCTCAAGCCTGTAATCCCAGCACTTTGGGAGGCCGAGGTGGGTGGATCACAAGGTCAAGAGATCGAGACCAACCTTGGTCAACATGGTGAAACCCCGTCTCTACTAAAAATCAAAAAATTAGCTGGGCATGGTGGTGTGTGCCTGTAATCCCAGCTACTCAGGAGGCTGAGGCAGGAGAATTGCCTGAACCCAGGAGGCAGAGGTTGCGGTGAGCTGAGATCGCGCGCCATTGCACTCCAGCCTGGGTAACAAGAGCGAAACTCCGTCTCAAAAATAAATAAATAAATAAATAAATAAATAAATAAATGTAAAATAAATGAGGAAACTAGAAAATCGCCATTAGTATCACAGTGATAAGAAGAGGGATGAAGCAAGATGGTGGAATAGAAGGCTATACCGATCATCCTTCTCACAAGGACACCCATTTAACAACCACACACACACAAACAACTTTGTAAGAACCAAAAATCAGGTGAGCATTCACAGTACCTGCTTTTAACTCCGTATCACTGAAAGATGCACTGAAGAGATAGAAAAAACGGTCCTGAATCACTAATGCCATCCATCTCGGTCACCCTGGCAGCAGCAGTCTGTGGGGGCAGAGCATTTCTGTGCCCTGGGGAGAAGGAGAGCCAGTACTTGTGAGGCATTGAACTCAGTGCTGTTCTATCTCAGCAGAAAACAAAACCAGACCAACCTCAGCTGATGCCTGCCCACAGAAGGAGCATTTAAACCAGCCCAAGCAAAAGTAAAATTACTGATCCTAGTGGTTGGAATTTTAGTTCCCAAAAGCCTCACCACCATGGGCTAACGTGCTCTCAACCCCAAATAAACTTGAAAGGCAATCTAGACCACAAGTACTGTAATACCTGTGTGGGTCCTAGGGTTGAACTGGGCTCAGAGACAGTGGACAGGGGGGCACATGACCCACTGAGACATGAGCCATGGTGGCAAATGGATTGCTGGCATCACCCCTACCCTAAACCTAGGCTATGCACCTCACAGCACCAAAAGAGACCTCTTCCTTCCACTTGAGGGGAGAAGATGGAATGGTAGGGAAGACTTTGTCTTGCATCTTGGTACCAGCTCAGCCACAACAGGAGAGGTACTAGTCAGAGTCATGAGGCCCCCATTCCAGGTCTTAGCTCCTGGACATTTCTGGACAAACCCTGTGCCAGAAGGGAACCCTCTCCTTGAGAAGAAGGACACATCCCAGCAGGCCTTACCACCTGCAAACTGAAGAGCCCTTGATCCCTGAACAACGAGCAGCAATACCCAGATGCTTCATCAAGGGCTTTGGGTGAGACTCTGACACTTGCTGACTTCAGATACCCGCTCAGCCACAGGACCTAGAGCACCAAATGGGCACTTGAGGTCTCCGATTCTAGGACTTGGCTCTGGGATGGCATTTCTGGACCTGCCCAGGGTCAGAGGTGAGCCAGCTCCCCAGAGGGATGAGTCCCCGGCCAGGAAGCATTTAGTACAAACTGACTGAAGAGCCCTGGGGCCTTAAGGAAATACCAGTGGCAGTCTGGCGCTACTCTCCATGATCCTGTGGGGGTCAAAAGGAGGAAAGGGTGGAAAGGACTGCATTTTGTGGTTTGAGTACCAGCTCAGCTGCAGTACAGTAGAACACAAGGTAGAGTTCTAATATTTTTTATTCTAGTCCCTGGATCACAGAAGGCACCTCTGGACCTACCTGGGGCATGAGGGAACTTGCTGCACTGAAGACAGTGACATAGGCCTGGCCGGTGTTACCACCTGCTGATTGTAGACCCCCAGGGCTTTGAGCAATCATAGGTGGTAGCATCTAGAGAATGGTTACAACAGATGGGGAGTGACCCAGTGCGATACTGAGTTCAGGTCTAATTCAGCACAGATCTAGGGGTAGTAGCCACAGGGATGCTTGTGTCACTGCATGCCCAGCTCCAGGTAACTCAGATCAGAGAGATTCCATTTGTTTGGAAGAAAGAAAGGGAAAAGAACAAGAGTCTCTACCTTGTAATCTAAAGAATTGTTCCAGATCTTGGACAAGATCATCAAGGTAGTACCTTGACAAGTATGTAAGAAACAAAGTGTTAATGAGCTTGGGGTCCCCCTACCCAAAGAAGATACAGCATAGATCACAACATGCAAGTCCTTTCAAACATATCTGGAAAGCCTTCTCAAGGAGGAAGAATTTCTTGAGCAATATACTGCACAAGCACATACGACCAAAACAAAAAGGGACAAACGGGATCACAGAGTTAAAAAGCTTCTCCAGAGCAAAGGAAATCAACATAGTGAAGAGACAATCCACAGTATAGGAGAAAATGTTTACAACCTACCCATCTGACAAGGGATTAATAACTAGAAAATAAAAGGAGCTCAAATAACCTTATAGGAAAAAAAAACGAATAATCTGATTTTTAAATGGGCAAAATATTTGAAAAGGCATTTCAAATTCTATCAGATAAATTTAACAAACAGATTGAAATAATAAAGAAGAATCAAGCAGAAGTTCTGAAGTTGAAAAATAAAATTGGCATGGTGAAGAATGCATCAGAATCTTTTAATAGCAGAATTGATCAAGCAGGAAAAAGAATTAGTGAGCCTGAAGACAGGCTAATTGAAACTACACGGTCAGAGGAGACAAAAGAAAAAAGAATAAAAAATAATGAAGCATGCCTACGAGATCTAGAAAATAGCCTCTAAAGGGCAAATCTAAAAGTTATTGGCCTTAAATAAGAGGTAGAGAAAGAGATAGAGGTAGAAATCTTATTCAAAGGGATAACAACAGAGAACTTCCCAAACCTGGAGAGTGATATCAATATCCAAGTACAAGAAAGCTATAGAACACCAAGCAGATTTAACCCAAAGGGGACTACCTCAAGACATTTAGTAATCAAACTCCCATAGGTCAAAGATAAAGCAAGAATTCTAAAAGCAGCAAGAGAAAAGAAACAAATACACCATAGAGTTCTAACACATCTGGCAGCAGACTTTTCAGTGGAAACTACAGGCCAGTAGAGAGTGGCGTGACATAATTAAAGTGTTGAAGGAAAAAACTTTTATCCAGTGAAAATATCCTTCCAACATTAAAAAAAAAAAAAGAAGAAAGAAAACAACTTTCCCAGACAAACAAAAGCTGAGAGGTTTCATTAAAAACATATCTGTCCTCAAGAAATGCTAAAAGGAGTACTTCAATCAGAAAGAAAAAGATGTTAATGAGCAATAAGAAATTATCTAAAGCTACAAAACTCACTGGTAAACACACACAAAAAAAACACTGTAATTATAATACTGTAACTGTGGCATGTAAATTACTCTTAAGTAGAAAGACTAAATGAAAGTCAAAAATAACTACAACAACTTTTCAAGACACAGATAGTCCGAAAAGATATAAATAGTAACAACAAACGTTTAAAAAAGAGGGGCAAAGTTAAGACTTAGAGTCTTTATTAGGTTTTTTTCCCTTGCTTGTTTGTTTATGCAAATAGTGTTAAGTTGTTTTCGGTCTAACTAATGCATTATAAGATAGTATTTGCCAGCCTGATGGTAACCTTAAACCAGAAACCGTATAAATGACATGCAAAAAATAGAAAGCGAGAAGCTAAATCGTATCACCAGAGGAAAAACTACCTTCAATCAAATGAAGTCAGGAATGAAAGAATTAAGGAAGAGAAGACCACAAAACACCAAAAACACAAACAACAAAATGGCAGGAATAATTCCCTACTTATCAATAATAACGTTGAATATAAATGGACTAAATTCTCCAATCAAAATACACAGAACGACTGAATGGATTAAAACATAAGACCCATTGATCTGTTGCCCACAAGAAACACACTTCACCTATAAAGATACACATAGACTAGAAATAAAAGGACAGAAAAGATATTCCATGCCAATGGAAACCAAAAAAGAGCAAGAGTAGTTATACGTATGTCAGACAAAATAAATTTTAAGATAAAAACTATATAAAGAGACAAGGTCACTATATAATGATAAAGGAGTCAATTCAGCAAGATATTATAACAATTGTAAATATATATGTACTCAACACTGGAGCACCCAGATATATAAAGAAAATATCATTAGCATTAGAGATAGGTCCCAATGCAATAATAGCTGGAGATGTCAACACCCCACTTTTAGCATTAGACAGATATTCCAGAAAGGAAATCAACAAATATACATTTGACTTAATCTCTACTATAGACAAAATAGATCTTATAGATATTTACAGAATAATTCATCTGAGAGCTGCAGAATACACATTCTTTTCCTTAGTACTGGATTATTCTCAAGGATAGATCATATGTTAGGTTAAAAAACAAGTCTTAAAACATTTTTCTCATTTAAATAATATCAAGCACCTTCTGTGACCACAGTGGAATAAAATTGGAAGTCAATAATGAGGAATTTCAAAAACCATAAAAATACATGAAAATTACAATATGCTGCTGAATGGCCAGTGGGTCAATGAAGTAAACAAGAAAGAAATTGAAAAATTTCTTGTAACAAGATATAACAGGAACACAGCATACCAAAACCTATGAGATACAGGAAAACAGTGCTAAGAGGGAAGTTTATAGCTGTAAACACCTACATCAAAAAAGAATAAAAGCCTCAAGTAAACAGCCTAACTATGCATCATATAGAACTAGAAAAGCAAGAGCAAACCAAACCCAAAATTAGTACAAAAAACAATAAAGATCAGAATAAAATTTAATGAATTTGAAATGAAAAAAAAATACAAAAGATAAATGAAACAAAAAGTTGTTTATTAAAAGGTAAACAAAATTAACAAACTTTTAGTTTCACCATATGATAGAGAGGATCCAAATAAATATAATCAGAGATGAAAAAAGACATTACAACTGATACTGCAGAAATTCAAAGGATCATTAGTGGTAACTATGAGCAATTTATATGCCAATAAATTGAAAAATCTAGAAGAAATGGATGAATTCCTAGACAGAAAACATACCAAGATTGAGCCATGAAGAAATCCAAAACCTGAACAGACCAATAACTGGTAACAAGTACAAAGTTATAATAAACAGTCTACAACTACAGAAAAGCCTGTGACCCTATGGCTACACTGCTAAATTCTGTCAAATATTTAAAGAACTATCACCAATCCTACTCAAACTATTTCAAAAAGTAGAGGAAGACTGAATGCTTCCAAACTCATTCTACATGGCTAAAATTACCCTGATACCAAAACCAAACAAAGACACATCAAAAAAAGAAATACACAGGCCAATATCACAGATTAATATTTATGCAAATATCCTCAACAAATTACAAGCAAACCAAATTTAATAATGGATTAAAAAGACCATCATGACCAAGTGAGATTTATTCTAGGGATGAAAAGATGGTTCAACATGTGCAAATCAACGCGGCACATCACATCAATGCAATGAAGAACAAAAACCATATGATTGTTTTAATTTATACTGAAAAAACATTTGATAAAATTCAACATCTCTTCATGATAAAAGCCTTCAAAAAACTGGGTACAGGAGAAACATGTGTCAACATAAGACCCACAACTAGTATCATACTGAATGAGAAAAACTGAAAGCCTTTCCTGTAGGATCTGGAACATGACAAGGATACCCACTTTCACCACTGTTATTCATGATAGTACCAGAAGGCCTAGCTAGAAGAGGAAGATATAAAAGGCATCCAAATTGGAAAGGAAGAAATCAAATCATCCTTGTTTGCAGATGATATGATCTCATAATTGGAACAATCTAAAAACTCCACACACAAAAAAAAAACTATTACAACTGATAAATTTACTAAAGTTAGAGTCACAAAATCAACATACAAAAATCAGTAAAATTTCTATAACAGTGAACAATCTGAAAAAGTAATAAATAATCCCATTTACCATAGCCACACATAAAATAAAATAGTTAGGAATTAACCAAAGAAGTCAAAGCTCTTTTTAATGAGAAGTATAAAACACTGGTGAAAAGAATTGAATAAGACACCAAAAAATTGAAAGATATTTCATGTTCATGAATTGAAAGAATCAGTATAGTTAAAATGTGCATACTACCCAAAGCAATCTATAGATTCAATGCAATCCCTATCAAAATACCAATGACATTCTTCATAGAAATTAAAAAAAAAAAAAAAAAAACTATTGTAAAATGTCTACAGAACCACAAAAGACCCAGAATGGCCAAAGCTATCCTAAGAAAAAGACTAATATTAAAACAATCACATTACCTGACTTCAGATTATACTACAGGATTAGAGTAACGAAAACAGCATGGCACTGGCAAAAAAAAAACCAGACACATAGGCCAATGGAACAGAATAGAGTACCCAAAAACAAATCCACACACCTCTAGTCAACTCATTTTCAACAAACATGCCAAGAACATACTCTGGGGAAAAGACAGTCTCTTCAATAAATGGTGCTGGGAAAACTGGATAATCATATGCAGAAGATTAAAACTAGATGCCTATCTCTCACCATATACAAAAATCACTCTGAATGCAATAAAAGACTTAAACGTAAGATCTCAAACTGTGAAACCACTACAGGAAAATATTGGGGGAAACTATCCAAAGTTTCGCTCTGGGCAAAGATTTTTTGAGTAATTCTTCACCAGGGCAGGCAGCCAAAGCAAAAATGGGCAAATGAGATCACCCAGAGTTAAAAAGATTTTTCACAGTGAAGAAAACAACAATCGACCAAGTGAAGAGGCAACCCACAGAATAGGAGAAAATGTTTGCAAACTACCCATCTGACAACGGATTTATTACCAGAACATATAAGGTGCTCAAACAACTGTATGGGGAAAAAATCTGTCCAATCAAAACATGGGCAAAAGATTTTAATGGACATTTCTCAAAAGAAGACACACAAGTGGCAAACAGGGATATGAAAAGGTGCTCAACATTACTGATTATCAGAGAAATGCAAATTAAAACTACAGTGAGATATCATCTCACCCCAATTAAAATGGCTTATATCCAAAAGACAAGCAAATGCTGGTGAGGATGTGGAGAACAGGGAACTCTCACATACTGTTGGTGGGAATGTAAATTAATACAACCACTATGGAGAACACATTGTAGTTTCCTCAGAAAACTAAACATAGAGCTACCATACAATTCATCAATTCTACTGCTTGGTAGATATCCCAAGGGAAAAAATCAGTATATCAAAGAGATGTCTGCACTTCCATGTTTATTGCAGTTTTGTTCACAATAGCCAAGATTTGGAAGCAAACTAAGTGTCCATCAACAAACGGATAAAGAAAATGTGGTACTTATACACAATGGAGTGCTCTTCAGCCATAAAAAAGAATGAGATTCAGTCATTTGCAATGACGTGAATGGAACTGGAAGTCATTATGTTAAATAAGCCAGTCACAGAAAGACAAACATTGTATTTTCTCACTTATTTGTTGGATCTAAAAGTCAAAATAATTGAACCTATGGAGAGCAGAAGGATGATTACCAGATCTGGGAGTGTAGTTGGAATGGGGGTGGGATAAAGGTGAGGATAGTTAAGGGGTCCAAAAATAGTTAGCATGAATGAATAAGGCCTAGTATTTTATAGCACAACAGAGTAACTATAGTCAATAATAATTGTACATTTTGAAGTAACTAAAAGGGTATAATTGGTTGGTTTATAACACAAATGATAAATGCTTGAGGGGATGGATATCCCATTTTCCATGATGTGATTATTATGCCTGTATCAAAACATCTCATGTACCCCATAAATACATACACATAGTACATACCCACAAAATAATTAATAGAAAAAGAATATCATAGTGATAATTCATGCAGGCACTATCGATGGATGAATGGTGAAATTAGTGGTAAAACTTTAAGGAGAAAGAGCGTATGTATGTAACCTCAGTTTCTTCCCCAAATTATGAATTACTGTGATTGGTTTCTAATACATATTCCAAAATTCTTTAATAATCTTCTCTATGGCAGGTGGAATGTAATTCCCCTACCCTTGAATACGACTGGATTTAGTGACTATTGATTAAAATAGTGCCGAAAAATAAAAAGAGTAACTTTGCAGTGTAGAAACCTAGCAACACCTCTTTGATGATTCACTAAATCTATCCACACTCAGTCAAGGTTAACATCATCAGCAGTAAGTTTTATTGATGGTATTGAACCCCTGTTATGATACAATGAGAAAGTGATGTCACCTCTTTTAATTAATTCTATAACCTCAGACCAATCATGAGAAAACATTAGACAAAATTGTTAAGGTCATGAAATAAAGAAAAACAGAAGCTGTCACATATTGACAGATCTAGAAGACACAACACCTAAATGCAATGTAGTATCCTGGATTGGATACTGGAATCACAAAAGGGCATTAGTGCAAACATTGAGTAAATTTGAAAAAAGTTTGCAGTCTAGTTAGCAGTATGTACCAATGTTAATTTACTAATTTTGGTAAGTGTAGTATGCTTATAGATGATGTTATTAACAAAAATCTGGGTAGAAGGTATATGGGAACTCTTCTAAATCAGCTCATGTTGCCATAACATGCCATAGACTTGGTGGCTTAAACAAAAGAACCTTATTTTCTCAGATTTGGAGACCAGAAGTCTGAGATCAAGGTGCCAGAATGGATAGCTTCTGGTGAGGGCTGTCCTCCAAGATTGTAGATGGTGACCTTCTTGCTGTGTCCTCACATGACCTTTCCTTTGCACATGGGCAAGAGGAGAAAGAGAGATCATGTGGGTTTTGGATGTTTCTTCTCATAAGGACATTAGTCCTATCAGATGAGGTTCCCAACTTTATGACTTCATTTAACATTAGTTACTTCTTTAGAGGCTTCATCTTTAAATAAAGCCACACTGAAAGTTAGGGCTTTAACGTATAAAATTTGGAGAATACAAACGTTCTGTTTATAACATATCTGTAATATCCTTGCAATTGCTCTGTAAATCTAAAATTATTTCAAAACGAAAAGTTAAAATGGGAAATGGAACAAAAATGTAATGTGATAACTTAGTGGAGTCATAATGTTTTCTTTCTCATTAATATAGGATAATATAGTTTGTTAAAACCTAGTTGTTATCACTTATGTTTTCATAAACACTAAGCTGTCTATAAGTGGTTTTTATGCACGGTACTATAGCAGAAACATGACTCTAGTTGTGAAACACATAAGTTGCTAACAGAGAACTAAGAACTGACATTTTTATTAATGTATTATAAAATGTTATATGTATACCAATAAATAGACATCAATGAGGCAATGGGTTGCAAAATCTCATTTTGACAGCAGTCCAGCTCTCCAAGGTCAGTGAGTAACAAGAAAAAAGTGTCAACCATTTAAGATAGAAAATAATTTCTGAAGTTTATTCCCGTGGCTTTCTCATCTCCTATAAAAACACACACACATACAAGTAAAAATGCCAACTAACTAATTTCAGTGGTTTGTTAATAATGGGTCTGCAGTGAATTAAACCTGTATTCATTCTGTTATATGTTTCTGGCAGCTTGGAACTCTATATATTTTAGTTTTTCTCTATTCCCAAAATGCAGATTGCTTGATGGTGTGTGAGAGAGCTAATTAGATATAAATACCAACCAGCACCCAAATAACAAGGATCATAATGATCATACAGTGAACAGCTGTGCCATTCTATAAATTGGTTTCTTTTCTAATACTGCAGCAATTCAAACATTTTCTAGCTCCAAAAATGTTTTTCCCCATCGTAGGCCAGATTCAATTAAAAAAAAAAAAAAAAAAAAAAAAAAAAAAAAAAAAAAAGAAGTCCTGCTAATGCAGGACTTGAGAGGCCAGAAAAATCTGAGGCTTTGTTAACTCCTGTTACAAAAGCTAGACAGAATTTTTATTGATTCTGGCCTTCTCTGATTCTTTAACTGATAACACAACATATAGGACTGATGTTTATGGGATTAGTGCAAGAAAAGAGAACTAGATTATAATTGAGGATTGAGAAATAAATTGTTGTCTTCTATAAAACTGAGCCTTATTCATTTCTGTTTCATTTTGCTTTTCCATTTTCCATTTTGATCTGTCATTGAAAAGGTTTAGGGCAGCATTTCAATGTCACTTTAGAGAAAGCTCTAAATTTTATTTAATTCAATGCATATTTATTTAGTGTCTACTCTGTGCCTGGTGCTATTTTAAGTGTTCTTCCTTCCCTCAAGGAACTCACAATCTAACGTGGAAAAAAAGACCAAAACCCCTTAATACTACAGAAAAAAATAAAAATAAATTGTTATTTCTATGGGGTGGGGGAAGGTGAGGCACCACCCTAGAAAATAAAGGAGGACTTTTTATGACATTGATTCTTCCTATCCATGAACATGGAATGTTTTTCCATTTTGTTTGTGTTCTCTCTTATATCCTTGACCAGTGGTTTGTAGTTCTCTTTGAAGAGGTCCTTCACATCCCTTGTAAATTGTATTCCTAGGTATTTTATTCTCTTTGTAGCAATTGTGAAAGGGCATTCACTCATGAGTTGACTCTCTGTTTGTCTGTTACTGGGTGTAGGAATGCTTGTGATTTTTGCACACTGAGTTTGAATCCTGAGACTTTGCTAAAGTTGCTTATCAGCTTAAGGAGATTTGGGGCTGAGACAATGGGGTTTTCTAAATATAAAATCATGTCATCTGCAAACAGATAATTTGAATTCCTCTCTTCCTATTTGAACACACTTTATTTCTTTCTCTTGCCAAATTGTCCTGGCCAGAACTTCCAATGCTATGTTGAATAAGAGTGGTAAGAGAGGGTATCCTTGTCTTGTGCCTGTTTTTAAAAGGAATGCTTCCAGCTTTTGCCCATTCAGTATGGTATTGGCTGTGGGTTTATCATAAACAGCTGTTATTATTTTGAGATATGTTCAATCAATACCTAGTGTATTGCGAGTTTTTAGCATGAGGCACTGTTGAATTTTATTGAAGGCCTTTTCTGCATCTGTTGAGATAATCATGGTATTTGTCTTTGGTTCTGTTTATGTGATGGAGTATATTTATCAATATGCATATGTTGAACCAGCCTTGTATCCCAGAGATGAAGCTGACTTGATCATGGTGGATAAGCTTTCTGATGTGCTACTGAATTTGGTTTGCCAGTATTTTATTGAGGATTTTTGCATCAATATTCATCAGGGATTTTGGCCTGAAATTTTCTTTTCTTGTTGTGTCTCTGCCAGATTTTGGTATCAGGATGATGCTGGCCTCATAAAATGAGTTAGGGAGGAGTCTCTCTTTTTCTATTGTTTAGAATAGTTTCAGAAGGAATGGTACCAGTTCCTCTTTGTACTTCTGGTAGAATTTGGCTGTGAATCCATTTGGTCCTGGGCGTTTTTTGGTTGGTAGGCTTCTAATTACTGCCTCAATTTCAGCACTTGTTACTGGTCTGTTCAGGGATTCAACTTCTTTCTGGTTTAGACTTGGGAGAGTGTATGTGTCTAGGAATTTATCTATTTCTTCTAGATTTTCTAGTTTATTTGCATAAAGGTGTTTATAGTATTCTCTGATGGTAGTTTGTATTTCTGTGGCCATATTGCCCAAAGTAATTTATAGGTTCAATGCTATTCCCATCAAGCTACCATTGACTTTCTCCACAGAATTAGAAAAAATTACTTTAAATTTCATGCAGAACCAAAAAAGAGCTCACATAACCAAGACAATCCTAAGCAAAAAGAACAAAGCTGGAGGCATCGCGCTACCTGATTTCAAAGTATACTACAAGGCTACAGTGACCAAAACAGCATGATACAGGTACTGTCACCAAAACAGATACATAGACAAATGGAACAGAACAGAGGCCTCAGAAATAACACCATATTTCTAAATCCTCTGATCTTTGACAAACTTGACAAAAATGAGCGATGAGGAAAGGATTTCCTATTTAATAAATGGTGTTTGTTTCCTATTTAATAAATGGGAAAACTGGCTAGCCATATGCAAAAAAATGAAACTGGACCCCTTCCTTACAACAGAAAAATTAACTCAAGATGGATTAAAGACTTACACATAAAACGTAAAAACCCTAGAAGAAAACCTAGGCAATATCATTCAGGACATAGGCATGGGTAAAGACTTCATGACTAAAGTACCAAAATCAATTGCAACAAAAGCCAAAATTGACAAATGGGATCTAATTAAACTAAAGAGCTTCTGCACAGCAAAAGAAACTATCATCAGACAAGCTACGGAATGGGAGAAAACTTTTGCAATCTATCAATCTGACAAAGGGCTAATATCCAGAATCTACCAAGAATGTAAACAAATTTACAAGAAAAGACAACCCCATCAAAAAGTGGACAAAGGATATGAAAAGTCACTTCTCGAAAGAAGACATTTTTGTGGCCCACAAACACATGAAAATATGCTGATCATCACTGGTCATTAGAGAAATGCAAATCAAATCCACAATGAGATACCATCTCACACCAGTTAGAATGTCAATTATTAAAATGTCAGGAGACAACAGATGCTGGAGAGGATGTGAAGAAATAAGAGCTCTTTTACACTGTTGGTGAAAGTGCAAATTAGTTCAACCATTGTGGAAGACAGTGTGGTGATTCCTCAAGAATCTAGAACTGGAAATACCATTTGACCCAGCAATCTCATTACTGGGTATATACCCAAAGGATTATAAATCATTCTAATATAAAGACACATGTGCATGTATGTATTTTGCAGCACTGTTCACAATAGCAAAGACTTGGAACCAACCCAAATGCCCATCAATGATAGAATGGATAAAGGAAATGGCATATATACACTATGGAATACTATGCAGCCATAAAAAAGGATGAGTTCATGTCCTTTGCAGGGACATGGATGAAGCTAGAAGCCATCATTCTCAGCAAGCTAACACAAAAACAGAAAACCAAACATTCCATGTTCTCACTCAGAAGTGGGAGTTGAACAATGAGAACATATGGGCACAGGAAGGGGAACATCACACACCTGGGCCTGTCAAGGGGTTGTGGGGGCGGGTAGTGGTGGGATAGTATTAGGAGAAATAGCTAATGTAGAGGTGAGTTGATGGGTCCAGCAAACCACCATGGCACGTGCATAACTATGTAACAAATCTGCATGTTCTGCACATGTACCCCAGAACTTAAAGTATAATTTTAAAAAAAGAAAGAAAGAAAATATGGATGACTGAGGAGTTACCTGAAATAAACAGTTCCGGAAGACTTCACTGAGGATGTGATATTTAAGCTGAGGCCTAAGTTAAACTAATGAAAAGAAGCTACTCCATGTTTCCACAGAGAAGAATGCAGTAGAAATTCATGCTACTTACTTTATCATCATATATCTACATCTTGTTTTGAAGTTACAAAAAACATCTACCAACTTGTAGTTAAAAATGGTGCTTGAATGCCTTTTTACCCTTCTAGCACTCCATTAAAATGACAGCAAAAGACTAAAGCAAGAAAGAGGCATACTATCAATAGGACCAAAAGAACAGAAAAGGAGATAACAAGAAACAAAATGTTGCAATATGGAAAGCAGGTGGATGAGTGGAAACTGACTTAGCACACCCAGAAAGGCTAACCCCCCAAGCTTACAGTGGAGAAGCCAAGAAACAACCAGATGTTGATCATTGTACCTCCAAAATTCTCAGGAAATGGTAGTGCCAGGAACACCTGGAAGATGAATGAAGGGCTAAAAGCAGGAACAATTGGCTTTAAAATTTTACTTGAAATTACATGAGAAGTTAGAACTCAAGCCCTTTCCCTACTTCATGCAACTGACACACTAGGGAAAAATAATGAAAATTATTCTCTGGAAAAAGTAACTAAAACAGTCTCTGGAATGGGAGATATTAGGTTTAACTAACGTTTGGACTATTATATTTAAAAAGGGATTATGTGAAAGTTCATATGTTGACTATTAAGAACCCCGTAATTCTTTCCCTACTAAGAATCCGGAATTCTGGCAGCCAGGCCTAAACCATATGGTAAGGAGATCAGAAAATGCAGGTGTCCTTCAAGAAATGATTTACCAGATTACACTACAATGAAACCACAGTGAACAAAACTTATCCTCTACTCAGAGCTTCCAGTCTGCTTTTTAGAACATTCATTATAAAGCAGAAGTTGAGAGTAACTAGGTAATATGAAAAAGATCTCCCATATAAAAAAGAAATATCACAACAAATAGATATAACCAAACAATTTGGAGGAAACAGAGATTATGAATGAGAACATGGTTTAAAAAGTACTAGTATCTTGAAAGGGATAAGAGCTCCTAAAATTAAAAATAACTTATCAGATAGGAAAAGCTCATAAGATGAATTTATAAATATCCAAGAAAGTAACGCAAAAAGGCAAAGAAGTAGAAAAAGATAGTAAAAATAGAAGATTGATCCCTGAGATTTAAATTCAAAAATAGGGGTTGCAGAAAGAGAGAATATAGAAATCAGAAGGAAGAAAATAAAGAGATAATTCAATGCACTTTCCCAAGCCTGAAGAACAATTGAAAAGGCCCATAAGTGCCTATCACAGTGGATATAAATTGCCCTTACCAAAACATTATCATAAAATTTTAGAACACTGAAGCAGAGAAAAGCTCCTAAAAGGTTCAGGGAGAAAGAACATGTTTTACACAAAGGCTCAGATCCCAGAATGGTATCAAATTTCTCAGCAATATTGGAAACTAGAAGACGATGGAACTATGATTTCAAAATCTTGACAGTTATTTTCATCCTAGAGTTCTATACTTCTAAACTATCAATCAGTCAAACCAAGGGTAGAATAAAAACATTTCAGATATGCAGAATCTCAAAAACTGTGCCACCCGTGTACCATTTCCTAGGAAGCTGCTACAGAATATGCACCTCTAAAATAAGGGAAAATACTAAGAAAGAGCAAGAAAGCAGAGACTCTACAAGACACACACACACACACACACACACACACACACACACACACACACTTGTTCTGGGAAGGACATTAAGGAAAGGAAATTGTGCTTCAATGTATGAAAGAAGATTTACACATCTGGGAAGAGTTTGGGGCCAAATTATTGATAAATGCACAGAAAACTAAGCAGTCAAAGCCAAATTCATTAGTAACTGGGAGAACTAAAATATAGGTAGGAAAGGGCAAGCCAATGTAACTTACTACATAGCTCAACTCATAATCATGTGAACAGTAAAAAATGTACTAACTTTCTTGATAAGATGGGGCACATGAAGTGTAGTAGAGGTTGTAAAAGGGAACTAACTTCTCATTTTCTATGGTAAGAAGAAAATATATAACGCCAAAAAAGGACTAAAATTGAGTAGCAATAAAAATACATTATTTATCAATGTGATGAAAAGTACTACAATGCTGTTGCAAGAATAAGATTGGTTGTCTCTAAGTGGCAAAAAATATGGAATAGAGGGAGTCAGAGAAGTTATGTTAACAAGTTTTATAGAACTACGTTAGTTAATTATTCAGGTTATGTACTTGTATAACTTTGATTGAAAAAAAAAAAAAACAACTAAATTCAAACAAGAAAGTGAATAGTTGCCAAGAAAGAGGTTTCCTTACATATTCAGGATAAGTCTTGACTTATACAAAAATAATAGCTCTAATTTCTCTGAAATAGATGTTGACAAACATTGTACGAAATTATTTCTCTCTTGTTCATTCTTAATTGACTCAAATTTTGTAGTAGTACTTGATGCCCCTCTTACTGGCCCATCAACAGAGTCTGCTACAGAATTGATGCTCAATAAATGTTAGTTTCCTCTTAGTAACTATTTGCCCAATATGATTTTACATTGGTTATCCCAATCTGTTGTTGTGTTAGGCTCCCTGTGTGGTTATCCTAGTTTCTCAACTGTATCTTAAATATTCAAAACCAAATTTCACCCCCAACATTCTTTGCCCTGCATGCAGAATACTTTTGGAGGAAATACTGCTAAACTGTAGATTTCTAAAGGATTTGTAGGCTTTTGCTCACTTGAAGTCCTAGGATCTTAAAACTCTGATCTTTACACAATCCTGAGTTTGTTTTTTTCTTTTTAAAATTTGAACTCATTGACCAAGAAGCTAAATGGCTTATGTTCAGAAAAAGAGATAGTTAATTAATGACAAAATATTCCGTGGGATGTGTGAGGATTTAGTGCACTGCTGTTTGTTCTGTTAACAAGAACGTTGTTGAAATCTGTGTTAAGATACACTTTAAAGGTCTGAAGTTCTACCATTTATATACAAATCTTCTACCTAAGAAATGCAAACTGTTATTACTCAACAATCTTCACCTGTTTCGTGAGCATAGGAGTTCATGGTGTGGGCAATAATCAAACCAAATAATTCAGATCATCAGATCCCTCAATGTCACTAAACAAGTTTCTCTAAAAAGATTTTTTTAAATGCAGTTTATGTAAAAGAGGATGAAGGTCACATTTTACAAATTCAGCTGATAAAATTTGTGCTAATAGATTTAGTGGGATGACAAGTCTGTACATCCATTTAAACCTGAGTTATATCTTAGTGGACAAATAGTACATTTTAATTTTTTATAATTTTATTACATAAAATAACACTTTTTAATATGTAAGTAAAATAGAGAAAGCATCATGTAAAAAAGCATAAGTGATAGAAAGAATAATATAGGAAACCACAAGCACAAAATAAAATAAATATTACATGTAATACCACCACCCAGAGAGAAATCTGTTAACATTTTGTTAGATTGGTACATATTGTTATAGTCTTTTTTCTAAGTATGTGTGTGTGTGTGCAGATACATTTTTTTGTGCTAAATTTAGATTATATACTATATGTTGTATTTTAGCCTGATTTTTAAAAACTTAATAATATGTTATAAGCATTTGTTAACAGAGTTCTAACATATAATTATATGGTTTGGGTTGGTTTGGTTTGGTTTTTGAGACAGAGTTTCACTCTTGTTGCTGAGGCTGGAGTGCAATGCCATGATCTTGGTTCAAGCTATTCTCCTACCTCAGTCTCCCAAGTAGCTTGGATTACAGGCATGCTCCACCACACCCAACTAATTTTCTGTATTTTTAGTAGAGACGGAGTTTCTCCATGTTGGTCAGGCTGGTCTTGAAGTCCCAACCTTAGGTGATCCACCTGCCATAGCCTCTCAAAGTGCTGGGATTATGGGAGTGAGCCACGACACCTGGCCTAACATATGATTTTTTTAATGTGATATGTTGTTCAATCGTATGAATATGCCATGATTCACATAAGTCTCCTTCTATAGGGCATTCTTTCTAATATTTTCTGATTATAAATTAAGCTGATATAAACCTCATTGTATATGCATCTTAGTTTATATCTATTATAACTGCTTAAAAATAAATTTCTAAAATTGGAGTTTCTGAATCAAACCCTTCTTACACTTCAATTCAACAATTCTACCTACAGAAACTTACTCTAAGGAAATAATTAACACTTATTTTAAACCTACTTTTAGAGCCTGAATAGTCAGGGCAATCCTAAGCAATCACATTACCAGACTTCAAACTATACTAGAAGGCTACAGTAACCAAAACAGCTTGGTACTGGTACAAAAATAAACACATAGACCAATGAAACAGAATAGGAAGCCCAGAAATACAGCCACACACCTACAACTATTGATCTTTTGACACTCAACAATAACAAGCAATGGGAAAAGGACTCCCTGTACAGTAAGTGGTGCTGAGATATCTGGCTAGTCATATGCAGAAGATTGACATTGGACACCTTCTTTCACTATATACAAAAAATCAACTCAAGATGGATTAAAGACTTAGATTTAAAACATGAAACTATAAAAACTCTGGAAGATAACCTAAGAAAACATTCTACACATAGGACCTGGAAAAGCTTTTATTATCAAGATGCCAAAAGCAATAGCAACAAAATTAAAAATTGACAAATGGGATGTAATTAAGCTAAAGATCTGCACAGCAGAAGCAGCTATCAATAGAGTAAACAGACAACTTGCAGAATGGGAGAAAATATTTTCCAATTATGCATCCAGCAAAGGTCTAATATACAGAATCTATTAAGAACTTAACAAACAAAAAATAACCCCATTAAAAAATGGGCAAAGTACCTAAACAGACACTTTTCAAAAGATGACATGCATGTGGTCAACAAGCATGTGAAAACATGCTCATTATCTCTAATAGAGAAATGCAAATCAAAACCACAGTGAGGTACCATCTTGTACCAGATAGCTATTATTAAAAAGTCAAAAAAATAACAGATGCTGGCAGAATTGTAGAGAAAAGGGAATACATACAATATAAATTAGTTTGGCCATTGGGGAAAGCAATTTCATGATTTCTCAAAGAACTTAAAACTATTCAACCCAGCAATTCCATTACTAGGTATATATCTGAAGGAAAATAAATTATTATACCAAAAATACAGATGCCCTCATATATTCACTACAGCACTATTCACAATAAAAAAGACATGGAATCAACCATAATGCCCATCAATGATAAACTGCATAAAGAAAATGTGGTATATATAAACCATGGAATACTACACAGTCATAAAAGCGAATAAGATCATGTCCATTACAGCAACGTGTATGAAACTGGAGGCCATTATCTTTAGTGAACTAATGCAGGAACAGAAAACCAGATACTGCATGTTCTCACTTATAAGTAGGAGTTAAACACTGAGTACACATGGACGCATGTGTACTTAAGGCTGGAAGGTGGGAGGAGAGAGAGTATAAAAAAAAAAGTCCCTACTGGGTACTTTGCCTATTACCTGGGTGATGAAATAATCTGTACACTAACTCCGTATGACACACACTTTATCTATATAACAAACCTGCACATATACTCCTGAAACTAAAATAATGTTTAAAAAAATCTACTTTTAAATTCATTTAAATCTACTGCTTATATAATAAATAGAATTAATAAACTTTGTCATTTAATTTTAATCACATCACAGACTATATTTCTGCTCAAACTTCATCCTCATCACAGCTCATTGACATAAGAGAGAGTATCAAGAAGTTCCCAGAATTACTTGTGAAAATAGTATCTATGCATCTATAATAAAACCCCATGCTGAGATCTGGTGTTGAATCTAATTGGCAAATTCTGTTCATGTAGGAGAGTTGGGTGAGATATATCTCAAAGACTGAATTGAGAGAGATAAGTTTTGTCACGGAAAATAAAATGGTTTGATCTTTCCAAAAAAAGACAATGCTTTGATCATCCCATTATAACAGCTCTACTCAACCAAGAACGATATAGATTATCTGTCTATAAGTTGAATAAGGAGACCTACCCTTCTCCATATGTGCTTTCACTGCTTTCATAAATCATTTAACTAACATAATGATATCTTTAAAGTTTCACTTTAAAGCAACTAGGCAGACAGGCTTCATTACAAGCAATGGAAAAATCATATTCAAGAGTCCATAGAGAGGAGGAATGCATGTGTCTTCCTTGCTAAATTCATTTTTTGTTAATGAAAATGCTGGTCACCACACTCCCTAACTCAGTGAATTTCTCAAAAATGTGGCCAGAACCACCTGGGGTCCTTATTTAAAATTCAAGCTTCTGCCTCTACACTAGACCTACTGAATAAGGCTCTCTTAGGATAGAACCTGTAATCTACATTTATATTTCCTAGGTGACTCTTATTTATACAAACAACTGAGAATCAGTATGCTAAATGATTATAGAGCATATGAAAAATCCTTTTCATTTCTAAAGAGAGAATAAGGAATGAGAGTATTCTGATTTTTTTTTTTTTTTTTTTTTTTTGAGACGGAATTTTGCTCTTGTTACCCAGGCTGGAGTGCAATGGCGCGATCTTGGCTCACTGCAACCTCCACCTCCTGGGTTCAAGCAATTCTCCTGCCTCAGCCTCTCGAGTAGCTGGGACTACAGGTGCACACCACCATGCCCAGCTAATTCTTGTATTTTTAGTAGAGATGGGGTTTCACCTTGTTGACCAGGATGGTCTCGATCTCTTGACCTTGTTATCCACTGGCCTCAGCCTCCCAAAGTTCTGGGATTATTAGGCGTGAGCCACCGTGCCTGGCCCTGATTTTTATATTACAGATATCTTACAGAAAAGGGAAGGAGGGAGAATAAATCACGAATGTTCACTCTCATAATCATTATATCTAAGACACACAAATACTATATAATATACATATGTACACATGTATGCTATACAGAGAGTATTGCTTTATTAGTTTATAATTATTTTCATAAATACTAAATATAAAAAGCAGAATATTGAACAAGGCATGGAGTAAATTGTCATAAACTCAAAATATATACATACACTAAATATTACAACATACTTTATTTTTACAAGGTTATATCCTTCAATAAACATTCTTTCCTTG
Source organism: Saimiri boliviensis (assembly GCF_048565385.1). NCBI lineage: Eukaryota > Metazoa > Chordata > Mammalia > Primates > Cebidae > Saimiri > Saimiri boliviensis. The sequence goes on from NC_133470.1 coordinate 134,764,755, forward strand.
TTTCTTCAATAATTGGAGGTAAGAATTTTACTTGGGCAAGGGAAACACCATAAATAAATGGCAATTCCAAGCCTCTTTGTTGCTCAGTGTGTCCAAATAATAGGATTAGGCCAAAGAGTTGTAAGTGAAAGTGGTACATGAAAATTGAGGAAGTCTTCTTAAAAGGAGTGAAAATCCTAGTCTGTTTCCTGCTGACCAGAATATTGATGTGATGGCTGGAATGCTGACATGATGATAGGGCTCAAGTAGCCAAATTGGTCAACTTTAGAGAATGACTAAACAGTCAGATAATAGAAAATGGAGTTATAATAATGGAGTATCATACTGGCCAGAAACTGCCTACATTAAGTGAGCAAAAAACTTATATTTTTAGTTATGCTAGTTGTTCATTCTACTCCGAAATTAACCTACTCTGTCTTTATGTTAGTGAGAGGGCGATGAGAAGTGTTCAACTTCTAGGAAGTGAAAGATGAGAGAAGTTAGGCTTAAATGTATATGTAAATATCAAATTTTGGTTCTTTGAGAAGATTTTAAAATATTGACATACTTTTGGCTAGACTTAGAGAGAGAAGACTCAAATTACTAAAATCAGGAATGAAAGAGAAAACATCACTACCAACATTTATAGGGATTATAGAGAAACTATGAAAAACTCTATGTCAGTGAATTAGATAACTTAGATGAAATGGACATATTTCTAAAAAAGATACCACCTACCAATATTATTGGCTCCAGGATAAATAGAAAATCTGAATATAGCAAGTAAAGAAATTTAATTACTAATTAAAAGACCTTCCCACAAAGAAAAGCCTATGTCCCAGCTTCACTAGTTAATTATACCAAATATATAAAGAAGAATGAACACTTTCTTCAAAAACAGTTAAAAAAAATAGAGGTAGAGGGAATACTTCTCAATTCATTCTATGAGAACAGTATTATCCTGATACCAAAACCAGACAAAAAACATCACTTATAAAGAACACTACAGACAGCATATTTTGTAAAAATACAAAAATCCTACAGAAAATACTAGCAAACCAAATCCAGCAACATATAAAAAGATTTATACACCATGACCAAGTATGATTTATCTCAGGACTGCAAGGTCAGTTTAATATCCAAAAATCAATTAACTTAAAATGCCATATTAATTGATAAATGGCAAACTTGTATAATCATCTCAAAATTCAATATTTTCATGATAAAAACACTCAACAGACTAGGAGTAAAAGGAAATTTTCTCAACCTGATAAAGAACAGCTAGGAAAAAACCCACAGATAATATCATGCTTAAAGGTAAAAGACTGAATGCTTTCCTCTTAAGATCAGGAAGAAGGCAAGAATATCTGTTCTCATTACCTCTATTGAACATTATACTAGAAGTTCTAGCCAGGAAAATTAGGCAAGAAAATAAATAAAACATCCATATTTGAAAGGAAAAGGTAAAATTGTCTTTTGTTGCATATGACATGCTCTTGTATAGAGGAAATCCTAAGGCATACACAAAAAAAAGTATGGCTAATAATGAGTTCAGTATAGTTGCAGAACACAAGTTTAATTTGCCATCAACTGTATTTCTATTTTGTTGCTGTCATCATTAAGCTTTTTTACAAATTTTATTTTTTTAAATTTCTGTGAGTACATTGGTCAACTGTATTTTTATATCCTATCAGGGAACATTCTGAAAATTAAATTAAGGAAACATTTCATTTACAATAGCATCAACAAAAAAGACTTTAAATATAACAAATTAAATATAGGAATTGTATTCTGACATCTACAGAATATTGTTGAAATAAATTAAAGAAGACCTAAATTAAACATTTAGTGGTCATGAATTACAGGGCATAATTTTGTTTAGATGGATCTCTCCCCAAATTTTTCTATAAATTTTGTACAAATCATATCAAAATTCCAGCTGGTTTTTTTGCCAAAAGTGATAAATTTATCCTAAAATTCATACGGAAATGCAAGAGATGCAGAAAGCAGTCTTGACCACCCACCCCCAAAAAAAAAAATCGGGCTGGAGGATTCATACTTCTTGATTTCAAAACTACTGCAAAGCTACTGTAACTGAGACAGTATGGGACTGACTTAAACCAAAAGATTAAAGGAACAGAATTAAGAGTCCAGAAATCAATCCACATGTTTATGGTTAGTTGATTTTTAACAAAGGTGCTAGAGCAATTTCATGGGAAAGGAATAGTATTTTTGGCAAAATGATGTTGGGACAATTATATATCCACATACAGAAGAATGAAGTTGTACACCATGCTTACTCTATACACAAAAATCAACTCTAAGTGGATCATAGACCCACCTTTTTAGATAAGACACAAAAAGAATGAGTGAGAAGTGAAAAATAGATAAATATCTTTTCTGGAGAAATGTCTATTCAAATCCTATGCCCATTTTAAATTCGATTGCTTGTCTTTTTATTATTGAGTTGAAAGAGTTCCTTATATATTCTGGATACAAGTTTCTTATCACATGGGTACCCAAAACCTGGGTGCAGATTGGTACCGGTCCATGACCTGTTAGGAACTTGACCACACAGCAGGAGGTGAGCAATTGGTGAGCAAGCATTACCAGCTGAGCTCTGCCTCCTGCAAGAACAGCACTGGCATTAGATTCTCATAGGAGCGTGAACCCTATTATGAAGTACACATGTGAGTGATCTAGGTTGTAGACTCCTTGTGAGACTCTAATGATCTGTGGTGACACAGTTTCATCCGGGAACCATCAGCCCCAACCACCCCCCCACACCAGTTGTAGAAAAATTCTCTTCCATGAAACCAATTCCTGGTGCCAAAAATGTTGGGGACCACTGCTTTATCAGATATATGATTTGTAGATATTTTCACCCATTCTGTGGATTTTATTTTTACTTTCTGGATTGTATGACTTGTATCAAAAAAGATTTTAATTTTGATGATATTCAATTTAAGTGAATTTATCTTATGTGAACTATATCTCAATAGAGCTGCCCATAAAGATCTATGTAAAGATAATCTCTATATCTATGAGTTAATATCATGAGAAATAAATTTTGATCAAATGCCTGCAGTATTTTTTGAGGAAACTGTGTCACCAAAGAAACTACAAGGCTGGCTGGCAAAAGCCTGTAATGTTTGATGCCTAAGTAACTCTGAGGCCCTGAACATGCACCAACAAAAATGAGCTATGGGTTTTATTCATCAGTCTGGCTTTGAGCTGCTTCTTTTGTTTCTTACACATTCCCATACATTTTAGCCTGCCTTTGTATGAAACAGTTAACTGTTTTGTATCATTTGGAGAGGTAGTACAGTGTAATGGTTCCAACAATGGACTTCAGATACAAACCGCTTTGGTTCAAATCCTGGATCCACCTATCAATAATTGTGTGACTTGGGGCAAGTTGGTTAATCTTACTGTAATTCAGGTTTTCCCATCTGTAAAACACAAATGCTAATACTACCTTTCTCACAGGGTTGGTACAAGCTTTAAAGTGTAGGTACAGGTCTGGTAACAGTGCCTGACATAGAGTAAGTGCTAAGCATAAATTATTAATACTATTTCTATGTGATTGATATGGGTTGGCTGTGTCCCCACCCAAATCCCATCTTGAATTGGTCATCTATGAATGATCATAATCCCCAAGTGTCATGGGAGGGAACCAACAGGGGGTAATTAAACCATGGAGGCAGTTTCCATCATTGTGTTCTCATGATAGTGAGTTCCTGCAAGATCTGATGATTTTGTAAGAGGTTTTCCCCCATTTTCTTGGCACTTCTCTCTCCTGCCGCCACGTGAAGAAGAACACGTTTGCTTCCCCTCCCACCACAATTTTAAGTCTCCTCAGGCCTCCCCAGCCATGCAGAACTGTAAGTCAATTAAACCACTTTCCTTTATAAATTATGCAGACTCAGGTATTTCTTCATAGCAACATGAGAATGGTACCAGGAGTGGAGTGCTCCTTTAAAGATATCCCAAAATGTGGAAGAGACTTTGGAACTGAGTAACAGGTAGAGGTTAGAACAGTTTGGCAGGCTCAGAAGATGTGGGGAGGTTTGGAACCTCCTAGAGAATTGGAGGGCTCAGAAGACAGGAAGATGTGGGAAAGTTTGGAACTTCCTAGAGCCTTGTTGAATGGCTTTGACCAAAATGCTGCTAGTGATATGGACAGTGAAGTCCAGGCTGAGGTGATCTCAGATGGAGATGCGAAACTTGTTGGGAACTGGAGTAAAGATGACTCTTGGGATGCTTTAGCAAAGAGACTGGCACTTTTTGTCTCTGCCCTAGATATCTGTGGAACTTTGGACTTGAGAGAGATGATTTAGGGTATCTGGCAGAAGAAATTTCTAAGCAGCAAATCATTCAAGAGGTGACAGAGCATAAAAGTTGGGTTTTTAAATTATTATTATACTTTAAGTTCTAGGATAATGTGTAGATCATGCAGGATTGTTACATAAGTATACACATGCCATGGTGGTTTGCTGCATCCATCCCCCTGTCATCTACATTAAGTATTTCTCCTAATGTTATCCCTCCCCAATCCCCCATCCCCTGTGAATGATGTTGGACTCATAAAATGAGTTGGGGAGGATTCCCTCTTTTTGTATTGTTTGGAATAGTTTCAGAAGGAATGGCACCAGCTCCTCTGTACGACCGGTAGAATTCGACTGTGAATTCATCTGGTCCTGGACTTGTTTTTGTTGGTAGGCTATTAATTGCTGCCTCAACTTCAGACCTTGCTATTGGTCTACTTAGGGATTCAACTTCTTCCTGGTTTGGTCTTGGGAGTGTGTAAGTGTCCAGGAATTTATCCATTTCTTCTATATTTACTGGTTTATGTGCAGAGAGATGCTTGTAGTAATCTCTGATGGTGGTTTGTATTTCTGTGGAATTGGTGGTGATATCCCCTTTATCATTTTTTATTGCATCTATTCGATTCTTCTCTCTTCCTTAAGTTATGAGCATAGTTAATGTCTCCTCATCATGATATTATAGTTCAATTATCATTTCCTCCATAGGTCTTTCTTACCCATATTATCTGGAGAAGCTCCATACCACCACTGTGATAATTCTATCATACTACTTCATTTTATTTTTGAATATTAACATCTGAAATTGTTTTGACTAATTATTTTTTCTTGTCTCCTTTTTTCACGAGAACAAAACCTTTATTTTGTTCACTGTTATAAAATTAAAACTGTGAACAGTGTCTGGTATAGAGTAAGTGCTAAATATAGATTGAATTAATGAATAAAGGTGAAAGGGTATTCTTACATTCCAGTAGACCAAAAGTAGCGACTACTGATTACCATGGTGGATAGTCTCAATTTTCCTTGCCTATTTCTCTCTCTACCATTTTCACCTTTTTCTGTGCCCCAAGAAGCTGGCTTTATATCTAGGTCAATAGGCTTTCTTGCTCTCTTTGTTTCGGTTGGTTTTAGCCAATGGGAGGCACCAATAGGTGATTCAAGGGTCAGAGAAGAAAGAGATCAGAGTATTTACTGTAATAACTTCCTGCCAGAGAGTTAACTGGCAGCTACACCCTTCTTCCAAATATTACAGCTCCCAGAAGATAGCCTTCTCTTACTATAGGGTTAATTTCTCCAGTATCTGGTAACAGTTCCCTTCTCCTATCCAGTTAGGCCATGAGATGATAAAAGCTCCTCTCTGTCATTAGCCCTGAGTTCTTCAACATTTTTTGTTGGTTTCTCTTAATGTTCTCAGACATTTAAAAATAGCCTTTTTATTTAAGATCTCTTCAAACACCTTCTATAAGTGTACTATTATTACTGCTTTCCTAGTCTATTTGGGCTACTATAACAAACTACCCTACACTTGGAGGCTTAAAAACAACAGAAGTATTTTTTTTTACAGAGTTTTTTGAGGATGATAAATCCAAGTTCAAGTCACCAGCAGTTTCAATGTCAGGTAAAGGCCTGCTTTCTCATAATGGAACCTTCTTACTCTGTCCTCACAAGGTGGAAGGGGCTACTAGCCCTTGGCAGGTTTTTTTGGTTGGTTTGTTTCTTTTTTGAGATGGAATCTCAGTCTGTCACCCAGGCTGGAGTACGATGGCATGATCTTGGCTCACTGAAACCTCCGCCTTCTGGGTTCAAGCCATTCTCCTGCAAAAGCCTCCTGAGTAGCTGGGATTACAGGTGTCTGCAAACATGCCCAGCTAATTTTTTGTATTTTTAGTAGAGACGAGGTTTTACCATATTGGTCAGGCTGGTCTCAGTGGTCTCGAACTCCTAACTTCAGGTGATCCAACTGCCTTGGCCTCCCAAAGTGCTGGGATTACGGGTGTGAGCCACCACACCTGGCCAGCAGTTTTTTTTTTGTTTTTTTAAGGGCACTATTCTCAATCATGAGTGCTCTCCCTCATGATCTAATCACCTCCTAGAGACCCCACCATGTAATACCATCACCTTAGGGGTTCAAATTCCAATATGTGAATTTGGGGGGTTGCAAACATTCAGTTCATAGCACCTGTCAAGACCCTACAGTTACTTTCTAGTTCTGAACAACAGATCCCTATATGTGCTGTTTTAATTGATTTATAGTAATAATTTTTATAAATATGCTATTATATATTTTTATTTTAGTTGGTCCACATACTTACTAATCTATGCCTAGATAGTTGAAAGATGGGTAGGCATATTACTACTCTTCTTTTGAAATAGTTCCTTTGGGTAATTATGAGCCTATCAGTACATACATATACATATACCTACACATATTTATAAACCCACACATAACATACCTGTTTCAGCTTTCAGAATTGCTTCTGCTGAGGAAAACTTATCATCTTACTTTGCAGATTTTGTTTTCACCACCTCCAAATACTCTAGCAATGGACACCCACTCCAGAACTGTTCAGCTCTTCTTTTGCTAATATGACTCATATTGACTCTGAAGAGAGTATCATCAAGGACAGGGTGTAGAAGTAGGAGAATTTAGTGTAAGGTAACGCATAAAAAGAAGTCAGTAAACAACCAAGAGTGGTGCTGCCAGCACTGCAGATAGCAAATATGGATGTGAAGAAGGACCATTTGTCTTGTTTAGCTAGGTGTGCACCAATTTAATGAGAATATTTGTTGGTAAAAATATTTGCATTTTGTATAGGCATTGGTAAGACTATCGCTTTTGTGACTCGAGTTGCACGTATGTGGCAACTGCCAATTAATTTAAATGCATCAATAATTTCCCTAGAAGTTAAATGAAAGTATATGAGAGTGCTGACTTGAAGTAGAATTTATCTTTAAGTCAAATTTAAAACTTTATTTCCATGGAACTTTCATGAATCTTTAAATCAGAAAAACACAAAGTTTTGTAGCTTGGAGAATTCTAATGTCCTTTGTCTAAACTCCTACACTTTATGATAAAGAAATCAAGTTCTGAAGTGGTTGCTTAGAGTCAATACTGGGACTATAATTCCTCATGTTTTTTTGTTGTCCAGCTGTTGTTCTTTCTTTTTTATCAATCGGTATAAATAGGCTTCCAGAGTCCAGGGAATGGCGGGGTTTCAGAGGATCATTTGGTTGGTAGCTTATAGGACTAAGGGAGGCCCATTTACTTCGATAAAAGCATCTCTCTCTTTATTGCTTATACAAGTTTCTATGTAAGATTTTGTTTGGAAAAATTTCCTTATGTTAAAAAAGAGAGATTTGAAAAGCACCATACTATGTCATTCATTCAACCTAGGGGAAAACTAGCTGAAGAAAATTTTTTTTTTAATTGCATTGATTTGATTGAATCTGGTGATACACAAATAAATGTTTAGAAACTGGCTGTCTCATGTAGCAAACAAAGTTCTGATTTGTAGCATTTGCCAATTTCCATCTCACCAGGCTGATTTCAGCTACCAATGTGATGTCAACCAGCTTGCAAAATTCTTCAAAATTTAACATTTGGCTTTCACAAGCCATTGCTAGCTCCAACACAGCACAGATTGAATTCCTTCTAAGTGCAGTTACTCACATGATTTTTCTGATTTTTATTCTTGTACTTCCATAAGCGACTGATAGTTTTTGTCATTATGCTAATAAATAAAAGACAAAAAATTAGTCCATAGGCATTGGAGAGTATTCTTCTTTACTGTTGAGTTTTTATGGGTTATTTTGTTTGTTTATTTGTTTATTTATTTGGGGGTTGAAAATTGGATTTTGTCGCAGGCAAACTCTGAGCTAGAAAGTAGTATGTCTAAAACGGAATGCTAATGAAACCACCATAGATGAAAATCAGTGGCCATTCTGAAATTGGATCAAAATGTTTACACACCTATAGATCTTCCTACAAACCAACAGCATTTACTTTTATATGTGCAGAGGTTCTATATTGTCAAACATGAGGAAAAATATCTTTGGACGGGTTGCTCTTCTTGCTTCATCTCCCTAGGAAGCCGTTCAATTACATCCCATTATTCTCTTTGACCCCAGTGGGTGTTCCATACTCAGATTGGCTCTTTTTTCCACCCAATGACCCTTCCACATATCTCTCATATTGCTGTACCTCCTGCTACTCTTGAAACACAGAGATAGACAGAAATTTCCACATTAAGAGAGAAAGGTTTTGAGGGATAAGAAAAAGAAAATCAAAGAACAAATAATTATCCAAATATTTATGTCAAGGTACTTTGAATATAAATGGACTCTTCCTTCTTTCTTTAGTCCAAAGTGTAGAGGGGGGGATTGCTGCATTTCTCAAACCATAACATCCACATCGCCACTTTATATTGTGTACAATTTAATCCAAATGCATTTATCAAAATTGTTCCAATTAATGTTTCAACTCTTCTGTGCCATATATTTGACTTCTGTGATTAAAATCTCAGTGACAGTAGAGACATATCTAATTTCTTTTATTTTCACAAACTTTTCCCAGAAAACAGAAAGTGCTTAATGATAGCAATAAGCTATCATGTTTACAGAGGTCTGTCTGCTTTCTTCCAATCTCTCTGTGGAGGCTGGTGAAGGGAATGAAACAGGGAAAGAATCTACAAACCATTCTATAGATTTATTCCATCTTCTGAAGAACTTTTATGCTCAAATTGACTGAAAATGGATCTTTCAGTAAGAAGATGTCTTGTGGTGTGTTTTTAACAGTTGAAAATCACTTCAATTACTTTAAAATATAGTCAAGCCATATACAAAAACCTAAGTAGACATAATTTCATAGTTAATCAGGTTCATGAATTATCTGTCACTACCTTATGATAGAGAAGTAGCAAGAGCTCTAATATTGATGATATTAATTCACACCAATCCTACTGCTATAAAAATTTTATAATAAATTCCAATCAACCCATGCTCATTCATCTTAATTACCAATAAATGTCTTCAATTGGTGACAGTCCTTTGATTCCCACACTCACTGCCAAGTCATGTATTCTCTTTCTTTGATAAGCATCACAGAATGTACAGATTTGGGGGACGATGCTGACTTTTTCTATTTCAAACCATGCTATCTAGTTTGATTCTATTGTTCATTTTGTTAAGAAAGTTGGCACTACGATGACAGAACAGGAACTAGGATCAGTAGTCACAACTGGTTTTCAGGCTGAGAAAGTAAGTAAACTATGACATGACAGGGATTTCTAATTTTAATTAATCAGAAGCATATCTACATTTAATTGACTTACAAGGTTAAAGAATATTTTCAATACTTGATCTGTTTTTATCCAGAGATCTGAGATTCAAGCTGTGTTCTCTCTGCCTCTTTCATCATTGCCAGTAATAAAGATTCTGCAACAAGAACTTAGCTGACAATTTGGTTGATGATGCATGAGCCCCAACAGAAAGCACTTTGGCTCTTCCTGAGTGGTCTCAGTGCTGAATTCTTAATAGGATCAAAGGCCTGAGTCCATCAGAAAATTAATATATGATTCAAAGATGCTTGTAGGTGGCATATACAGCCTTGCTAGGACATTTGGGATTCAGTGTACCACTTCTGCTTTAATTTAGGATATCTATATAAATAACAGAGAATGGGAGAGGAGATACAAACAGCAGTTCACCTTAAATTAAGCCAACTTTAAAGAACCAGGGACATCAAAATACCTGTATCTACTCTAGTGATTTGATTAATACTCTAATTTTCAAACCTATATGAATGTGGAAAACTTACAGGATTTCATCAAAAGCACATATAGTAAGGCTGGTAAACTGATAAATGATAACAATCTTGCATGTTCTTCACATGTACCCCAAAACCTAAAATGCAATAAAAAAAAGAAATAAAATTTTGAAAGATAAGTAAAGTAGAGTGCACCTTTTCTACTGATGACTATTTTATATGATATAGCTTTGTGCATTTGACTATACCCTGACCAATGTCAAGTTGGGAAACAAAGCATAATATCTATTCTCTTCCTCCATTTTAAACAGCAAGCTGCTTAACTTTTCATCTGTCCCCACCAAGGTGACTTATGCTGGGTCCTACTATTTTTTAGTAAATTATTCATTCTCAACTCCAACCTAAGCATTATCTCATTGCCCTTTCTCTTTTAATATCCCCAATAAAAGTGTCTTCCATACATAAACCCCAATAAACTTGCACGGCCTCCTTCCATTCCTGTTCGAGATAGTGGAATTTTATTCCTGACACAACATGGGACTCTATGTTACATAAAAGAAGTGTACAGTATATTGCCCCTATGTGGGAAGAACAAAGGCAAAAAATACAGGAATATTAAACTTTGAGTTTGTTTTCCATGTGGAAGGCATAAGACGAATAGATAGCTGTTATTGAATTCAGTCCTTAAGACCATATAACATTGTTAGGACCATTTTATAAATGAGGAAACTGAAGTTTCAAGTCAATGTTGCTGAACTCCAAATCTCATACAATATGCCATATCCGAAAGACTCACTTGACCAATAGAATTGAAAACATACTGAGTAGGTGTGAAGTAAAATGTTGGGTGGGGAAGCTGGAGGCATCATGCTACTCAACTTCAAAACATACTACAGGGCTACAGTAACCAAAACAGCATGGTACTGATACAAAAAAAAAAAAAAAAAAAAACACATAGACAAATAGAACAGAATAGAGAACCCAAAAATAAGACAACACACCTACAACAATCTGATCTTTGACAAACCTGACAAAAACAAGCAATGGGGAAAGGATTCCTTATTCAATAAATAATGTTGGGATAACTGGCTAGTCATATGCAGAAAATTGTAACTGGGTGCCTTTTTTCCACTATGTACAAACATTAACCCAAGATGGATTAAAGACGTAAATGTAACCTCAAAACTATAAAAACCCTGGGAGACAACCTAGGCAATATCATTCAGTACATAGGCATGGGCAAAGATTTCATGATAAAGATGCCAAAAGCAATTGCAACAAAAGCAGAAATTGACAAATGAGACCTAATTAAACTAAAGAGCTTCTGCACAGAAAAGGATATCAGCAACAGAGTAAATAGACAATCTACAGAATGGGAGAAAATTTTTGCAAACTATGCATCTGACAAACCTCTAATATTCAGCATTTATAAGGAACTTAAATTTATAAGAAAACCCCATAAAAAAGTGGGTGAAGGACAGGAACATATATTTTTCAAAAGGAGACATAAATGCGGCCAACAATCATATGAAGAATAGCTCAACATCATTGATTATTAGAGAAATGCAAATAAAAACCACAATGACATACCATTTCACACCAGTCAGAATGGCTATGATTAAAAAGTCAAAAAATAGATGCTGACCAGGCTATGGAGGAAGGGGAATGCTTATACACTATTGGTGGGAGTGTAGCTTAGTTCAACCATTGTGGAAGACAGTGTGGCAATTCCTTAGAGACCTGAAAACAGAAATATTCATGTCAGCAATCCCATTACTGGATATATACCCAAAGTTATATAAATCATATATTATAAAGACACGTGCATGTGTATGTTCACTGTAGCACTATTCACAATAACAAGCACAAGGAATCCACCTAAATGCCTATCAATGATAGACTGGATAAAGACAATGTGATATATATACACCATGGAATACTATGCAGCCATAAAAAAACAGGATCATGTCCTTTGCATGGATACAGATGGAGCTACAGGGCATTATCCTTAGCAAACTAATTCAGGAACAGAAAACCAAATACCACGTTCTTGCACTTATAAGTGGGGGCTATATGATGAAAACACATGGACACATAGACGAGAGCAACGCACATTGAGGCCTTTTGAAGGGTGGAGGGTGGGAGGAAGGAGAGGATCAGGAAAGATAACTAATGGTTACTAGGCTTAATACCTGAGTGAGAAAATAATCTGCACAACAAATCTCCATGACACAAGAGTACCTATGTAAAACACCAGCACTTGAACTTAACGTTTAAAAATAATAATAAAAAAACTAAAAGTACTTATTAATTTGAAAAGAAAGTTGGGTGGGAATGATAACATCTGTCTAAACAGGGACAAAACACACAATGAGAGACAGTCATTTAATACAGGAAATACAGTGATGTTCCATGGCATTTTAAAAATAAAAAAATATTGAGATTGTGTCTCTATGGGAGGCTACTAGCTTGATCACTTTGAGGACCTTGACCAGCTGATGTAATTAGTTTGCTAGATTTTCACTATGTTGAACAATCTAACTTGTGGTGTTGTTATTTTCCATATTTAACCTGAGAATCTAAATAAAAAGCGAATAATAATAAATGAAGGGTAATTAACTAGGCTCCATGCAGCAGAGCTAAATCTAGTTGTCACTGTGTTTCATAAGTTAAATGTAATTTAATAAGCTAGAGATGTGGTAAAGACGGGAAGTTTAAATTCTTTAACAAGAAGTAGTGTAGAGAATGACAAAAGACATGCTCCTGTGAAATTCTTATTATGCTCAAGGAAAACAGGCAAAGTGAAGAGAGGACTGACAAGATCCTGTAGGGCCCTAAAGTTTAAATGGAAGGTGGAATGAAAGGCGAGAACACAGACCTAGAATCTTCTCTGTGACAAACACTTTGCCAGGTGCTCTACACACAGGCATCAGTGGAATAATGTGGGAAGAAAGGTTGAACTGAAATCCTGGAAGACAGAGCTTTGAGAAGGAGGTAGTTGTCAACAAAGTCAAATATCAAAGACTGATTCAGATAAATGTTCAACAGATTTAGCAGTTAGAATGTTATTGGTGGCCACTTAGGGTAGTAATGGAGGAAATCAGAATGATATGGGTTTGGAGTTCAAGAAATGTAGATAATTATTGTAGACAAATTTTTTTCTTTTTTTTTTTTTTTTTGCACATTTAAAACATTTTTTAAGAGACAGCGTCTTGCTATGTTGCCCAGGCTGGTCTCAAACTCCTGGCCTCAAGCAATCCTCTGGCCTTAGCCTCCCACAGCACTGGGATTGCAAGCATGAGCCATCATTCTTACATTTTTTATTTTCAAGAAGCTTGGCAATAATAAAGTTGTGGCTAGAGGAGAAGAAAACAAGATATAGCAGCCTTCAGATTATAAAAAGTATCCAAATATCGACATAGAAATTCTTCCTCTTTGCTGCTGTACCACTAACCACATAAACACGCCATTGTTTTCCTCTTGGGCCTTCTCTGGACTAAGCATTGCCTTTAACCATTTGATCAGTTTCATGCCAATGACCATCAGTCTATGTGTTGTCTTCAACTCAGCCTTTCTTGATGGTCCCTATTTATTCATAGTTATAGTCTCACTTGAATTAATTGGCCTCTGGTTCTTATAATTTGTGAGTATAGGATCTATTTTGTATCATTATATGCAAGACTTGAAATCTAGGTATTGGTTGCACCTCGATCAACCCAAACAATTCAGCATTCCCTGTCCTGCTCCACAACAGATTTCACAGTGAGCTGTCACTGCTGAATAGCACCATTAGACCCAGTTTATGCTAAACTTGTATCACAAAACAAGAAAAATGATACTGGTTTCATTATTTCTAAAGTTTGGTTTAGAAATGTGATTTATGCTAAAACATCATTTAAATGGAAAGCATCCTAATTTCTCACATCTTCTTTTCTTTCTGTCTTCCCTCCCTTTACTTCCCCATTCTTCACAACTTCTGGCCATCTGATAAATTGTGTGCATTTCACAAGCTCTCATTTTGCCGTCTGCTTTTTACTTCCCTTTCCTACTGTATTTAGAGTCACCAAAAAAGATGGAAGAGCAAATGTTTTTACATGCTTTTTTTTTCTTTTGCCGTTATCAAAAATACTAATCTTTCTATAAAAAAGTAGCTTTTTTTCCCCCTCAAAATCCTAATATGCTGATTGCCTTTAGATGTACTGATCTCCTTAAAGCTTATATTCCTACCCACATCACCACCTCATAATGTTATTGTCTGTGCATCAGGGAGTCACACATATGAGTCTAAGGATAGGATTTTGCAAAATAATAATGTGTGTTTTTCACATTTGACAAACAATGGTATTTATAGTTATTAAAGCTTTGCTTTCAAATTTTAATTAGCCTTTATACTAATAATTAATTTTTCTGCTGCACACTCTGCAATCGCTGGCTTTAGAGAAATATAGAAATTTGGTAATTAGCCTTCAGACTACTAATGAAAATGTGAAAGTACTGACATTACAAATAGATGTAATACTAATAACTGACTTTCTGAAGTCTAATTTATATTTGTTGGTGTCCTAGAAGTAAATAAATTTACTGGAGTAAACCAGTTAAAATTGAAATGCTAAAATGTGGGGGATGAAAAAAGTGAAGTATTCTCTCAGTCAGTTGGCATATTATGTTTATACCGTCCATCATAAAAAATGGTTATTTTCAACCATTGTCTGTAATACTTCAACATGAAGTTTGCATTTCTAATTATCTCAATAGTTACCAAGAAAGTAGAATTTTTTTTTTTTTCCAAAACAAATGTATGGTTAATTTACTTTGTTTTAAATTGTGTGTTATTGATATCAGTCAAAACGGAGCGAAAGGTTCACCAAATCAAATTCCTGGCAGGAGGTTGCCATTACAAAAATGTTGGAAACCACTGGGCTCAAGCTTGGTGTGCGCAAATTTCTGTTTTGAAACCTTACATAAGTCTCTCAGTGGTCCAAATCCAAATCAGATCACACACAGAAGAGTAATTTTGTATTCTCTGTGCTTGTTTCAAACTACCCACATAATTTCATTAGACAACAACTGAATGACAGTAACAAAATATACATGCTTATTAAATAAACAAGATAAGCAGGGTGATATGAGTGGTGAATGATATTTCAAAACCACATGTATAAATCTTTGAGACCACCTGACCAGAAATTGCTTAGCCACATTACCATTTCTCATTTTAATACAGCTATAAAAATCTTATAGCAGCTCCCCACGTCACTATTTGACTTAACTCTCTAGTGCCAGCAGATAGCTGGGAACGTTTGGCTTAGTGAAAAACATAGACAGGCATAATTTTAAGGGATGAAGAAGGAAATATTTTCCCCTGTTCAGAACAAGTTTGTAAGTCTTTGCACTTGGCTCAAATCATGAAGAAAACATACAGACGAAGACACAAGCGAGTTTTTAACTGAAAGGTTAGTTTATCTGTAAAGTCCGAATTCTACCTGAATCACAGAAACTTCAAGTCTACAGACAGTCTTCAGAGATCTGGATAAAGTTCCAAGGCTATTAAGAAATGCTATGGGCTTTAGATTTTGACAGGGTTCAAAAGCCGATACTTTTATTTGAAAGTATAATGTTCAAAGGAGCAAAAAAGATGGCTATAAGAAAGTAAACAATTTTATTTCTCTTGACTGATTTTACTGAAAAGTGTCAGCTATTTTTAAGAATACTGGGTATGCATGACATGGCCAAAAACATTCATTTAAATAGTATGTAATTAGGTGGCTACAGGAAAAAAAAAAATAGGTAATTAGACCAGTGTGCACTCCAGCCAGTATCTTTTATTAACATATTTGAACATCAGTTGTGAGGGGATAGCCAAGCAGCTTCCGTCTATATAAGCTGCCTCTTCAACCTAAGCATTAGTGTCTGATTAAAGCTTGGAGAGGAATCTCTGAGTTACTGTGCAAAAACTATTGATGAAGCTATGGACCTGAAAAAAGAGTTCCCATCAATTTCTACTTCTTTTCAAGTTGAGCAGTAAGATCTAATTTTGTTCTTCAGTATTCTGCAATACTGTTGTTTCCTTAGGATGAAAGGCATAACGTTTTGGGGCCTCTGTGTAATTCTAATAAATGCCAGGGCCCTACATGGCCCAATCTATGAATGGAGTTGCATCTAAAAAGAATGATATATTCTTAAAGGCACAGGCCACCCTGGAAGATTTACACAGCACTGCTCGCAAAGAGCTTAACAGAAACATGACGTATGCATATTCCTCTTTCCTCAAAGTTCCTCAGCATTAAAAACTGACGAAAATCTTCCCTTCCCTCCATCATTTACTAAGTTAATTCATTGGCATAATGGTCTATCTATTCACTTCTTCCTCTGAGCAGAAGCCGTCTCCAATAGATCACTTTTCATCTACAGGCCACTCAGGAATGACTGGTGATCCACAAGCTCCATTCCCTCCTTTCCTCCCCTTCGGAGGACGTCTCTAAACCCCAGAGCCTCTCAGTTGATGTGGTTCTTCTCTACTGCTTGCTACTACCTTGCAAGAAATTGTCACAAAACATTTCTCATTACATTCGAAATGCCCAATCATACGTAGCACATTCCTAGGGTTTCAAAGTGTTTGCTGGTAGAAGAAATGTGCAGATTTTACTGGTGTCATATTCAGGAAATACTTCTCAATCTTCCCCATGCCATATTAGAAAAAAAAAGAAGTCGTAATACACTTTCTTCTCTATGAGAAATGTTAAAACAGACTCATATCCTAAGGTACCAAAAGTATAATCCATGAGATAAACACTGCAGAAATTTTTAAACGCCATGTAGGCCTACAAAAATATTGTTCTACATTTCAAACTGACAGTGGTGTCATTCACATTGACCTGTGCCGCATCCTCTGTCTGAGAATCATGTCCCTCTTTCTGATAACCCACGGCTAAGAGAACATTCACAAATGAATGCGTGATTCTCCCACACCACATGCACACACACACACACACACACACACACACACACACACACACACACTATTCCTAAGAGAAAAATCAATTGAACATTAAAATAAAGAAAGTACTATTTGTTTAAGTCTTGATCTTCTACATTCATAGTGAGGACCAGCGCCATAAAGAAAACAAAAATCATTTTTATAAAATTGAAGGTAATGTGACATTTGTGTTGTTATTCACATACAGTGACATTTGGCATAGATTAATAATGCAAGAGTTTGTATTACTCAAACACTATAAATGAGAGTGATAAAAAGCAGAATAGAAACAGTTTTAGTGTATGCTTAGTTTGAGTGTATGTATTGAGTGGGACCAGTTCACACCCATGCTGTCTAACCTCAGCTGTTCCTTCTCTGCCAGGGAGTAGTCCTTTTAGTTCTTTTCAGTGACTTCCTGTGGTGTTTCTTATGGTGATTTTCCTAGGCGGATCTTCTCCAAATTCCCAAACGCACAGTTACTGTTCTGTCTTCAGAAACACTCCTAACAAATACGTACTTTCCTGAGAAGATTGAGGGGCATGAATTTCTGCAACTTTTTCCTTTCCACATCAGAATATCTAGCACCATGTTTTTCCAACTTCTGTGCAACCCCAAGAAAAATGTCTCCTCCTTTCGTTAATTACTTCATCTTCTCTTTTGATCTCTTTCATCCCATTTCTTCTGACACCTTGCCCTGTCATTTATTCCAGGCATCATTAGCTTCAGGTTCGAACGGAGGTGTTTCTTTTTTCTTTGTAATATGTTTACCTGGTACGCACACTCCTGACTTTGTCTCAGCCCTGATTCTTTTCTACTGTGTTGTATTCACTGGCTTCAGTCAGTCACCTGCCCAGACTCTGAAGATGTTTGAGCTTCTGATCCCTGCTTTACCTCTTTAGACCTTTTCACTGGCTCCTTTGCTTTCTGTTTCTGTTTTCCTTTCCTTTCTGTTCACTGTTTACTTTCTGAAATTCTTCGTATTCTAAAAATCCAAGTGACTTCTTCCCTGAACCCGGCCCTTTCCTGGAGCTACTATGATTCTAATATTTCTTTGCACAACTCTAGGTCCTCAGTTTTTGGCATCCTATTCTAATTTTTTCCAAAGAAAACTCATACACGACAATTAAATTCTAAATAAAGTACATTTAAAATGTATAAATCAAAAATAGAATTAAATAAATCAAGAATTAAACTCTGAAAGTAAGAATAATAAACATTCATGAATAACAGACCTAATTGTTCTACTAACCAACTTGGAACAAATAATTTAATCCCTGAGACTCAGTTTCTCTATTTGTTATATGATTATCAATAGCTTCTCTTCCTACTGTACAGGGTTGCTTTAAGAACATAAAAGGATAATAATCGATTCTATTACTTAATATCTGCTATGTGCCAGACTCTGTGTTGAGTGATTTACATATATTATCTCATTTACTTCTCACAGTAACCTAATGAAGAGCTAGGTTATTATCACCAATATATAAGGATGAAAAATTTATTGAGCTTAAGTAGCTGGCCTGAGTTTACACAGTGAGGAAGTATAACTCATGTAAAAAGATTTGGATATTTCATTTAAGCCCTGGTTTTGAGAACGTGTTGATTTTTGAAAGTCGATCCGTTAAGTACAGAAACAAGTTAACATAGCTACCAGCATGTTCTGTCCTCTTGAGTCATTTAACTCCATCTGGATGTAAATGCTTACAGTACATTACCCAGTATTCTACAGTATTCTAGAACAGTGTAGAACTTCTGAACTGGTCGTGTCTATCTTCTTACCCATTGACACTGACCTCATCATTCCTAAAGATAGACAGATGAGAGAGGATGTTGGTTTTATCCCCAAATACACCCTCTTGCAGATTCGAGGGATGAATTACCAACTGAGAATAATGCTCTCACCCTTGAACCCCACAGGTATAAACTTCAACTTCTCCTTGTTTCCCTTTCACTAACTTCTAAGAATTACAACTGATAAGAAAATTGCAGTTATCTAGCAATTCTGAATCACTTGAGTTATGAACACCAGCTAAGACAGGAAACTTACCAATGAAACTGCTGGTCTCATATAAAGGTGTGTTAACTAAAAAGGTCAACTTTGTTTTGCTGTCTTCTAATTTTTAAAATATCTACACTGATTATTATAGATAGAAGCACAAAGACTTTCAACTAGAAATGAAACAAGTCACCAAAATATGTAAGTCTTTCATGCATTCTCACTGACTAAATGATTAAGATTGGCAGGGCAATTTCAAAGCATAAGCAAAGTAGTTTGGTATAACGAGTATGGGAAGAACTTCTGCTCCTCTCTGGAAATCTAATTCCATATTGAGGCCTGAGCTAGAAAGCCCTATAAACCAGGATTAAGATTTTCATTCTACATTGGGAGCCAAGGCTGAAAATGTAAAATCTCCCAGGAGAGGCAGCACATAACTTACCTTATTCACACCAAAGTAAAAATAACTGGTTTGAGCTCTTTCACTGAAAGAAGATGTTTTTAAGGAGATGGAAAGTTTTGAGGGCTGCCTTTATCTCAGGCTTCTTATTTTCCAGTCTTGACAAAAAATGATGGATCTCTTCATTTGCATCCAAGCACTAAGCTTGGCTACTTTAACAGGAAGCCCTGGTAAGTTCCAAACATGAGGCAAAAGGCTGGTTCCACAGCAAGATCTGTAATGCTGTTCTTACCTCATATATAGTGTTCAGATCCTTTGCTTTAATCCTGATCTTTTTTGGTGCAGGGTGTTCGTCTGTGTTTCTGACTCCATAATTAATACCTAAGTTCTTCCTCTAAGTCCCAGACTTCTTGTTCACTCTGCTCTTTAATAGCTGTACGATATGAAGAATTCCTGACCACCCCACTGCCCATTTTCACTCCAGACCTTCTCTTCTGGAATTAATTCTCTGTCTGGACTTATTTCAGACTCATTATTCCAAACAGACCATGAACGTGATTAGGACATCAGTTCCATGCCTACTGCTTAATCTATTTTTCCATTTTTGCCTCAGATATCCAACAAAAGCTTGACTCTTCCAGCCTATACAAAATAATTATAGGCCCACCATGGAGCAGGGTGGTGGATACAAACCTGGATATGTTTTGCCTTACTTAAAAAAGAGATTACTGGTGATGATAAAAAGGGGCAGGGAAGCAGTACTAGGTAGCAGTTCATCATGTGGGCCTCGAAGTCAATACTGCTTTCAAATTCGGACTTCTACTTTACTAGTTTTATGACATTAGGCAAGTTTCTGAGCTACTCAGTCTTAGCTTTTTCTTGTATGAAATGATAATAATAAATCTACCTCATAAAGCTATTGTGAACATTAAGTATTAATTTTTAAATTTTAATCATAATTTACATAAATATAATTATGATTATAATTGTGGCAAAGCATGTAAGAAGCACATGAAAGTGTTCAACAACTGTAAGTCATTAATATTAGAGAGCTAGGCTGTGGCATGGTTAATCTCTTTGATTTTGGCTGAGAAGTAAAATAAATCACAATTCTGAGTGGTGGTCAAGAAGGTCTTAGGTTGCATCCGACTTATTCAGCACGCCAATATGTTTACATTGCAGCTAACAGTATCAAATATCAAGAGTACAGTTATCTACGCCGATGCCTCAGTGGTTGATTTCAGCACCATCCTTTGCATCTCTTTGTGACTTACACTTTGTTGAGCTGGGTTGGCGTTGTTATTAGAGATTGTTTTATTTCATTTCCATTCTACCTTCTTTAGTCCACTTTAATAGCGCTCTGCCAAGCTACAGTAATATGTGTAATTGTACGACTTTCTAGGAGTAAAGGATAGTTAGGTGTTTTTTTTTTGTTTGTTTTTTTTTTAAAGAATGCTTGGAGGTAGGTCACATTATCTTTAATAATATTTGGTATGCAAGAGAATTCAATAAGATGTATATTTTTTTTCAGGGAACAGTAAAGTCAGGTTTCAAAGGCCTCCATGAACCCACATATTTTGGCCGTTGAATTAATCTCTAAATAGTGACACCAGCAGGGGGTCAATAGGGAAGAACACTCTGCTCATGCTATCTGGCTTTAGAGAAACAAACACAGATCAGCAGGCTTTCGGGGCCAGTGACATTCTCTTTTATCTGGACAACCCGACACACATATATGTCCTCCTGAGGGAATATGAGTGCAGACTCAGCTAATAAATAATATGAAGACATCAGACCAAAGGGCAACATGTGGGGAAGAACAGTCATGTGACCTCAATACTGTATTCACTAAAGAAGAAACTAAACAAAGCAAACAACAATGAAAACAGGACAGAGCAAGCTGAGTCTGGTAAAGGGCAAGCCAGTCACTGATTCAGAGTATTTAATCCTTTCCTCATGCCCAGATACAGCTTCCGAGAATCAGAAAAACACATTTTTGAATGAATACTACATTAGGAGTCATGAACTTTAACAAAGCAGCCAACCTAGACAGAAAACACACATACGCAATTAGAAATAGAATGTCTCGAACTGAGCTAGAAATTTAGACTCCTATAAAGCATAACACTCTAATGATTATTAAGTGACAAGTCCTTAAAGCAACTATAGGTATTAAGCAAAGGACACATGGAGAGATCAGTTAAGGCAGGAACACAGACTTTGTAATATTCTTACCAGTAACTCATGTTGCAGGAAGAAACTATCTTAGCAGTATTTTCTTTTAACATGAAGGACAATGAGTTACCTAACAGCTGCTTCACATTTTTAAAGCCATTCCAATTTCAGTGAAACATACACAGCAAGAATTTGAAAAGCAAACCTTCCTCAAACCCTACTATAATGAGGCAAATACCGTTAGAAACAAATTGGCTTCTTGGGGTTTGCTTCCACCTCTTAGAGACAGTAAAAGGCCCTGGAACCACAAACAGTGATATCAGTGAGGTTTTGATCTCAAACATTATGTGGAGGTTCAGCCGCTACTTTCAGATTTTATTTCTCTTGCTGTAACTAAACAGAGGGAATACAATTTATAAAATACCAAAATGACTTAGTACACACTGTAACATTCATAGATGCCAAATTTCTATTTAAAAAATGAAGGCATTTTTAGACCAGAGGCCATGAAAAAAGAAGAGAGCTGAAATTAATATGGATTGTTTGTTAAGTTTAGGGGGAAAGAAAAAACATAGCACGAGATCTGCCCTCTTAACAAATTTTACAGTATACGAAAGAGTACTGTTAGCTATAAGCACAAAGTTCTATAGCAGATCTCCAGAACTTACTCATCTTACATGACTGAAACTATTCATTGAACACCAAAACACCAATTCCCCATTTCCCCCTCCCGTCAGCTACTGGCAACCACCATTCTAACTTCTGTTTCATAAGTTTCACTACTTTACATACCTCATATGAGTGAGATCATATAATATTTATCTTTCTGTATCAAGCTTATTTTAGCATAATATCCTTCAGATTCATACATGTCGTTGTAGCATATGATAGAATTTCCTTTTTTTTTTTTTGGAGTTGGAGTCTTACTCTGTCTCCCAGGATGGAGTGCAGTGGCACAATTTCAACTCACTGCAATCTCTCTATTCTGGTTCAGGCAATTCTCCTGCCTCAGCCTCCATAGTAGCTGGGACTACAGACGCACACCACCACGCCTGTCTACATTTTTTGTATTTTTAGTAGAGACAGAGTTTCACCGTGTTTCCAAGGCTGGTCTCTAACTCCTGTGTTCAAGCAATCTGCCCGCCTCAGCCTCCCAAAGTGCTAGGATTACAGGTGTGAGCCACAATGCTGGGTCGAATTTCCTTCTTTTAATGTTGATTTTAATTTTTACTCTCCTGAAACATAATGCCTAAGAAGTATTTCATTTCTGCCTATAAATGTACTTCTGTACTTAGAATTTCCCACTCAATACCTGTAAGAACTAAACATGTTTTTCTGCAAGTTATTACATTTTATTATTTCTTGTTCAAAGGTAATAACTTGGAGAAAAATATATTTAGTTCTTACAGGTGTTGAGTGGGAAATTCTTAGTCCAGAAGTAAATTTACATGCTAACTAAAGAGGTTAAGACAAATTGACACTACTACTATTTAAAATTCTCATATAATAGAGAGACAAATAAAACATATTCTTCCCTTGTAGTGACTTAATGAATGCAATAATTGGTCTGTTTTTCATTTGATAATGAATAGGCACAGGACTATTTGGACTTTTAGAAAACGATTACAAAGACCCCAGGAAAATATAAGGGGTAGGTTAAACAACACATTGAAGAAGAAAGACACAAGAAAAGTAGAATTAATAGGTAAGAATGGTGAAAAATATATGCTTCAGCTGACATTTCCAGATGTCACCAATGTTCTATTCACACTTTTTCCTTACTTCCAACAATAAACTCTTAATCAGGCCAAGGACTGAAAGAATGGAGAAACTTTGTGATCATTATAGTACAGCTATGATTCATTTTATAAAGTTTTGCATTTGCAACATTATTATCCAGATAATTGCTACAATTTGGACTTAACCTCCATCCAGGTAATTAAATATTTATTGAAAATCTTCATTGTATAAGAACACAGTATTAGGTACTGTGGAGAGGACAGAAAGTGCCTAATTTTCTACTGTTACTATTGTATGGACTAGATACACAATATGTTTTTATTCTGTGGCTTGAGAATAATTAGTGAATCCATTAACAGGTGCAAAATTACATTGAAATTTTTGACTTTCAATAGATGATATGTTCCTGAAAGTGTATACATAACTTAAATTTCCTCGAATTAAATTGCTTTCAGAGGAAAAAAAAAATAGGAGCTTAATTAAGGCAATACTGTTTTGAGAAGTCTGATGAAGCAGAGCTACTCCCAAATTTGTCTTTAACATTCACCTATATCTTCACAAATTGGTCTTGCTTCGAGTGAGGTAGAACTGCATATTGAAAGCGGAACACCTAAGTGTTCAAAAGACCTAAAGACACTAGTCAAAGCAGAGTAAGATTACTTCAGAAAGTTTTTGAAAATATAGGATTCTTTATTGGGGTTATTAACAAGGTTATGAGAGTAAAACAGTTTTTAAAAGATTTCTGAAGAATAGCATCAGAAATGAGAGGATCAGTCAGTAGTGGACTCTAGACAGAGCTTTGCCTTCAGAGATCTGTGAGCCTTCTGGATGGGGCAGGGAAAAAGAGACAAAAGTTGACCCCTTGTGTGAGTGTGGCTGATCCCCAGGGTTTGTCAGAGGCCGAAAAAAAGGTAAAAATGTAGGTGAGTTTTCCCAGACTCTGAGGTCAGGCCAGGAATGTACAAGGAGACAAAGAATGTACACCACTGACAACCTGCCTGCTTTAAAACCATTGGCTCTAAATGATAGACACTATGTCACCTTTTAACACTTGTGGGATTCCCATCACGTAGAGAACTCCAACAAATGTGTCTTGGTCTTAATCAGCTGACAATGGATGACAAAGGAAAACAATAAATTGAAAGGGCCCAGAAATCAGGGAGAGAAACCACTTAGAACAAGAAGAGTACATGCATTTGGGGAGGTGGGGGGCGGGAAACCACCCATTCGGTAATTTGTCAACAAAACAGCTGAATAGATACGTTTAAGTAGAGGAAAATGTCTATTGAGACCCAAGTTAGGAAACTAGAAAATCAAAAGAACAAATACTTCAAACCCAAACCATAAATTTGAAGTGAAAGAAATTATGAGGGAAAGGATAAGAGCTCTACAAGATGGACTTAGGAGATTTAAAATGCAAATAAGAGTTCCAGAAGGATGTGAAGAACAGATGGAAGAGAGGCCACAATAAGCAAATAGCAGCAGAAAATTTTTCTGAGCTGCAGAAGTAGCTAAGCTCAGACTAAAAGGTATTACCAAATTCTAGCCAGAATTGGTGAGACAAGACACACTTGTAAAATTACTGAGCTTTGAGGATAAAGGGAAAAATCTATCAGGTTTCCATTTATTTGGCAAATGCTTTTTAGATACTTATCGTGTCAGTCACTGTTCTAAGCATTGAGAAACAGTTCTTCCTTTATGGAGCTTATATGCTCAATTCATTACCATCCTCTTTCCTTATCACATCCTTAGGGAAAAACCTCAATCTTGGATAAATACAACTCCACCAGCTCTCTCCTTATACCCATGCAGTTTGAATGTGGTCAGAGAAAAACACAAGACCGTGGTGACAGGCTTCACTTTAATTCATGACCACTAACCTCAAGTGGGTCCCTACTGCTTCCCAATAATTCTGTTTCCTCATCAAATTAGTTTACATTTCTCCCAGGTGATTATTTCATTTTTCCACTTTTATCAAACTTCCAACACCTCCCTTTCTTCACTCTCAGCTGATCACCTAGTTCCTAATAAAGTAGCAAAATTGAAGTAATCAGAAGATAATTTTCACAGGTTCCCACTATTCTTATGCCAGAAATTTCCTTGATGCAGTGCTGTCTACCAGGCACACCACGAGGCAAACTCTCCAGGAGATCACAGAAGAGCTCACAGAAAAATTACAATATTTTATATCACATGATCTAGTAAATGAATGTAAAACACACAAGAAGCATCAGGAAAAGAAATCTGGCATGTCAACACACTGTGGATAGGATGCAGGTGGGTGGATGGACCTCAGAGCCCAATCCCTGGATTACACAATGTTCATATCTCTTGTCTCTTGGTTACATCAACTTATCCCACTGGTGGTGCAGTTAAGAGGACCAGAGATGAAGTTTGAGTAAAGGGGGAGAAGGAGAGACAAACAGAAGGCATTTATGACTTTAATTAAATAGGAAGGATGGTCAGTAGCTGTAGCTCACCAATTAATTTGAGAAGCAACTATGATGTTATCTTTGCTTCTTGGGCACATCACATGTGGGACCAGAAAGAAAGTACACTTGGTGTTACCAATGAATGACCAATTTGGGAGTGAAATAGTTGTTAATCCAACTGGGGCATGATGGCATCTTATGTGATCTTTCCATTCCTTTCTATCCGAAAGTAACACTCTTGTTTGAGTCATATATCCATTTATTTGGTCTTTAACAGCTCTACTTACCTGTAACATCTTACAAACTTATTACCTACTATTAACACATCTTAAGAATTCTGCCTACATCTCACGAGCTACTTGCTTACTCATTACTTATACTTACCATATGTTATAGACTTTGTTTATATCCTGTAAGTTAATGTCTTCCTTACTGTCTCATTAACACTGTTAAAAACTGTGAGGAGTATGAGATTCCATGCTATTTGCAAGTTAATAGGTTAATTTTCCATAGTTTCTCATGGGAGACAATCTGAGATTTTTGGTCAGCCATAAGGAAAGTTGATTTCTACACCAATGGCAGTAGCCAGAGTATTATCATTCACTTGCACCAGCTGCCTAAACCGTGGTACATGCAAGGGCAATGAAACAAGCGATGAGTGAAGCCTGCACACTTAGAGGGTTGTAATACAGGACAGGAAATTCAAGCTTAGAACACCAAAACCTTTTCTTCTTCTTTCAATTTTTTAGAGACAAGGCCTTGTTCTGTTACTCAGGCTAGACTGCAGTTGTGCCATCATGACTCATTGCAGCCTTGACCCGTTGGTATCAAGTGATGCTCCCATCTCAGCCTCCCTAGTAGCTGGGACTACAGGTGTGTGCCACCACACCAGGCTGACTTTTTAATTTTTTGCAGAGACCAGGTCTCATTTTGTTGCCCAGGCTTGTCTTGAACAACTGGCTTCAAGTGTCCCTACTGACTTGGCCTCCCAAAGTGCTGGGATTACAGGCATGAACCACTGCATCCAGCCTGTATTTCTTCACATGAATTGGAGATACTGTCAAGTGTCCTTTTCTTTAGTTTTACTTCCTTTAGGCACTCCATGATGGTTTACTTCATCTGATTACTTATGCTTAGGTGTGTTTATTAGGTTGTTTCTGGATGAGATTAGCATTTGAATCAGCAAAGCCATGGAGCAAGGCTGCCCAAGGCTTGGGGCCCACTATTTTTTTTTTTTTTTTGGTGAGACAGAGTCTTGTTTTGTCTCCCAGGCTGGAGTACAGTGGTGTGATCTCAGCTCACTGCAACCTCCGTCTCCTGGGACCAAGTCAGTCTCTTGCCTCAGCCTCCCAAGTAGCTGGAACTACAGGCATGTGCCACCACACCTGGCTAATTTTTGTTTTAGTAGAGATGGGATTTCACCGTATTAGCCAGGCTGGTCTCAAACTCCTGACCTCAGGCAATTCATTCACCTCAGCCTCCCAAAGTACTGGGATTACAAACATGAGACATTGTGCCCGGCCAGGGCCCACTTCTTGTACCAGTGTGCTCACGGTGAGGTACATGGAGTCAAGGATTATTTTGGAACTTTGAGGTTTGATGTCTGCCTTGCTGGGTTTTAGACTTGCATAGGGCCTATTACGCCTTCCTTTTGGCCAATTTCTCCCTTTTGGAATGGGAATATTTACTCACTGCCTGTACCACCATTGTATCTCAGAAATTAATAACTTGTTTTCAATTTTACAGGCTCAGAGCTGTAAGAAACTTGCCTCTAATCTCAGATTAGACTTTGGACTTTTGAGTTGATGTTGGACTGAGTATAGACTCTTGGGGGCTATTGGGAAGAAATTATTGTATTTTGCCACTGGATAGTTAAATAATGTAGCAACTTTATATTCTTTTTAAATTTTTTCTCAGATGGTTTATTTTTTCTTTGAGTAAGAGTAATTTGACTGGACTTAAACTATAAACTCTGTTGCCCTGACTACAGCCATTAATGTCTCTGATTTTTTTTTTTTTTTTTTTTTAGTGTATAACTTCCTAAAGTCACATCTTTACCTGTGTAACTTAGTGGTCAGCCAATAATCTGGGCAGAAGTTTTATTCAAACATCTTGGGCCTGAATGACACCTACCCAATGCCAATCAATCTGTGTGTAGGTTCAATAGTATATTCACATTTATAATCAATTATCAAGTCTTCTTTGACTTTTATTTCTTGGCGGGCCCTCTTGAGATTTTCCTGATCATGTGTAATTTTTCTTTCAACCAGGGATATATGGAGAGCTACATTTGACCTTCTATCCCTCTCTTATTTCCAGTATCTTTCTATTAGATTTCTTACTTGTCTGTTGTTCACCTTAACTGGGACAGCAACCAGTTAGCAAAACTGGGTTTCTTTCATTTTTCCTAACCTAGTACACAAGTTTTAGTCAGAAAAGCCATTGAATTTTTACTACTCACAATTAAGTCCTGCTTTCTGGCAACAAATTTTCTGGTCTTCATGAGAAGCCACCAAATGGTAAAATATACATCCTTCTTGCTAACCCCACAAATTGGTCGGGACATAGGGAGGATAAGAGCGTCCTCAAGCAAGGATACCATAATACCCTTACTAAAAGCTCTTGCAGTTTTTCAAGAATAAACATTTCTCAATTTGTTGTTAGCCTTTGCTCAATTTCCAGTGCCCTGAAATGTTTGCCTTTGATTATTTTGTACACTTTCATCCATATAATTTGCCAGCAAAATCTTCACATCTCTGTAATCAGAAGTCCCTCTAACATTCTCTTCAACAATTAAATTCACTAGGATTTTGCCCCCACTACTCCACCAAAATGTGTCAAGTCATGAATGGTTGCAATATTGTTAAATCTAATTTTCTGTCCTAATCTTTTTTGACCTATTAGCAGCATTTTAACATAATTATCATCCTCTTCTTGAAAGACTACCTGGTCTCCTGGGCAATAGTCTCTCTTTTGAAAAGCCTCTTATAGCAATGGCTACTGCTTATAGTTTTCCTGGCTAGTTCTATCTAATCTTTAAGACCCTTAAATATTGAAGAACCTGAGGACTTAGTCCTCAGATCTCTTATCACACTCTTTCACTTCTGGGTCATCTCATCCTGCCTGTTGGCTTTCAATACAGCCTAAGCATTGAAGATCTTAAAACTTACATTAACTTTTTCAAACCAGGAAAAATGAGGAAACTGAAAAAGAGAAAATAACATAAAATAAATTTTTAAAAAAGGATGACTACAATGAAATCAAACATATCAGTCACTGAATTAAGTGTGAATAAAGTGACTTCTTGCATTAAAAGACCGAGACTCGTGGACTGTAATTTTTTTCAAAAAAAATCTGATGAGCATGCCTTCTATAAAAAGCATTCTTAAAAAAAAAGTAATAATAAAATAATAAAAATTTTGAAACTTAAAAGTGGCTATCAGGACAATGCCACAATAAGTGACAGTAACATTGTTAAAGCATTAAGCATAGTAAAAGGCATGATTTATTAAAATAATAAATGGAATTTACATAAAGGTGTTAGTCATATAGTACTTTTCATCAGAAAAGACAAATTTATTAAGCAAGAGTTTGCTATTAATTGAATATATGATTGATTGATTAAGGAAGAAACTGATTACAGTTTTGATTACGGTAAGAGAGATCAATATATCTCTTTCAGAGGTGGACATACTGAATAGGGCAAATATATGTTAACAATAGAATATAATACAGTAGTTTCCTCTTATCCATGATTTTGCCTTCTATAGTTTCAGTATCCCACAGTCAACCATGGTCTGAAAATATTAAGTGGAAAATTCCAGAAACAAACAATTCATAAGTCTTAAATTACCTTCAATTCTGAGTAGCATGACAGAATCCTGTATTGTCCTACTCCATCGAGCCTGGAATGTGAATCATCCCTTTATCCAGCATAACCAAACTGTATACATTACCCTCCTGATAGTCACTTAGTAGACATCTGGACTATCAGATGGACTTTTGCAGTATTGCAATGCTTGTCTTCAAGTAACTATTACTTAATAGTGGCCCCAAAGTGTCAGCATAATGATGCTGGCAATTTGGATATCTCAAACAAAAGGCATAATGTATTTCTTTAAGTGAAAATGTGAAAGTTTATTACATGTACATATAGGGAAAATCATAGCATATATAGTGTATACAGTGTGTTTATAGGTACCTGTGCTTTCTGGGGTTTTGGAATGTATTCACCACCATGAATAAAGGTGAACTACTAAATTATGTTGGGTTTAACTATGTGTAATATTCACAGAACCTTGTCTTCCTCAAATAGAGACACTTTTTTCACTTGCCCATTGAACATTGTTAAAAATCATGTATTCATCCAAAAGTCAAAATTTAACACATTCAAAAGTTTCTATATTCAAGAAATATTTTCTCTCATAATCCAACAAACTAGAAAGAAATTGTAAAAAGTTGACCAAAAGAAAATGTTTACTACATGGAAACTAGAAAATACAACTTTTAATGACACTTACATCATAGAGGCAATCAAAATTGAATTAAAACCTATCTGTGATAAACTAAAAAGAAAGCACTTTTTAATTAGAACATACGGGATGCAGAAGCCTCTTTACTTAGAAGAGAATATACAGGCTTAAATGTCATAGATATTAAAAGAGAATTATGAAAACATAAGACTATTTCTCATTTCAAATTTTTGCAAAAGGACCTCAAGATAAGCCTAAAAGTTAGGAAGATTTAATCAAGATAAGGCTGAAGTAGTGAATTGGAAAGCAAAAACTGTATTATACATAATACAGAAATATAAACCTTTTTTAAAAATTCAATAAAATGGTTAATGAACTCATGAGATTAAGAAAGAAAAGAGTAAAAATACAATATTAGAGTCATAAGTGAAACATCATTACAAATACATAAAAGTTTAACATATTACTATTCTCTTCTAAAGAGAATTGAATACACAATTCCAGCACAACAAATTTGAAAACCTAGAGAAAAAACTGATCTTCTAAGAAAATGCAAGTTTTAATAATGACCCAAAAAGAAGTGAAAAATCGTAAAACAAATACTAAAATAGGCAGAGTAAGAGGACTCCACTGATCATTCCCCCTGCAAGGACACCAGTTTAACAAGTATCTACACCAAAAAAAAAAAATTAAAACAACTTCAAAAGAACCAATTATCAGGTGAGCATGCATAGTATCTGGCTTTAAGTGCATATGACTAAAAAAGGCAGTGAAGTGGTAGGAAAAATAGTCTTGAAATCACCATCGCCACCCCTCTCTTATCCTCCAACAGTGGAAACACAGTGCAGAGAGCATTTTTGTGAGACTGGAGTGGAAGAACTCAGCAATTGTAAGGACCAAACTCAGCTGATGCCAGCTCACGGAGGGAGCATTTAAACCAGCCCTAGCCAGAAGGAAATTGCTAATCTCAGTGGTTGGAACTTCAGATCCCATCACAGGCTAATGTGCTTTGGGGTCTTACATAAACTTGAAAGGTAGTCTAGGCCACAAGGCAGCGACTCCTAGGCACATCCTAGTGATGAACTGGGCCCAGAGACAGTAGACTGGGAGGGCCTATGACCTACTGAGACACTAGTTAGAGCAGCCAAGGGAGTGCTGGCATCACCCCTCCCCAAACCCCAGGGGCATAGCTCCTGGCTCCAAAGAGACCACTTTTTTTCTGCTTGAAAGGAGCAGAGGGAAAAGTGAAGAGGATTCCGTCTTGCATCTTGGATACCAGCTCAGCCACAGTAGGATAGGGTACCGGTCTATAATCCCTAAAGCAGATAACAGAAACATGAGGTCCCCTTCCCAGGTACTAGCTTGCAGGTGAGATTTCTGGACACACCCTGGGACAGAAGGTAATGTGCTGCCTTGAAAGGAAAGATCCAGTCCCAGCAGGCTTCATCACCTGGTATGAAGAGCCCTTGGGCCCTGAATAACCCACAGCAATACCCAGGTACTACATTGTGGGCTTCAAATGAAACTCTGAGACATGCTGACTTCAGATATAAGTTCAGTCACAGCAGAGAAGAGTACCTAGTGGGTTCTTGGGGTCCCTGATTCCAGAACATGACTCTGGAATGGCATTTCTGGACATACCCTGGGCCAAAGGGGAGACCAAGTCTCTGAAGGGTGAGTCCCAGGCCAGGTAGCACTCACCACAAGCTGACTTAAGAGACTTTGAGCCTTAGGCAACATTGGAGATAGTCTGACAGTACTCCCCTTGGGACTATAGTGGTGGTGGCCATGGAGTGAGGCTCCTCTGCCTTTGGAAAGGGGAGGGAAGAGTGAGACTTCATTTTCTAGTCTGAGTGTCAGGTCAGCTGCAGTCCAAGAGAACACCAGGTAGACATCTAAGGTTTTTGGCTCTTTTCCGTGCCTCCCGGATGGCATCTCTGAATCCAGGAGGACTCCACCGGTCTGAAGAATCTCACTGCCATGAAGGGAAGGACACAGGCCTGGACTTTGCCACCTGCTGATTGTAGAGACTGGGGCCTTGAGCAAACATAAGTGGTAACCACGGAGTTGTTACAGAAGATGTTGGGTGAAACCCAGTGCTATGCTGGCATCAGGTCCGACTCAGCACAGTTCTAGAGGTGGTGGCCACAGGGATGCTTGTGTCACTGAACCCCCAGCTGCAGGTGAATCAGAAAAGAGAGAGAGACTTCATTTGTTTGGTAGAAAGTAAGGGAAGAGAACAAGAGTCTCTAACTGGTAATCCAGAGAATTCTCTCAGATTTTGTTCAAGACCATTAAGGCAGTATTCCTGTGAGTCTGAAAGAACCACATTGTTACTGGGCTCGGAATAACCCCTAAAGCAAATAACAGCTTTAGCTGTTAATTTAACAGCTAAATAAATAAATAAATAAATAGATAAATAAATAAATAAATAAACAGCTAAATAAATAACAGCACCCAAGTCCTTTAGAATACCTAGAAAGCTTTTCCAAGTAGGGTGGGAACAAACAAGCCCAGACTGAGAAAACAGCAATAAATTCCTAACTCGTCAATGCCCAGACACAGATGAATGTCTACAAGTATTAAAATGATCCAGGAAAACATTTCCTCACTGAATTAACTAATTAATGCAAAAGGGACCAACCCTGGAGAAATATGCATATGTGGCCTTTCATACAGAGAATTAAAAATAGCTGTGTTAACAAAACGGAAAGAATTTCAAGATAACACAGAGAAGAAATTTGGAATTCTATCAGAAAAATTTAACAAGAGATTGAAATAATTAAAAAGAATCAAGTGGAAATTCTCAAGCTGAAAAATGCAATGGGCATATTGAAGAATGCATCAGAGTCTTTTAATAGCAGAATGATCAAGCAGAAGAAAGAAGTAGTGAGCTTAAAGACAGGCTATTTGAAAATAAAAAGTCAGAGGAGACAAAAGAAAAAAGAATGCAGGAAAAATCAAGCACACCTACAGGATCTAGAAAGCCTCAAAAGGGCAAGTCTAATAGTTATTGGCCCTAAAGAAGCAGAAGAGAAAGAGACAAGGGTAGAAAGATCATTCCAAGGGATCAAAGCAAAGAACTTCTCAACACAGATGAAGATAGCAATATTGAAGTACAAGAGGTGAATAAAACACTAAGCAGATTTAACCCAAAGAAGACTACCTCAAGGCATTTAATAATCAAACTCCCAAAGTTCAAAGATAAAGGACCCTAAAAGCAGCAAGAGAAGAGGAAAAAAAGAACATACAATGGAGCTCCAGTACATCTGGCAGCAGAATTTTCAGTGGAAACCTTACAAGCCAGGAGAGAGTGGCATGACATATTTAAAGTAGTGAAGGAAAAGAACTTTTAACCTAGACTAGTACGTCAAGTGAAAAATATCCTTCCAACATGAAGAACAAA
Source organism: Saimiri boliviensis (assembly GCF_048565385.1). Taxonomy (NCBI): domain Eukaryota; kingdom Metazoa; phylum Chordata; class Mammalia; order Primates; family Cebidae; genus Saimiri; species Saimiri boliviensis. Next base: position 134,798,420 of record NC_133470.1, read on the forward strand.
TAGAAAAAGACTTTCTCAGACAGAAAGAAGCTGAGGGATTTCAGCAACACCAGACCTGTCCCTTGAGAAATGGTAAAGAAGTTACTTCAATCCAAAAGAAAAGAACATTAATGAGTAATAAGAAATTATCTGAAGGTACCAAACTCACTGGTAATAATAAGTATACAGAAAAACACGATGTTATAACATTGCAACTGTGGTATGCAGCTTTAATAAAGTGGGTTATAAGATAGTGTTTGTCATGGGCACAGAGAGGGGAATGACACACATCAAAGCCTGTTAGGGGGTTGGAGGTGAGGAGCATAAAGGACAGATCACTAGATGCAGCAAGTCACCATAGCACATGTCACCTATGCAACAAACCTGCACGTTCTGCACCTCTATTTCATGTTTGTTTGTTTAGTTCTTTTAGAAGGAACAAAGAAAAAATATTTAAAATTGATTTTTAAAAAGATAGCGTTTGTAAGCTTCACGGTACCTCTAACCACAAAACACACCATGGATACAGAAAAAAATTAAAAGCAAGAAACTAAAGTATACCACCAGAGAATATCACCTTCAAGACAACAAGGAAAGAAAGAAGAATGAGTAGACCACAAAGAAAAATTAAAAAAAAACAAACAAACAGAAAACAAATAAAATGGCAAGAGTAAGTTTTTACTTATCAATTATAACATTGACTCCAAATAGACTAAACTCTCCAATCAGGGGACATACAGTGGCTAAATAAATGAAAAAACAAGACCTGATTATCTGTTGCCTACAAGAAACACACGTCACCCATAAAGACACACGTAATCTGAAAATAAAGGGATGAAAAAAGGTACTCTATGCCATTGGAAATCAAAAAAAAAAAAAAGGCAAAAGTGTATATATATATATATATATATATATATATATATATATATATCTATATATATCTCAGACAAAATAGATTTCAAGAAAAAATTATAAGATGAGACAAAGAAGGTCACTTTATAATGATAAAGGGATCAATTCAGCAAGAGGTTATAACAATTAAAAATATATATGCACCCAACATGAGAGCACCCAGTTATATAAGACAAATATTGATAGACCTTAAGAGAGAGATAGACCCTAATATAACAATAGCAGGAGACTTCAACACCACACTTTCAGCATTGGACAGAACTTCCAGACAGAAAATCAATAAAGAAATATTTGACTTTATCTCCACTATAGACCAAGTGGATCTAGTAGATATTTACAGAACATTTATGCAACTGTTACAAAATACACTTTCTTTTCCTCAGCACATGGATCGTTCTCAAGGATAGACTATATGTTTGGTCACAAAACAAATCTGAAAACTTTAAAAAAAAAAATGAAATAACATCAAGGATCTTATCTGCCCACAATGAAATGAAACTACAAAACCAATAAAAAGAATTTTGAATCCATATACACACATGAAAATTAAACAATATGCTCCTGAATGACCAGTGGGTCAATGAAGAAATTATGGTGAAAAGTGAAAAATTTCTTAAATGATAACGGAAACCTATGGGATATAGCAAAAGCATTTCTAAAAGGGAAGTTTACAGCTACAAGTGCCTATATCAAAAAATAGGAAAATGTTTAAATAATCTAATGATGCAACTTATAGAACTAGAAAAGCAAGAGCAAACCAAATCCCAAATTAGTAGAAGGAAAGAAATAATTAAGATCATAAAACAAATAAATAAATGTGAATGAAGAAAACAAAAAGCCAATGAAACAAAAGTTGAGGTTTTTTTTTTTTTTTTTGAAAAGATAAACAGAATTGACAAGCCTTTAGCTAGAATAACCATAAAAAAGGAAGATCAAAATAAATAAAATCAGAGATAAGAAAGGAGACAATACAACTGATAAGGCAGAAATTCAAAGGACAGCCACTTTGAGCAACTATATACCAAAAAAATTGGAAAATCTGGAAGAAATGGACAAATTCCTATACACACGCAATCTACAAAGATTGATCCAGGAAGAAAATTAAAGTCTGAACAGGCCAATAACAAGTCATGAGATCAAAGCCATAATGAAAAGTCTCCCAATAAAGAAAAGCCCAAGACTGATAGCTGCACCACTGAATTCTACCATATATTTAAAAGAGAACTAAGACCAAGCCTACTCAAACTATTTTGAGCAATAGAAGAGGAGGAATACTTCCAAATTTATTTCTATAAGTCCATTATTACTCTGATAACAAAACCAGAAAAAGACATATCAGAAAAGAAAACTACAGGTCAGTATCTCTGATGAATATTGATGCAAAAAAAAAACCTCAACAAAATACGAGCAAAATGAATTCAACAATATATTAAAAATATCATCCATCATGACCAAGAGAGATTTATCCAAGGGATGCAAGGATGGTTCACAAATCAATCAGTATGATACATTACATCAACAGAATAAAGAACAAAACCATGTGATCATTTCAATTGATGCCGGGAAAAGCATTTGGTAATACTCAAAATCTCTTCATGATAAAAGTGCTCAAAATATTGGATGTAGAAGGAACATACATCAACATGATGAAAGCCATATATGATAGATCCACAGCTAGTATCATACTGACTCAAAAAAAAAAAAAAAAAAAAAACTGAAAGGCTTTTCTCTAAGATCTGGAACTTGTCTAGGATGCCCACTTTTACCATTCGTATTCAACATATTACTGGAAGTCCTACGTAGAGCAAGCATACAGGGAAAGGAATAAAGGGCATCCAAATGGGAAAGGAAGAAATCAAATTATCCTTGTTTGCAGATGATATGATTTTATATTTGGAAAAACATAAATACTCCAGAAAAAAAAAAAAACCTATTAGAACTTATAAACAAATGCCGTAAACTTGCAGGATACAAAATCAACATACAAAAATCAGTAGCATTTCTATATGACAACAGGGAACATTCTGAAAAAGACATAAAAGTAATTCCATTTATAATAGCCACATATAAAATATCTAGGAATTAAAGAAGTGAAAGATTTCTGCAATGAAAAGTATAAAACATTGATGAAAGAAATTAAAGAAGACACAAAAATGAAAAGATATTCCATGTTCATGAATGGAAAGAATCAATATTGTTAAAATGACCATACTACCCAAAGCAATCTACAGATTTAATGCAATTTCTATCAAAATACCAATGTAATGCTTCACAAAAATAGAAAAAAAAAAACTATCCTAAAATTTATTGAAATCAAAAAATATCCAGAATAGGCAAAGCTATCCTGAGCAATAAAAACAAAACTGGAGGATTCACATTACCTGATTTCAAGTTATACTACAGAGATACAGTCACCAAAACGGCATGGTCCTGGCATAAAAACAGACACAGAAACCAATGGAACAGAAGGGAGAATTCAGAGATAAATCTACATGCCTACAGTAAACTCATTTTCAACAAAGTTGCCAAAAACACACACTAGGAAAAAGACTATCTTTTAAATAAATGTTTCTGGGAAAACTGGATATCCATATGCAGAAGAATGAAACTAAACCCATGTCTCTCAACATCTACAAAAATGAAATTGAAATGAAGACTTAAATCTAAGACCTCAAGCTGTAAAATTACTACAAGAAAGCATTCGGGAAACTCTCTAGGATATTGATATGGGCAAAAAGTTTATTGTGTAATACCCTACAAACACAGGCAACCAAAGCAAAAAGAGACACATGTGATCACATCAAGTTAAAAAGCTTCCACAGTGGGAAGAATACAATCAACAAAGTGAAGAGACAAGCCACAGAATGGCAGAAAGTATTTGCAAATCATTCATCTGACAAGGGATTCATAATCAGAATATGTAAGGAGCTCAAACAACCCTATATGAAAAAATCTAATAATCTGATTTAAAAATGGGGGAAATATTTGAATAGACGTTTCTCAAAACAAAAATACAAATGGCAAACAGGCATATCAAAAGGTGCTCAGCATCACTGATCATCAGAGAAATGCCAGTCAAAACTATAGTGAGATATCATCTTATCTTAATTAAAGTGGCTTACATCCAAAAGAGAGGGCATAACAAATTCTGGAAAAGATATGGAAAAAAGGGAATCCTCGTACACTGTTGGTGGAAATGTAAGCTACTACAACCACTATAGAGAACTGTCTGGATGTTCCTCAAAAAAACTAAAAATTGAGCTACCATATAATCCAGTAATCCTACTGCTAAGTATATACCCAAAGAGAGAAATCAGAATGTGGAAGAGATATCTGCACTTCCATGTTTGTTGCAGTACTGTTCACAGTAACCAAGATTTGGAAGCAATCTAGGTGTCCATCAGCAGATGAGTGGATAAAGAAAATGTGTTTCTTGTTCTTAATGTGTTGTGTTTCTTTATAAAGAAGAGTGAAATCATGCAATTTGCAACAATATGAATGGAACTGGAAGTCATTATGTTAAGTCAAATAAGCCAGCCACAGAAAGACTACCATGTTCTCACTATTTGAGGGACCTAAAAATCAAAACAATTGAACTCATGGACACAGAGGGTAGAAGGATAGTTACTAGTGGCTGAAAAGGGTAGTGCACAGGGAGTGATGGGGTGGTGGGGATGGTTAATGGGTACAAAAACAAAATAGTTAGAAAAAATAAATAAGACCCAGTATTTGATAGCACAACAGGTTGACTACAGTCAATAATAATTCAATCATACATTGTGAAACAACTAAAATATTATAATCTTATTTTTTTGTAACACAGGGGATAAATGCTTTGGTGCTGTATACTCCATATTCCATGATGTAATTGTTGCACATTGCATGCTTGTGTCAAAACATCTCATGTACCCCATAAATAGACACACTTCTATGTACCCACAAAAATTAAAAAAGTTTTTCAAATGCTAAAAAGTTATTCAACACAGTTCAGCAGCCATCTTTAGTAAAGTAGCTAAATAAAATGGCAAGGGAGAAAATTACTTAAATATAACAAATACCATCAAAACCCCAAACAAATATTATCTCAAATAATCATACTCTAAAACCAATACAATTAAAATCAATAACTAAGTCATCAAATTTGTTTCTGTTTATTTTCACTATTGTCTTGGATACTCTGGCAACTGCAGTAAGATTAGACAACTAAATAACTGGCATAAACATTTAAAAGAAGGAAAAACTGAGTATAGAATCATTTACTGGAAAAACTAAATGTACTCTACAGAAAGTAGTAGAATTTAATGAGTTGCCAGAATGATACAAAAATATGCAAATATTAAATGCTGTTTTTTATCCTTATAATAAGAACCTTGTAAAAACAGTGGGGAAATTTTTTTTTCATTTAAAATAATGAAAAATCTATAAAAATTGAAATAAAAAGCCAAAGAACTTATATGACAAAAATGATAAGCATTTACAGAAGGATTTAAAACAAGTCCTGAGTAAATTTTATAGAACTATCAGTAAAACAAAAAATAATCTCCGAAATCACTGCAATTCCAATGAGAACCCCAACTATGTTGTTCCTTCATAATTGTGTAAAATGATCTTAAAATTAATTAAAGATCAAAGGACAAATACAGCCAGAAACTTATGAAAAATATGTGGGATGAATCTTGCTTCATTAATAGAGCATACTATAAATTAACTTTAATCAAATCAATATGCAAGTAGATCATTAGAACACAATGGAGAAAACTGAAATAGATTCCAGTATATATGGCCATTTAACATGGCAAGGTTGATATTTTAATCCTTTAAGAAAGGATGGATTATCAGCAAATTTTGCTGGCATAACTAGCTATCCATATAAAAGAAAATAAATTTAACCCCCCCCCCATGTAAAGCAAACAAAAACATTAATAAGCTTCAAATAAATTAAAGGCTTAAGTGTGAACAAACAAAATGCATGTAAGAATATGTAGGAGTCTACATATAAAATTCTGGATCAGAACACATAATCAGCTTCTTAAACTGGAAATTCAGTTTTTAAAAGAAAAAAAGTAGACATATCAGACCATATAAAAAATTAATATAAAAAAACAGTGATATGACATATATATAGTTCACATATAGAGGAAAAGTTGTTCTCATAGGTTCCTAGTGAAATTATGAATTAATTAATGAAGATTTTCTGGAAATTATTATTGATATATATATATACTCAATCTAGAAATCTCAGTTTAAGAAAATAAAAACACTATTCCCAGGCAAGATAGCTGAATAGGAACAACTCTGGCATGTAGCTCCCAGTGAGACCAATGCAGAAGGTGGGTGATTTCTTCATTTCCGACTGAGGTACCCAGTTCATCTCATTGGGACTGGTTGGACACTGCGTGCAGCCAACAAAGGATGAGCAGAAACAGGGTGGGGTGTTACCTCACCAGGGAAATGTAAGAGGTCAGGGAACTCCCTCTCCTAGCCAAGGGAAGCCATGAGGAACTGGGTCGTGAGCAACAGTGCACTCCGGCCCAGATACTGTGGTTTTCCCACAGTATTCACAACCCACAGCCCAGGAGATTCCCTTGGGTGCCTATACCACCAGTGCCCTGGGTTTCAAGCACAAAACTGGGTGGCCACTTCAGCAGACACCGAGCTAGCTGCAGGAGTTTTGTTGTTGTTGTTGTTGTTGTTTATACCTCAGTGGTGCCTGGAATGCAAGAGAGAGAGAATTGTTTACTCTCCTGAAAAGGGAACTGAAGCCAGGGAGCTGAGTGGTCTAGCTCAGCAGATCCCACCCTCACAGAACCCAGGAAACTAGGATCTACTGGCTTGAAATTTTTGCTACCAGCACAGCAGTCAGAAGTTGAGTCACAAGTTGACTCAAGCTTGGTGGGGGGAGGAGCATCCGCCACTCCTGATGCCTGAGTAGGTTGTTTTCCCCTCACAGTATAAACAAAACTTCTGGGAAATTAAAACTGGATGTGGCACCCACCACAGCACAGCAAAGGTGCTGTAGCCAGACTGCCTGTCTAGAGTCCTCCTCTCTGGGTATGGCATCTCTGAAAGAAAGGCAACAGGCCCAAATGGATAAGACTCCCATCTCCCTGAGGCAGAGCACATGAGGGAAGGGGCATCTGTGGGTGCAGCTTCAGCAGACTTAAAAGTTCCTGCCTGTCAGCTCTGAAGAAAACAGTGGATCTCCCACAACAGCACTTGAGCCCTGCTAAGAGACAGACTGCCTCCTCAAATGGGTCTCTGACCCCTGTGCCTCCTGACTGGGCAACACCTCCCAGCAGGGTTCAACAGACACCTCATGCAGGAAAGCTCCTACTGGCATCTAGCAGGTATCCTTCTGGGATGAAGCTTCCAGAGGAAGGAGCAGGCAGCAATCTTTGCTATTTTGTAACCTCCGCTGGTGATACCCAGGCAAACAGGGTCTGGAGTAGACTTCCAGCAAACTCCAGCAGACCTGCAGCAGCGGGGCCTGATTGTTAGAAGGAAAACTAACAAACAGAAAGCAATAGCATCAACATCAACAAAAGGGGCACCCAAGCAAAAACCTCATCCTAAGGTCACCAAAATCGAAGACAAAAGGTAGAAACAATCCACGAAGTTAAGGAAAAACCATCACAAAAAGGCTGAAAATTTCAAAACCAGATGCCTCTTCTTCTCCAGAGGATCACAACTCCTCGTCAGCAAGGGAACAGAACTGGATGGAGAATGAATTTGACAAATTGACAGAAGTAGTCTTCAGAAGGTGGGTAGTAACTAATTCCTTTGAGCTAAAGGGGCATCTTCTAACCCAATGCAAGGAAGCTAAGAACCTTGATAAATGGTTACAGGAACTGCTAACTAGAATAAACAGTTTAGAGAAGAACATAAATGACCCGATGGAGCTGAAAAACATTCACAAGAACATCATGAAGCATATGCAAGTATCAATAGCCAAATTGGTCAAGTGGAAGAAAGGATATCAGAGACTGAAGATCAACTTAGTGAAATAAATTATGAAGATAAGACTGGAGTAAAAGAGAATAAAAAGGAACAAAGTCTCCAAGAAAATATGGGACTATGTTAAAAGACCAAATGTAGGTTTGATTGCTGTACCTGAAAGTGACAGGGAGAATGGAACCAAATTGGAAAACAAACTTCAGAATATTACCCAGGAGAACTTCCCCAACCTAGCAAGACAGGCTAACATTCAAATTCAGGAAATACAGAGAACACCACTAAGATAATCCTCGAGAAGAGCAACCCCAAGACGCATAATTGTCAGATTCACCAAGGTTGAAATGAAGGAAAAATGTTAAGGGCATCCAAAGAGAAAGGTTGGGTTATCCACAAAGTGAAGCCAATCAGACTAACAGCAGATCTCTCTGCAGAAACCCTACAAGCCAGAAGAGAGTGGGGGGCAATATTCAACATTTTTAAAGCAAAGAATTTTCAACCCAGAATTTCATATCGAGCCAAACTAAGCTTCATAAATGAAGGAGAAATAAAATCCTTTACAGACAAGCAAATGCTGAGGGATTTTGTCATCACCAGCCTGCCTTAAGGAAGCATTAAATATGGAAAGGAAAAACTGGTACCAGCCACTCCAAAAACATAATGAAATGTAAAGATCGACACTATGAAGAACCAGCATGAAATAATGTGAAAAATAACCAACTAGCATCATAATGACAAGATCAAATTCACACATAACAATATTAACCTTAAATGTAAATAGGCTAAATGTCACAATTAAAAGACACAGACTGGAAAATTGGATAAAGAGTCAAGACCCATTGGTGTGCTATATTCAGGAGCCACATCTCATGTGCAAAGACACACATAGGCTCAAGATAAAGGGATGGAGGAATATTTACCAAGCAAATGAAAAGCAAAAAAAGCAGGGGTTGCAATCCTAGTCTCTGATAAGACAGAAATTAAACCAACGAAGATCAAAAAAGTCAAAGAAGGGCATTACATAATGGTAAAGTGATCAGTGCAACAAGAAGGGCTTACTATCCTAAATATACATGCACTGAAAACAGGAGCACCCAGATTCATAAAGAAAGTTCTTAGATACCTACAAAGAGACTTAGACTCCCACACAATAATTGTGGGAGACTTTAACACCCCACTGTAAATATTAGAGAGATCAACAAGACAGAAAATTGACAAGGATATCCAGGACTTAAACTCAGCTCTGGACCAAGTGGACCTAGTAGACATCTACAGAACTCTCCACCCCAAATCAACAGAATATACAATCTTCTCAACACCACATTGCACTTATTCTAAAATTTACCAAATATTTGGACATAAAACAGTCCTCAGTAAATCCAAAAGAATGAAAATCTTAACAGTCTTAGACCACAGTTCAATCAAAGTAGAACTCGAGCCTTAAAAACTCACTCAAAACTGCACAACTACATGGAAATTGAACAACCTGCTCGTGAGTAACTACTGGGTATATAACGAAATTAAGACAGAAATAAATAAGTTCTTTGAAACAAATGAGAAAAAACACACAACATACCATAATCTCAGGTACACAAGTAAAGCAGTGTTTGGAGGGAAATGTATAGCACTAAATGCCCACATGAGAAAGCAAGAAAAATCTCAAATTGACACCCTAACATCACATTTAAAAGAACTGAAGAAGCAAAAGCAAACAAATTCAAAGGCTAGCAGAAGGCAAGAAATAACTAAGATCTGAGCAGAACTGAAGGAGATAGAGACATGAAAAACTTGCCAAAAAATCAATGAATCCAGAAGCTGGTTTTTAAAAATAGTAACAAAATAAATAGATCGCTAGCCAGAATAATAAAGAAGAAAAGAGAGAAGAATAAGACACAATAAAAAATGATAAATGAGATATCACCACTGATCCCAATGAAATACAAACCACCATCAGAGAATACTATAAACACCTCTATGCAAATAAACTAGAAAATCTAGAAGAAATTGATAAATTCCTGGACACATATGCCCACCCAAGCCTAAAACAGTAAGAAGTCAAATCCGTAAATAGACTGATAACAAGTTCTGAAATTGAGGCAGTAATCAATAGCCTACCAACCAAGAAAAGCCCAGAACCAAATGGATTCACAGCTGAATTCTACAAGCAATATGAAGAGGAGCTGGTACCATTCCTTCTGAAACTGTTCCAAACAATAGAAAAAGAGGGAATTCTCCCTAACTCATTTTATGAGGGCAGCATCATCCTGATACCAAAACCTGGCAGAGCCACAACAACAACAAAATAATTTCAGGCCAATATCCCTGATAAACATCTTTGCAAAAATCCTCAATATGGGCAAACCAAATCCAACAGTACATTAAAAAGCTTATCCACGATGATCAAGTAGGCTTCATTCCTGGGATGCCAGGCTGGTTCAACATATGCAAATCAATAGATGTAATCCATCACATAAACAGAACCAATGACAAAAACCACATGATTATCTCAATAGATGCAGAAAAGGCCTTGGATATAATTCACACCCATCAAAATAAGAGCTATCTATAAAAAACCCACAGCCTGTATTATCCTGATGGGGCAAAAGCCAAAAGCATTCCCTTTGAAAACCAACAAAGATAAGGATGCCTTCTCTCACCACTCCTATTCAACATAGTATTTGAAGTTCTGGCCAGGGCGATCATGCAAGAGAAAGAAATAAATGTTATTTAAATAGGAAGAGAGGAAGTCAAATTGTCTCTGTTTGCAGATGAGACAATTCTATACTTAGAAAACGCCATTCTCTCAGCTGAAAAAGTCCTTAGGCTGATAAGCAAAACTTCAACAAAGACTCAGGATACAAGAGCAATGCACAAAAGTCACAAGCATTCCTATACACAAATAATAAACAGAGAGCCAAATCATAAGTGAACTGCCATTCACAACTGCTACAAAGAGAATAAAATACCTAGAAATACAACTTACAAGGGATGTGAAGGACCTCTTCAAGGAAAACTACAAACCACTGCTCTAGGAAATAAGAGAGGACACAAACAAATTGAAAAATATTCCATGCTTATGGATAGGAAGAGTCAATATCATCAAAATGGCCATACTTTCCAAAGGAATTTATAGATTCTATGCAATTCCCATCAAGCTACCATTGACTTTCTTCACAGAATTAGAAAAAACTACTTTAAAATGCATGTGGAAACAAAAAAGAGCCCATATAGCCAAGACACTCCTAAGTAAAAAGAACAAAGCTGTAGGCGTCAGGCTACCTGACTTCAAACTATACTACAAGGCCACAGGAATGAAAACAGCATGGTACTGGTACCAAAACAGATATATAGACCAATGGAACAGAACAGAGGCCTCAGAAACAATGCCACACATCTACAACAATCTGATCTTTGACAAACCTGTCAAAAACAAGCAATGGGGAATGGATTCCCTATTTAATAAATGATATTGGGAAAACTGGCTAGCCATATGCAGAAAACTGAAACTGGACCCCTTCCTTACACCTTATACAAAAATTAACTCAAGATGGATTAAAGACTTAAATGTAAGACCTAACACTATAAAAATCCTAGAAGAAAACCTAAGCAAAACCATTCAAGACCTAGGCATAGGCAAAGACTTCATGACTAAAACACCAAAAGCAATAGCAAGGGAAGCCAAAATTGACAAATGGGATCTAATTAAACTAAACAGCTTCTGCACAGCAAAAGAAACTATCCTCAGAGTGAACAGGCAACCTACAGAAAGGGAGAAAATGTTTGCAATCTATCCATCTAACAAAGGGCTAATATCCAGAATCTACAAGAAACTTAAACAAATTTACAAGAAAACAACTCCATCAAAAATTGGTGAAGGATATGAAAATACACTTTTCAAAAGAAGACATTTATGTGGCCAAGAAACATATTTTAAAAAGCTCATCATCACTATTCATTAGAGAAATGCAAATCAAAACTACAATGAGATACCATCTCACACCAGTTAGAATGGCAATCATTAAAAAGTCAGAAAACAACAGATGTTAGAGAGGATGTGGCAAAATAGAAACACTTTTACAGTGTTGGTGGGAGTATAAATTAGTTCAACCATTGTGCAAGACAGTGTGGCAATTCCTCAGGGATCTAGAGCAAGAAATACCATTTGACCTAGCAATCCCATTACTTGGTATATACTGGCTATATACGCAAAGGATTATAAGTCATTCTACTATAAAGACACATGCACATATATATGTATTGCAGCACTATTTACAATAGCAAAGATTTGGAACCAACCCAAATGCCCATCAATGATAGAGTGGATAAAGAAAATGTGGCACATATACACCATGGAATACTATGCAGCCATAAAATAGCATGAGTTCATATCCTTTGCAGGGACACGGATGAAGCTGGAAACCATCATTCTCAGCAAACTAACACAGGAACAGAAAACCAAATACCACATGTACTCACTCATAAGTGGGAGTTGAACAATGAGAACAAATGGGCACAGGGAGGGGGAGCATCACATATCAGGGCCTGTTGCGGGTGGAGGGCAAGGGAAGGAAGAGCATTAGGACAAATACTAATGTAGATGATGGATTGATGAGTGTAGCAAACCACCATGGCACATGTATTCCTATGTAACAAACCTGCGCATTCTGCACATGTATCCCAGAACTTAAAGTATAATAAAAAAATAAAATAGATATGAACACCTCATCTATTATTTTTACTTATTACTATTACTATTATATACATTTATTATATAGATGTGTGTGTATATATATATATATATATATATATATATATATATATATATATACCTTTATGTACATATATACATATATCATCATTGTTGATAGTGGAAAAAGTGCATGCATTTCAGAAAAGACATTGTTAAACATATTCTCCTACATTTTCAAAATAGTATCTTCTGAAGCCATTACAAAAGAATGAATCACTTCTATACAAGCTTTCTTTGAAGAATTTTCATAAAATCTATGTGAATAAAAAATGCAGAAAATATCTGGGAGTGGAATCCAGCAATCTGCATTTTATAATTATTCAATGAAGTTTGAGAATTATCTAAAATTTTTATGGCTGAAGAACATCTCCACCTCATGAAATCAGGATTGATCAAGTCTTACGTATAAATATTGGTTCTGTATGTTTTAACCCAAGCCGATACATTCTTTCTTTAATGTTGTCAGACTCTTAGAAATCTAAACAAAAATTTCCTTGATGGGCATTCAGCCCTTAAAAACTCTACCTACCAAATATCAAGTGGCATTTTTCCAGGAAAGCATGTTCAGACACAATGTTGGGTAGAATATTCTTGTGTGCAGTCCCATAAGGATCCTTCTTAAGTATCAAGATTTAGTCTGTAACACAACTAGCCTACCAATGTTGTGATTTTTCATCATTCTTCTATCTCTTTCTGTAGTTCCTATGTGTATTTTAATATTTTAAATAAATATCCACCATCCCTACCATACCACACACAAAATAAAAATGGTAGCATTGAGCCATAGGAAATATTGTTAGAGCCTACCTGGTGTCATTCATGAATTTAACAAGTTCATACTTAGTCTTGATTTTATACCAAGGATTATATTAGTTTTTCTGAGCATATGATGATAAAAAAAATTAGACATGTCTGCTACCCTCATGTATCTTAGATTCTAGTGGAAAAGACAGACAATAAGTATGTGTGATTATCATATGTAAGTAAATCCCATAATGCTTTGATTCATATTTTTTTACATTTAATCATCTCTGGGATCTTGAGGTATCTTATAATTGATGGTGTATCATAACTTAATTGGTAGCATTTTAATTTTTTTTAAATAATCCATAAAATAATGGCACATCTTACAATGATGGCATCCAAAATTCACTGAAACAACTGTTCACAGACTGGGATATATATTATAAAGGAAAAAAAACAGAAACATTAGAGAGGATGATAGACCTGCTGAGAAGAGATCAAAGAATGGTTTTCATTATTTATTTTCTTTGATCCTCACCAACTTCTGCTATATTCATAAGAATGTTTTCTAATCCTCAGAAGACAAAGAATATGTAAATTTTGATGCTTTCTTTCCAAATTTTACCCTAAAGGTTATCTCCTATAATATGGCCTGGACCATGGTAGTGGAGGTGGATGTGGAAATAAAATGGAACCATCTGTGAGATATTTAGGACATAGAGTGAACAGGACAGATTTTATGTGAGAGATGAGAGGTTCTGACATGGGTTGACTGGTGTGAAACCCCAGTGACATACAGAAACAATTGCTGAAGAAGATTTGTTAGAATAATAGAAACTAATTTTTTCAGAGTAATTTCAAATGACACACATGTCTAATTATATGATTTCTAAAGACAGAAGCAAAGATTTTGGTGAACTCACACATAACACAGAATGATGTTTTAATCAAGGTAGTACATTTTAAATACCACATCAGATAAAGCAAAAGTGGGAAATACACCTGAACAATCCATAATTTGGATCAGATATTTAATCCAGATGACTAGTTAGTATTATTGATATTAACTTTAAAGTCGTGTTTGTTTAATATGTTTTTTTAACTAGTAAATCTTAAATCCATTGAGAAGAATTGAGGGTAAATCCCTCAAACAATGGTAGGATAGCATTTTAAATATCTAAAAGCAACAAACAATGCATTTTATAACTCAAGAAATAAGATTAGTAATATTTATTTGTAATCATAAGACCAGATAAACATTTTTAAAATGAGTGTCTTTTTACTGGGAAAGGTATTATCATTATGGTGATATAATATCTGAAGTCTTAGAACCAGTTAATAAGCAATTCTTTCTAGGTATACAGTGGAGGCCTTTCAAGATTTATCGCATTTATTATCTCCATGTTGTCAGAAAATGGCCAAAATTTTACTTCCAATTTTATGTATACTGAAGGCTTCTGAGATACATGAAAAAACATCACATGAGATAGCATTGATAATGTTTAATTTATCTATCTATGGGTTAGCAGAGTATCGTGTTAGTGTCAGATACAGATGGATCGAATCCCCTAGCTGAGCCTCAGTTGCCATATATGTAAAATAAAAAACATAATTTTGTTCCAAATCAGATTTTGTTTTGTATGGTTTGAATGAAGATAAAGTATGATGAAGCAAATGGCATTATTTTTATTTTATATAATCAAATACTGGTTATTTAGA
This sequence comes from Saimiri boliviensis, assembly GCF_048565385.1. Taxonomy (NCBI): domain Eukaryota; kingdom Metazoa; phylum Chordata; class Mammalia; order Primates; family Cebidae; genus Saimiri; species Saimiri boliviensis. The sequence goes on from NC_133470.1 coordinate 134,813,475, forward strand.
TAGATTTAGAAATTTTTTCTTCTTTAATCAGAATGCTTATCTCTGATAAGACATATCCTTAGTTTTAAGTCCTCATATAACTATCATCTTGGCAGTGTTAGTCCTAAAAATAAAAACTCTTGAAAATATGCTGCTTAAGCATACAATAGACTAGCTCTGAGCAATATTGTACTTTTGACTGCAAGCAGAAACAAATGTGAAATCATACATTGCATGGTAGATTTCTTCCCTGAGCTTCCTTCTAGTGTTTGCTGTACGGGTAAACAACCCATTGGAGAACACTGACCCCAAAAATGATACATTCTAAATTATGAGAACCATATCCTTAGCCATCTATTCAAGAGACTGTTTCTTTAAATACAGACAAAAACAGGGTTTACTGTGCTGCAGTATTCGTAAGTAAAGAACTGATTCATTCTACCATAGTGTGACTTGGACAGAATGATAAACAAGAACATTATCATTTTGCAGGGCAGGACATGGCCCAATTTAAAAATAGCTCTAAATTATTAAGAAGCACTTGAATAGTATATGTCATTGTCCAAAACATGCTCCACATTACCATGAACAAATTTTAAATGCCTATATTTTAAGGAATAAATTTGTTAGCATGTAGTATAAATTCTTTAGTTTAGACATATATGTGTTCCTTGTGATGTGTTGTATTCATTTCCTATGTACTGTAATCGCTGAATGCAGTTAGCATACCAATTTTGAGTTTTACTCAAGCTGCAGGTAACACTAATTACTGAGCAGGCAGTTTGACATCTGCATTGAATGTGTCTATATGCGTAAAATATAATTATCCTTGGTAGTGGGACAATATGTTATTATTAATAAATGCCAATATAAACATTTTCTATTATTTTAGATGTAGATGTATTTTAGACCATACCCAAACAAATGTATTCACAGTTTCTTCTCTAATTTTCTAGAGTAAATCCTGCCTATTTTATACAACAGGATGCCAACATATTTCCTAGGGTAAATAATTAAAGGAACCTTGAAATATTTCAGTATAAAACCAAGAGACAAATATCACAGCAAACATAGAAAATATACATGTCAAGCTTTAAACAAACAGATGTATGTATTCTCCTTTTTGAATAAAGATACACATTTACAGTCTTTCTGTAAAATACATTTGAATGGTTTTCCCTCCCTGCTGACAAAATAGATTAGTCTAGCTGATTTCTGTCCATATAAGGTTTTACACTTTTGACTCAACAATTTAACTGCTACCAAATAACCCATTTACCAACATTCTGTTTGTCAGATTTGGAGAGAAATTTGCATTTGTCGTTTTGATTCCTTCTCATTCTACAGTTCCCCTAACATTTGCCCTGTTCCTAATTTCCTTAACAAATGGAATATGTGATGTGGAGATTTTCCCTTCCCATGCCAACCTAACAGCAATTTCTCCCTATAGATAATGTTAAATATATTTTAAATAATGCTGATAGCTTTAAATCAGAGAAATCAGACAGGTCAGAGTCAATGTAATCCAACATCATCTCTGTTGGTTGCACTTTTAGAGCCAGTATCCCAGGCCCATAGCTACTTTTAACAATACGTGTGAATAAGTCATATCAGGATAGTGCAGTGAAATTTAAACAAAATATATGGATCCTTTAACCCTGTGACGTGTGTTATATTTAAACTACTGAATTGAAGGATGCCTTTTGGTTTGAAATTACAAGTACATGTGAATGTGAGAAGCACAGATATCTATCTTTCAAGACTTTTCTCTTCCACTTGCACAGTTTCCTTATAGATTGAAGAGTCAGTAGGGCCAAGGTGAAGCATGACCTCAAAGTCATGGAAGACCTTATTACAGTGGAGGAAGGCCCTTCTACCCCACGCTCTGCATCTACCTTGTTGAATATTTATTAAAACCACAATGGAAGCAGAGCTCCTCTGAAGAAGAGACATGACCAATATTTATCTTAGTATTCCTGATGCCTACTACAGTGTGTTTCACATAAAAAATACTGAATAAATGATTGATGAATGAATGAATGAATGAATGAACAAGTAAATAAATTGCTAATCAGCCCTAAGAGGGTTCTATATGTCCGAATGAGCATTGGATGGAGATTTTTTTTAAGCACTTGCTGGCAGAATAATCAGAAAGATGGTTAGAATAACACCAGATCCAATTTTCTCTCTGGGTGGATCAATCCTTTGCCTTTTCTAGGCTCTCAGAGAGCACAATTACATCCTAATATAAATTGCAAGAAGCAAAAAGGAAACTTTCATGCTAGTGCCCATTGACCATAGTTTACACAGGTGCTGGGACATTTAAATATGATGTTTCTCTACAGATCTACTTGTCGGATATCGCCAATTTATTCAAAGATGCACAAATTCAGAGAAAAACAGTTAAATCAATGCTTTTCTGAGTGAAGCAAAATCAAATGGTAATGTAATACACTGGATTGGGTGATCTAGGACCGTATTATCCAGAGGCTAAAATCAAACAACCTAACTAATTAAGATGTCTCTTCTCTCTCTTCTGGCCACCCAATGGCTAATCAATTTGGCAGATATTCAGTGGCTCTGACTTTTTAGTTTATATTACATAGACATAGCCACAGACTAAAGTGGCCCAGACATATTTGAAATGCTCACTCAGCACGTGCTTTCCTTTGGGGACCACAGCTCTGTTTCAGCCACATTTTTTATGAAAATATTATGCACATATCAAAGTGTATTCTGTTTCCATGTTTATCTGTTAAAAAATCTAGCTTAATGCACACACATAGATCATATACATCTAACTTTATTAGGCTTTGAAAAAAATGCCATTAATGCGCTTTATGGCACATATGAAATGTTAATTCTTTTTTAACAAATAATAATCTGCAATAAATTCACAACTTTTGTGTTTGGGCAGATTAATTACATTTGCCATGTTCTGGTACCATCATGGCAGTGGTAAAAAGCCTGAAATTAAGCACTTCTAGAATAATTCTTTTCTTTAAAGAATCTGTTTTAACAACGCATGATAACGATTAAAAATGCTTAAGATGTTGAAAATACAGTGTGGGCTACAAAAAGGTGGGAGAATTTACCTCAGTGAAAAAGTTACATAATGAGAGATTCTAGCAGATATTTTATGAGCAGACTATAAAAACACCAAACCCTGAATAGAAATTTAGACTGACCTGCTGGTTGTAGAATTTTCTCAAGTGGCTGAACGTTATGTTGGTCAGAAAAGAGAAATAAAATATTCTTCAATTATAAATAAGCATACAAAGATTTTCCTGTAATTTTTAAAGGAAGTTATATTCTTTCTTTCTTTCTTGGCTGCTGTAGATATGATTTCTAGGGACCCAAGAATGCATCTTACTATATTCATTTATTATAAAGGATAACGTTATGCCTCTTTTCAATGTCCTTGTCAGTTAATTCCTAACTGTCTGAATAATGAAAAGTTAGATGAATAGTTCGAGTAGATGACATTTAAGGTCTCTTCCACCTTCAATACTAGATATACCAGTGATTCTAATAACATCAGGTTTTACTTGCTAAGGCTGGTGAAATGTGAAGCATGTAGATGATTCGTCTCTCTTCCAATATTCAAGTTGGTCCTTAGAGATTAAAAAGAAACACTACCACATAGGGAGAATAGCTTAAGGAGGCCAAATGATACATATCTTTGAAAGCTTTACTTTGGTTTCAAACAGCTTCTCCAGTGAGAAAATGTTGCTTGGGGATATTAAGGGCATATAACGTCTAAGGAGGGCAGAGTTCATTGCCATCAAGAGATTTTTGAAGGTGAAAATCAGAGTACTGAACAAAAGAAGATATTGATTAAGCAACCAAAGGAAAAGGATGGGATCTTGGCAGCTCTTAGTAAATACTTAAGTGCTTTAAAAATGCTTTTTGGAGACTTAGTAAAATAAATGCTTAATAAGTAAGAATAATATTTGGAAATGAGAACAATGCATCTTAATGGAAAAGACTTTAAACCCACACAACTTTCTTCACCTTCCAAGAATTTGGCTGAAAGTAGTTCAAAGGGCAGGAAATTGGCATTTTAGTATTCTGTTTGAGAAAGAGAAAGATAAATTATGAAAGTAGAATTAATTTTGCTCCGATCTGATAAAACTTTCAAGGGTCATCAGTGTTCATATTTTAGCACGTCAGGATACATACTCAATTAAGTGTGCCAAATTCTGTCCAGAAAAAAAAGTCTTCCTTATTCTGAAAGGGAAATCTGTAATATGACAATATCTGTGTAACAATTTCCTTGATTTACACTAACTGTAAATAATAATAGAGCTACACTTCTATGAATGTATTTGAGAACTCCAGAAATTTTAAAATGGTGATTATTATATTTGCTATACTTGACTATCTCAAAAATTCTCTTTGCCATTTTCATTCTTCTCATATTAACTTAGAACGTGGCTGAGAGACTTCATGATTCCACTCAGTAATGTAAGCAGGTAGGACAAAAGATAAACGCAAAACCCAGCCAATGGCAGGAGACAAGTGCTGGAGGAACTCTCACAGCAATAGAAGCTGAATTGCAAGGTGCAGCCAGCTGAATAGGGGTGAATCTAAGAAGCACCAGAGTTTTCATCACAACTGAAGAAATACTTGAGAGGCAAAATCAAAGAAAGAACAGGATCCTGAAAGAACAGTATCCCAATAGCTAGGCATAAAACAGTCTTCATAGAAAATACTCCTTAGAATTCTAGTTAGAAAGGGAGATATCCAAGAAATCTGCATGTAAGTAACTGGGATACCAGACAGGGTAGCAGATTGAAATCCAGGAGTAGGGAACAAAGTTCCATGGACCTGGTCTAGTGTTGAGAAATAGAGTTGAAATGCAAAGTCAACAAAGATCGTCTCTAGGTCCCTCGAGGTCTATGTCTGATTAGTATCAAAAGAAATAAGAGCAATACAAGACTCAGTAAAGTAGTGAATAGGTACCATCAGGAGCTGATATTGTTTGAATATTTTAACTGAAAAGTATGCGATATTTAATGCAAATAGAAGAATATATTTAATAGATATTGCCATATACAACACATAATAATAAAATAAACACCTGAAAGCCTAGTCTCCAAACTAATTGCCCCGCATTACCAAAGCTATTTCCTTTACCTGCGGACTTCTTCCCTATTTCAGCCCCTTGCCTCCTCCAGAGATAATAACTCCATTGACAATTTCATGGTTATTATTCTCTTGTTTTATAAAGTGGTTTTATCTCACATTTATGTATTTATAAACAGTATATTATTTGCTTTGCTTGTTTTTTAGCTTCATGAAAAATGAAATCGCGCTATACATAGTCTCTTGTGATTTACATTTCTACTTTTTTTCTATAATTTATACATTTTTGTGAGCCATAATTAGTTATTTTTCAGTGCTGTATGGTATTTTATTTTCCCTGTATACCAAAATACATTCATTCATTTACTTATCCATCCTCTTAGCATTATTGTGGACAATGCTGCTGTACACGTTTCCTATATCGTTCTCCTGGTGAACATGTACAATAATTTCCCCAAAACCAACTTTTGAGTTAGAATTGCTGGGCCATACTGTAGACAAATGTATAACTTAACAGAATAATACCAAATTGTTTTCCAAGATATGTGTCAAGCTTGCTTTCCCCTCGGCAGATTCTAAATGTTCCTATTGACCCTCATGCTTGCCAACATTTTGTATTGATAATCCTATGTTTTTCAGATATTTAAAATGCTATTTCACAGTTTTCTTAATTTGTAATTTTTCTGATTAGTAATGAAATAAACATCTGTTTTTATTCTCAACACATTTCACATACTACAAAATTCCTGTAGTGACTCGCCCATTTTAGCTATTGCAACACATTGCACATACTACAAAATTCCTGTAGTGACTCGCCCATTTTAGCTATTGGGTTGTGATTTTTACTTACTGATTTGTCATCGTTTTAAAAATACATTTATTTAAAACTATTCTAGATACCAATCATTTTGCAGTTATATGTCTTGTAAACACATTTCCTCGGTTTGAGGTTTGCTATGTTACTCTTAGTAATGAAGTAAAGTTCTACATTTTAATGTACTCTAATATATCTATCTTGTCTTTTATGGTTAGTATTTTTTGCTGCTTATTTAAAAAAAAAACACTGAGCTCATAAAAATATTCTCCCATTTTTTTCTTAAATTTTTATTTACATTATTTTACAAATGAACCAAGAGGAGAAAGTTGAGATAGAAAGATGTAAGAAAAAAATAAACATTTCTGAGCACTTAGTATGTTTGAGGTTGTACAAGTCTGGATTTTTTTCATTAATTCATATATATTGACTTCTTTACATACAATGCTTTCATTTAACTCCCTGCTTTCCTACGTATTAGAAGCCTGCACTAATGATCATGACTTGGAGAGTATTTAGAAAAAATGTCTTAAATCCCATATACCATTGTTTAATTGAATTGTGCCTGATGTTTTGGTTCTGTTTAGTTATTATTACCCATATTATCCCACTGCTAGGCTCTGACTGTCATAGAAGCATGGGTTTTGCAGACAACCTAGACAATTCCATGCAGGGTAGGGGCTATATAAGTAAAAAGGTACCTTCCATGGTTTGCATGCTTCACTAATAAGTGTGTATAAGAAGAGAAAAAAGACTACATGGTAATCCGTGATAACCACCGCCGCTGCCACAACAACAAAACACTGTAGATTTTCCTAGGAACTTTATTTAGGACACAGCGTCTTGTTTTCCTTCTAAAAGCAATGCAGAAGCACTGCATCAAACAAATGAGCTCCTTACGCCCCCTGAGCTCCAGATGTTTGGTTAGACAAGTAAACATTTAGATGGGAGAAAAATTAAAACGATGACTCTTTCTATATAATTCAGAGAGGTGCTGCAATATTCTTTGCAGATATTTTCTACTAAAAAGGACTGTAATAAATATGCTGTGATTGTTACCTCCTAGATGAAGGTGATGGCATGTCACAGAATGGTCTGGTGTCCAAAGAGGTGACTTCAAGTTCTGGGAACTGGTGAACATTTCTTGTGGAATATTTATGATGTGGGCTTAAATTATATTTGCTATGGATGTGTTCTGAGTATAAACTTAAAAGATGAAATAATTGCCTTCTTCACAGAGAAGTTAGCGTGTCCCTTTTCCATTTCCTTTCAAGTGCCTACTTGGTCTAGGGGCAAGAGAACACTTTGAAACCTAAGTATGTGACATTGTGCTTGCTGATTAATATAAATCAACTTATTTTAATAAATTAGCTCTTCTATTGATTCCAAGAAAACCTCAAGCTTCAGATACGTACAAACTCAAAAGCAAACTGCAGGTCAGATCATTACACCTATTTAGTTCTCTTACTAAAAGGTCATCTGAAAGATTGTTTATTCTTTGGTAACTCTCAGCACAAATATCTATGGTTGGTTTATAATGGTGACATCACTGTTATCCACATCAAGGGATACAATGTTCAAAACTCATGCCTATAAAATGAATATAGATGTGTCAGCTTCCCTAGAGTGACTGGAAGAAAAGACCATCCTTCAGCCAGTCTATGGTTGATGTTTTATAGGGTTTGTGACTGTTGTAAGTTGTCAGTTGTGACCCATAGCCATGTTTCAAAATAATCCCACTCTTTCCTGCTGTTAACTGCCATGGTACATTCTATATTTATAACAATTCTTCTGATCCCTTGGTTTGTGACTGGTGTGCATCAGGTCACCACATAAATGTCATTTATCTTCCACAGATAATAAGACATGATAAAATCTCATAGGACTAACGCTACAGATAACAGCAGTTGCTATAAGACACACCCAATTTAGTTTATTATATAAGCCATACTTTTATCACTAAAATGTTATTGCAATGGAGAGATGACTTTTATAATAATGATAATATAATTTTATGTTTACGGAATTCTTTACAGTTTCTAAAGCCCTTTCAACTTGTATCATCTCGTATAATCCCTGCAATAACTTGATGGAATGTTCAACAGGTATCATGTCTCTAATTAACAGATGAAAAACTAATACTAAGAGAAAGTTAAGTGACTTACTCAGATACAAAACTTTGTGTAAATAGCTAGGCCAGACCTAAGAACCAAGATTATTGTCCTTACTTCTTTAAAATAGGGTGATGTGAATAGGTCAGCATTTTCCAAACTGTTCCCGTGAGCCCTAGCATAACAAAAAAGGTCCCACAGTAAAACATTGGATCTAAAACCTCTACCGTCATTTAAGTCAGAGCAATTATGGTCTTTTCCATTTTTTTAAAAAAAATATTTGAACTCTGTGTATTATTTCTAATGAAAAAAATAGTAACAGGATACAGAAAGAAAAATCACTGAAATAAATTATCTCCACCGCGGACTTTATTTCTGTGATTAGTCAAGTGATAATATACAAGAATCCTTCTACTCCCCATTTCTACCTTCATCACAGCTATAGCATATTATTGTCACTATGACCAATTAGTCGTATATAAAATAAAAATCATTCTCTTTTCACTAATAAGTTCAAGTGTAATTTTCTAAACATGTACACATACACTTCCTGGTTCTGATTTAGTATCTGTGGGTTTGAAGACCATGATCACATAATATTATAAGCGATGAAGAATCTAGTTTACTCCATTCGGCTATAGAGGGTCAGTGGTTCATAAAGACAACTAGGACACTTTTATTTACCACTAAGTGATATAGGATTATACAGGTCCTGATGATGGCATCAGCTGATCTCAAGCTGTGGCAGGGGAGATATGGTAATTTAGGGGGAAAATGTGCAGACCAAGCAAGTTTTCATATATGTTTTGAAAGTCTCCTATTTTGCACCAGAGATGGGTTTAGTCTGTTTTTCCGGTAGCCAGGGTGAAGTCATAGATACCACATAAAGTAAGAGTCCAAAAATGCTGTCATTATATAAGCAGAAAACATTGGAAAATAAACCTTTTTTAAAATTTTTTAACAATAGCCAGAAAAGTATTGACTGGATAGGAGTGAATTTAATAAAAGATTGCAAGACCTCTAACCTAAAAACTATAAAATGTTGTGAAGACATTAAAAAGGACCCAAATAGGTGGGCATTTGAAGAGTCAAGTTGTTAAGATGACAATTCCCCCTACAGATCTAAAGCTTCAAAGCAATATAAGTCATAATCCCAGCAGGATATATTTTTTTAAATGACAAACTGATTCTAAAATGTTTATGAAAAACATAAGGAGCCTAGAATGCCCAAAGCATTTTGGAAGAAGAAATAAAGCTGGAGATTTGATACAAATTGACTTCCATATATACTGCAAAACTAAAGCAATCAAGAAACCATGACACTGACATAAGGATTAGCAAGTAGACTAATGGTACAGAATAGAGAACCCAGAAATAGGCCCACACTTCCATGATTATTTAGTTTTTGATAAGAGTTGCAAAGCAATCCAATTATAGAAGGAAAGTGTTTTAAAAATCTATGCTAGGCCAGGTGCAGTGGCTCATGCCCATAGTCCCAGCTGAAATGGGAGGATCCCTTGAGCCCAGGGAGGTGGAGGTTGCAGTGAGCCGGTACGTTGCAGTGAGCCGGTATTGTTCCACTGCACTCAAGCCTGGGTGAAGAAGTCAGATCCTGTCTGGGAAAAAAAAAAAAAAAAAAAAAAAAAAGGAGTACCTACATGGGGATGGGAGAACAACTTTGATCCTAATTTTGTACCATACACAAAAATTAATTTGAAGTGGATCACGAACAGAAAAGCTAAAACTATAAAGCACGGAATGAAAACAGGAAAACATCTTTGTGACTTTGAGGGAGCACAGAAAGTAAAAACCATAAAAGAAAAATACGATATGATCAAAATTCAAAAATTTCCCTGGGGAATGGCCAAGAAGGCCAACCAGAAGCAGATAATGTGTGTGGCTCTCATGGAGAAAAATGGAAGGGGCAAGTAAATACAGCATGTTCAGCTGAAACATCCAAGTACTCACTGGCACTAATCAAGGAAACAACTCAACCTAAAGAGAACAGAGACAAACAAGGCAGGATGACAGCCCACCCAAAGCAACACGAAGCCAAGGAAAACTCCCGTTCCCAGAGAAGCTGTGAGTGAATGTGCAGCCCCAGGAACGCTTCTCCCATGGACCTTTGCAAACCCTCAGGTCGGGAGATCCCCTCATGAACTCACTCTACCAAGGTCTTCAGTTTGACACAGAGACTTCCATGGAGTTTTGGCAGAGCAGCCACTCAGGTGCATGCAGACACTCAGGAGCTTTACATACTCTGGCTTTCCAGGCATCCCACCAAAAGTAATTGTAACTCCAGCAAAGCGAAAAGTTAGCCGCCCCCATATATACCCCTAGGAAACAGGCTGAATCCAGGGGGTTGAGCAACGGTCTGTGGGCCATACTTCCATGGTGCTTCAAATAATAAACCTACTAACTTGGAATTACAGCCAGCAACTAGTAGCAGCATTGCACCTTTCTGGGATAGAGCTCCTGGGGGAAGGGTGGGCCACTATCTCTGCTGTTTGAGAGACAGTCCTTACTGCCTTTGGGCTTTGAAGAGTCTAAACAGACCAGGGGTGAAAGAGATCCCCCAGCACAGCACAGCACAGCTACTCTACAAAAAATATGACCAGACTACTTTTTGGAGTAAGTCCCCAATCCTGTTCCTCCTGACTCAGTGGGACCTTCCAACTGAGGTCTTCAGGCATCTCCATCAGGTGTGTTTGGCTGGCAACAGTCCTGCACCTCCCTGAGACGAAGCTCCTACAGGGAGGGGCAGGCTGTCACCTTTGCTGTTTCACAGGCTTCACTGGTGATACCTCCAGGTACTGGAAAATCCAAGGCAACTAGGGACTGGAGCAGACCCCCAGGATACTTCAGCAGCCATACGGAAAAGTGGCCCATTCCCATATCTCCTCACTGGGGACATCCTCCAAGCCTGGGCCTCTACCTACTTTCTGACAGAGCTATCAAGCCAGTAGCAGCTCAGCAACTCCCTGGACAGAGTCTCCAGGGGCAATTGAAAGCCTATGTGTCACTGCCTCTGCAGTGAAACTGCCCATCCTACCCTCAGACTAACAAAAAAGCCAAGGCCCTAAGTGCTTTATCCACACCTTCAACAAACTGCAGTCGACCCAAGGATATGAGGCCAGTCCATCTCCCATGGGTCCTACACACTCCCAACTGTTTGTCACCAGACAAGGAACCCCAGGCTTGGGCTTGCATCAGAGACTTTCCATCCTGGGCTGTTTGCCCTGAGCTATTGCTGACCAACATCTCTCTGGGGTAGAACCCCCAGGAAAGAACGAAAGTGGTAGAGCAGCAAGCCAGCTGATGTGGAGCCCAGAGGGTTTGGTGCAGAATTGTCTGTAGTAGAGCATGGTAAGAGACAGCCATCCGCCTGTGCTCGACTTGCTCTCATAAAAGACATTAGCCCTAGGAGAATTGTGGAACTTGATCTTCACAGGGAGGTCTTGCACATCAGACAGGACTGGTCCAACCTAAGCACTCCTTGATCTGCTGGCGTCTCCCAGGACCCCAGCCTGGCCCCCAGGACCCCACACCTGCTCACATGACAGTCTTGGATCCCCTGGGGGGGCATACCATACCCACACCATAGCTTCTGAGCTGGTGGACCATGCCTGATCGGTGGAGAGCTCCAGCAAGGTGGCAACCGTGACCACAAACCAGCCCATACATTGCTTCCCCATATTGCAGTTTCCCTGAGCCCACAGCAACTCCCCACATCACATTGCTGGCATGTGTCTGCACAAGTGGGTTTTACTTTAATTCCTTCACCAACATGTGGGACTGCAGTATGCACCCAAACCCCCACAGACTACCACTTTAGACAGAGCCTTGGCAGGCACAGAGCCAGAAAGCCCACCCCTCCCAGTGTCCTGCACTTGTGCTAACACTACTCAGAGAACAGGGGATCCTCCCACACCCTGAGTAATAACTTCTGGTTGTGGGGCTCAGAAAAGGCACCAGACCTGCACTGGCCAGCACCTCACCCCAAACCTGTAACACCTCCAATGCAACAGCACTAACAGTCACCAGCAAGGGCCCCCCACTCCCCACACCCAGCTGCCTTGTGTCAGCCATGTGGTGAATGCCCACAGGGAGATGGACACCTCTGAATTCACTAACACTTGGATGGAACTGCTGCACCTCAGCCCCCACAGTTCAGTAGACTCCACACTTCAAGTATTCAGAGAACAAAGTCAGGATCCAATGCTAGTACCCCAGAGTTAGACCACACAGTCCAGGAGTTGGGAGCTGAACATTGGCCCCCTAAAATCTTCCAGAAATGAAACCAGTTGGCAGAATCCACCTTATGCCACAATCAAATCCTCAAGTTCATCAAATAGGATAAAAGAAGAAAAAATCAAAAGGTGAACAACCTCAGAGATTGAAGGTAGATAAGCCCACAAAATGAGAAAGAGTCATCACAAGAATGCTGAAAACTCAAAAAGCCAGAGTATCTCCAAAGGAATGCATCACCTCTCCAGGAAAGGTTTGGAACTGGGCTGAGGCTGAGATGGCTGAAATAACAGAAGTAGAATTCAGAATATGAATAGGAACAAAGTTCACTAAGCCACAGAAGTGTGTTGTAACCCAAAGCAAGGAAGCTAAAAATTGTTATAAAATATTGCAGGAGCTGACAGACAAAATAGCCAGCATAAAGAAGAATGTAACTGACCTAATAGAGCTGAAAAACACACTACAAGAATTCCATAATGCAATCACAAGTATTAATAGCAGAAGAGACCAAGCAGAGTAAACGGTCTCAGTGCTTGAAGACTGCCTTTCTAAAATAAGACAGGCAGACAAGAATAGAGAAAAAATAATAAAAAGGAAAGAAAAAAAAAACTCTAAAAAATATGGGATTATGTAAACAGACCAAATCTATTACTGATAGGTGTCCCTGAAAGAGATGAGGAGGATGAAACCAACTTGGAAAACATATTTTAGGGTATCATTCATGAGAAGTTTCCCAACCTAGCTAGAGAGACCAACATTCACATCATTCACATTCAGGAAATACAGAGAACCTCTGTAAGACACTCCTTGAGAAGATCATCCCCAAGACACATAATCATCACATTCTCCAAGTTCAAAATGAAAGAAAAAATGTAAAAGGCCAGTAAAGATAAAGGTCAAGTCACCTACAAAGGAAAGCTTATCAGACTAAAAGCAGACACCTCAGCTGAAAGCTTACGAAACCAGAAGACACTGGGGGCCAATATTCAACATTCTAAAAGAAAAGAAATTCCAAACAAAAATTTCATATCCAGCCAAACTAAGTTTCATAAGTGAAAGAGAAATAAGATCTTTTTCAGACAAGCAAATGCGGAGGGAATTTGTTACCACCAAAGCTGCCTTACAAGAACTCCTGAAGAAAACACTAAATATAGAAAGGAAAGACCATTATGAGCCACTACAAAAACACACTGAAGTACACAGAGCAGTGACACTACAAAACAATTACATAAACAAGTCAGAAAAATAACCAACTAACATCATGATGACAGGATCAAATCCACACATATCAGTACTAACTTCAAGTGGAAATGGGCTAAAAGCCCCCAATTAAGTGACGCAGAGTGGCAAGTTAAAGAACCAAGACCCATTGTTATGCTGTCTTACCCACCTCATATAAGATAACACACATTGGCTCAAAATAAAGGGTTGGAGAAAAATATACTAAGCAAGTGGAAAACAGGAAAAAGCACAGGTGGCAATTCTAGTTTCTGACAAAGCAGACTTCTAACCAACAAAGATTATAAAAGAAAAAAGAGGCCGGGCGCGGTGGCTCAAGCCTGTCATCCCAGCACTTTGGGAGGCCGAGGCGGGTGGATCACGAGGTCGAGAGATCGAGACCATCCTGGTCAACAAGGTGAAACCCCGTCTCTACTAAAAATACAAAAAGTTAGCTGGGCATGGTGGCACACGCCTGTAATCCCAGCTACTTAGGAGGCTGAGGCAGGAGAATTGCCTGAACCCAGGAGGCGGAGGTTGCGGTGAGCCGAGATCGCGCCATTGCACTCCAACCTGGGTAACAAGAGCGAAACTCCGTCTCAAAAAAAAAAAAAAAAAGAAAAAAGAAGAGCATTGCATAGTGGTAAAGGGGTCAATTCAACAAGAAAATCTGACTATCCTAAATATATATGCACCCAACACAGGAGCACCCAGATTCATAAAGCAAGTTCTTAGAGACCTTAAAAGAGACTTAGATACCCACACAATAATAGTGGGAGACTTTAACACCCCACTGAAAATATTAGACCATTGAGACAAAAAAATTAACAAAGATGTTTAGGACATGAACTCAGCACTGGATCAAATGGACTTGTTAGCTATCTACAGAACTCCACACCCAAAATCAACAGAATATACAATCTTCTCATCACCACATGGCACATAATCAAAAATTGATCATATAATTGAAACACTCCTCAACAAATCCTAAAGAACTGAAATCATAACAAACAGTTTCTTATACCACAGTGCAACCAAATTAGAAATCAAGACAAATTCACTCAAAACTGTACAGTTACATGGAAATTGCATAACCTGCTCCTAAATGACTTTTGGGCAAATAATAAAATTAAGGCGGAAATCAAGAAGTTATTTGAGCTAATAAAAACAAAGATACAGCATACCAAAATCTCTGGACACAGCTAAGGCATTATTAACAGGGAAATTTATAGCACTAAATGCCCACATCAAAAATTTACGAAGATCTCAAGTTAACAACTTAACATTACAACTAAAAGAATGATAGAACCAAGAGCAAACAAATCACAAAGTTAGCAGAAGAAAATAAATGATCAAAATCAGAGCTGAACTGAAGGAGATTGAGACATGAAAAACCATTTGAAAGATCAACTAATCCAAGAGCCATTTTTTGGGGAAAAATTAATAAAAATTGTTAGCTAGACTAATAGAAAAAAGAAAGGGAACATTCAAATAAACACAATCAGAACTGACAAGGGGGATATTACCACTGACCCCACAGAAATATGAACAACCATCAGATTTTATTATGCACACCTCTATGCACATAAACTAGGAAATCTAGAAGAAATGGATGAATTTCTGGACACATGCACCTTCCCAAGACTTAACGAGGAAGAAATTGAATCCCTGAACAGACCAATAACAAGCTGTGAAACTGAGGCTGTAATAAATAGCCTGCCAACAACGATTTTAAAAAGCCCAGGGCCAGACAGATTCACAGCTGTATTCTACCAGATGTTTAAAGAAAAGCTGGTACCATTCTGATATGGTTTGGCTGTGTCCCCACCCAAATCTCATCTGTATTGTAGTTCCCATAATCCCCATGTGTTGTGAGAGGGACCCGGTAAGAGGTAATAAAATCATGGAGGTGGTTTCCCCCATGCTATTCTCAGGACAATGAGTAAGTGCTCATGAGATCTGATGGCTTCCCCCTTCCTTTGATGCTCATTCTTCTCCTTCTGCCATCATGTGAAGAAGGATGTGTTTGCTTCCCCTTCCACTGTGATTGTAAATTTCCTGAGGCTTCCCCAGCCATGTGAAACTATCAGTCAATTAAACCTCTTTCCCATGTAAATCACCCAGTCTTGGGCAGTCCCTTATTGCAGCAAGAGAATAAACTAAAACAGTAAATTGGTGCTGCAACAAGGGGGGCACTGCTGTAAAGATATCTAAAAATGGAGAAGCAACCTTGGAACTGGGTCAACTGGGAGAGGCTAGAACAGTTCAGAGGGCTCAGAAGGAGACAGGAAAATATGGGAAAGTTGGAAACTTCCTAGAGACTTGGAGGGCTCAGAAGACAGGAAGATGTGGGAAAGTCTGGAACTTCCTAGAGACTTGCTGAATGGTTGTGATGAAAATGTTGATAGTGATATGGACAGTGAAGTCCAGGCTGAGGTGGTTGCAGATGGAGATGAGGAACTTTTTGGGAACTGGAGCAAAGGTGATTCTTGTTATGATTTAACAAAGAGACTAGTGGCATTTTACCCTTGTCCTAGATATCTGTTGAACTTTGAACTTTAGAGAGATGATTTAGGGCATTTAGGGAAAGAAAAGCAGCAAAGTGTTTAAGAGGAAGCAGAGCATAAAAGCTTGGAAAATTTGCAGCCTCATGATGTGATAGAAAAGAAAACCAATTTTCTGGGTTCAAATTCAAGCCAACTGCAGAAACGTGTATAAGTAACCAGGAGCTGAATAATCACAGAGACAATAGGGAAGATGTCTCCAGGGCATGTCAGAGACCTTAGCGACAACCCCTCCCATCACAGGCCTGCAGGCCTAGGAGGGAGAAGTGGTTTCCTAGGATAGGCCCAGCGCCCCCCTGCTGTATGCAGCCTAGGGACTTGGTGCCGTGCAGCCCAGCTGCTCCAGCCACAGCTAACAGAGACCAAGGTACAGCTTCAACCATGGCTTCAGAGGGTTAAAGCCCACACCTTGACTTCCATGTGGCATTGAACTTGCAGGTGCACAGAAGTCAAGAACTGAGGTTTGGGAACCTCCTCCTTGATTTCAGATGATGGATGGAAACTCCCGGATGTGCAAGCAGAAGTCTGCTGCAGAGGCAGAGCCCTCATGGAGAACCTCTGTTAGGGCCGTGCAGAAGGCAAAGGTGGGGTCAGAGCCTCCACACAGAGTGTGCACTGGGGCACTGCTTAGTGGAGCTGTGAGAAGAAGGCCATGGTCCTCCAGACCACAGAATGGTAGATCCATCAACAGCTTCCACCATGTGCCTGGAAAAGCCACATGCACTCAAAGCCAGCCCGTGAAAGCAGTCAGGAGGGGTCTGTACCCCGCAAAGCCACAGGGACAGAGTTGCCCAAGGCTGTGGAAGCTCATCTATTACATCAGCATGCCCTGAATGTTAGACATGGAGTCAAAGGAGATCATTTTGGAATGTTAAGGTTTAATGACTGCCCTATTGAAATGTAGATTTGCACAGGGCCTGTAGTTTCTTTGTTTTGGCCCATTTCTTCCATTTGGAATGGGTGTATTTACCCAATGTCTGTATCCCCATTGTATCTAGGAAATAACTAACTTGCTTTTGATTTTACAGGCCCATAGGTGGAAGGGACTTTCCTTGTCTCCAATAAGACTTTGGATTTGGACATTTGAGTTAGTGCTAGAATGAGTTAAGAGTTTGAGGAACTGTTGAAGAGGTATAATTGTGTTTTTAAATGTAAGGACAGGAGATTTGGGAGGGGCCAGGGGAGGAATGATATGGTTTGACTGTGTCCTCATCCAAATCGCATCTCGAATTGTGGTTCCCATAATCTCCACATGTCATTGGAGGGAACCAGTGGGAGGTAATTTAATCATGGGGGTGGTTTCCTCCATGCTATTCTCATGATAGTGGGTAGGTTCTCACGATATCTAATGGTTTTATAAAAGTCTTTCCTCTTCACAGGGCTCTCATCATCTCCTTCCTACCATCATGTGAAGAAGGAAATGTTTGCTTCCTCTTCTGCCATAATCTTACGTTTCCTGAGGCCTCCCCAGCAATGTGGAACTGTAAGTTAATTAAACTGCTTTCATTATAAATTATCCAATCTTGGGTAGTCCTTTATAGCATCATGAGAACAGACTAATACACATTTCTACTAAAACTATTCCAAAAAATGGAGGAGGAGGGACTCACTCATTCATTTTATGAGGCCAGCATCATCTTGATAACAAAACCTGGCAGAGCTACGGCAAAAAAGGAAAACTTCAGGCCAATATCCTTGATGAGCATCAATGCAAAAATCCTTAAGAAAACACTGGCAAACCAAATTCAGCAGCACATCAAAAATCTTATCCTCCACAATCAAGTAGGCTTTATCCCTGTGACACAAGGTTCATCCAACATACACAAATCAATATGTGTGTGATTCATCATATAAAGAGAACTAAAGACAAAAACCACATGCACATATATCTTCATTGCAGTACTATTCACAATAACAAAGACATGGAAATCAACCTAAATGCCCATCAGTCATAGACTGGTTAAAGAAAATGTGGTACATATAGATTACGGAATACTACGTAGCCATAAAAAAGAATGAGACCATGTCTCTTGCAACGACATGGATGAGCTGGAGGCTTGTATCATTAGCAAACAAGCTCAGGTACAGAAAACCGAATACTGCATGTTCTCACTTATAAGTGAGAGCTAAATGATAAGAATTTATGAACACATAAAGGAAACAACAGACAGTGGAGTCTACTTGAGGGAAGAGGGTGGAAAATGGAGAGGAGCAGAAAAGATAACTATGGGTACTAGGCTTAATACTTGGGTATTATATAATCTGTACAACAAACCCCCGACATGTGTTCAACTATGTAACAAACCTATACATGTTCCACTGAACTTAAAATAAAAGTTAAAGTAAAATGTTCATCAAAATATACAATAAAGAAAATGAATAAGCAAGCCAAATACTGGAAGAATATGGTTGCAAATCATAAAAGACTAGTGTTCAGGAGATATAAATATAGATCTAGATATAGATACACACAAAAAAAAAAAGAAAGAAAGAAAGAAAGAAAAGAAGGCCGGGCGCGGTGGCTCAAGCCTGTAATCCCAGCACTTTCGGAGGCCGAGGCGGGTGGATCACGAGGTCGAGAGATCGAGACCATCCTGGTCAACATGGTGAAACCCCGTCTCTGCTAAAAATACAAAAACTTAGCTGGGCATGGTGGCGCGTGCCTGTAATCCTAGCTACTCAGGAGGCTGAGGCAGGAGAATTGCCTGAACCCAGGAGGCGGAGGTTGCAGTAAGCCGAGATCACGCCATTGCACTCCAGCCTGGGTAACAAGAGCGAAACTGCGTCTCAAAAAAAAAAAAAAAAGATAGATACACACATATGCATGTATATATACCCAATAAGTTAATTATAAGAAAACTAACAATGAAAATAAAAATTGGTTAATAGATGGGGTGGAGCATGATGGCAGTATAGAAGCATATGCCGTTCATCTCCCCACTCTTGGAACACAAATCTTAATAACTATCTGCACACAGAAAAACATCATCACCAGAAGCAAAAATCAAGTGAGCAATCGCAGTTCCTGGTTTTAACTACACATCATGGAAAGAGGCATTGAGGAGGCTCAGAAAGACAGTGTTGAATTCCAACGCCACCCCTTCCCTACCCCCCACAAAAGTCTTGAAGGGAAAGAGAATTTGTGCACTTTGGGGAGGAAGAGTGCAGTCACTGAGGGACTTAACATTGAAGTCAATGCTGCCTTGTCACATAAGAGAAGAAAGCCACACTGGGCTCAGCTAGCACCTGCACATGGAGGGAGAATTTAGACCCACCCCAGCCAGAGGGGAATCACCCCTCCTAGCTGTTGGATTTTGAGTTTCTGGACAAGCCTCGTAACCATGGGCTGAAGTGCTCTGGGGTTGCAGGTAAACTTGAAGGCAGTGTAGGACACAAGGACTGCAATCCCCAGGAAACTTTTAGTGCCAGGCTGGGCTTAGAGCCAGTGAACTGGAGTGGCATGTGACCTAGGGACACATCAGCTGGCACAGCTAAGAGAGGGCTTACACCTTTCCTCCCCTAAGATCAGACAGTGCAACTGGTAGCAATGAAAGTGACTCCTTCCTTCTGTTTAAGGAAAGGAGAGGGAAGAGTACAGAGGATTTTGTCTTGCATCTTGGATACTAGTTCACCCACAGTAAGATAGGGCACCAGTCTTGAGACTCCATTCCAGGCCCTAGCTGCCAGATGACATTTCTAGATGCACTATGGGCAAAAATGGAACCTACTTCCTTGAAGACAGGAACTCATTCCTGGCAGCATTTATCAACGACTAACTAAAGACACTTTGGGCCCTGAATAACCACAAGTGACACTCAGGAAGAATGCTATGTCCCAGATGTGATGGCTATTGTAAAAGACTCCTGTTGGAGAAAAGCAGAGGGAAAAGTAAAGGGGACTTTGGTACCCTAGATACTAGCTCAGGCACAGCGTGGAGGCCAAGGTGGGTGGATTGTTTGAGCCCAGGAGTTCGAGACCAGCCTAGGCAACAGGGCAAAACCCTGTATCTACTAAAAATGCAAACATTAGTCTGGCATGGTGACATGTGCCTATAGTCCTAGCTACTCAGGGGGCTAAGGCAGGAGGATCGCCTGTGCCTTGGGAGGTCAAGGTTGTAGTGAGCTATAGTGATATGTGATCATACCACTGCAACTCCAGCCTGGGTGAAAAAGTGAGTCCTTTAAAAAAAAAAAAATGCAAGGGCTAAAACATACCACCAGAGAAAATTACTTTCACTAAAAGGAAGGAAGGAAAGAAGGAAGACTGTAAAACAACCAGAAAACAACCAAATGACAGGAGTAACTCTCTACTTATCAATAATAACACTGAATGTAAATAGACTAAACTCTTCAATCAAAAGATATAGAGGGGCTGAATGGATAAAAAACAAGAGGCCACAATCTGTTGCCTGAAAGAAATACATGTCACCTCTAAAGATAAACATAGACTGAAAATAAAGGGTTGGAAAAAGATATTCCATACCAATAGAAACCAAAAAAGAACAGAAGTAGCTATACTTAGACTAAATAGATTTCAAGACAAAAACTGTAAGAAGAGAAAAAGGAGGTGTCTTATATAGTGATCAAGGGACCAATTCAGCAAGAAGATTTAAGGATTGTAAAGATACGTGAACCCAACACTGGAGCACCCAGATATATAAAGCAAATATTATTAGACCTAAAGAGAGGGATAGAATCCAATACAATAATAGCTGGAAATTTCAACACCATAGTTTCACCATTGGACAGATATCTCAGACAAAACTCAACAAAGAAACACCAGACTTAATCTGCACAATAGAACAAATGGACCCAATAGACATTTAGAGAACATTTCATCCAACGGCTGCAGAATGCACATTCTTTTCCTTAGCACATGGATTATTTTCAAGGATAGGCCATATGTTCAGTCACAAAACAAGTCTGAAAACATTTAAATAATTAAAATAATATCAAGCATCTTCTCTGGCCACAATTAAATAAAACTACAAACCAGTAACAAGAAGAATTTCTTGAAAATTAAACAATACACTTGCAGTTGTGGAGCTGAGGGTCCCAGCTTCTGGCTTAGTGTTGGCTGGAGGTTGCCTTTATCTCCTTGCCAAGTGGTCTTCTCAGCATGGCTGCTTACTTATTCCAAGCTAGCTAGGGAGAGAGAGTCTCTGGAAAGAGTCTACTAGCAAAATAGGGATCTATATAAGAAGATTATAAGAGTCATGTTTCATCACCTTTTCTACATTCTGTTGGTTAGAATCAAGTTACAGAAATTCCCTACACTCAGAATGAGTGTATAATACTAGCACATGAACACCAGGAGTTGAGGTCCATGGGGGGACCACTCTAGAGTCTGTTGATACAATGTTTATAAAAGTTGTATTCACAATAGCAAAAAAATGGAAAGAGCAAGGCTCTTCATAGGAAACTTAATGAACAAACTTTGGTGTGTAAATACAAAGGAATACAATTCAGCAATGATAAGAAACTACTGATACATGCAGCATGGGTAAATCTTCAAGACATGTTTATCAGTGAAATAAGCCTTTCACACACAAAAAAATAAGGTTCTATGTTATTCAATTTGTGTGAAATTTTACAACCGGAAAAACTAATTTATTGAGAGAAAAACCAGAACAGTGGTTGTCCCTAGGAGATGGGGATTGAATGGGTTGGGAAAGGACATGAGGGAATTTCTCAGTGAAGTAACATTCTATATCACTTTTATAAAGTAATGTGCCTGACTGGGGAACTCAATTTAAATCTCTAAGGTGGTGGGAGTCATGCTGAATCAGTGACACTAATAAAATGCATACTAAAGATTTTTCTTGACTTTGTCACTTAGTTAGGTTTCGAAAATGTTTCTAAGATAAAGCTAATGTGACAGTCTTCATTACAAAGCAATTTTAAATAATAAATGTAGAAGAAATTACAGAATTAGGAAAATCACCATTTTGTAACTCCCAATGTAATAACTGATCAGGTCATAATTATCATTGGATATTAAAACAATTCAGTGAAAGAATATTGGAGAACAGGATAATTACATGGTCTTAAAGTATCACCCCACAGATTACGTATTGATTGTAAAGAGGAAAAGATACCTTACACTGAAAAACTCTGGCAGGAACAACATTAAACAGATT
This sequence comes from Saimiri boliviensis, assembly GCF_048565385.1. Taxonomy (NCBI): domain Eukaryota; kingdom Metazoa; phylum Chordata; class Mammalia; order Primates; family Cebidae; genus Saimiri; species Saimiri boliviensis. The sequence goes on from NC_133470.1 coordinate 134,835,636, forward strand.
ATCAGACTTAGCATGACTTGGATATAAATGAATATGCTGTTCATGTTATACAAATGGAAAGTATATGTAACTGTCTGTGAATTTCTTTTTTTAGACAAAAATGTTTAACTTGAATCTATTCATGAGGAGACTATCTGACATGCATGACCTGAACTCTTTAAAAATGTCAATTTTATAAAAGACAAAAAGGCAAGAAGGGCTATTTCATATCAAAGGAAGCTAAAAAGATATAACATTCAAACACAGTAAGGGATTCTTGAATAGATCCTAGGTTTAAAAATAAAGCTCTAAAGGACTTTGGAAGAACAGCTGGGGGAGTTTGAATATATACTATTAGATGATATTTTTTGAACAATGTTAAATTTCTTGGATGTGATACTGGTATTGTAGTTATTTAAAATATTTCTTCTTCTCAAGAGACACATACTGAAATGTTTAGAGATGAAGTTTCAGGCTACCTGAAACTTTTTTTCAGATGGTTCAGGAAAATAATAGATAATAAGGATATATGCAAAATAGATGGATGAAGTAAATTTGGCAAGATGATAATTGGCAAATCTAAGTTAAGTGTATGCATGCTTTTCTTTCAGCTTATCCGTAGGTTTGCAATTGCTCAAATTAAAAAACTTGATGGGACTGTAATTCCAATTCTAGCCATGACAGAATACTTAGTGTCAGACTTACCCTGCTATTGTACCTATCTATAAAACTTGAAAAAAATATATAGAACAATAGTTTGCAGCTATGGGAAAATAGGCAGCACAGGTAACAATTGGTGACAGAAGAGAAAAACAGGAGGTGAGGCTAATTATTTCCTGGCTTTTTGCCAAGAGGCACTTTCCAGACTGCATCACAGGGAGCTGGAGCCCAGAGCATGGCAGTCTTGCTGAACTGAAGAAACAGAATGTAGAGATAGGTACTAAGTAGGTGGCTGAAATTTTTGAGGCAGAATAACAGACAAGTGGAAGGTAAACAATGAAGAGGCTCTAGAAATTTATAGAAGGGTCACAGTAAATATTTAGATGAATACTAAGCTATATATATATAAAGCAGAAAGTAACTATTGAAGATCCATGAATTGAATGGAGATTCCAGTTTGTGAAGTACTAGTAGTCATTAAAGTTATAACCAACCAGAGAGAAGAAACATTACTGAATTACATTAACATTCTGATGAGACTTGAGAAAAAAATCACACCAAAGGTACCAGTTTATGTCCACTCTAGAACCAACACTACTTTAGATCTGCCCTAATGAAACTTAAGCCTCAAGAAATCAGCTGATGCACAAGTAAACTAATGATCTGCCCAAACAAAAATTCAATATGCCCTAAAGGACTATAACAAAAGAAATTTCAGCCTACAGCATTGACAATGTGTAATTTAAAAAAACACCAGACCTGTGAGGAAACATGAAAATGTGACCCAAAATGAGAGAAGAAACCAATCAGTAAATATCACCTAGAAATGATATAGATGTTAAAATTAGCAGAAAATTACTTTAAAGGAGCAATTATAAATAAATTCAAGGATTTGAAGAAAAAGACATATGAGTAAATAGAAGGAGAGATTTCAACCGAAAAAAGGAAGCTATCAAAACAACCAAATGGAAATTTGATAAATGGAAAGCACAAAACAGAAATAATAATAATAATAAAATAGATATGCTTAACAGCAGATTAAACACTAACAAAGAAAAGACCAATAAACTTGAAGAAAAGGCAACAAAACTATACAAATGAAAGCCTGGAAAGAAAAGAAATAAAGCCTGAAAAAAATAAACATTTTCAGTAACCTGAGTGATACTATCATGTAGTCTAATACACAAATAATGGGTTTCCCAGAATAAGAGGAGAAGGATTGGGATAGATAAGTGCTTGAAGAAATAGTGGCCAAAATTTTCCAAAATTTATGAAAAATATAAATCCACAGATCCAAGAGTCTAAACATCAAGCAAGGTAAGCATAAACAAAACCACACCTATGGACATCGTAATACAATCAAATATAAAGAAAAAAGATATATTACATAAAGAACAATAATAAGAGTGTTGATTTTTCATCAGAGACACTACAGGACAGAAGAAAATGAACAGACATGTTTGAACATTTTGGAAAAGAAACACTACTGATCTTCAATTTGATATCCAGTGAAAATATCCTTCAAAAATAAAGGTAAATTAAAAGACATTTTCAAATAAATAAAGTTGACCTGAACTATAAGAAACTACAAGAAAGGAATAATAACAGCTGGAAACTCAGCACTTCAAAAATTAATAAATAGCCTTAAGACAAAGATAATTTCATAATATAAAATGTAAATCACCATACTATGCAAGCCCCACTCATAAGAAAGTTGTAGTAGGTATGAAAATAGTAGTCTAAGAATCGTCCTCAGGACACAAATATCACTAAAGAAAAAAAAGAGTTAGTTCATATTTGTAAAACTGTAATGTATCAAAAAGGCATAAAATTCTTAAGTGTATATGCACTTAATAACAGAGCTCTAAAATATATGAAGAAAAACTGATAGAACTATAGGAATAAGTAGACAAATTCACAATTGTAGTTGGAGATTTTAACACTCCACTCTCAATAATTACTAGAACAGCTAGACAAAAAGTCAGTTATGGTATACATTATTTGAATAACACTATCTACCAAGGTAACCAAATTCACATTTATAGGATACTGTCTGTGATGACCTGAATGTATGTATCCCCTCAAAATTTATATGGTGATATCCTGAACACCCTAGTTCATGGTATTAGAAAGTGGGGCCTTTGGGAGGTGATTAGGTAATGAAAGTAGAACCTTTGTATTTGGTATTAGTGGCCTTATAAAGAGATCTCACAGAGCTAGCTAGCCCCTTCCACCATGTGATGACACAGTGAGAAGGTGTTGTCTGTGAGGAAGTAAGACCTCACTAGACATCAAATCTGCCAGGACCTTGATCTTGGACTTCTCAGCCTCCAGTACTGGGAGAAGTAAATGTTTGTTTGAACGTTCCATATTCATAGACTGGAAGAATCAGTATCATTAAAGTGGCCATACTGCACAAAGCAGTCAATTTTAATGCTATTCCTATTAAAATACCAACATCACTTCACAGAACTAGAACAAAATATTCTAAAATTCATGTAAAACCAAAAAAGAGCTCGAATAAACAAGTGATCCTAAACAAAAACCACAAAGCTGGAGGTATCACATCACTCCACTTCAAACTATCCTATAAAGCTACAGTAACCAAAACAGCATGGTACTGGTACAAAAACAGACACATAGACCAATGTGAGAATGCAGAAATAAAGCCGCAAACTTACAGCCATCTGATCTTCAACAAAGTTGATAAGAATGTGGAAAGGACTCCTTATTCGATAAGTCGTGCTGTGATAGCTGGATAACCATATGCAGAAGAATGAAACTAGACCCCTACCTTTCACTGTAAACGAAAATTAATTTTGAGGTGGATTAAAGATTTAAATGTAAGACCTGAAACTATAAGAATCCTAGAAGAACACCTAGGAAACACCATTCCGGGTATCAACCTCTGGAAAGAATTTGAGACTAAGTCCTCAAAAGCTATTGCAACAAAAATAAAAATTGACAAGTGGGACCTAAGCAAACTAAAGATCTTCTGCATAGCAAAAGAAACAATCAACAGAGTAAACAGACAGCCTATAGAATGGGTGTAAATATTTGCAAACTATGCATCTAACAGTATAGATTCTAACATCCAGAATCTATAAGGAACTTAAACAAATCAACAAGCAAAAACAAATAAAGCCTTTAAAAAATGTGAAAAAGACATGAAAAGACACTTCTTAAAAGAAGATATACAAGCAGCCAACAAACATATGAAAAAAATCCTCATCACTAATCATCTGAGAAATGCAAACAGAAACCACGATGAAATACTATCTCACATCAGTCAGAAAGACTATTATTAAAAGTCAAAAAATAACAGATGCTGCATAGGCTACAGAGAAAAGGGAGCGCCTATACATGGGTGGTGGGAATGTAAATTAGTTCAGTTCCTATGGAAAGCAGTTTGGAGATTTCTCAAGGAATTTAAAACACAACTACCTTCAACTCCGCCCAGCTACCCCATTATTGCGTATATATTTGAAATAAAACAAGTACTTCTACCAGAAACACAGATGCACTCACATGTTCATCACATTAGTAATCATGATAGCAAAAAGACATGGAATCAACCTAGGTGCCCATCAATGGCTGACTGGATAAAGAAAATGTAATAAATAAACAGCATGGAATACTCTGCTGCCATAAAAAAAGAATGAAGTCATGTCCTTTGCAGCAACATGGATGCAGCTGGAGACCATTATCCTAAGTAAATTAACACTGGAACAGAAAACCAAGTACCACACGTTCTCACTTACAGGTGAGAGTTAAGCATTGAGTACACATGGAAATAAAGAGATCAACAATAGAAACTGGGGATGCCTAGAGCAGGGAAGGGGGAGGGGCAAATTCTGAAAAACTAACTTTAGGGGTACTATTCTCAGTGCCTGGGTGATGGGATCATTCATACCCCAAACCTCAGCATCATGCAATATACCCTAGTAACAAACCTTGCACATATAACCCCTACATCTAACATAAAATTTGAAAGAAAGAAAAAAATCAATTATCTATGTGTTCTCCTAAGTGAGTTGAAAAAGATGACTAAATTAAAACTCAAACAAGTAGAAGAAAGGACTTATAAAGTTAGAGCTGAAATGAATAAAACACAAAAGGAACAGACAATAGAGTAAATCAAAGCCACAAAGAGTTATTCTATGAAAAGCCCTTGAATTTAAAAAACTCTAGTTGGACTAGAAAGGGAAAAAGAAAAAAAAAATCCACAAATTATAAAAAAAACCCACAAATTATTGATAACAAACAAGAAAGGGAAACATTTTTATAAATCCTACCGATATTGCCAGGATATTGGGATATATTGTGAACATCTTGATGAGAATAAATGTTACAATTCGATAAAATGGACAAATTAATTGAAAGACACAAATTACCAAGATTGATACAATTTTTTAACTGAAATCGATGTATATCTAACAAATAAGATGAAGTGGTAATTTTAAATGTTTCTATATGGCTTTAATGGTAAGTTGTAGTAAATATTTAAACAAGGAATAATATTAATATTATATAAATTCTCTCAGAAATAGAAGAGTGACGTTTCCCAATTCATTTTATGAGTGCAGTATTATCCTGCCATTAGTGAGGCAAAGACATTAGAAGAAAACCACAAACTAATTTTCTTTATCAATATACATACAAATTATCCTTAACAACAAAATATCTATAAATTGAATATAGCAAGACAGAAAAAGAATAAGACATTGTGATCAGTAAGAATTTATCTCAGTAATTCCAGGTTGGACTAATAAGAGAAAATAGGTCAATGCAATTCAACATTTGAAACAGAATAAAAAAAGAAAAAAAAATTATAAGATCACTTATGTAGATGCAGAAGAAACATTTTACAAAATTCAACATGCATTCATAGTAAAAACTCAAGAAATTAGGAATCAATAAGAAAGTCACTCAATTTGATACAAGGCATATACCAAAACACATGGCTAGTATCAAACTCAGTAGCAAAAGATTGAATACTTCTCTTCTAAAATTGGAAACAAGTCCTGGAAGTCTGCTTTTACTGGGGGACCTAGCCAGTGAAACAAGGCAAGGGAAAAATTAAAAACCAAAAATATTGAAAAGGAAGAAACTAAACAGCCCATATATGAAGATGACATAATGTGGAATGTGGAATATGCCAAGAAATCTACAGAAAAGCTACATGCACTAATAGGTGAACTTAGCAAGGTCATGCAATACAAGGCAATATCCCGAAAGTGATTATATTTATATATTAGCAACAATTAACAATGGAATTTAAAATATTAACATTTGATATAAGAGCAATACGATAAAATACTTAGAAATGAACTTATTTAAATATGCGCAAGACCTCTATACTGAAAACTACAACACATTGCTGAGAAAAACTAAAGGAGACCTAAATAACAGAAGACAGGCAGTGTTTATGGATCAGAACATTCAACAGTGTCAAGGTGTCAGTTTTCCCAAAATTGATCTGGTACAAATGGAAATAAATCTCAGTTCAATCTCAATTAAAATCCCAGCATCCTTTTTTTCCATCAAACCAAAAGAGAACCTAATTCTAAAATATATGTGGAAAAGCAAATGACCCAAAACAGCCAAACCTATCTTGCAAAAAGGTAAGACAAAATTGGAGACTGATGCTACCTGATATCAAGACTTATTATAAATTTACAGCTATCAAGACAGTGTGGTAGTAGGTTAAATACAGACAGATCAATCAATGGAAGATAATATAGACCATATTAGATCCATACTTGTACATCCTATTGATATTTTACAAAGCCACCACAACAATTCCATGGATAAAGGAAAGTCATTTTAACAAATGATGCTGGAAAAGCTGGACACATATATTAAAACAATGACATACAGCTCCAGTTTCAGATCTTCTCTCTCAAGTTCAAGGTTCCACAGATCTCTAGGGCAGGGGCAAAATGCTCAATCGATGCAGAAGAAGCATTTAAAAGAAATTCAACATGCGTTCATAGTTAGACTCTAAAATATAGCAAGAGTCACCTTTATTCTAGTTTACAACCACTTCCTCATCTCCCTCTGAGACCACATCATCCTGAACTTTATCATCCGTATCACCATCAGCATTTTGGTCAAAACCAATAAGTCTCTAGGATGTTCCAAACTTTCCCTCATCTTCCTGTCTTGTTCTGAGTCCTCCAAACTGTTCCAACCACTGCCTGTTACTCAGTTTTAAAGTTGCCCCCATATTTTTGGATATCTCTTGAGCAGCACCCCACTCTCTTCAGTACCAATTTACTGCATTAGTCCATTCTTGCATTGCTATAAGGAAATACCTGAGAATGGGTAATTTTTAAAGGAAAGTGGTTAAATTGCCTTACAGTTTGACATGGCTAGAGTGGCCTCAGGCAACTCACAATCACGGCAGAAGGCAAAGGGGAAGCAAGGCACCTTCTTCACAAAGTGGCAGAAGAGAGAAATGCTGAGCAAAAGGGGAAAAAAAAACCCTTATAAAACTATCAAATCTCATGAGAATTCACCATCATGAGAACAGCATGAGAGAAACTGTGCCCCCCCCCCATGATTCAATTATCTCCACCTGTTCTCTCCCTTGACATGTGGGGATTCTAGAGATTATAATTCAAGGTGAGATTTGGGTGGGGACAAAGAGCCTGACCATATCAAAAGGGCTCAAATCTAGTATATATAAAAGAGTCCTTCAACTTATTAAAACAAAGATAAATCAATGCAATAAATGATCAAAATGCTTAAACAGCCATGTCACAAAGGAAGATATATAAATGGTCAATAAGCACAATGAAAAAGTGCTCAACATCGTTAGGTAATAGTTGATCAATACAAATTAAAACCGTGATGGAATACCACTACATATTCACTGAGATGGCTAGTATTTAAAACACTAACTATGCCAAATGTCAGCAAATATGGAAAAACTGACACTCTCAAACACTGCTGCTGGATACAGAAAACATTAAACCACTATGAAAACAGTTTAGCAGTTTCTTATAAAGTTGAACATATTCCCTCTGCTATGAACTGAAAGTGTCCCTCGAAATTCATATATTGACACTTAATGGCCAGTGTGATAGTATTAAGAGGTGAGGCCTTTAGGAGGTGATTAAATTATGAGGGCAGTAGTATCACTCCAAGAAATTTACACAAGAGAAATGAAAATATATATCCACAAAAAGCCTCATATAAGAGAATGCATAGCAGGTTTAGTCAAAATAGGAAAAACTAGAAACAACCTAAATGCCTGTCAACAGGACAATAAAATAATTGTGAGATATGTATGCAATAGACTTCTACTCAGCAATAAAAAGGAATGAATTATTGATACATGCCAGAACATGGATGAAGCTCAAAAACATTATACTTCTCAAAAGAAGCACTCTTACTATATGATTTGATTTACATAAAATTCTAGGGCAGGCAAAGCTAATCTATAGTGAAAGAAATCAGAGCAATGGTTGCTTCTGGGGGACAGTCAAGGGTTAATGGGGGCATGGTTCACAAAAACTTTCTTGGGGTGTTGGGAGTATTCTACATATATATGAGTATGTGAGCTATAGAAAGCATTTGTCAAACCTGGTTGATCTGTACACTTAAGATTTGTATTTTTCATTCTAAGTAAATTAGAGTTCAACAGAAAAAAAGTTCTAGAGCATAAAAACAAGAAAAGCGTTGACAGTAGGAACAAAGAATATTTAAAAACATAATGAATTAAATTTAATTAATAGTATTTGAAATCTCACTACTTGTCCTTGAAGTTAGATCACATTTTTCAGTATGCTGTCAGAGGTAATTTCCTCTTTATGGTTAGAATCGAAATAAGTTTCAGAAGTTTAAACTCAATTTTGTGCTAAAATCTTTATTTCAGACAATGTATCTGAGGAAACAATATTTGCCCATAAGCATGGAAGAATTGATAAAATATCTAGAAAAAAAAGATACTTATTTAATAATCAGACCTGCCCAATTTTCTAATGGGGATCCTAAAATTTTTCAATGTTACATAAAATTTTTTAATGTAGCTCGTTTGGCTGTTGAATCTTTCTATTTTTAGTAATCCCTGTGAAAATAAATATTATGGTCTTATTACACATACAATATATATTTTTTCTTAGCTAACAACACCTAAAAAACTGGTCACTCAAAATGTACAAATGCATACTCCTCTGAAGTCAGAACTCCCAAAATGTTTCCAAGAATAAGTTGAAAATTTCAAGGTATTTTGAATCATATTTCCTATAAGTTCTATTAAAGCCATTGCACCAAATACCACCAAAACACATAATTTGTAGTTCTGATTGGCTGAGTCGGACCATTCTGCTTACTAGTTTTGTTTCTGTTTCAAACTACTGTTTGATTTCATGCACAAATAGTAAGCATATGTCTATGATACACACTAAGTCATATATATGTGTGTGTGTGTGTGTGTGTGTGTGTGTGTGTGTGTATAGTTTAGGTCATCTTCATAACAATTAGCATCTCTTACACAGTATTTTGTAGTCTATAGAACAGCTGTCAATCATCAGCATCTACAAATCTAATTGATAATTTGTGATGATCAGTTTCAAACATGGTACATATTTCCAAAACCTTCAAAAAGTTGAAGTGTCTTAGTGAGAAACACTTTTTTAGAACCCACTTCAAAAATGTGACAAAGAAGGAAAAGAGAAATCTTAAAGTGGTAAAATCAGCTTACTTTATTTGTGATGTCCATGTTTTCTTCAAGAGCTTAATTGAGCTGCATTGTTTTGAGTTTTCACTTTCAGTTAACATCCTCTACAAAGCATGAACTTACAGAGCCTGGTTTTGGCAGTTTCACACTTAGCAAGAAAGTTTCTGCGTGTATATTGTGAAATAATTTAAATATAAATGCTATAGGCATCAAGTTACAGCTAAAAGAAAGGAGTACAAAGCTGTGCTTAAGTTTACTTCTATTAGAGTAGGGCACCTGAATTTAATTTGGCTAAAATAAGCTATTTCCCTGCTATTTACAAATATATACGTGTGTTTACTGTTTTGATTCTAGGGCATATAAAATAGGGTATACTAAAAAATGTGACCGTGCTATATCTGAAATGCTATTTAAAAAATTATTTCATCTGTGAAAATATGGGCTTGTACCAGCATGGTATTCCCCTTAGCTTACCTTACACTGGATGCTATATATCAAGACAGTAAGACATTGCATTTTTTATAAGCAGATTATTATTTGTAAAGATTAGCTGATTTTAGTTCTGCGAAATGTTAGACAGAGGCTGTTTTACCACACTTTATAAATAAGAAAAATATTTGATAGGGTAATTCACCAGTTAGAGGATCACAAAATCCTTCAAAAGTCACTAGTTTTATTTTGCAAATGTAAAAATAAATGTCTGGACTTTTGTCATTTACACTTAACAGAATCAAATGCACATAATCACATAGCTTTGAATTCTGACATGAAATTCTGAATCCTTTATCCATTTTATTGATAAGCATGATAATCTACTCGCACAACGGTATTTGGTTCAATGTATAACTTCCAATGCTTTAGCATTACTGCACAAGCAGAGATGAAAGGCAGCTTATATTGTTGAAATGTTCTGTAAGTAATAGGTAAAAATCATGGTAATTCAAGTCATACTTCCTGTGACCAATACCTCAGAACACTTTAAGCAGAGAATAGATATTAATGAGGTCAAGTAAAACAATTTCTCTAGCTAACCTTTTCATTTTGTGCATGGCAGTATTAAAAATGGTGTAAAGTGGCATTTAATTGCCTTCAAACCTTCACTCTTCTGCGATCTGAGATTCTAGAGAATTCTTACGTCTATCTTGACCCCATTTTTAAAAGTACTGTTATCCCTGGAGCTGTATAGGGATAGACTGGCATTACCAGAATCCAAGACTCAGGAAACGTCAAAGAGTAGTCTGTCAGCAAATTTGGAAGGAATCACTATATATGGATTTTTTAATCTTCTCGGGTAACTACCTTCTATGATACTTAAGAATTACAAGACTAATATAATAAGGAAATAAGCTTTACAAGCAAAAAATACAATTAGTAGGTGTCCGTTTGCAAACTGTGAAAAGGTAACACATATACATTTATTTTTTCATATTCTGCAACTTCACAACCTTACACTCAGGACTTCCCAAAACCCCAGGGGATAACTCATAACATCATACTATCAAGACTAAGAATAAAAATAATTCTTTGGCTCAATGATATTACACCTTACTTGCAGCATTCTCTCAAAATAACAAAGAAACTGATTTTATCAGTTGATATGCTGATCAGAATCCTATGCAAAATTCTCCATTTCTTTTTTTTTTTTTGGCATTTAAGAAAAGGGTATTCAAGCATTTTAAAAACAGAAATGGAACTTCTAATACATGGTGTTTGAGTAGTGTCTTTCTTCAATAACTTAATTTAAAACCATGGAAAATTAAATAACAAATGAAGAATGGCTACAAATTTCACTGGAAGAATTAGAAGCAAATGCTGAAAAGCATGCAGTCAAGTTTTCAGAAAAAAAGGCATTCTAATCTTGCAGTCTTCACCCCTATGTGGCAGAAGTTGCTTTGGAAATGACATGGAGAGATAGTACAATACGAATCCCTGTCAGCGAGCTGTGGCAATAATATTCTGGGTCAAACCAGTATACTCAATATGCCTCCTAATAGCACAGCGCCTATACGGTGCCCAATAAAACTGAAAAGCTGGAGTTGTGATTGTGAAAGCGCTGCAGATTAATGAACAATTCACCTTGTTCTTTGTGTTTTCTGGAATAAAGTGGAGTGGATCTCAGAGAGCCTTGCAAGAGCCCATACCCAGGAACAGCGACGTGGAAAAAAATGAAACAGACGAAGAAGAAAAAAATAAGCTCGAAAAATTTTACCAGAGAGTCCGTGAGGACAAGTAGAAAAATATGACACTTTTCTAGTCTTGCCATCAGCAGCAGCAGTAATCCTCACAATCCCCCAAGTTAGTGTTAAAGCTTCAAAGCAGGATGCAAAATCTTTTCACAAGTTTTCTTAAAGCTTTGTCAGTGACAAAAACGCACAGGGCATATTCTTACACAGTTTGAGTAAGGAAATTGAGCAATACTATGTACTATTAAGAATGTTAAAAGAATCTATGGTGCTAGAATACTGCTTTGGATTTAAAGAACTTATTCAATGACTGCATATACTGCCAAAAGAAGGCGTTAAAGTCTAGCTTGTCTCCTTACCTTGATAATTCAGCGCGAGATTAGAAGGCGTGAAATGACTGTTTTGTTTCTATCAAATGACCAAATGACGAGGCAAATATTTGTTAAGAACTTCTCTTCCAAAGACTCCGTTAGAATTACCTTCTGCTGGATTTGATTGTGTGGGTGCTTAAAATCATTCTACAAATCAGTAAAGAATCTTGAGTTGCTGGGCTCAGAAAAAGAAGCACACGCAATTTTCCTCCTAGATAGACTGCCCACTTACCTCATCTCCTTTTGCCACAATCCATCCTGCAGTGGGGAAAATGGAGAAATTGTAAAAAGAAAACATGTCTGATTTTTGTCCTTCAATTTTTACACAGTCAATTTTTTGTTCAAAAATGATGTTCAGAATTTATTCTCAAGGGATGTCAAATTGTCCGAATTATTTTGCCACTAGCTTCCTTCACACAGGAGTCAGGTTTGTCTAAGAAGCTCTCATTGGTGTCAACATAATACTTTTGATATATGTGGTATCTATTGTTGCTTTCCCTACTTTCCCCAAGAATACAGTATTTGCTTCACGTAGTTTTCACACAACTGCATGTAGTGTTTTTGAAAGATTATTCTATGTATGTTTCAGTGCACTTTACCTTGCTTGAATGAACTTCTTAACCCATGTTGATTTTTATTTTCGTATTTTCCCACATGTCTTTAGTACGTACATTTTTTTTTTTTAGGAGATTGCCTGTTGTATTAAATTAACTGCAGGCAATCAGGGGATTTGTTCCTGCAAAGTCTCAAAATTAGAGATTAATCTATTCATTCATTCAAGTTTCATTGAACATTGTGCTATATATTCTACTAGACACTAGAGATAAAAATATAAATAAAGTGCAGGACCTGCCTGATGAAACTTGCTCTGGTATAACCACAATAGGAAATGATAGATGCTTTAGTAAGTGGCTATGAAGGATCTAACTCTGCTTGGGGACAGTAGCGGAGTAGTGGCTTTTCAAAGAGGTTATATTTAAAGTGAGTCTTGTAAGAAGGCTAATAGTTCCCAAGAGAGATAAAACAAGAGGGAGCAACATAGCAGCATGGAGAAACCATTCAGATACTAAGTAGTTGTGTGTGTGTTTCTTCTTGGTGCATGATACCGTAAAGTGTAGAGTTAAAAAACAAATGCCTGTACCTGAGCACCACCCTCCCAAGATTCTGGTTTATTGAGCTATGATGAGTAAAGGCCATTTTTAAAAGCTCCCTGGTTATTCTAACCTGCAGCCAGAGTGGAAAGCCACTGCTTTATACAGTTGGGAGCCATGGAAGGATTTTAAGCAGAACAATGAATGAAAATGTAAGAAAGCAAAGCTATTGTTTAGACTGAAGAAATCAAAGATTGAAGGCTGAGATACTGGTAGAACAATAATACCACTGTTGCTAATCCAAAACAAGGTTTTCAATTGTACCAACCAAAATGGTATAAAATAGTACAAAACTAAGGATAAGGTAATAAGTTTCCTGTAAAGCTGGATTCATTCTACACATAGGATTATTTTCTATTCTGATGTAATATCATCCCTCTGATTTTTGCTGTTTATTTTACAAAATAATGGTGAATATAGATGTTACCCATATCATTTTTTATGGCTTACTTAGCAAAATAACAATTTTGTTTTTTACAATTGGAAAGAATTATAATTTCCCTATGCTTTTGTTTGTCTTTACTTTCACAATTGAGATATTAAATGCATACTTTGAGGTGTGTATAATGCACACATATTAAATGTGCAACTCAATTCATTTTTACATTTGTATATACCTGTGTACCCACAACCCACATTATGATATAGAATTATGTGTCCTAGCGCCCCATTCTATTTAATTTCCACCCCTCCACCATTGGCAACCAATGCTGATGTATAGTAAATTATTACTGTCTATTCTTCTACTGTTTATAAGTGGAATCATATAGTGCTCATGTTTCTGTGACTGGCTTCTTTCAGTCAACATAATGTTTCTTTGATTCATCCATATTGTTGAATGAGTTTCAGCAGAATTCTGTTCTTTTTATTGTTCTGTAGTATTTCAATACATGAAATTACCACAATTTGATTGCCCATTCTCCTGTTGATTGACATTTGAGTCATTTCTCATTTGGGTTATTATGAATAAGACCACTATGCCCGTTATTTTATGAGTCTTTTTGTGAACATATCCACTCATTTCTCTTGGTTATATATGTGGGAGTAGAATTTCTGGGTCATAAGATAAGCATATATTTAACTTATTCTAATATAAGCTTCTGTAATATATTTAGCTTTTGTTAAGAAGATGCCAAACAGTATCAACTAAATTTATTCAGAGTTACTGCATAAAATTACACTTTCGTCACCAATATATGAAAGCTCCAATTATTCTACATGCTTACCAACAGTTGGTATTATGTATTTTTAATTTTTACCATTTTGGTGGGTGTATAGTGATATGTCATTGTGGGATTTTGTGTGTGTGTGTGTGTGTGTGTTGGGTCATCTAAACAATATTACTGTTTTTTTAGTATTTATTTTATCTATTTAGCTGATCCATGGATTAGTAAAACTTCAGTTTATTACATGTAACCATGATGACATTGTTCTGGTAACTTTTAAAATTGGGCTATAATTCACATGCTGTAATTTTCACCCTTTTAAAGTATGCAATTCAGTGATTTTTAAATATTCATAAAGTTATAAAACTATCAACAATAAATAATTCCAGAATATTTTCCTCCTGCAAAGAGAAACCTCATGCTAATTAGCAGTCACCCCCAATTCTCCTGGGACTCCAATTCCTGGCAACCATTAATCTGCTACTTTTGGTCTCTATGGATTTGACTATTCTGGACACTTCACATAAATGGGATCATACAGTATACTCCCTTTTGCATCTGGCTTAAGTTAGCATAATATTTTCAAGTTCCATCCACGTTGTAGCATCTATCAGTACTTCTTTTGTTTTGTTGGCTAAATAATATTCCATTGTATGAATATAACACATTTTGGTTATTCATCCATCAACTGGTGGATACTTGTGTGGTTTCTCCTTTTCACTATTATGAATAATGCTATTATAAACATTCATGTATGAGTTTGTTTCCTTGGACTTATATCTAGAAGTGAAATTGGTGGATCGTGTGGTAACTATTTGTTTAACTTTTTGAGGAACAGCCAAGTTATTTTCCAAAGAGGATGCACATACAAGTTTATGATCCTAACAGTGGTGTATTAAGAATTTAATTTCTCCTCCACATATTTGCCTACACTTGTTATTTTCTGTCTTCTTAATTAGAGCCTTCCTAATACTTCCTAATAGATACAAAGTGGATATCACATTGTGGTTTTGTTTATTTTCTTTTTTTTTTTTTGAGACGGAGGTTCGCTCTTGTTACCCAGGCTGGAGTGCAATGGCGCGATCTCGGCTCACCACATCCTCCCCCTCCTGGGTTCAGGCAATTCTCCTGCCTCAGCCTCCTGAGTAGCTGGGATTACAGGCACGCGCCACCATGCCCAGCTAATTTTTTGTATTTTTAGTAGAGACGGGATTTCACCATGTTGACCAGGTTGGTCTCGATCTCTTGACCTTGTGATCCACCCGCCTCGGCCTCCCAAAGTGCTGGGATTACAGGCTTGAGCCACCGCTCCCGGCCCTTGTTTATTTTCTTGAGTAACGATATTGAGCATCTTTACATGTGATTATCAGCCACTTGTGTATCCTTCTGTGGAGAAGTGTATATTCAAATCCTTTGTTCATTTTTAAATTGGATTATTTGTCTTTTTTTCTTAATGATACCTGAGAGTTTTTGTTATAGTCTAGACACAAATCCTGATAAAAAGATGTTCTTAGCTTAATGGAGTCAAATTTATTTCTTTATTTAATCTTATATGGTTTTGTTTTATGATTATCTTCTTCTTTTCTTTATATAAAATTTTTAGAATACCACTCCATAGTCACAAAGGTACACTCCTGTTTTCTCTAGAACAGAGTTTGACCAATTTTTTTTCTATAAAATACTAGATAGTAAATATATATGGCTTTACAGACCATGTCATCTCTTTCATAACTACTCAACTCTGCCACTGTAGCATGAAAGCAATCATAAACAATACACAAATGAGTGGCCTGGTTGTGCTCTGCTAAAATTTTGTTTACAAAAAGAGGCAGCAGTCTGGATTTGGCTTAAGGGCCATAGTTAGTTCATGTCTGTTCTAAAAGTTCCATTGTTTTATTTTTCACATTTAGGTCCATGGTCCATTTAACTTTGATTTTTCTGTATAGTTAGACATAGGTATCAAAGTCCATTTTCTTTCATATAAAAATTCACTCTGACACCATTTATTTAATAAAATTATTCCTTCCTGCACTTAATTACAGCAAAATCTTAGTTATAAGTCAAGTGACTCTGTATGTGTGGGCCTGTTTCTGAACTCTTTTCTGTACCATTGGTCTATTTGTCAATCCTTCCATCGATACTATACTGCCTTAACCATTATGGGTTTGTAATTAGTCTTGAAGTCCAGGAACATAAACCCTCCAACTTTGTTTCCTCTCTTTCAAGATTGTATTGACTATTCAATACTTTTGCATTTCAATTAAAATTTTATATTCAGCTTGTCAGTTTATGCACACACACATACACTTCCACACACTGCAGTGATTTGATTGAGACTGCATTTACTTTATAGATCAGTTTTGGACAAATTGACACTGTAACACTATTGTGTCCATTCATAAACATGCTATGTTTTTCAATTTATTTAGATCTTTTCAGTGTCTCTCAGAATTGTCTTGTTTCAGGTATAATGGTTTACTATATCTTTCATTAGATTTAATTCTAAGTACTTGATGATTTTTCTTGCTACTTTAAATGACATTTTAAATTTTATTTGCAAAATTTCTTATTACTTTACGGAAATGGAAGTATTTCTCAATCTTGACTTTTTCCAGGTGACCTTGATAAAATCACTAATGTACTTGTATCTGAAATTCAAAAGTTTTAAAACAAATGAAGAAACTACTGAAATTGTGTAGGGTAGAGGTCATAAAAACACAAATTAAAATGATCAGTGTAAGAAGAGATTTGAGAAACATATATATGAATCCATAGTAACTGAAATGTGTATGATAATGCAAATGGAAGAGTAGAAGGAATCTATCAGGTTTCTGCCTTGGATAAATGAGTGATTAATGCTGCCATTTACCAAGATAAAAAGCATAGGGAAAAGAAAATGCTTTGGAAAAAGTAAGATTCTTTTTCAGTAAATTTCTTTGAGTTTGCTATAAGATGTCCAAGAGAAAATTTCTATTAGTGAATTGAAAATAGAAATCTGGACTTCAGCTATTGGAAGTTGTTAGAATACAGGTAATAGTTGAAGCCAAGAAAAAATAGTCAAAAAGAAGAACAATGTGTAGAGTGAAAAAATAAAAGAGCTAATGATTCTAATACCGGAAAGTACCAATGTTAAAAGGAGCATTGAAGGAAGAAAGGCCAACAAAGATGAACAAAAAGAAATACACGAAAGAGAACAAAAAAGGGGTAATTGCAGAAACCAGTGAAAAGATTTTCAAGATGCAGAGCATGTCCAGCAATATCAAATGTTGTAAATGGTCAAGTGAGAAAGGGATTGAAATTGAAATTACCAATTTAGAAGTCACTAATTAATTCTTTCAGAGATATTTCAGCAATATGATGGGAATGGAAGCTAAATTCATGTGGGTTAAACTGAAAATGACAAAGTGAAAGAATGTGAAAAATATTCTTCATAAACTGATGTGAAGAGAAGGAGAGAAGGCTCTAGAGTGACAAATCAAAGTCAGTGGGTTCAGAGGAAGGTGTTTTGAAAGAGAAATATTTTTTCATACTTATATCTCTAGTGGAAGGGCCCAAAGAGTTTGAGGATACAGGTGTAAGAGGAATAATTGATGAAGCAAGGTCTTACAGTTGATGGAAGAGAAGTGGATCAGATTGTAAACACCATCTGAATTAAACTAAACTTACATGTAATTTGAATAAATAGAAACATAAATGCTTGGATGTTAGCAGACAGTAGTTGGATATAAATATATAGCTCCTAATTTTTTCTTCTCCAGCATCTAGTCTCCTGCATCTAATGTCTATTTAAAATCTTTGAATTATTTCTAAATTGTCCTCAAATAGATGAAAACTTTTCCCTATACTATTTGAATTTTACCTCCTTTCACATATTACATACAGCACTATTTATGCCTTAAAAGCCTCTAGAAAGTATTTATTCCATGATAACATGCCTTTAATTATGGGTGCAAAAATCAAGTTACATATTTAAGTAATATGTGATGGTTTGGTAACGATAACAATTTATAAAGAGCAGGCAACTATCTTGTCCCTTGCTACATTACCTACTATCAACCTCTACCTCTCCATCTACTCTAAATGCAAAATTCCAAATAGAGGCCGGGCATGGTGGCTCATGTCCCTAATCCCAGCACTTTGGGAAGCCAAGGCGGGAGGATCACCTGAGGTCAGGAGTTGAAGAGCAGCCTGACCAACATGATGAAACCCCATCTCCACTAGACATACAAGAATTAGCTGGGCATGGTGGCACATGCCTATAATCCCAGCTACTTGGGAGGCTGAGACAGGAGAATCACTTGAAACTAAGAGGTAGAGGTTGCCGTGAGCTGAGCCCATGCCATTACACTCCAGCCTGGGCAACAAGAGTGAAACTGTGTCTTAAAAAAAGAAAAAAATTGTAAATAGAATCTAGTTACCAGTAAAGCAATGAAGCAATGTATGTTCTAAAGGTTTTTATCACAAGCTGTTTACTAAGGAGGTATGCAGACTTTTTAAGAAAAGTGTCGATTACTTGCATTTAGTACACTAAACATCAACAAAGAAATAATAAATTTTAGTAGAATATGACAAGTAGTTAACAATATCAGTGAGGATGTTGAGAAACATCTGAGAAGTGGAGGTATATGATTATATTAATCAAAGAAACTGTGAAGGCAATAATTGAAATTTAAAGGTTCAGATAATTATAACAGAAAATGACCAGTCAAGATAATCTTTAAGATACTTCCTCAGTATGCATGTAATATTAAGGCAGCATTATACAACTCAGATTTATTCCCTGAGCTGATCTCTATGGACAAGCAAATGAATATTTCTAAATGTTTCTTTCTGCATTTACTACAACATACAAAATACATAAGGTGATGAGTGGGGAGTTAATAAATAGATGAGTCTGAGTTCCTAAATTAATTCATTAGTATAATATTCATGGAATATATTTCCCTTTCAATGCACACACATAATTCATATTAGCATTAGTATAAAGAAGTTATACTTGCATGAAAAGAATATAGCAATCAACATGCAAAAGTCTAAGAATTCTTTGTGAAAGATATGCTATTTCACTGCATATTGTAAAAGTGATGTCTGCATGACACCAAATGGAAATATTCATCCAAATATTTCTTAATAGCTGCATATTTTATACTATAGGTAAACTGTATAAAATATGTATCGCATTTTATCCATGCAAGGCAAAGTCAACTAAGATTTGTTAAAGACAATTTGTTAAAAACAGCCATGTGCCAAGCACTGTGCTAAATCCCTGACAAGGATAGTTATCGCCACAAAAATATTCTGTCAAATCATCCCAAAACTCAGTGGCTTCAAACAACAATCATTTATTCCCATTAGTCTGTGGGTCAGTTAGGCATTCGATGATCGAAGTTGGGCACGGCTTGCAGTTTTTCTCATCTCAAGTTGGCTTGGCTCATGGATCTGGAGGTTGGCTAGGAGTTGTCTGATCTAGGCTGGGCCCAAATAAGGTGGTTTGTTCTGCCCCAGTGTTTCTTCTTCAAGAACCAGCAAGAATATTTGTTTTCTGATGATGGCAAAGGGAGAAGATAGAAAACTGAATGGAGTAAGAGTTTGACATTTTTGTCACATTATGTCCTACAACATGCCATTGACTGAAGCAAGCTACATGGCTAAACTCAAGTCCAGGGTTGAGGAAGTAACACTCTGCATCTTTAGTGGAAGAAACTGCAAAGTAACCAGGCAAAGGGCCTGGATATAGAAAAGGGTAAAGTATTGGACCATTAACAGATTCTGAACTATGCACTATCCGACTTAATCCTCAACACATCTCGGCAAAATAGTTAGCATTATTTTCCTCATATTACAAGTAGGAAATGGGATCATAAAGAGGTTAAGTGACTCTTCCAAGTCATAGAGGTAATAGGTTGCGGTTAATGCCAAAGTTCATGGCCTTTGTGGTTGTTCCAATATATCATTTCTTATGCATATTGTTTGGAAGTTTGCAATTGAAATGAGGTCTGTCAACTGATACAGAAATGTTAATGGCAGACCCACAATAAACCCATACATACAATTGTAACCATAGAATCATTGAATGATAAAAAAGAGCCACTTGATTGAATCAATAGAGTGAAGTTTAAACCATATGTTAGTTTTAAATTGCTCCTAATCGCAATACCTCTGTCGCAGAAGTCCGTAACAACATGATTTCGTCCTTGTAAACTTATTAGCCCCAGTTGTGAAGAAACCACGTAATCTTTTTCTCTCTCTTTCTGATTCTAGGCTGGTGGATAGTGAGGAAGTGAGTTGTGAAAGCAGACTCGTGATAATTGCACACAGATACAAACATAGTTTTAGAAGAGGAATAATTTGAAGGAACACATGTCATATGACCTTGGTTTTCTAAATAAAGTATATTAATGGTAATACTATCATTTACTCAAAGATAAACAAAAACATATTCAAGTCTCCTCTGTATTAAGTAGCAGTATACATTTTCCTGCCATTCCCTGATGTTACTATTATAACTTGACTTTTCCATTCAATGCCAATCTATACTTGTTGCAGCCACTACCTGATAACACTTTCCCTGAATGCCTAGCTTTCTTCTTTGTTCTGCTAAGATTTGCTCTTTCTAATGTTATCTTTCATCTCTCAATCACCAAACAGTTTTAGCAGTCCTCACTCTCTTGGCCCTTTTCCCAGTATGTGATATTTTCCTACTCTTCTACCACTGGAAACTCTATATTTAGAAGAAGTGCGAAGATGTTAAAATGTGGGCACTGGACCTGGTCTGCCTGGATCGAATCCTGACTCTTCCATTTTAGACTGTTATGACTTGAGAAAGTCAGTGAACCTTTCCAAGCCTCAGCTTTATTATCTGTAAAATAGAGGGAATTCTACTACCGTAGAACCAAAATGTGATATGGGGTTGTTAGGATTAAATGAGGTAATACATGGTAAGTACCTTGAAAAGTGCCTGGCACACACTAAGTGCTCAATAAAAACTCCCTCCTTTGATGATATTACACTGTCCTGTTTCCTTCATCCATTTTTGAACATACTGCCTTTAATTCCTCCTCCCAATCCCTATTTCCGTGTGTTTCCCCTTATATTTCTCTCATACTATTTTTTTTTTTTTTTTGAGGACGGAGTTTCGCTCTTGTTACCCAGGCTGGAGTGCAATGGCGCGATCTCGGCTCACCGCAACCTCCGCCTCCCGGGTTCAGGCAATTCTCCTGCCTCAGCCTCCCGAGTAGCTGGGATTACAGGCACGTGCCACCATGCCCAGCTAATTTTTTATATTTTTAGTAGAGACGGGTTTTCACCATGTTGTCCAGGATGGGCTCGATCTCTCGACCTCGTGATCCACCCGCCTCGGCCTCCCAAAGTGCTGGGATTACAGGCGGGAGCCACCGCGCCCGGCTTCTCTCATACTATTTTTAAATCTTACTGAGAACTCATACCCAAAACTCTCAAAACTATTTCTGGTCTAACCACCTTCCAAACACTACTCCTCATTTCAATTTAATACAGTTTTCTTCTATTCAGTTTTCTACTGACAAACAGAAAAACTCAGTGGTCTCATCGTATAATCTCCTTAGATTCTTTAAGATCACATTTTTCATGCCTTAGCCTTCTTTTTGCTAAGCTGAATAATTCCAATCCCTTTAACCTTTTCTTGTAGAGCTTATTTTCCACTCCTTTGAAATTCTTTATTATACTTTTTTGTACTCTCTCGTATCTTTCTATTCTTTTTACAGTATAAAAATTCACTCTTCGTAATACTTTAAAAATGTTGGATACAATGGAAGTGAATTCTAACCTTGGGTGTTAATCCCCTACTGGGCTCCCTTATTCAGTTTGTGGGTAAGAATAGAACTTTCCTGTTCTGCTTGATTCTAGCATATCTGTTCCAAAAGATAAAAAGGTAAAATTAATATCATTTTTTTATAATAATCATGACTTCAGTCAAAATGACATAATCATGACCTCAGTCAAACTTGTAAGTTTTACCCATGGCAATTGGCCATTTATTAATTCATATTGTGTGCTATATGAAGGGATGTCAACAGAATAGAGTCCAGGATTGGTCACATCTAGGTTTATTCCACATTCCAGAAGGTCAGGCTTCTAGGAATTTTAGGAACTGTTTGTCTCGCAATTACAACTATGCTAGAAACAGTCATATTGTATAGCTCTACTGTGTATAGGTTGACTGTAAAGAACCGACAAGAATCCAGAACACTTCAAATTTCCAAACTTCCTGGGGGCTACAGGGAAGTTTCAAAAGCACTGATAAGAAGCAGGTTGCAGACATTAAGCAGATATTGACTTGTATTGAAGACAGTCACCCAACATATTGAACTGTGAGGTAAATATTGATCTTATCTCAGATCAATATTTACTGCAAGAAGCAATGCATCGTGGTGCTGACCAAAAATCCAAGTTGAGGTATGTATCTTTATATACATTCCATTACGAAAATTGATTGTGATAAGAATTTTTCTACTTTTTTTGACATCTGAGGAATATTTACAGCAACTCCAGAAAGGAGGTAGCCCTTTCTGTTTTATTGCTGTGGTCCATTTACTGCATATCTATTAATCTAAAGAAGGAACAAAAGAATATAAGTTGTTGACTTTGTTATAATTACCTTTGTGCTTTCTTCCTGGAAAAGTTCACAACTTACTGTAATTGAAAATAGGGACTAGAAAAGAACAAATTTTGGAAAGAGAAGACTCAGCTTAACATTTTGGTCCTAACATTTACTAAATATTTGATCTTGGAAAAGATTTTAACCACTCTGAGACTCAACTATACAGTGGAGAAGAATATCAATGTCTCAATTATCAGGGTATGAGAATCAAATGAGATAAACTTTTATCTCCCACTACCACTTTACATCCAAATGTCTTTAAGAGGTTGCCTAAATATACATTTTTCTACATTTTTCTAGTCCCTCTGCGCTCACCCACCTCTCAACCCACAGCAATCTGTCTTCCATAGCGCTCAGCAAATTAAAACTGATCTTCATTTGCCATCTATTTCTTCATTGATAAATCCAATGGATTCTCAGTACTCACCTTGTTTGACTTCTTGATCACATTTCTCACTCTTATTCATCCCCTAATTGAAAGATTACTATTCCCTGACTTCTAAGTCTCTGTATTCTCCTGAGTTTCTATTTACCTCCCTAAGGTTATTCTTTCCCAGTGTTCTTCAAGAGCTGATCCTGTGCTACCCAGGCATTAAAGGTTGCTGCTTTTCATTACTCTAGACCAAGCTCTCTTCTCTTGTCATTATGCACACTCTCCCTGTGTGATCTCACTCAGTCTTGTGGTTGACCATTACCACCTGTGAACTACCGACTCCAAAATCCATAATTTGTTTATTTATTCAAAAACCAAATAGTACATATTATCAACCCAGATATCTTTCCGGATTGTCAGACACGTGTATTTGACTGTTCATGATGAGTTCATTATTTTTCCAATAAAACCTGATCCTTCCCATTCTGTGTTCTTTATATTTATAACCAGTTGCTCCAGCCCAAAATGTGGGTGTCATTCTTTATCTTTGCCACTTTCTCAATTTCCACAATAAACCAGCAACCTGTTTTGATTGATTTTACCTTTCAGAATGAGGTGAGCGAAAGAGCTATGTAAATAAATGAGAACATTCTAGGCAGAGGAAACAGCAGGGTTGTACTCAAGGAGGACATCAAGGAGGTCAGCATGTCTAAAATACATGGTTCTTGGACGTGGTGATAGAAAAGTGATAGCGAATGAAGTCTGAAAAATGGAGGGAGAACTCATTTACAGTCTTGCTCAAATGTCACTTATGGGAGAGGTCTTCCCTGACTACCCTCTATAAATTAACATTGTCTACTATCACATTTTGCATGTTCCCATTTCTTACTGATATGGTTTGGCTGTGTAACCACCCAAATCTCATCTTGAATTGTAGTTCCCATAACCCCTATGAGCTGGGACCCAGTGGGAGGTAACTGAACCATGGGGGTGATGGTTTTGTAAGGGGCTTCCCCCTACACTCAGTTCTCATTCTCCTCCTTCCTGCTATCATGTGAAGAAGGGCATGTTTGCTTCCCCTTCTGCTATGATTGTAAGTTTCCTGAGGCCTCCCCAGTTATGCAGAACTATTAGTTGATTAAACCTCTTTCCCTTATAAATTATCCAGTCTCAGGCAGTTCTTTATAGCAGTGTGAGAACAGACCAGCACAGTAAATTGGTACCACAGAGAGTGGGGCACTGCTGTACGGATATCCAAAAATGTTAAAGAGACTGGAGCAGAATCATAGGCAGAGGATGGGACAGTTTGGAGGGCTCAGAAGAAGACAGGAAAATGTGTGAAAAGTTTGGATCTTCCTAGTGATTTGGATGGCTTGGAAGAAAGGAATATGTGGGAAAGTTCGCAATTTCCTAGAGACTCGTTAAATGGCTTTGACCAAAATGCTGATAGTGATATGGGCAATGAAGTCCAGGCTGAGGTAGTCTTAGATGGAGATGAAGACCTTGTTGGGAACTGGAATAAAGATGACTCTTGCTATGTTTTAGCAACGAGACTGGAGGCATTTTGCTTCTGCCCTAGTGATCTGTGGAACTTTAAACTTGAGAGAGATGATTTAGGGTATCTGGCAGAAGAAATTTCCATGCAGCAAAGTATTCAAGAGGTAACTTGGGTACTGTGAAAAGCATTCAGTTTCATGTATTGATGAAGATATGGTTTGGAATGGGAACATATATTTAAAAGGGAAGCAGAGCATAAAAGTTCAAAAAATTTGCAACCCAATGATGCAATAGAAAAGAAAAACCCATTTTCAGAGGAGAAATTTAAGCCTGTTGCAGAAATTTGCATAAGTACCAAGGAGCTAAATGTTAATCCTCAAGAAAATGGGGAAAATGTATCCAGGGCATGTCAGACGTCTTCACAGCAGCCCTTCCCATCACAAGCCGGGAGACCTAAAGGGGGCAAACATACAGCTGAGGCCATTGCTTCAAAGGATGCAAGCCCCAAGAGCTGGTGGCTTCCACATGGTGTTGGACCTGCGAGTGCACAGAAGTCAAGAACTTAGGTTTGGGAGCCTCCACCTTGATTTCAGTGGATATATGGCAACACCTATATGTCCAGGCAGAAGTTTGCTGCAGGGGTGGAACATTCATGGAGAACTTCTGCTAGGGCAGTACAGAGGAAAATGTGGGGTCTGGAAAAGCCACAGACACTCAATGTCAGCACGTGACAGCAGCTGGGAGGCGGGCTGTACCCTGCAAAGCCACAGGAGCATAGCTGTCCAAGGCTATGGGAATCCACTTCTTTCATCAGCAGACCTAGATGTAAGATGTTAAGTCAAAGGAGATCCTTTTGGAGCTTTAAGATTTGACTGCCCTGCTGGATTTTGGACTTGCATGGGGTCTGTAGCCCATTCATTTTGGCCAATTTCTCCCACTTGGAATGCGTGTATTTACCCAATGCCTGTAACCGCATTGTATCTAGGAAGTAACTTATTTTCTTTTAATTTTACATGCTTATAGGTGGACGGGATTTGCATTGTCTTAGATGAGACTTTGGACTTTTGGACTTTTGGGTTAATGCTGGAATTAGCTAAGACTTTGAGGGACTGTTGTAAAGGCACGATTGTGTTTTGAAATGTGAGGATATGAGATTTGGGAGGAGTCAGGGACTGAATAATATTGTTTGTCTGTGTCTCGACCCAAATCTCATCTTGAATGGTAGTTCCCATAATCCCACATGTCATGTGAGGGACCCAGTGGGAGGTAACTGAATCACAGGAGTGATGATTTTTAAGGGGTTTCACCCTTTATTCAGTTCTCATTCTTCTCCTTTCTGCAGCCATGTGAAGAAGGATGTGTCTGCTTCCCCTTCCACCATGATTGTAAGTTTTCCGAAGTCTCCCAGCCATGTTGAACTGTGAGTCAATTAAACCTATTTCCTTTATAAATTACCACATCTCAGGCAGTTCTTTATAGCAGTGTGAGAACACACTAATACACTAACTTTATATTATCTTAAAATGTATCAAGTTTGTTGATTATTATTGTGTGTTTACTCCTTATCTCCCCTAGTAGGCTCTTATTTCCAGGAGGGCAAATATCTTGTTTATGTCATTCCAATTGTTCAGAAAAACGCATAATGCATGGTAATAACTCAGTAATTATTGACTGAATGAATGTGTAAAATGCCTGGAGCATAACTGGTGCTCAAGAAATGGTAGCACTATTATTATTTGTGAGTAAAGTATTTTGAAAAATTTAAACACGTAAGTGCTAAACTCAAGCACAAGCTCAAGGTGCTTAATTAATTGACTAGAGGCAAATCTGGATGAGAAAACCAATAGTATTCACCAGAGCTCCAGAAAATGCCATGTACACACTTCTACTGTCCATCTCACACAAGTCTAGGGCAACAGGGTTGTTTTGCTGTATTTGCTGCTGGCAGCCGGAGATTGCTCGTAATACAAAAGCTATTCTTTGGCTCTTTCTTATGGTGTCTATGGAGCAATCTCATCAGATGGAGGGAACTCTGATGATACTATTAGTAGCAATAGAAAGAGCAAGACCTCGGTGCAACATCACTTTCAGGCTTTCTGCATCTAACTAGTTGCTGCCTGTTTCCAAGCTCTTCAGTAGCATTTGGTCAAGCACTTCTCATAATGCCCACCCCTGAGGCTGTGCCAGCCCCTGACACTAGCTCAGCACATTAAGTAGCACAAAGGGAATCTTTATTTTATCACTTTAGAAGGGGCAGGGCACAACACAGATTCATTTCAAACGAACTTAATTGCCTTGGGAAACTGAGCAACATGCTATAACAAAAATGTTTATATTAAATAAGAAAAACAATATAGGAAAAATGGTTAGCTTTCTGATAAACATAGATAGGATACTGTATTTAAAGCTGTCTCTGAGGAAAACAACCATGAGTTACAGCAAACAGCTCAATCAAGTTAGCTGTATGTAGCAGGTGATCCCCTAAAGCCTAAAGTTTATTGGGGGCATTAATAAGGGGAAAGGAAATGCTATTACTAGAAGCAATGGATCCCTTTTAGTCTTGGGAGCAAGCTTTGAGTAGTGGACTATATACTGAAGCTGAGAAGAGGTCACAGTAAAAACGGTCCTGGTGGTGTTTAGTTGCTGTGTATGTACCAGAAGCAGAAGTAAAATTAGAGCAGTATGTTCTTTGAAACTATTTAAGACTACAGGAAGGCACATACAAGATGCAATTAATTTGTCTTTTCAGTGGAATTTAAAAATTAGAAAGAGAAGTTATATTTTTCAGGTTTCAGGCTCAGAAACTTGTACTGGGCAGGAGGTCAAAGGTGTAAATCTAAGAGCCAGGCCTGAAATGGACATGGAAATAAGCAAACCCTATAAAATGTGCAGATAGAGTCAGGTACATTTCCACTGCTAAAGAAAGTGAGGCCTTAAGATGGGTCACAGTCTCCAAAATTTCATTATTTGAAATTTTATTTAAATCAGCTAATTACTTAAATAAATGTATTAATTTTAAAAGGGAGCTATATTGTAACCGGCAGATCAATATCACTTGTTATTAACAAAGGGTAACCATACAATAAATACAATATGGATTAAACAATATTATTAAGTTCCAGCTAGATACTATTGTTAGTCCTAGTCTCTTAGCTTGAAGATCACTTTTGTCTTTTTTCAAAGAAGTATTGGCAACTGTTAGAGAGTTATTAATGACAAACCAGCACCAAACCAAGAATTTCTCATTAATGTAATCAGAACTGAATGAGCATTGAAAAGAGATTGACATTCTCATTATGAATCATCTATTATGTGCCTGTGTCCCAACAGTACTAAGTATTCCACGCTTAGGAGAACAAAGTTAAACAAGTAACAGTTAAAAGTCATAGTCTAAGAGGAACAAGATGTAAGAAGGAAGAGTAAAACAAGAATGAAAATGTAGGATGAACAGTCAGGGAGTGGTATATTACAGCAAATGAAGATATGATGCTATGTCAGTCAGCTTGTTTGCATTTATACCAAGGTTAAAAATAATCTCGCTGGCTTAACCACAACCAATATTTTTTCTCCCTCATAGTCCCATCAGTGACTGTGAGTCAGCTCTAGTTCTGCAACTTGTGACTTTTCATTATGTAATCTAAGCTAAAGGAGCAGCCCCTATTTTTATCCCTTAAAGCTTCAATTCAGGTACAGTGCGTATCATTTCACTCATATTTCATTGCCTGAAGAAAGTCACATGGCCAAGCTTCAAATATAATAAATGAGGCAACGAATTATACTCCTATGAAAGGAGTGAATGCTTACAACCAATAATACCATCTACCATAAGGACCATGCTAGAAGACCAACGGCAGCTGTAATTGTCACTACTGTTTATGGAGCCCTTACTATGTGCCAACCCCCTTTTAAGTACTTTACATGCATTTTTTTCTCATTGACTCCCATCAAAAACCCTATGAGGAAGGAATGCTTATCCAAGGAGAGAGCTATATCCTTCCTAGGGACTGGTGGGGAGGAATAGATGTGATCGTTACTTCTAATGAGACAATTTAAGAGAACAGTAATTTCATGAGAATTATTGGCTAAAAAGGAAGCCCCATAGTGTCAAGACATGAAGCACACAACAAAAATTCTGGAAGTTTTCCTTATGAAACACACATGAGACAATATACTGAGCCTGTTATTTTGAAGCAGAAAAGTGGGGAATGAGAGATTCTTCACATAATAATTTGAGTAGAGAAAGGGTTTTTGTTTGCTTTTTAGTTACGAGTTAATCAAGTCTGGAATACATGAGTTAGTTTTATTTTTAATGTAGTTTCTCTTCAAATCATTGTCTTTCAAGTAAATTGGTTAAGTCATCTTTTTTTATTTCATTGAAATTATTTTATTTTTCTCTTCTCTGCTTATCATTAAGGAACTTATGTAGTTTCTTATCATTAATGTAGTACCTTTTCATTAATGAATTCTACTATATTTTAATTGTTTAGTTATCTGTTCCTTTGTTCTTAATGTTTTCACAATTTTATTACATTATTCTTTATATGTTAAATTCCTTTTTATTTTATTTAATGATCTCAATTAGAAAATTGTTCCATTGCAAGCATGTTGCCAGTTTTATTATCTACATATTTTTATTCCCATATTTTATTGTTTCTTTTCACTTTTTATTTCCTTTATTTTTAATTTATTTCATATTTTCCACTTTACTCTTAAAAATAGATTATCATTTTATATTTTATTGTTTGTATTACATTTTCAAATCAATACTTGTAGTAAATGTAGGTTTGTGGAGGATAATTATGTCTATTCTCATAAGGAGAATAGACACCCGAGATGATGTTCAGGGACAATTCCAGCCCCAATGTGAATCAAGGGCTAAGAAAATATATGGGCTAATAGACAGACAATGTATGATGATGACTGGGTAAAATATTACACCCTGAAATTCATCACTGGCTGAAAGGTAAACAGACTTTTTCAGTTCCACTTACCAGTGAAGGTGTTTCCAATATACACCCTCAGCCTGAGTCTAATCCTATCATACCATACTTTGCATGAGGCTGAGACAATAATTAGCAGTTTATTACTGCCAGTAGACATGACTTAGATTGGGAAGGGCAGACAAGTGTGTAGTCCTCACTTATATGGGCACTTTCCGGTGTGGTTTCTACACTCGTGTTTCACAGTCCTTCAAAATTCAAACAAAACACAAACAAACTAAAGGTTAGAAGACCAACATTTGGTCGCCAACTCTGTATTTCATCAAATTAGTGTATTTTAGTAAATTACCTTCTATTATCAACATTGGTTCTCACAATAAAAGACATCTTTATAGCAAAAATAGGAGGAAATAATCTTAGAATAAAAGAAACCATTAAATTAAACAAATTGAGCTTTGTTAAAACTTAGTATACATTCATTTTCCCCTTTGCCATGTACCAATGAAAACAGAACCACAGAAAGTCACCAACCTATAGACCAGTCTCTTGAATTCATTGCTGTAAGTTCTATCTTTTTATTATTGAGGCCAGAGAAAAGTATATGCTCTAACCACTTTAACTTAGTCTTTCCTAGAATTCCCTTCACAGGGCTACCTTTGTATATTACCTCTCCACTTTTATAAGAAATCTTTCAGAATATTCTGCATTTACTTTTAAAAGTGTTCATTTTTCACTGTCCTGTGCAATAAACTACATGATAGAATTGAGCCATTTAAAAACTTGCCTCCCCCAGAAATGCCAGTTATAGGTAAAGGGGGTATGGAGGCAGTAAACCCCATGGCCATATAGGTACCTATGCAACAATCCTGCATGTTCTGCACATGTATCCCAGAACCTAAAGTGCAATTTTATATATATATAAACTTGCCTCCCCTTAAGAACTGATATGGGTTTGATGTGGGCCCTTTTCATAACGTGGTAACTTATTTTGTGTGGGCTTCCAGGAAGCTCAGAGCCATCACTGCAACTCAATCACAAAAAATCTATTGATTTTTAAAATTAGCATACATACATTCACCCTTTTTTCTTAGTTTATATTTTCTATTTACTCTCTTATTGTACATGATATACGCCTTCACAATGCCTTTCTAGAGAGATGTGGGTTACAAATCAGTATAAAATTTAGTGGTCTCATTGCTTTCAATTAATCTCCATATCCTGTTGCCTCTATTTGACTTTAAGTATCTTGAGTGTGGAATCAATGATTAATTCATCTTTGTATTTTTCTTAGTGTTTAACACACAACAGGTAGATTAAATGCATACTTGTTAAATGGCTTGCTGGCTGGCTAGCTGGCTGGATCAGACTTTCTCTCACCTGGCTAGATGTATCATTTTTTATGTTGAATATTTTAGGACCCATATAAAGTAGAAAAACCTATGTACTGATTAATGCAGGAAATCACTAAGTGTTAAGATGTCTAATTTTAAAATAAGGCCTTCTTCCCAATTGTTGGAAAACCATTAGTGATTTCTTAAGGCTAACACCAGCATATCTGCCACATGCAAAACTATGAAAGAATGCTATACTTGTACTTAGACATGTCTCTTCCCACACTGAAATGTTGAAAAGATATTTGTAATGTTGCCAGGTTTCATTTAGCTTGATTTATCTGACTCTGTCGGCTTAACTAGAATATCTGGCTTTATCACATATTTCATTCATGAATGTCATACCATTTTCATTCTTACTAGCTCCCTCATCCGTATCCCACCTTTATTCTGCATCCCACATTCTAATAGTGTCCTGTTTTAGAAGCAAATTCCCTCCTCATTGAAAATCAGTTAGAAGAGTCGGCCCTTTTTTGAAAATTTCAGATACAGAGTGATCGCAGTTTTATAAATGTGTCTACTAATTAGTAAGAGAACTCAGAAACCCCTTTTACTCAAACAATACTTCAGTATAGGAGTGTGGACCATCTCCAAAGTGCTCTGAAGTACTCACCCAACATCTCATTGTCTGGGCAGCTCTCTGCATCATGAATAATGTAACTATGAGCAAGTGTAGGGCTCTGAGATAAGGTAACCTAAATAGACTCTTCAGAGAGTTTTTACATTTGAAAGGGAAAAAGGTTTTCATCTAAAATCACACAGTAGCAACACAGAAAATGCATCATTTGCATCGCAGAAGACAGAAATTGGAGCCAACATGTTTGGCTGTTATTGAAGGTTCCACCAGGTGTGTATGCTTTCTCAGGTCATGGCGAAGAGGGCAAAAAGCCATTGCAATGCAACTCCTTCACAAAGGAAAGGAAATGCTGAAGACCCTTCAAGAATGGCATAACATGTTTTGGAAAGGAAGTAATTCTGTATTCAAAAGACATAGCTCAGGTAGCTCTGCTACCCAGAACCCAGAGACACCCAGAAGAAGATTAACAACTGGCCACTGTGAAAAAGGGTATCTCCCTCAAATCAGAAATGATGATACTCTTTATACCTATTCAATCTAACGCTGGCTCACCTAACATGTAAATCAAGGCTTTCATTCATTTTATTATTTTGAGTTGCACGTCTTGTCACAACCAATACAGTGAATTTAAAGAAAAGCTCTAGGTGAATTAATTACTCCCAGAAGTGATTATCTTTTACTGCCAGAGGCCAGGGAAGAACTGAGAGGCAGTGAAAAGAGATCAAAATAACACTTTGCTGTTTGAAAGATTCAGCATCATTTACTGGCAGAAGTATTAAGACTTGCCAACAGTCAGACTTCGCATTTGCCCTTTCAAAATGCACTAAAATTGAAGCCAGAATGTTGAGGTGCAACTTATGTAACTGTCTGACTCTGAAGCTGTTCAGAAATAACCTTATTCTGAAGTACCCAGTCCTACAGATAGTACAGATAATGCTCTGGAGTTGGATTGGGGGGTGAATAGTTTACAACTGAATTACAGTGTTCAATTTTTAAAATTAACTACACATATATGTTATGCAAATAGAGTGTCAAGTTTTGGAAATGATATCCGTGTATAAGGGTATTCACTTCTAACTACATTGTGATCTGCAAGTGCTCTGTAAAAACTCCTGCCATTGTCTCAAAGCAGTGTATGTCAATCTAATTTAATGATCATAAAGATCTTTCTCTGACTCTTAGGACCAGGAGTTCATTCAAGCAGACATCCCGTAGGGAGGTTTCTCAGTTGGACATCAGGAGATCTGTGCCCAGGGGTCCTTTCATTATACCTATTTAAAACTTCTTACTCTAAAGCCAAAATTCTGCTACCTTTCATGATACCACAGAGAAATTCCTTTTTAAAATGTCTAAGTGATGTCTCAGCCATGAGATTATAATTCACAAAGACTATGAAAATACAGACTTGAAAATGTAGCACAGCATTAGGCGCCCAGTAGGCACTCAATACATATTAAGATGGTGATGATGATGCCACTTTGGAATCAAGAGTATGTAAATTGTTTCTTTAAGCACTAAGAATTAGTTGAAGAGCTATACATTTTGCAAAATGCTTGCCTAAACCTGGTCAAGATCACTCAGCAACTTGTGGCAAATCCCCTTTGAGGCTCTACAGTCTCTTAAATTGCCAATGTATAATGGCCATATTTTCCTTCGAAATGACACTGGAATAAATAAAAGGTATTTATTCCTGCAGTAGAACTGTTCTTTATATAGGAAAACAGATTTTTGTAAGCTTAATAATGTCGTCATCTACATACCTTATTTTCTATATCACATACATTTTCCAGTTTTGTCTTAAAATAATTACTAATAGGAGTTAGGTAATGTCTGATACTCTGAAAAGTTCAGGCATATTATATACTGTTCTCATCCTTCCAGCATCAGTATGTAAGTAATGCTCTGGAGAAGGCTATTCCCATTTTAAAGATAGAATAACTAAATCTGAAAATAATTGCTGGTGATTTTATGGGTTGAGAGTACTGTCAAAATTGGAATATAAAAATGGGGCTATCGTTATAGCTCTTGCTAGCCAGAAGAGAAAATTCTGAAAATTTTCATTATACTCTGAGTGAATACATGCTGTTTCACTCAACACTTTAGAAACAATGATATTTTGTGTAAAATAGAGCAGCAATTCTCGACAAGGAAGGTATGGCTTCCCCATGGGACATTTAATAATATACAAGGGAATTTTTGTTGTCATAATGATTGGAGGACCCTGCTGACATTTAGTGACCAGAGACTAGAAATTATAGATATCCTGAAATATACAGGACACTCCTGAATTGAACTTGATACACCTCTTCATCCACTCCACAAAAACTAGTAGTCTTTTCCTTCTCAGTGAATGGCAAATTTCCCCATCTAGAGGTTCAAAACAACTGTTTCATGACACGGGAGTTGTGGGAGTATGCAGATGAGTGAAAATTGAGATTATGGAAATGAAATTGAGATTATGGAAAAATTGAAGTCATTAGAAATTATAAGGACTAGTGAATGACAATGTCTGTGGAGTTGATAATTACAGGGGAAGCCAGGTGTTATATGCACTGCTCAAAACCTGTTTTGATTCCTGATTATGGAGGGAAAAATGTCTAGAGGAAGCAGGATCTTAGCCTCAGTATGGGGTCTCACTCTTGACTTGTGGATGGTGTTAAGAACACCTGGAGAAGCTTCTTGTTTAACTCTAATGATGGGATAGAAGTCAAGAAAAGGTATGATCTGATTCCCAGTGCACAGGCTTATTAATTCCTTTTGGAGGAGGAGAATAATGACTTTTGAAGATTTGTGTGGATTTCCCTTGACCCCTGTCGATGGAGTTGAAGATGCCTTCTGGGGAAACCGGCTACAGTGCCAAATGTGCGGGTCCCATTTTGACTCCCATTAATGGGGAGCTTTCCCAATAAATAGCTTTAAATACCATAGATATAGCTAACCCTACCAAGCTTTAGCTCAGAACTTTCTTCTGAGTATCATACTTGTATTTCCAAGTGGCTACTCAACATCTCCACTTAAATGTCTGATAAGCATTTCAAACTTGACATCTTCAAAACTGAACTTGATATTCCTCTTCCGCCCCACAAAAGCTGCAAGTTTTCCCTTCTAAGTAAATAGTGACTTTCACCAACAAGAATCTTTTCCAGGCTGAATATTTGAAAAATCATTTTTTCATCCCTCTCTCTCATAGTCCATCCAATTGATCAGGAAATTCTGTTGGTTCTTTAAAACTTATACAAACCCCAGCTATTGCTCACCATCTCCAGTGATAAACCTCTCATCTAGCCACAGTCATTTCTTGCCTAGATCACTACAATATCCTCCCATCTAGACTCTGATTCCATCCTTGTCTGGCCCCAACCCACTCCCACCCCCAACTGTTCCCAACACAGCATCAATTTAAATCATAAATAAAATATCATGTCACTCCTCTGCTAAAAACTCTGCAAAGGCTCCCATTCAGAGTGAAATATTTAAAGTGCTTAAAGTCATCTACAAAGTCCTGCAAGATATGCCTGCCTCCGACTACCTCTCTGACCTCATGCCCTGCTACTTCCCACTTCATACACTTGGTTTTGGCTAGACTGGCTTCCTTGCTGCACCTTAACCAGGCATGAGCCCTCATTACCGCCCCGCCTCCGCACTGACTGTTCTCTCTGCCTGGAATTCATGGTTAACTTCTTCACCTCTTTCAAGATTTTCTGCATATACCACCTTCTCCATGAGGCCTGTCACATCCACTCTCAGTTCAAATTCCTACCAGTTACCACTCCTTGGCAATTCCAATAGTTACCCTGCTCTATTCTTTCCCAAGGCACTTAACACCTCAACCATCACACAAAGTACATTGACAACTAAGCCACTAAACACTGATGTAGAGGGGATAAGTCGTAACATGGTAAGCGTACTGGAAAGTGCGCTTGGACTAATCAAAGTGTAGCTTAAAACAAAGCACCCGGCCTACACCCGGAAGATCTCAAAATAACTGATCACTTTGAGCCAACCCTAGCCCAAATCCTACCCAACTTTACTATATAAATACAATAATCAAACCATTTACCCTTTATAAAAGTATAGGCGATAGAAATTTTACCCTAGGAGCAACAGATACAGTACCGCAAGGGAAAGACAACCTCATAGGCACAAAAAAGCAAAGATAAGCCCTTCTACCTTCTGCATAATGAATTATGCTATTTAATTGGTTTACTGTGTTCATTGTCTGTCTTCCTCCCACTCCACTCCCAACTAGTCTGGAAGCTCCCTGAGGGCAGGGATGCTCGACTGTCTCGTTCACTGTTGTATTCCAGTTATCTAAGACACTGCCTGACCCTTAATGAGTGCTCAATACATATTTGTTAAATCACTTTCAAATGACCGAACACACATTCATGTAGTTGAAAATCTCTTTTATACTATAATTTGAGGAAATAATATTCTTTGTTTTGTTTGAAACTTAAGCTTTTTTTTTTCTCTCTTTTTAAAAATCATTTAGAGGATATCATGTCATAAACAGCAATTACATATATGGTATTTGGGTATTTAGGTATTTAGCACATACAAAGTAAACCTTGGTAGTTGTCATGTCATAATGATTTTTACCTGTACTTATAAGCATCTATTTTATGATGTCTTCTGAAGTGGTTTTGACTGAGCATTTGTATATTTAGATACATATTACTTTCTTTTCATTTACCTTTTATATTATTGACAGAACATTATATTGTTCCTTTTTTCCCCTTGAATAGTGTGTGACAGTAGATTAGTTTTATTTCAGAATTTTAAAGTAGGTTTTAGAAAATAAGTATTATAAAGGTAATGTAGTTATTAATACTTCCAGATTAATACTGCACATTTCTTATTTAGTTTGTGACTTTCCAGAGGTAGACATTTGGACATTCTCTAAAATTATGGAACAGAGATCATAGATCAGATCCACTGATTTTTCTTTTTTTTTTTTTTTTTTTTTGAGATGGAGCCCGCTACGTCATCCAGGCTAGAGTGTGGTGGTGCGATCTCAGCTCACTGCAACCTATGCCTCTCAAGTTCACGCGATTCTCCTGTCTCAGCCTCCAGAGTACCTGGGATTACAGGTGTGCATCACCATGCCCAGCTAATTTTTGTATTTTTAGGAGAGACGGGGTTTCACTATGTTGGCCAGTCTGGTCTCAAACTCCTGACTTCAGGTGATCCGCCCGCCTTGGCCTCCTAAAATGTTGGGATTACAGACGTGAGCCACCGCACCCAGCCCAGAGCCACTATTGTATGAAAAGTACTCACTGGCTCCACAAACTTTCTTGCCAAGTTTAGGAAACACAATTTGCCTGTCTAAGGTAATAAGTAACCCAAACTTCTCTGCCACCGTTAGCTACAACCACAAATTAGACAGCTTTTTTGGAAAGACTCTACTCCTCTCTGCTTCCCTGCACAAACCTTACCAGTCATTTCTGTCCAGAAAATATAAACTCAGGCGTGTATCTGCTTGCCTGTGTCTAGTGTAAAACATATTCCTAGCTCTTTTGTCCTGAACTCATTTCCTGTCTATTCCTTCCCAGTCTGTCAAAGGTTTCCTTAAGAAAGTACCTTTAGAACCTGCTTTCTGACTTCTACCTCTTGACTACACCAGCATCACCTACCCCTCAGGATGAACTTCTTGATTGTATTGCATTCATCCCTCTCTGCTGGATTATTTCTGTTCCTGGCTAGTTGTACTATGCTAATATACAGGAATGGCTAGCCACTAAATTTTGACAATTTCAAAGCAAATTAAAATGACTTTCTTTTTTTTTTCTCCTAAAGTGCTTCGGCCCGTGTATCCTAGAACTTTATTTGAATGTGTGCGTACATGACATTTTAATGCATGCAGTTACTACCCCCGTCTTTTGGGTCTATGCCAGATAAGTCTAAGATTTAGCATCAATCCTTTTACTTCCATATATTGCAGATGACACTGCTAATGGTTGTGTTGCACATTCATGCAATTCTGAATGAAAAGGCTAATCTATGGTCTTTAGTACCAAGTAAACAGCAGATTTTAAAGTGCTTGTCACTTGTCTGAATCTCAAAGCACTTAATCAATAATGAAACTTTGATTCTCTCACATAGGTTGGCATAAAGAAACTTTGGGTGAAAAGCAGGCTGTTAATTTATAATCTAACTTCCTTTAAGGAAATCACTGGGGTTATAAGACATTGCCACCTACTTAGGCACCTGGCCATGACAATGAACTGAGCACTGCCATTCATGTGCACACTCTTGCAAATTGTATAAGTCATTTTAACGACCCCTGGCATTCATGATTTAGCTTTTAGTTTCTGTAATCAAAAGAGTAATGAATTCCTCCCTCCTTCCTGGCTGCTATTCACTCGCTGCCTCCTTTTCTTCCTTCTCTCCTCACCACCCAAGCTACAGCCATGCTCTGAGCTGCCCCTAACTTTACTGCTTCGTCTTCAACAGAGGGGCAGCTGCCACTGCCGACAGCAAAGTAGGAAGGAAGGAGAGAAAGAGTGGGGGAAAAAAGTGTGATAGGGCGCTACCGAGAAGGAGCGCATGAATGAACCTGTGCTGACTTTGATCCTCTTCACACTCTCCCAATCCTTATCCCTAATAAGAGCTCTCGCCCGAGAGGCCAAGTGTTACCTGGGGAAAAGCTGATGCTATCAAAATCATCTTGAAGCTGAGCCAAGGAGAAAACCACATCTCAACCTCTGCTTGAACTAGGAGCTGCCTAGTTCCTGGAGTGTGCAGTGGTTGAACTTGCCAAGAGTCCTGGAACTCTCCAGAGTGCCAGAAAATTCAGAAAACAGCCAGACTTGCAGGGTTGCAGCTGATCTACAAATCAAGATCTCCTTGACACCTTGACACCTAGGAATCTTAACATCAAGGCACAGCATCAGCAGAAAGGTCTGCCGTTAATGCTACTATTTTACAGACAAGATGAAAACGTTTTTGTGGACTTTGGGCACAGAAACCTACCAGCTTAGTTCTTCCTCGCTGTGATGGCTGATACTGTTTGTGTAGAGAGTCCCGTAAACCAGTGGTCAGAAATCATTCTTTAGCTGGTAGTCAATGTCACAGACCCCAGCAGGCTAGAGTAAATATAAAAGTTAACATAG
Source organism: Saimiri boliviensis (assembly GCF_048565385.1). Classification (NCBI taxonomy): domain Eukaryota; kingdom Metazoa; phylum Chordata; class Mammalia; order Primates; family Cebidae; genus Saimiri; species Saimiri boliviensis. The sequence continues at coordinate 134,874,360 of NC_133470.1, forward strand.
GATGCAATTTGTTACATCTGCCAAGATATTTACAGGGAGCAGCTACAGGATAAATCTAAAGAGATTCTGACTGTCACTATCCTAATAGTAATATGAAGTGAGTGGTTACGAAGGCACTCCTGATCTACTGAAGTTCACCAAAGCAAACTTTGATGAAGAGTCTGAAAGGCAATTTATTTTGCAGGTCATCTATGGAGCAGCCTATTATCAAGATAATTAGATATGAGTGGGTACATTACAGAATCTAGTCAAGAAAATTCCCCTATATTATCAGTACATGGACACACACATGAGTCCTGTTCTTTTTGCGATCACAAATGAAGTAATGAATAGTGACTTTGATGAAGTGGTTCTATAAGGAATACAATTCTGGTCCAGCTTCTGTGATGAAAAAATAGATTTCCCCATTAAAGCTTAAGGGGCAGCAGAACAAAGAAGGCTCCCACAGCCCACAGCAAGTTCTGTGCCAAGGGAGCTCTACAATTGTGGTTCCAATTCTTACACAGACACTAGCAAAAAGTGATGAAAATGATGAAGTTCCTGACCACCTGATGTGAAGATGACACTGTCCCACATGTATTTCTTTCTGTTAAAGAACATTCAAGAACCCTGATTAGTCATTTTTTTTGCCTGTATCCTGGAAGAACAGAAAGCCAAAAAGCTACAACTCCTAGTCATACATGCAATATTTATCTTCATAGAATTAATCAAAGACCCCTGTATATATTTTTTTATATACAAGCATACAGTTTGAGGGCAGATTTTGAAAGCTGCTTCATGAAGCTGCCATCAAGGATGTCTCCTTGGCTGCCCTGCCACAATGCCTGATGGAAGGCCTGACTGCTGAACCCAGAATGTGTTCAAATGCATGCTGGGCTTTTTCCAGTCTAACTGAAGCTGCCTATGAAACGTCATCAGTGATGCCCAGGAAGACACTACAACTTTCTGGTTATCCTCATATGTCAGAAGCTCATGGGGACCATAGACAAGTCTGCTGACCAACAGAACAACCTGAGAAATGCTACATAAGATGCTTTGGCGGAAATTGTGTGAAAAATTGTACCAAGTACTATTACCCTTCAGTTCAGAAATTGACTCTGGCAGCTCTGGTCTGACTGCAAAAGGTATATCAGATGAAATCACAGATAAAAGCACTCTTGCTAAGACCCAATTCAATGACCTTTGGTCTTTACTCTGCCTAACTCTTTGAAATGTTCCCTGAAAAGTGCAGCATCAAGGTGAGAGCATAGTCTCCCGATTAAGGATTTTCCAAATCACAAGCAGGTCTGGAGGAATGGCAGTTAACACATTGGGGGAAACGTTGACTGCTGAATTTCTAAAGTACATAGAAGCCTCTAAACTCTTTCTGGGCAAGCATATTATATTGAAAAATTACACGGAGTGGCAGGTTTTATTGGACACCGTAGGTTTAGTGGACACCGTAGGTTTAGTGGAAGACTTATGTCACATTTTGAAATTCAGTAGCTTATCTTTTTTTGATGGAGAACATAGGGAATGAGAAAATCCATGGATTTGTGAAGACAGAGATTCTGTTTGGTGATATTGCCCTCGTTATTGGTGGAGAGGTTACCAAATACCTAAATGGTATTCATACAAATGGAATTCAGCAAACCGCCAAATCCCAGGTGAACAAGTCAGACTATGAATGACATGACGGATTAGCTGAGTAAGCTAAGAGAAGACTGCTGGGAAGCTTGACTATAATTGTCCAAGGACCAAAGAGAGGCTCGAAGAATGCATATCCAGATATACTCCTGATGCAACCAAGAGTAGAATATGGTATGTCTTTCTTCGAACGCATTGCTAGATTGAGAATCATATAGAAAGCATAGGTAGTGGTGCTGCTGAACTGATAGAGAACTTATATATAGCATTTAAGAAAGATGTGACCGGGTGTGGTGGCTCACACCTGTAACCCCATCACTTTGGGAGGCCGAGACGGGCGGATCACCTGAGGTCAGGAGTTTGAGACTAGCCTGGCCAACATGGTGAAACCCTGTCTCTACTAAAAATAACAAAAATTAGCCAGGCGTGGTGACGGGTGCCTGTAATCCCTGAAACCAATGAATGACAGTGTCAGCTTCAAAAACTTGGGAGGCTGAGGCATGAGAATCACTTGAACCCGGGAGGCAGAGGTTGCAGTGAGCCAATATCACGCCATTGCACTCCAGCCTGCAGGATAGAGCAAGACTCTGTCTCCAAAAAAAAGAAAGATGTACTGAAATTAGTAACAACTAGGCAGATTTGTTACTGAAATATTGACTAAGAGACAGAAAGTCAAAACAAACAAAACAAAACCCTTGCTCCATGGGCAGCAGTATAACTAAAGAAGCTGAAGAATCAAGGCTGATCTGTGGCCACCGGGATGATACCTGAGATTACCACTGGGAATTTTCCATCTTTCAAAAATCGGGAAAGGAACAGTGTGGACAGATACTGAAAACACACTGCATTGAAAATTTTGCTACAGTAGCAGCAGCTGTTAGCAACGGCACTCTTTGTTAGCTATATAAACACCGACTTCAGAGAAACCGTTATATTAACCGTCTTAAGAGAAAAATAAATGATTTACTTAATTGAGGAAGGATAGGAGGAGGGGGATGGAAAAGGAGAAAAAGGGCAATACAAGGGAGAAAAGTTCTCTTTTCCCAAGGAATGCTGCGATTGGCTTTTCTGTATTTCAGCTAGTGCTGAGTGGAATGACTGACTCCTCCACTAAAGAGAGACGAGATTTCGCATTTGTGTTTTGTCCCAAAAAATCAGCCTGACCTATGCAACTGAAGATAATGATGGAGCCTTGGTTTGTACTTTTAACACACAGTGCTGCATGCAGGTTAAAAGGTGGTTGAGGAATACGTAGAATTTGAGTGCAGATGAATGAAGCTGAATGCACATTGTCAGCTTCAAGCCACTGAAGTTTATCTTTTGCCTTAAAAAAGCAGGGGAGGCTAGATGTTGCATTTCACAAAACTAACTGAATTTTTGTCTGCTGAAGGAGAACAGGAGATGCAAAAGAGAAAGAAAGCCACTGTTTAGGATTTTGGCTATTTGTTTTTGAATTATTATCATTGTTTTAGAAAAAGCACTCACGAATTGTCAGAATAAAAATGCAGGCTTTCAAATGAAAACAGATGCACAAAGTGCCACAACTTAAAGAAATCAAAATTTAAATGATCGAAATTGGCAACACAAAGAGAAAGCTCTCTCTTAACTTGTATGTGTCATACTGAACACCCATCTTCCCTAAAAAAATAAAAATAAAAAATAAAAAATAAAAAATAAAAAAATATGTCAAGGAGATTACCAAAAGTATACAATAAAAATAAACACACAAAAATACAACAAACTTTAAGTGACTATTTTGATCTGAAAATGAGGATAAACTTAATGATCAAACAAAATCTAATAACCATTTGGAAATTGTTTGACTTTCTATTCTTTTTTTTTATTGTCTCCAATATCATATTCCTTTCTTGCTATTCTTTAAAATCAACTAACCAAAAAAACAAAGAAAAATATATGCATAAAGGATGTGTGTGTGTGTGTGTGTGTGTGTGTGTGCAATTACAGCTTCCATGATGAAATCACCACTTATAAAACATTTTATCTGCTGCAGTTGAAGATTCATAAAATGATCTCAAACATTCCACAGAAAAAAAAATAAGTTTTAGAGAAAATATAAATATATTCCTCTCCAAGAGAAGAGAGGAAAAAATATCTTGTCTCCTTTACATAGAAATATGCAAAAATTGAACCTCGTCTAATAACCCTTTATAATTACATTTGGCAAGTGGTATAGTGTGATAAAATATTCTCAAACTGTACATGAAAGGTCTATAAGTGATTCCAAGCCTGATGCTTCTGAACTGGTGTGATTTTTTTTTATCTTCAAAGCAATAGGGTAGCAGGTTAGTTTGAATCAAGCCAAATACTGATAAAAACAAATCTCTTTTGATGGGTAGGCCTCAAAATTTTGTTGAAGGCTGCTGGTTCAACTAAGCATTGATTAAGTGTGTGGATGCTTATCTAATGCTTATATGAACTTTTGTGAAATTGAACACCTTTGTTCTAAAAAACTGGGCCAAAAATCTGACACTGATTTTGGTGCTTTGGTTCACAGTAGGTCACTAGTACCAAAGGAGAACCCCAGCTAGAGAATGGTGATATGGCTGGAAATAAAAGCAGGGGAATTGGAAATTAAGACTCAAAAATTTTGAAAATGTGTGGGACAATGAGTCTCAAGGTGGGGGGTGGCAAATATAAATATCAGTGTAGGAAAATGGTGTGCTAATTAGAAAACAAAACAGAAATGTCTTAGTTTTATATATATATATATATATATATATATATATATAGAGAGAGAGAGAGAGAGAGAGAGAGAGAGAGAGAGAGTCTCACTCTGTCACCAGGCGCCAGGTTGGAGTGCAGTGGCGAGATCTTGGCTCACTGCAACCCCCGCCTCCCAGATTCAAGCAATTCTCCTGCCTCAGCCTCCCAAGTAGCATGGTGTGTGCCACCATGCCCAGCTAATTTTTGTATTTTTTTTAGTAGAGACGGGGTTTCGCCATGTTGGCCAGGATGGTCTTGATCTCTTAACCTTGTGATCCGCCCACCTCAGCCTCCCAAAGTGCTGAGATTACAGGCGTGAACCACCACACCCAGCCAGTTTTTAATATTTTATACCTAGCAAAAATTAACTTATTTCTTTATGAGTTAATTTATTTTGAAATTTTATATAACATTGAAAAAGAGTGAGCTTTTTCTGTGTGTTCACCAAAAGAAAACAAAGAGAAAACTTCTTCTGAGCACATGGAGTAGATTTGCTATTTCCTTTTCCTCTGGCTAAGTACAACTAGCAGATCTGGGGGATTATATGTAAGATAAACATGAAAGAAGACTCTGAAAAGTGAGGAGAAAAAAGCCAGACCGATTAAGAACCTTGGACCCAAAGAAAGCAAAGATGGTTGACCAGAAGGCCATTGGAGAGACTGTAAAGTGGTACATCTACTCGGGAATATAGTTTGGTGGTTTCTTAAAAAACAAACAAACAAACAAAAAAACTAAACATAGAACTGTCATACAACCCAGCAATTTCACTCCTGGGCATTTATCCCAGAGAAAGGAAAACTGGTGTCTGCACAAAAACCTGTACACTTTTGTTCATAGTATTTCTGTATACCTGTGTTCATAGCAATTTTATTTAAACTAGAAACAATAGACATATGCTCCAAGGTGTGAATGGTTTAAATAAACCATGGCATATCCATGGCATGTACTACTACTCAGTCATAAAAAGAAACAAACTATTGATAGACACAATAGCCTGGATGAATCGAAAAGAGCAATGGCTGAGTGCAGAAAGCCAGTTTCATAAGGTCACAACTTTGCTTTTGTTTATAAAGCAGTCTCAAAATTACAAAAATTCTAGAGACGGAAAACACAGATTACAGCTTTCTAAGGGTTAAAGATGACATGGATGGTCTAAGGGAGAGATGGGGATAACTCTAAAGGGGTGACATGAGAAAGATCTTTGAGGTGATGGAATAGTTCCGTATCTTGATTGTGGTGGTAGGTACACAAATTTACACATGTGATTAACTGACATAGCACTATATACATATATTGTATCAAAGTCAATTTCCTGATTTTGATATTATACTATACGTACTTAGGATGTGGCCATTGGGAGGAAACTGAGCAAAAGGTGCAAGGGATTTCTTTCCTCTATCTTTGTAACTTACTATGAATCTATATTTATTTCAGATCTAAAGCATGAAAAGAAGGCTAGGCTTGGAAGTTAGAAAAACACTGGTAGAGGGGAAAAATGTAGACAAGAGAGCCTTTGTTAATCTCAATTTCGAGATTTGTGCCACATTCTAGTTGAGGAAAATTTCAGTTCAAGATTATGGTCTTAATCCCTGAGTTTCTGCTTTTTAAAGTTTGGGAGTCAGAAAAATATAGAATACTAACACAAAGTCTTTCGATTTCTGGTCCTGATCCATTGGCACTTGCCTAGAGAAATTGTCTCCATAAAATCTGTGGCCTAAGTTCATAGCATTTTTCATTTGAATTAAATGTTAGGGGGAGAAAGGACAGGACATTTGCCCTGAAAACATAAACTTCACTGTCCACAGTGACCCAGCAATATTTATAATACCTTTTCTGCATCTTTTCTCAGTGTAACCAATATAGCCACTACTAGAATATGACTTGGTTGGCTGCGGTCTCAGAACACATGCTCAGGAAAGTGTGCTTTATTGTCTAGAAACAGCAATCAAGACCTTAAAGAACAGGGGCTTAAACAAGATTTTAAAAATTAATTCTTTTCTAACATAAAAGCCATTCCAAGGTAGGCAATTCAGAGATGATAACTGTAACTTCAAGGTCACAAAGTATGAGTTTTTATGTTAATAATCCATCATCTTTTGCGGTGGCTTCCATATGCAAGATTACCTCATTGTTCTGTATGGTGACTGGAGCTCCAACCATCATGTCCATATAATCAGCAGGAAGCAGGAAATGGGAAGGGAAATTCCATCTCATCTCCCAGTTACCTCTCCTGGGCCATCCAGAATAAAACCAGGTTATGTTATTAACTAAGAAAGAGAGAATGGATATTAATCAGGCAGCTAGTACTCTCTGTGAAATATGAAAATAACATAACCAGCATTATGGTTTATAAATAAGCACAAAGATGATCCAATCGGGCCAAAAATCGTCTATACCTGGCAAAAGACAATCTTTGGCAAAGAGGAGAATAGGTTCTCCTAGAATTGGAGCTTGATGGGCCATATAAACAGTGATACTCTGGTCGACAAGAAATTGGAGAATTGGATCAACTAAAATATGAGGATTGCAGAGTATCGGGTGCAAAACTAAAAGGGAAAGTGAAAACTGAAACACTTAAATCTGGACCTACCAAAAGTGGCTCAACCAGCAGATTAAACAATTTCATTGAGGGGATCTTGTAAGTTCTATAAAAAATAGCAGGTCTGAGTCAGTAGCAACAAAAATATTAAAGAGATTTTCTCTAAACTTGGGGGGGAAAGGCCATTTATTATGAATTAGCATTTATCTAAAAATAAGCAAAGATAGCATTATATATTGCCATTTTACAGAAGAGAAAACTGAGGCTCAATTAAGTTAGTTAAGACACTTGCACAAATTCATACAGCTACAAAGTGACAGAGCCTAGATTCTTTATAGTCGGAACACTGTACTCTTATCTGCTGCACAAATCACTATTACTTCAATATTATTTGAGCTACATGTTTTATCTAGATCGAAAAGGCATTTACTACTCCTTTCCAGGAGCAGATTATTTTATTTTCCAGACAACTTAGAACGTTTCTATTATTCAATGTTATTGGAAAATATGGTTTCTGGAAAATACGATACGGTTAACAGGGAGAACTGAGCTTGCTAGTGAACTGGAGGCTTCCTAGCCATCTGAGTCTCCCTCAAAGGGATGCATCTTCTCTCCAGAGAGGAAGAGCCCAGCTGCATCCCTCCTGCAGCATTTTGTCCAGCTGTTTTAAAGTGCTTTGCTTGCAGGAGCAGCCATGGCCAGCTCTTTCGGCTGAAGATAAAGGATCCTATCGCAAGCATTCCTGTTGCAAACCATACCTTTTTGCAGTGGCTTGTTTGTTTTATTTAAAGCAATTTTGACAGTGCTCTGCTTGCTCTGCTTCTATAAATAATCTGCCTTAATGATAAAGTATAACCTGCACATTCAAATGTGCATTTACAGCTACAAAGACATCACTTCGGAACATGAGCATATGGTTCTGAGAACTTCATATTTCAAATCCACAATTCAACTTAAGAACTGAACATGATGTTTTCATTAACACTGATGATACGTAAAACTGCTTCTTAAAAAAATAATAAAACCTGGACTTGGGCTGTGAGGTTGGAGCTCTGAAGCTAGTTAGGATTGAAATTTTATGTTGAAAAGAATTACGTCTGACAGCAAGATAAAACATGCATAAAATATTGCCCAAATTCACAATGCTTCTATTCAGTCCTTAAAAGAAACTTGTAAGCTAATGTTCCTCCATTTCACGGCAAGTGACTTTTAGTTCACTGCAAGTGCTCTATCACTGACTTCTTGCACTGACTCTTTCTCATTTGTCTGCATAGTGTAAATATGTCCACCTGGCCGGTCGTTAGCTTCCTCAGATCCCCATCAGAGCCTCTTTAGGTGCATATGTCAGAAAGAGACTGCAGAGAGACACGGGAGTTGCACATAATTGCATATTACTCTAGAGTGACTTGGGACCCTATGGAACACCTGGTTGTGGACACAAAGACCTGAAGTATTGTCATTTAAAAGCATTTAACAGATCTTTCATTTAAATGTATTTCTCACAAAAGACCCCAGATACTCCCTGTCTTACTTGCCCCAAACGGAAGCATTCAATTTAGCCATTAATGGTGAGCCTGGGGAGCTACAGTCCAACTTCCTCCCACTGTGCCCAAACCGTTCTTAATAGACCATCTCTTTGAGTAAAAAGAGGAGTTCAGGCGTCATGCAGAATCAATCCTGGCCTTAATTTAAAAGCCTTACAAGAAATGGAAGATCCGTGGTGAGACTCTGGAGAGCTCCCCATGGAGACTTCCTCTTCTTATCGCATGTCAGAAGTAAGTATCTCATGAAGAAAGCAAAAGATAAGACCAAAGGGCATGTGCAGTAGACTGAATTCCTTGAAATCTATATTCATTTTCCTTTCCAGACAGTGGAATCTTTCTCGGGCTGCCACAGGCGTCCCTCCCCAATGCCTTCTAGCTGCCCCTAGCACTTCACATTATATCATGTATCCACTTTCCATTTGGTCCCCTCCCTCAGGTTCCACTCCCTAATTATTCTTCTGAGTTTCTGGGTGAGCAATCTTAGTCTTTATAACATTGAACTTAGAAAATCTGAATGCTAAGAGAGACATTAAAAATTCTCTGGTCTCATTTCTAAACTTATTTCCTATAGTCCCACTCTTCCGACTCTATGCACTATTGCTTCTCATAGAACCACAATTCAAAAAGGCCCCTCTCTCAAGGCAGTCAGTGCATTTCTGATGTTCCATGTCATGGCAAGTTCAACAGTTTGACAGCTCATGCGTTTTTAGCATGCTTCCTTTCCTGTCAGCAGCAGAATAATCTCTATGTCCTATGATAACCTCCACAAGAACAGATTTTTATTCCAAGTTCAGTGGTAATGTAGCAGCACTATATGCATGCTACAGGCAGAGATGGAAGCTTGTGAGTGTGATTTATGATCAAAGGCTTCAAAGCTGTGTTGGAACACCTTAGCATAGACATGTAACTGCATTACTCATTGGAAGAGTTCATTCCTACACCTGGTTTTATAATAAATTGAGGAGAGTCCTTTGGGCTTGCTGTAATTGCTGCATTTGTGTAAGAGTTCCAACTGCAGCAGGGTCACAAACAGAACTAGCTCAATGGTGAGTAAAATCCATTGGAAAGCAGGGAAATTGCATTTCTGTTGCAGGTGCAGGCTTGAATGTCCTTTTCCCCTATACATCAGCCTAGAATTTCTCATTGCTATGAAGGAGAATAAAGGGAAAGCCATTTAGCATAAGAAATGCTTTTCCTTCTGACTTTACCTTAAAATCCCTTCTATTGTGAGGAAGGTGAGAGGAGCCATATGCTGCCTGTATTGCGTACTAGCCTGCCTGCTGTGCCACACTTAAAGTGGTGTTGCGGTGCTGGGGAAGTCCCTGGAGCACATGGGAGATAAAGTTGTAAAGAGCTGAAAACTTCGAGCTCAGCGAATGCATTGGCAAGTTGATAATCATTACAAACATATTTTTGAAAATTGGTTTTCCTCTGAATTAGCTCAATGGTGAGTAAAATCCGTCGGAAATTTTCAGGGAAAATCAGAAAATCCATAGAATTTTCAGAGTAAAGCGGATCCCAGAATCCCAAGTTGGTGCCCTGCAAAATTCTTCTTTGTATCAAATAGGGGGTGAAATAGAACCCATGGCTGGAAAGATTGTCAACCTCAACATGATTCTCTTCATGAATGCAATAAAAAGGACCCCATGACTGCGTGGAAAAGAGGGTTGTCTACTGATGTTAGAATTGCTTCCGTGTGAGTTTCCTCCAGTCTGTTTTCTGTGTGTATGTGTGTGTTTGTCTATGTGTGTTGTTAAATGCCAAACCTTGTGAGATATCACTGGCTGGCTTGAGATACCCTCTAGTTTCTGAAAAATTTCATCAAGTTTTAGAGCCAAATATCCCCATCTAGTCATGAGTTTCCCCCTCCTTTTTCCAGACCCTGACTTGGACATCAAGAAAACTGGACATCACAAGAATTCTGGCTGCTGCTCCCATTACAAACGTTGATTTACATAATGTAGCCACAGTGTGACTAAAATTGTTTGCTCTTTAGTAGAATGAGCATGCTCGGCTTCTCACAAATAAAAAAAAAAAAAAGACACCTTGTTAATAAGCACTTCTTCGATTTAGATTTGAAAACAAAACTTTACAATTTCTTTTCTTTATACCTCGCAAATAGGAAGCAGATACAGCTGTGTGAAAACTGTTGCCAAAACTGGCAAAATTTAAAGCTGACATCTTTACAGGAAAGTAATGAGATTCTTAGTCTATTCGGTATGCATGTGGAAAAGAAAACATACGTTTGTGTGTGTGCACAAACACACACATACCACTTTTAATAAAAATAGTACCCTGGTAGTAAAAAAAGACACATAGACCAATGGAACAGGTTCGAGAACCCAGAAGTAAAGCCATACACCTACAGCCATCTGATCTTTAACAAAATTGACAATAACAAATAATGGAGAAAGGATTCCGCTTTCAGTAAACGGTGATGGGATAACTGGCTAGTCATATGCAGGAGATGGAAACTGGACCACTTCTTTCACCATACACAAAACTCAATGCAAAATGGATTAAAGAATTAAATGTAAGACCGAAAACTATAAAAACCCTAGAAAAAAACCTGGGAAATGCTGTTTTATACATAGGCCTTGGCAAAAATTTCATGATGAAATGTCCAAAAGCAATTGCAGCAAAAACAAAAATTGACAAGTGGGACCCATTAGATTGGTGCAAAAGTAATTGCAATTGGGGACATTACTTTTAATGGTAAAAACTGCAATTCCTTTTGTACCAACCTAATAATTAAACAAAGAGCTTTTGCACAGCAGAAGAAACTGGCAACAGAGTGAACAAGACAACCCACAGAATGGGAGAAAATATTTGCAAACTATGTATCTGACAAAGGTCTAAAACTCAGGATTGATGAGGAACTTAAACAGATCAACAAGCAAAAAGCAAACAACCCCATTAAAAGAATGAGCAAAGGAAATGAACAAAACTTCTTAAATGAAGACATACATGCAGCCAACAAGCATATGAAAAAAAGCTCAATCATCACTAATCATTAGAGAAATGCAAATCAAAACCACAATGCAATACCATCTCACGCCAGTCCGAATGGCTACTATTAAAAAGGAAAAAAAAAAAAAAAAACATGTGGTGAGGATGTGTAGAAAAGAGAACACTTATACACTGTTGGGAATGCAAATTAGTTCAGCCCCCATGGAAAACAGTATGGTGATTTCTCAAAGAACTAAAACCAGAGCTGTCATTCGACTCAGCAATCCCACTATTGGGTATCTACCTGAAGGAAATCATCTTATCAAAGAGACACATACACTTGTATGTTTATCACAGCACTATTCCCAAAAGCAAAGTCATGGAACCAACCTAAGTGCCCATCAATACTTGATTGGATAAAGAAAATGTTTTTTATATATATATGCCATAGTATATCATGACATATATATCCATACATGTTGCTGCAAAGGACATGATTTTGTTCTTCTTTATGGCTGCATAGTATATCATGGTACGTGTGTGTGTGTGTGTGTGTGTGTGTGTGTGTGTGTGTGTATACATATATATGTATATATATATATATGTGTGTGTGTATATATATACATATATATGTGTATGTGTGTATGTGTGTGTATATATATATATACACATATATATGTATAGATATGTGTGTATATATACATATATATGTGTATGTGTGTGTGTGTGTGTGTATACACACACACATATACCATTATATACTAGGCAGCCATAAAAAAGAACAAAATCATGTCCTTTGCAGCAGCATGTATGAAGCTGGAGGCTGTTATCCTAAGGAAAATAACTCATAAACAGAAAATCAAATACCACTGTTCTCACTTATAAGTGGGAACTAAACAGTGGGTACACATGGATATAAAAAAATGGAAAAATAGACACTGGGGACTCCAAAATGGGATAGGGTGAGAAAAAGTGAGGGTTAAAAAATTAGCTGCTGAGTACAATGTTCAATATTTGGGTAATAATTACACTAGAAGCCCAAACCTCACCATTATACAATATATTCATGTAACAAATGTGTATGTGTACCCCTGAATCTAAAGTAAAATAAAATAACAACCAAAAAATGCGCCTGAATCTGATTATGAAAGTACAGAAAACAAAGCAAAAAAAAAACTGGAAAATTATCTCAATAATTATCATGGGAAAATGATAGCAAAGATACTTGTGACCCATAGTTTTACCCTGAGATGTTTTATTGCAATTTCAAGAGTATGTAGCTTGAAATTCTCACACTAAGAGATTAAATAAAGTCGAGTAAGTGTCACTGAGACTTAGGAAGATACTCCGTGAAAAACTGCAGTTAATAGTAAAAATCTATTCAAACATGGAAAAAACATTAGATGCTGCAAATTTACAGTGCAAAAAAATCCATGAACCTTCAGGCAAAAGCATAGTGAGGAGAAATACCAAGATAACATAATCTTGAGAATTCTGTATGACCTGTTTGGCCACATGGAGGATATATGGAGGATACTTTGAATATTTATCACACCACTAACTGGTGCATTGGCAAAACAAACCTTAATGTGTACTTGAATTTCAAGAACTACGCATAAAGTCTTGGTGTTCTGAGAGCAGAGCATATGATAGATTCTTACCTCAGAATCATTCTTCATGGAAGAAGCAATGAAGAAAATGATTTCTCTGGAACTAAGGTTGTCAAGAATATGTATTGCACACACATAAAGTATTTTGATTTCAGCAAAATATATAACAAAAATGCCCTATGATTATCAGGGATAAGATGCTAAAATATGTATATGGATTATACTATCCAGGCAGGTTCTGAGAGCACTGGGCAAGACAGTAAACAAAAGAGTGTTATATTGATTCAAGGCAACATTTATTTCTGGAAGCAGAATAAACAGTTACATTTGAGTAGCTTAAATAGTCGGAAGTTATATGAGTTTCATAAACCTTAAATGCATAAACAAATAAGTAACTTTATCCCCAGAAACCGAAACATTAAGTGACATGGTGACTACTTCAGCTAAGTGTGCCTCTGTAAAAAGTAGACTTTAACCTACTCATTCAAAGACCAGGAGTATAAAGTTTAGGCAATCAAAATTCAGCACCAAGAACAAGTCGAAAGGATGTCATAAATGCATAGAAATTTATAGATGGAGTCTCCTTTCATGACCTCTTGTGGGTCAAACAACTTTAATGCCAAGCAACCAGACTAACTCCTCAAGGGACCTGGGAATGTTCTCATCCTTTAAGTGGTCACTTGCAAAATTATAAACTTCTGATGATAATTACTAAAGATAATTCTGGCAATTGCCTACAGCGGGATACTAACACGGAGCAAAGAAGGAGGAGAGTTTTAAGAGAATTTATCAAAATAATTACAGGAGAATACTTTCATTAAAAAATAAATTAGTATAATTAGAATAGAATCATAACTCGTTCACAAGTGCTTCTGAATACAGTCCATCTTTGTTACCTTTAACGATTTGACATTCAGTTAAAATTAAGTGCTTCTTCCAGAGTATGGAAAAATTCTGATTTACTGTCCTATTCAATTCTTTGCATAATTGCAAATGATGCAGAATTGTTACTTTTAGCAAGAGATTATCTCTCTTAACTTTGTTGAATTGTATCCACTCTCTGCAACTGAGTAATGAAGAAAAATGAGAGAAAAAAAGTTGGCTCGTCATAATATAACAAAGAGTGTCTTTCCTGTAGGACAAAGAAATACTAAAAATTAAAATAGAAAGAAACAGGAGTTGAAAGAGTTATAAAAACCTAATAGGATTTGTCAGTTATAATAAAACTCAGTATGTTTATATCTTTTGTTTAAAATCCAGATATTTCTTGATCCTCAGATATTTTTTACAAAGACATTAAAAGGGAGTATAAAGAGATGCCTTTCCAGTCTGCTTTGAAACCCTTCAAGCTAGACTTTCTAAGACCCTGCTAAGAACCACATTATTGTAATTGGCTCATACAAGTCGATGTTGTGAGGACATGAAAAGAAAGTCATACATGGGCAAAACCTTCATGATAAAAATGCCAAATGCAATGGCAACAAAAGCCAAATTGACAAATGGGATCTAATTAAACTAAAGAGCTTCTGCACAGCAAAAGAAACTATCATCAGAGTACACAGGCAACCTACAGAATGGGAGAAAATTTTGCAATCTCAATCTCACCATCTGACAAAGGTCTAATATTCAGAATTTACAAGGAACTTAGAACATATTTACCAGAAAACAACAACAAACATCAAAAAGTGGGCAAAGGATATAAGCAGACACTTCTCAAAAAACATAGGAAAAAAAAACTCAACATCACCGCTCCTCAAAGAAATGCAAATCAAAACCACAGTGAGATACCATCTCATGCCAATCACAATGGCAATTATTAAAAAGTCAGGAAACAATAGATGCTGGGGAGGCTGTGGAGAAATAGGAATGTTTTTATATGTTTGTGGGAATGTAAATTAGTTCAATCATTGTGGAAGATGGTATGGCAATTCCTCAAGAATCTAGAACCAGAAATACCATTTGACGCAGCAATCCCATTACGGATATATAGCCAAAAATACATAACTCATTCTATTATAAAGACACATGCACATGTATGTTTATTGCAGCACTATTGACAATAGCAAAGACTTGGAACCAACTCAAATGCCCATCAATGATAGACTGGATAAAGAAAATGTGATGCATATATACCATGGAATAGTATGCAGCCATAAAAAAGAATGATATTATCTCCTTTGCAGGGACATGAATTAAGCTGAAAGCCATCATCCTCAGCAAACTAACACAGGAACAGAAAACCAAATACCCCATGTTTTCACTCATAACTGGGAGGTGAACATTGAGAGCACGTGGACACAGAGAGGGCAACAACACACAGCAGGGCCTGTTGGGAAGTGGGAAGTGAGAGGAGGGAACTTAGAGGATGGGTCAGTAGGTGCAGCAAACCCCCATGGCACACATGTACCTATGTAACACACCTGCACGTTCTGCACATGTGTACCATTTTTTTAAGATGAAACAAAGAAAAAAAGAAAAGGTGCCATAAGTAGCCATGATACCCAAAAGACATAAAAATTGGAAGTAAGCGTTTCTAAAATAGTTTCCCAGGTAGAAGAGTTCAAAACTTCAGCTTCTTTCCCCAATTGAACTTCCCTCTCCTTTTTTCCCCAATTCCTTAATTCTGTTTCCTTCATTATGTCTTTTGTACATTAGTATCAAACACAAGTAGATTTCTACCACGTATTAAAATTTCTGTACCTTGATATTTAGGTATTCTAAACATTTTTAAATATGCAAATCGTTAAAAATAAATGAATCCAGATGCAAAATATTCAGGAAAAAAAACTGTAATATCAAAATTAATGAAAGTCACAAAGCAAACAACACTTTCCCATATTTAAAAAGCTTTACAAGAAATACCTTATCTGCATTTTCCTCTTCCCATTTTGCAGATGAGGAAGTTGACACACAGCAGGACAAAGGCATTTGCCTAAGGTCATCTGATATAAGTTCTCTTGCCTTCTACACTTGAGTCATGGTTGACTTTAGCAATTTATAATTCTGCAAATTCAGATTCAAGAAGATGCCTCAGGAAAGCTTTGACAAAAGTAACACAGCTTTAAGTAAAAAGTAAGGATATTGAATAATGGGAAAACTTTAAGATTGACCAGTTATCTGACACCACATGAAAACATGATTCTTTCATGTCTGACACTACTTAAACTTAATGGATAAATAAATAAATGAAGATAAATTAAAATCACTTTTTCTTGGGCTTATTGTAGTTAAGAAACCATTTAATAATATGCATTGGTGCAAAGAAGTGGAAGCCTGGGTACAAAGGATACAGAGAGGAGTTCATTTGATGAAATTAATGAAGTCCATAACTTATGAACTAAATTCTAATTTACAGAATCATTAACCTTTGAGTTGGAGGCAATTTAGTAGTCACCTAGATTGGTGGTTCTCATCCCAGACCTATTAAATTAGACTTGATGGGGTTACTGCAGCTGGTCCATGTATCAAAGTTTGGGAAGTACTGACCTCATCCATCCACTATGCCACTGTAGAAATCCCCTCTACAATGTCTCCAGTATATTGCCATCTACCATGACCACCTCATAATGTAACAAGGAACGCATGGCTTCAAAAGGCAACTCTTTCTAAAAGCTCTGATTGCTAATCAAACTCAATTTGACAAACATAAATTCAGAGCCTACTATGTTCCAGGCACTTTATATACATTTTTTCAAAGTCTCACAGTAATTTGAGAAGAAAGGATTAATTCTCCCATTTGCAGATGAAGGAAATGAAGTTTTGAGAGGTTGAATGACTTATCCAAATTCACATATGTAAGGGACAGATCTGGGATTTAAAACCCAGTACTTCTTCTTGCATATATTCTCTCATTTAATTCTGAAAAATACCATATAGCGTATATATTATTACCCCAAATGTACAAATGAGAAAACCAAAGGTTAGAGAGATATAGTGGTTATTCAAGGTCAAACAGCCAGTAAGTGATGGATTGGTAATTCAAATTCAGTTCTATCTGTCTCTAAAACCTGAGATCTTAACCATTATGACTTAGACCTTCTCATATGTTTTAATATAATACCTTGTGATAAATGTTTTAAAATTAAAGTAGGGTGGAAGAGAGAACAGCCAGCTCTCGTAGCAAAGGGGATCAGTTCAGCCTTCTAGGGAAGGTGCTGTCGGAGCTTGGTTTCAAAAGGTGAACAGAGATCATTTAGGCAAATAAACAAGAAGAGGACAATGGGGGAAGATGAACATGTGAAGTGGTGTAGGACCGTGACACGTCACAATTCCGATCTCTGCATGTATCTTCTACACACAATTCTCTGGAATGATGTTCTTTTCCCTTTCTTTGATCTGTCACCTTCTCATGGTTTTCTTTCAATAATGGTTATTACTAAGAACTTTATGCCAGACACTGTCCACAGAACTTTACACGGAGTGCCTCATTTAACCCTCACGAAACTCTTTGAGGTAGGCACTATTCATATCTGAATTTTACATTTGAGAAAATTGAGTTACAGAAAGGGTAGATAACTTGCATAAGGTCACACAGAGCTGGTAAGTGAGTGAGCAAAGATTTGAAGCCAGGCAGTTTAGTTCCAGAGTCTGCCCCTTTTAACCACTCTCTATCTGGCATTACATTATATAACTATCTGTTCAGTTTATCTTCTCTGTTCTCTACTTAGAATGTAAGTTCTACAAGGACAAGGACTATGTCTGTTTTGTTCAATGTTGTATACCAAGCACTTAAAATAATACCTGCCACATAAGAAAGTAATTGTTCAATGAATGAGTTTTAACAAGTTTTTTTTTTTTTTTTTTTTTTTTTTTTTGCTATCTACTGTGTACTAGGCTGTGCTAGGTACTAAATTCACAGAGGAAGCCTAATCCTTCTTCCACAAGATAGTTCTTAAAATTAATACAGTCTTTTTTTAAATCCCTTTTAAGTTTCTTCTCTTCTAGAATTAATAGCCCTAGTTTGTTCCATCTTTTCTCATGTGACATGATATTTTCCAGACCTTCCCCTCTGGACATTAGCAGTTCATCAGTAAAAATAAGCAGCACGAAAACTTAACAGAGTGCTTTTGGAATGATCTGACTTTCTTTACCCGTGCTCCGTGCTTCCTTTAACTCAACCCAACATAGTCATTTGCTTTCCTAGCTGCTGTATCATAGTGGTAGCCCTTGTTGAGTGGGCAGTGAAATATAAGGCTTAGAGTCTTTTTCCTAATAATGCTGTAATACTAAGCCATTCCCCATTGTGAATTGTACAGTGGAATTTCTATGAATGTTTCTATGTTTAAATCAATGTACAGAACTTCATCATTACTCCATTAAATTTCATCATTATTTTGGGGGCATTCTTCCAACCCATAAATGAGTTTGAATCTTGAGTCTTTTATTCATCTTACCTGTTCTCCATCTCAAAATCGAATCATCAGCAAATTCTACAAGCAAAATTATTAGGTCTTGATCCAGATAATTGCTCAATATGTTGAAAGGAAAAGAAGCAAATATAGAATCTTGTGGCAAGGCACTAGAGAAGTCTCTTTAGGTTAGCAATGATCCACCAATCAAGACTTTGCATTTAGTTATTCAACCGGTTATGAATATGAAACTACCTTTACAGTATGGTCCATATCCATATTTTAGCATTTAATCCACTTTTGTAGATTAAATCATTTTTGCTATATGTTTTGCTGAAATCACAATACCTCATGTACAATGCATATTCTTTGCAATCCTAATTCCAGAGAAACCTTCCCTTCATTGCGTCTTCCGGTGCCTATAAGGTAAAATTGTTGGGCAAGTCAAGAATTCATCATAAGCTCTGCTTTCAGAACATAGACTTTGGGCATATCTCTTGAAAATTCAAGTCCTCAGTAAGATTTGTTTTGCCAATGTGCCCAGTTGTGTGATGAGTTTTGAAAGTATCATTCGTCTCCTCCATGTGACCAAACAGTTCATAAGGGATTCTCACAATTATGTTATTTTGGTATTTTTCCTCATCACGCTTTTGCCTGAAGATTCATGGATTTTTTTCACTCTGTATCTCTGCAACCTCTGATGTTTTTTCTCCTGTCCAATCTATTTTTGAACAGATTATTAATATTAATTGCAATTTTTCATTCAGTATCTTCCCATCAAGCTTCAATGGCACTAATTAGAATCTATTCAACTTATTTGTGTTAAAATTTCAAGCTAATTTTCAAAAGGATTTGCTAGCATGTTTAAAAAGGGATTTTCTAATGTTGGTCAAAAGTACAAAATTTCAGTTGGAAAAAATAAGTTTTTGAGGTCTACTGCAATGCATGGTGACTATAGTTAAAATAGTATTTATTTTGAAGTTTTTAAGAGAGAAAATTTCAAATGTCTTACCAAAAAAATGATAAGGGAGATGATGATATGTTAATTAGCTTGATTTAATCATTTCACATTGTATGAATTTACCAAAACATCACGTTATGCCCCATAATTATGTACAAGTATTATTGGCCAGATAAATTTTTTAAATTTAAAAGATTTTTTTTTTCATATAAGAATAAATACAGGAAAGTTCTAGTATCACTATGTCTCATTCATTCTCTTTATAGCTACTCTAACTCCAGCACTACTTCACTGGCTTCCTCCACCTTCATCTTTTCCTGAGACTATCTCAAACTCTACCTTAGAACTAAGTATCTGCCATGTAGCAGAAGAGAGACCATTGATTGTTCTCAAAAATTACTGCTTGACTTGGTCAGTATTCCCATGATGATCCTAAAATAAACTAGATTCAATGAAAGAAACTTTTCAAACTGATTATAATGTACTCATAATATTAGAGAATATGGATACTAAGCAAAGTAAACAAATATTTATGTGAATTTAAATTAAAGGAAAAATGTAGAAGTTGTGTGAGCTTTTATCTGGAAAATTGATGTCTGAGGATAAAAATTAGCATAAACCTCATTAATGTGTAATATTATTGTTCAAACCAGTAGATATTACACTGCAGCTAATTGTCAATTAAGACAAAGGAAATCCTTTATAGCTTGAAGAGCAGCTTTAAACTACTCATTTCAAACATGGGAAATGAAATGAATAATTTTGTTTAAAAAGCATTTGTCCTTTGAACTTCAGTCTATTCAACTTCTGAAAAGCTTATTAAAACAGAGTTCTGTTCAGCACATCTTAAACTTTAAATAATTATACCACCCAGTGTGCATTTCTGTAAAACATCAGTGGCTGACAATAGTATTTCATAAAACATTTATATTAGATTATACAGTTGCTCTTACAGTTCAAAAGGAAAATAAAAAAAGGAAAACTTTGTTAATAAGGTGACAAACTGAAGGGAGTTACAGGGAAAATGTTCAAAGAGGCCAAACCTTCCTAAATGGTCCAAGGCCTTAGAACTAATGATGGTAATGTCTTCAACTTGCTAAAGGAAATCAATACATTCTCTGACTGTTATTCTCTTTGCCAGTTGGTCAGGCCCATATCTGATAACGACAAAGTGAGGGATTCCTCTGAGAAATGTCAGCTCGAAAAAGCTACCTGAACAACTATTGCTAAATTAAGTATTGATGCAACAATAAAAACCTTTCCATCATAAGATAATCCTTCCAACTTAGATCTTATTGTCAGAAATATACACAAATATTGAATTCTATTGCAAAACACTTCATTAGTGTATACCAATCCTCACTGCACATGGATCAACACAATGGCTTTAAACACACACACACACACGCACACACACACACGCCATCTCGCAAGACAAATTGGGTTAAGAAAAATGTGGTAAACTCAGTATGTGTCATAGAGGTTAGTGTCATCACTTAAGACATTCAGTCCTCAGCTAGCTTTAAAGTTCATACAAAGTTTAAAAGTGTTTCAGGAATGGAATCAAGGCAAGCCCAAGGTTTTCCATTAGGAAGGAGATGAAGCATAAGGAGTATATTTCCTATTTCAGTTCATAACTTAGCCCTATACCCAAACACCCAAGCTGGAAACCAAATTGCTTAGTAACTTTCGTGCAATATAAATTATTTAGTGCCAAATACACAGAAATGAATGGGCCAGAACTAATAACTGTTTTCACGAATCTAAAACAGAAGCAGGGAAGATAGGCAAAGGAACCCTAGCAAGGAAGATACACAATTAAGTAAGTAATCACCATAAAATGTGAAGAGTATTTTGTAGGGTATTAGGAGAGACCATACTTGAGAGTGTTTTTTCAGGAGTTAACCTCAACTGTGGAACCTGAAGCTTTAGTAGGACTTCCAGATGAAAAACCGATCAAGTATAAAGAAAACAAGGCCCTCTCCCAGCTCCCAACCCCCAACACATGAAATGGCCTAAGTCTTCAACATTTCTTCCCTGAATTATGTAATAATTTTTTAACTGGGTCCCTGTCTCTAGTCATTCCCCAGCCTACCCTCTCTACAGTGTCCCCAGGTGTCTTTCTTAGAGATAAAAATTCTTCAGTGATATAGTACTCTTGAGTCTAGAGAATGACTTATAGACTTTCTAGCAAGACAATTGAGCTTCAGAATATTACTCCAACTTCTCTTCCTGGCTTCATATCCCATCACTTTTGGAATGTAATGGCCCCCAAAGATGTCTCTGCTCTACCCCATATACCATGACTACATTATATAGCAAAAGAACTTTACAGACATAATTAAGCCTATAGAGTTTGAAACAGAGAGAGTGTCCTGGATTATTCAGGTGGGCTCAATTCAATCCCATGAACCCTTAGAAGCAAAGCACTTTCTCTGGCTGGAGTCAAAGAGATGCAGCAGAAGGAAAAGTCAGAATAATCTGAAGCAAGACATGTACTCAATGCACCATCATTGGTTTGACGATGGAGGAAACAATGTGATGAGGAATGCAGATGGCCTTAAGGTTACTAAGAACCAACAAAAAAACAGAGACCTCAGCCCCATGGCCAAGAACTGAATTCAACCAACAATCCGAGAGGTTGGAAGCAGATGTTCTCTCAAAGACTTCAGATAAGTATGTAGGCCAGCCAACACTTTGATCCAGGCCCTGTGAGACTCTGATCAGAGAGCAATCAGGTGTTTATCACACCTCTCCAATCCCTGTGCACCTCAGCTATCACAGTCTATATGCACAGAGATTAAAGTAAGCACTAAAAATTGAATGTCAACTGGTTGAATTACTGATTCCATTGGGCTCCATTGCATACCTATGAAATTAGTATTAGAATAATTAAGTGAAAGGAGGAAGAAAAGCATCCATCCCTAAAGGTGTTTAATGAGAATATACCTTTCTTTGTGACTGCTCTCTATTTTTGACAAGAGCATACTTTTAAAAATTGAAACAAAAATTGAATATTAATTGGAGCTAGCACTCCCCTCATTTCCATATCTACTTCTATCACCTCTATTTTGTCTCGTGCTGAAATATCTAAGTAACCAGAAGCAAGGTTATGGTAGGCAGAATTCTAAAGGTACTCTCTCCCACTTCTTGTCTCCTGACAATGAAACACTAACCCAGACATGACTGTGAAGGAATTTTGCTAATATAATTAAATGTCCACATCATTTCACCTTAAGATCTGGAGATTTTCTATGAGGGCCCAACACAACCAGAAAATAGATCTTAAAGTAAAGAGCTTTCCCTACTAGTGGCAGAGAAGCAAAAGGCAGAGAGGAAAGTCAGGGCAATTCAACTCACAAGAAGGAGTCAATACACTGTTAGCTTTGAAGGTGGAGGAAGCCATGAGCAAAGGAAGGCGGGTAGGTTCAAGGAGCCAGGAACGATGCTAACCAACAGCCAGCTAAGAAATGAGACCTCAGTTCTGCAACATTATGCAATTAAAATCTGCCAACAAGATGAATGAGCTTGGAAGCAGATTCTCCCCCAGAGCCTCTGCATAAGATCCCAGGCTTTCTGACACTTTGATTTTGGCCTTGTGACAACCAAAGCAGAGAAGATAGTTGAGCGCACCTGGCTTGTGGACCTACAGAAACCTTAAGATAATAAATGATTGTCACCGGACATGATAACATGCAACTGTAGTCCCAATGACTTGGGAGACTGAGGCAGGAGAATCACTTGAATTCCAGAGTTCAAGGCCAATCTTGGCAACATAGTGAGACACCATCTCAAAAAAACAAAAAAAGGAAAAAAAGTTTGTCATGGTAATTTGTTATAATGAAATTACAGTAATTGAAAATTAATATTTAATGTATTGACATAACTATAAATCTAACACAGTTCCTCGATATCCATTCCCAGTGGATTTGCCCTAAAAAGTCTGAAAATTATCAGTGTGGTTCCTGGATATTCTTGTCCAGTCTTGCTTTAGTAGGTGTCTCATATGCTAGGTGACATGTCCCAGTTACTTAAGCTTTGAGAGACTCCAATTCCTAACCTATAAAATGGAGATGATAAAATAAAAATAATACCCACTTTAAGGCATGAAATGAGTTAATACTTACAAAATATTTGGACTGGCACATAGTAAATGTTCAAAAAACATATTTCATCATCATTTTCCCTGCTCTCAAATGGTTCTTCTTGCTTCATTCCCCAATAACTAAGTCTTGGTCTTTGCAGGTAGCTTTGCTCAAAATTAACTCTTTATTCATTGGTGCCAATGAAAGATTAATATGGAATTTCTCTCTCTCTCCAACCTGAGAGTTCTGAGTTTCTTTTGCTAGGAAGAACTAAATTAACTTTGTGGTATCTGTGCATAGTTTCTTATGCTGGTCTAGGCTTTGGCTTGAAGAATCATCTCCCCCTGGGAGAAGTGTCCATTTGTGTAGCATTATTTCATTCCCAGTGTAACATTGTTAATATCTCCGGGCAACCATTGACCATTTGGTCCCACTTTCTACATTTTATGCAAATTTTTCATCCATTTTTCTGTAGCTGAGACTAAGTTTTTAAGAATCATCTATTTTTAAGATGACTCATTTACCCTCCTTAGTAAACAAATTAACTGGTATTATACCAAGAGGAAGTATGAATCAGACGATTAAACCCATTTCTTTGTTTGTTTGGTTTTTTGTTTGTTTTTCTGAGACAGAGTCAGCACTCCGTCGCCCAGGCGTGATCTCGGTTTGCTAGAACCTCCACTTCCCAGGCTCAAGTGATAATCGTCCCTCAGCCACCAGAGTAGCTAGGATAACAGGCGCCCACCACCACATCCAGCTAATTATTTTGTATTTTTGGTAGACGGGGAGTTTTGCCATGTTAGCCAGGCAGGTCTCCAACTCCTGGCCTCATGTGATCCTCCTGCCTTGGCCTCCCAAAACGCTGCAATAACAGGCATGAGCCACTGAACCCAGCCTAAATCCATTTTCTACTCCAAGTTTATATCCTGGCCTTAAGATGTAACACTCTAAGGACATATCACTGGTTTTCATTCTAGTTGATACATATGTATTATAAAATTTCCTCTGAAAAAGTGTTTATTCAGGAATAATCCTTAAATCCAAGCTCTAGATTACATATTATAATTTAAAATTACCCAGATCCTCCAAAAAATTTATTCTCCTTCATGAAAACCACTAGCCCTACCTTTCTTTTTTGACAAGGGGTGGGAGTGGGGGGAAAACAATCTCAACAAATTTTATAACAATAAAAAGAAAAAGAGATACAAAATAATATGTATAGTGTAAGTCTGTTCATACAAAGTTCAAAACCAGCACTTGCCATATTTTCAAATGGCTTGGCAAATTACATATGTATATCCATCTCTTGATATAAACAAAATGTGGGAAAATGTTAACAACTGGGAACCTAGGTGAAGAATATGAAAAAGTTCGTTGTACTCTTTTGCTACCTGTTTATAGGTTTGAGATTTTTAAAAATAAAAAGATAAGAAAGAATTCAAAACCAGACAAAGCTACGTTATATTGCTCGGGAGTACAAACATGGGTAATAAAACAATAAAGAAAATAATTATCAAAATTCAGAATAGTGCCAACTCTGGGAAGAAGGTTGAACTTTTGCTGAGGGAGACCCTAATGAGACGCTTCTGATGCTTGCAGTTTCTTCACCTGAGTGTAAATGTATGAACTTTCCTTTATAATTATTTATTAAGCTGTCCGTATACAGCCTATGCATTTTATGTGTGCATATTTCACAAGAGAAAAAAGGTATTAATGAAAACAATGTGATGAGGTATATAAAAACACTAACAAAGAAAACTTGCTAGACGCTTGTTAAACACTATTATTTTTAAAATATCTGGCTTTTGCTCAGTAACGAGCAAACCTAAGTAAGGGGGGCTTTTGCTATGTGAGTCCTTTACTCAACATCATTTGTTAAAAGATGCTTAGTAAGGACCAAATTTTGAGGCTAGTAATATAACAACATTTTATTTTTACATGAGATAGTTTTTATATAACCATCAATTCTGAATATTGTTTAGTTTGGTATTAGGTAATACATTCCATTAAATAATCCCTATGAACTGCAATGTGATACCCCAATATTCATTTTGGCAGATATTCTAGCATATGCAACTTGAAAAGTTATTATAAGAAAATTCTGGGCCAAGCATAGGGGTACACACCTATAGTCCCAGCCACTCGGGAGGCTGAAGTGGGAGGATCACTTGAGCCCAGGATTTCAAGATCCTTATCACACACACACACACACACACACACACACACACCCCAAAAACAAAATCCACTATGGATGAAAGTTTTACAATTCTTCTAATATCATACATGATCTATATTGTTCATGTATACATTTTGCCTATTGTCTACAGATATTTCCTCTACCCCTGTATTTTTTTTTGGCTCTCCAGATTGACTCAGCTCTAGGTAAAGTCAGGAATTTCTCCCGCAAACAGAACTTCAGCTTCTCCAGTGAGGGTGTGTTGGGGAGAGGAGGATCCCCCTTTCCCACTTCTGCAGTTTGGGCACTCACAGTTTTGGTGGGGTCTCCTGGGTCCTGCAAGAGCAATCTGCTTCCTTCAGAGGGTCTGTGGGTTCTCTGATTCATTGATTTTTTTTTTTTTTGAAGGGTTTTTGTGTCTCCTTAGTTCCACTTTGATCTTGATTATTTATTGTCTTCTGCTAGCTTTAGGGTTTGTTTGCTCTTGGCTCTCTAGTTCTTATAGTTGTGATGCTATGGTGTCAATATGAGATCTTTCTAGCTTTTTGATGTGGGCATTTAGTGCTATAAATTTCCCTCTTTACACTGCTTTAGCTGTGTCCCAAAGATTCTGGTACTTCGTTGCTTTGTTCTCATTGGTTTCAAAGAACTTCTTGATTCCTGCCTTAATTTCATCCTTTACCCACGAGTCATTCAGGAGCAGGTTGTTCAATTTCCATGTAGTTGTGTGGTTTTGAGTGAGTTTCTTAATCTTGAGTTCTAATTTAATTTTCAATTTTAAACCAATCTTGCGTTATTAGTATAACCTTCATTTATTCATGATATATTATCTTTTTAAATTTTTTAAATATATTGCTGGATTCAGTTTGTTAATATTGTGCAAAGAATTTTCTGTGTGCAGCTACATGAAAGATATCAGTCTTATATTTTTTGTTCTTGTAATGCCTTCTCAGATTTTGGTAGGTGGATTATCCTGGCCTCATAAAACAAATTAGGAAGGATTCCTTCCTCCTTTCTTTTCTCAAATCTTTCACATAAGATGAATGTTACTTTCTTCTTGAATGTTTCACAGAATTCATCAGCAAGAACTGTGATTTGCGATGTGTGTGTGTGTAAGTTCTTTAATTACACATTCCACTTCTTTTATAAATGACATGTTAACAGGGATTTTTCTACTTTTTACATCAGTTTTGGCAATTTGTGTCACTGAAGGAATTCATTCTTATCATTTAATTTGTCAATTTTGTTGGCATAAAGTTGTTCATAATTTCCCTAAGTATCATTTTAATGTGTATAAGACCTGGAATAATATCCCTATGTTTATTCCTGACACTTATAATTTGTATTTGCTCTTTCATTTGTTCATTGGTCTACATTAGATTTTATCTAGTTTATCAACCTTTACGAAGAACCAGTTCTTTTTATTTTCAGATTGTTTATATACTCACTGGCTTTTTATTTGGATGCTCTCTCACTTACTGAGAGAAGAATGTTACTATATCCAACCATAGTGATGAATGTATCTATTTTCTCTTCAGTTCTGTTAGATTTTGCTTTTGTATTTTGAAGCTCTTTTAGTAGGTATACATACATTATGGATTTTTTTGTCTTCTGGATGAATCGACACTTTTATCAGGATAAATGTCTTTATTTTCTTCAAAAATCCTCCTTTTCTTGAATTCTATTTTGCCTGATATTATTTTAATCAATTCAGCTTTCTTATGAATACCATTTGAATTATATATATTTTCATGTTTTTAAGCTTTTGATATGAAAATATCTTTATACTTACAGTTAAGGTAGCATATAGTTGTGCCTTGCTCTTTCATGTAAAAAAATCATTGCCTTAATCCAAGTGGGAACAATAAAGGAGAAACAGAGATAGAAAAAAATGTAGAACAACTAAAAAGATGATAGATTGAAACCTAATCATATCAATAATTACATGAAATGTAAGTAGACTATGCAATACCTTCCAGTTAAAAGTTTTCCTTTGGCTCAATCGCATAATTTTTATTATTCCATTTCATAATAATTCCTCTATTGGGTTTTTATTTATACCTCTTTGTATTATTTTCAGTAGTTTCTCTAAGAATTAAACAATGCATCTTTATCATAGCACAGTATACTTAAATATTTTACCAATTCAAATAAAACACAAAGTACCTTGAAAGGTAGAAGTTTATATACCCACCACTCTTTGTGCTATTATTGTCATCTGTTTTATATCTACACATGTCATCAACTGAACAATGCAATGGTTTTTACTTTAGTCAGTTAGCTTTTAAAAATATCAAGTAGTGGGAGAATGTTTTTGAAAATCTACCTAGATATTCGTCGTTCCTAATGCCTTTGCTTTCTTCATGTAAATTGGAGTTTTCATCTATAATTTTCCTCAGAATGAAGAACTTCCTTTAGCATTTCTTGTAGCTTAGATGTTCTAGTAACAAATTTTCTCAGCTTTTGTTTATCTAAAATGTCTTTTTTTTTTTTTAGCACTTTCAAGATGTGATTTCAGTTTCTTTCAGTCTCTATTGTCTTTTCAAATCTTTTCCTATAAGCTATCTATCTATCATTTTGATGCTGATTTCAATATTATATCTTTGGCTTTTGCTTTTCATAGTTTGACTATGATATGTCTTAATGTGGTTTTCTTTGAATTTATCCTACTTTGGGTTTGCTAAGCTTGTTTGCTCTGTAAATTGATGAGTGATTCTTTGTTTGTTTGTTGGCTAGTTTTTTTTTTTTGTTTGTTTGTTTGTTTTTTGTATTTTACTAAATTTGGAAATGGTTAGTCTATCATGTTAACAATATTTTTATGCCCTGTTATTTCTGTGTTCTCCTCCAAGAGTCTAATTTCATGCATTTTAAATGCTGTATAATTTCTTAGAAGTTATAAATACTCTCTTCGTTTTGGTGTCAGTCTTCCTTTCTCTTTGTGATTCATATGAATAATTTTGATTGACGTATCTTCAAGCTCACTTACCCTCACTTCTATTATTCTCAATTGGCTGTTAATCTCATCCAACGGAGTTTTCATTTCTTTATTTTGTTCGTTTTGTTTTCTACTGGCCTCCAAGTAATAATAATTTTTCTTTTTTTAACTTTAATTTTATTTGTGTTTTTTAAGATGGAGTTTCACTATTGTTGCTCAGGCTGGAGTGTAATGGCATGATACTGGCTCACCACAACCTCCACCTCCCCAGTTTAAGCCAGCAATTCTTCTGCCTCAGCCTCCTGAGTAGCCAGGGTTACAGGCGTGTGCCACCACACCCAGCTAATTTTGTATTTTTGGTAGAGATGGGATTTCTCCATGTTGGTCAGGCTGATCTTCAACTCCTGACCTCAGATGATCCACCTGCCTTGTCCTTCCAAAGTGCTGGGATTACAGGCATGAGCTACCTGGCCTGGCCAACCTTTATGTTATTGTAATATTTATAATATTTTAAAATTTTTAACTTTTGTGGGTACATAGTAGATGTATGTACTTATAGGGTACATGAGATATTTATGTACAGGCATGCAATACATACTAATCACATCATAGAAAATAGGAGATCCATCCTCTCAAGCATTTATCTTTTGTTTTACAAACCATCCAATTATAGCCTATTTATTTTTAAATGTATGATTAAATTATCTTGATAGTAGACACCCTGTTGTGCTATCAAATGCTAGGTATTATTCATCCTTTCAAACTACTTTTTGGTGCTATTAACCATCATCACCTCTCCCCTGCCCCCACCCACACTACGCTTCCCAGCTTCTGGTAACCCT
The DNA here is from genome assembly GCF_048565385.1 of Saimiri boliviensis. Classification (NCBI taxonomy): domain Eukaryota; kingdom Metazoa; phylum Chordata; class Mammalia; order Primates; family Cebidae; genus Saimiri; species Saimiri boliviensis. The sequence goes on from NC_133470.1 coordinate 134,903,699, forward strand.
CCTTCTACTCTCTATCTCCATGTGTCCAATTGTTTTGACTTCTAGATCCCACAAATCAGTGAGAACATGCAATGTTAGAATTTCTGTGCCTGGCTTATTTCACTTAACGTAATGATCTCAGGTTCCATTCATGTTGTTGTAAATGACAGGATCCCCTTCCTTTTTATGGCCGAATAGTACTCCATTATGTGTAAGTTTCACATTTTCTTTACCCATTAATCTGTAGATGGGCACTTAGGTTGCCCCCAAATCTTGGATATTGTGAACAGTGCTGCAACAAACAGAGGAGTACAGATATATCTTCCATATATTTATTTCCCTTCTTTGGGGCATATATATCCAGCAGTGAAATAGCTGAATCATATAGTGGCTTTATTTTCAGTTTTATGAGGCACCTCCAAGCTATTCTCTATAGTGATTGAACTAATTTACATTACCACCAACACCATATGAGGGTTCCCTTTTCTCCACATCCTTGCCAGCATTTGTTATTGCCTGTCTTTTGGATATAAGCCATTTTAACTGTGGTGAGATAATATCTCATTGTAGTTTTGATTTTCATTTCTCTGATGATCCGTGATGTTGAGGACCTTTTCACATGCCTATTTGCCATTTGTGTGTCTTCTTTTGAGAAATGTCTATTCAAATCTTTCATCCCTTTTTTATCAGATTATTCTTTTTTCCTATAGTGTTTTAGTCATACCTGGAAGTCAAAAACAAGGGGAATTTTGGAAACTATACAAACACATGGAAATTAAAAAGTATGTTCTTGCATGAACAGTGGGTCAATAAAGAAATTAAGAAGGGAGTTGAAAACTTCCCTGAAACAAATGATAATGGAAACACAACATACCAAAACCTGTGATATACAGCAAAAGCAGTACTAAGAGGGAAATTTATAGATATAAGTACATACATTAAAAAAGAAGAAAAACTTCAAATAAGTAACCTAAGGATACATCATAAGGGACTGGAAAAACAAGAGCAAAATGGACCCCAAATTGGAAGTGTGCCAATCTTTCCAGTGTCCTGGTCTCTCAATGGTAGACATTCCTCCTAGTTTCATCCAGGTAGCCATCTTGCCTCTAATTCAGTTTTTATTTCGAATATTTATCCTTTAAATTCGAAAATGTTTATTTTTAGTAGATTCTGTGTCTTCACTAAGATTCTACAACTGTTCAATTGTTTTGGCAATTTTTTTCCTCTAAGACCTTGAACATATTTATGGTGGATGCTTTAAAGTCCTTATCTGCTAATTCCATGATCTGGGTCATCTAAAAGTTGTTTTCCACTGATTGCTTTATCTCTTTATTATAGATTAAATTTTCCTGATTCTCAATAGCTATCATCAATTTTTTTTTTTAGATTTTTATACTAGATATTTTGAATACTTCATTGTAGATACCCTGGATTCCATTATGTTCCTCTGAAAAAGGTGTGTTGTAAGTAATTTGCTGATAAGATCGAACTTGTCAAGGCTTGATTTTATGCTCTTAGTTTGACTCTGTTTCAGTTTTTTCCATTGTCCTAAGGTGAATCCCTTAATATGGAAGCATAGCTTTTACCTCTAATACGTGACTTCTCTGGAGTTTCAGTGATAAGCACTATATATTTACCAAGCCATCTTAATACTCCAAATTGTCTTTTCTGCCATGAATATCTGCTGTAATATCTGTGCAGCATTTTCAGTCTTCTAGTCCCTCTTTTCTCCTGGGCTTTTTGGGGTCTTTTCCTGCCTGCACCCTGCCATATGCATGGCTCAGATCACAAAAGATTTGAAAGCAGTTAATATGCAGATTTGAGGACTGAATCTCTCCCCTTAAATTCTAGCTGAATTGCCATCCTCAAATTTCACTATTTGACTCCGAAAGCCAAGCTTTCTTCTTGATTTCTAATTGCCCCACAGTTCATGTTCTTGGCACCCATATCGGGATTAAAAACTGCATGAACATGGATCTCATAATTGCTCCCTGAATGAGGGTTAATCCGAGACAAGTTCTGCCACCATTACCAGAACTGGAAAGCCAACAAACGAATATTTAAAGTGACAACAGTAGAACGTTTGTCTTTGCCATTCTTTCTTTGTTCAACAATTTATTCTTGGATTAACACGAAATAGAGTGTCATCTGCTTTTCAGTAACTCAACTTCTTATTTTAACTTGAAATCCTTTATGTGCCAAACCCTAGAGCCAAAGGTTTATTTTCTTACTTGTTTTTGCTTGATCTTTTCTGAATTTTCTGTTCCCAAACCTGTTGATAGCGCTAGCATCACAGCTACTCATGTAGGCTGACCTAGACTTCTAGGATCTGATTGATGAGATGTCTGCTAAGTAAACCCAAACTACTAATAATGTGACTTTAATGAGCAATTTGAGTACAACTTTCAATGCAACAGCATGCTCTGCCAATTGGTCAGGGGAACAGATAGGCAGTGTAGCTTATGCTTATGGAATTTTATTGTGTAGCCAGGAAGAAAAAAATTCTGCCTACTTCTTTTTAAGAGAAGTATGATTTCTTATTTCTTTGACTATATTGATTTTAATACTGTTCTCTTGGGCTTCAAAGCTGGAGCAATTGCCTCTGGTTTTATTTGACTCTTATCATAGAATTTACCTCCATGTTACACCCCTGCCATTCTATATCTGTCACTGCCCCAACATTTTCAAATGAAAGAAAATTTGAAGGGCATCTATACTCTGACACAAACTTCCTCCCAAAAATATGTATGTAACATGTGATGGTAGTGATAGTTCTCAGCATTATGACTTTTTCCAAAGCTTAGTGAACAATTAGAGTGGAATGAATTGGCATAGAGTCAAGGAGAACCAAGTTCATAGGAAAAGCAGGCAGAAACATTGGTAGAGAATACCAGGGGGCAAATCCTATAAAACTAAAGTCATATGAAAGATTTTTCTTCCAATAATACTCTCAAATTAAGAGTATTCAATGTTTCTCTTGAGAAGACATTCAAGTAAAATAAATATATGCTTTTGAAATAAGGAATAGGTAAGCACATCACATAACTTTTAGTCTATCACCTGTTCATTTATGTATCTTTCTTCCCCGTATATTGTAAAGCATTTGACAACAGAGTTTAGCTTTTTCATCTTTGAATTTCCATATTCTCCTGCATAGATCCTTGCTAATACTCAATCTTAATGAGTATATGTTGCAATTAAAATTGAGATTGTTTAATTTCAGTGAATTCTGAACCAAATTCTGTACTATTTTTAATTGTAAAGAGCATGACCCATTCGATTGAAGAAAAGGTAATCCCTTCTCCAATTCCCCAATTGTTCAATGTTAACAATTGAGAATTTTCTCTAAAGTATTTGATTTGGAGGAAACTGTCACATTAACTAAGATATATTGGATTTTTCATGCAGTTTCTACCCTCATCTCTACTTTGAAAACAAAAGTTAGGATGGATTAGTTTTGATCATAGTGTGTGAATTCTATATGTAGACTAGACATTGATAGCTAAATTATACTTTATTACCTTTGTCAAGGAAGAATTATAAAAGTGATTAAAAGCCAGAAGAAAATGGCATAAAGAGAGAGCAGTGTCTGAAATTATTAGAGATTATACTAGTCTAGTGGACAGTAACAAGAGATTTCAAATTTTACTCAAAATGCTTCTCTGAAAAGTATGCAAAAGAGATTCTTTTTAAGTAATTTAACAACTAGTATTATTTATTCTATGGATGTTTAATATTGCCATCATTCACTTATATTTTGCATTAATTTGTATAGAAATAAGTAAATCTTTAATAAACCCTTGTCTCAGTTGTATTTATTGATTTTATTGAGAAAAATTGCTCTTTTGTCATAAACGACTTATAGTTACAAAATAACAAGAGGGCAAATTGTTCAGTCTTAAGTGTATCATTTATACATCTGAAGTTTTGTAGTGTAAAGATACGTGTCCATTTATACATTTGTGTACACGTGTAAACTACCAGCCTTGAAGATATTGTTACTCAAAAGACAAATCACTTGAAGTTCTTTTTCCCACTTCCAGGATAACAGACATTGGTTTGTGGCTATAGTTGGTGTTCATAGAGTCCACTTAAATGTACAGATTCATTTTTCTGTTTCCTAAAATATTTTTTAAAATGCTACTTCATCTGCCTTTTCCACTGCTGGTTCATCTGTCTGCTGGTGTTATTTACCTGTGGTTCACAGGCAAGCTTCATTACTTAAAATTTACTTTCTCTAGATCTTGAAGCATATCTTACATCCTTGTTGATTGCAGTCTCCTCTTCATGTGGAATCTACATCATCATGTTTCTATATATACATATGATTCCTGTTCTCATATGTGTGTGTGTGTGTGTGTGTGTGTGTGTGTGTATTTGTGTGTGTGTATATATATATATATTTCTTGTTCTTATATATAAACCAAGAAGATAGCCTAAATCTATACAGTATTATTTAAGGAGCATAAAAAAATATCGTGGACTAAAATCTCTTCCTGACTGAATTAACTGTAATTCAAGACATTAAAGCCTACTGTTGAAATGCAAATGCTTCCTCCAAGGGGCAAAACATAGAACTTTTTCAAAGCATGAACTCCTCACCTTGAATAATTTTATCAGACTAGCCATAAAATAGAATATGACTGAAGAGTGGGATATACAGGATGAGTAACTACTGAAGAAAAGACCAAAGAAGAAAAAGATCCAGAGCATTAGTCTGCCCAATTCCCATGGCATTAAGCAGCGTTAGGATCTCAGTACCTAGAACACAGCAGTAGGTCACTGGATACCTGGAAACAAAAGAGCTGGAAAAGTAGGACAGAAAGGCATCATCTATTTCAAAACGTTTGCAGGAGCTCACCTTCCCTGCTCTAACCGACCTCAGCTATCCTGCTAGTGTTGGGATAAGAGTTGGTTCAATGCTAGTAGCCTGATTGCATTCTAGCAACTTATTTGTGTTATTTAATTCTGGGTCATTACTTATAGGTGCTGTTGATTAAAAACAAACAAACATATACATGTTTAGACAGCAAGATGTTGCATCTTCAGAGGGTGATGTGTAAATTAAGGTGAAATCGCTGGTCTATAATCATTGATAACTTTTTATCTTATGCAGAAATTGCATAGATGGGGAGGGGAAATAATTCACTGAATAACACTTTTGGGTTAAAAAAAATCATCCTAAACAGGATGGACTATTTACAAATGTATCATAAGGCAGCATTCAGAACTGGAATCCTTTTCTGTCCAGATTTGTGCCCAATAAAGTCGTCTGTATAAAATTCCCTGCCTAAGAATCTGGCCCTCTATTAGCAAATGCTTAGTTTCTACATAGGGATTAAATAGGACCCAAAGGCATCTCCAAATTGTGTCCCTGTAAATGTCTGACAGTTAGAAGAGGAAAATGTAATTTGATCATCTGGGCAAGTAACTATAATGCCCTCTTTTTAGGCCTCCCTGGTCTGCTTTTTACATTGCCCAGACTCTGTGTGGTGATTGAACATTGTCCAAGCTGTGCTGCTGTTCAAAACCAGACTCATGTTGAGTTTGTGCGATTGGAATGAGAAAGTGCTGGGGAACACAGCTTTCTTATTCATATGACTATGCACCAAACACTGGGAGGCCTGAGATGCCAGGCAGCCAAACAGTCTGTCAATTGTAGCTCTTTTTTCACCTCTGAAGTAAATCTTAAAATAAATCTTTACTTCATGACATTTGTTATATCAAAACTAGATCTTTGCCAGATGTAGAATAGAAAGAAACAACCCCTTCCCCTGTGGCTAGTACCAGAAATAGCCAATTAGAAATAATGCTTTGCGATGACTGTTTCATGCTAAACTGGATTAATTCAAGAAGTACTAAGAGGTTTGTTTGTTGATTTGTTTGTCTTTTACAAGCCTACAAATGAGCCTTGTGAAAGGCCAAGTCTAAGCGTTCTTTTCCTTAGTAGCTTAGAGCTCTTCCTCTGACTTTCTCTTTGTGTGTCCCTTATTATGACTTTCTAAAAACAACTTTATTGAGATATAGCTGCCATACCATACGATTCACTCATTTAAAATATATTATGTAGTGATTTTTAGTATATTCACAGAGTTGTAGAACTATTACCACACTCTAATTTTACAACATTTTTATCATGCTGAAAAGACTTCATTAGCAATCATTCCACATTTTTCCCCAAACTGCATGGCCCTAGGAAGCCACTGGTCGACTTTCTGTCTCTATAGCAGGTGATTTTTGAATATTATTCCACTTTAATTAGCACAGTCATCTTATGTAATTGGTGTTAGTCTCTCCAATTTATCTAAAGAAACTAAGGCTTAGATAGACTATGATACTTTCCCAAGGTCACATACTTGGTAGAGCAGAGATTTCAATCTAGATCTGTCTGCTCAAAGCTCTCATGTTTTTTCCAGTGTGCTAAAGTGAGGTATGGTACAGGATCTTAACTCTTCCATTGAATCATATGAAATTGCCAACATGAAGTCATTTTTCACCCACAAAAATGGCAATTTCATAGGGTTTAACATAAGCAAATACTGAACACTTTCTGTAGGAATGGGCCTTAATGAATGATTATTGTCCCTGTCCTCAAAAACCTTTTAATTTGCTTAAGAAGTTAGGATCTACAGATGAATCTGTGGCTCAGATATACTGTTGGCCTGCTTTTTCTTCCTCCTGAAGACACAGTAAATATCCTCACATCCATGAGGCCATCCGTCTAGTTTCGAGTTAATCTCTTAAAGCAATTATAGATATTTTTTGTAATGTTCAGTTGCTGCAAAAGAAAGAGCGAAAAACACAAAGTTGTTTGCAAACGTAAGGAATGCTCCTGGTCCAACTTGAGTATGGCAAGAGCCCATATGCCCCAATAATTGAGATGTCACAGTTTCACCTTGTTCCTTACCGACATCTCTCACAGTAAAGATCTGGGTTAAGAAAACTCAGGAATAGGGCAAGGTTCAAAGAAGAGGTAAGGACTTCTATTTTTCACAATATTTGGTCATGGCTACATCAAAGCAAGTATGTCAAAGTGTCAGGTAGACTTCAAGATATGAACTACTCTATAGGCACGGGACAGAACTTAGAAGCCTTACTTTATTAGCATAGAGATCAGAACTTCTTTTTTACTTTAGCAAGGAAACACACACTACTAACTCTAAACAGTACAGTGGGGAGGAAGATAACTAATAGAAAAAAAAGTCTTACTGGGAATGGCATATCTTGCATCTGGAAGGGCTGTTAATCTTATTCTCACTGACTTGAAACACACATATGTACGTGATAATGGTATGAGTTGGTAGAGGCACAGGGTTTCTCTATCTCTCTTTCTTTTTCTCTCTCTCTTCAGTTGAGCAAGATTATCATAAATCTTACTTCCTTTAGAGTACCGCTTATGGTGCTTCATTTATATTTAGCTGTTTATGCTTTTTAAGAATACCAGATAGATCATCCTTATGTGAAAGAGCCAGAACATTAAAGATGGATAACTACCTAACAAATTATATTCTTGTCTAATTTCTATCAAATAATTCTGTCTGGTGTTATAAAATAGTATAAACAAGAAACTCAGCAAACTGTTGTGTCTCCCTTTATTAATTTTGGCAGCAATTACTCTAGCTGCAGTTAGGTGTTATATTGTCTTTTCAATATGCCATATGATAGGAAGTAAAAGGGAGAAGTTTAAATTCAAGGAAGTTCTAAATTACTTCTTTCATCATCCTCTGAAATCCCCCTCATTGCAAGGAATGTAAATAGCAGGTTGTGTTATGATGGATTAGCATTGGCAGATGCACAGCTGGGCATAACTGAGACAGTTGTTGGAAGCCACAGTTCTTGTGGATTGCCCACATCTGTTGCTCAAGTTTCCTGTGTCGGTTGACACTAGTAATAATCCTCCTTCTTAGCAGGCTTAGCATGCAAGATGTCTCTGGAGACTTCCTCAAGAGAGGTCCTGCTTTTCTGTTGATTTAGAGATCTACCTGTCTAAACTATGACTCCATCTAAGCTACACAAACTCGTCCTACGTATATATTTTGGATAAGATGATATTATTAAAAAGCCTACCAAATGCCTCTCTTTTTAGATATAAATCTGCAGTATGGTGCCACTGGAAGACTGTTGGCATGATTATTCCCAATTCCTGTGAATCATTGTGTCCAGTTTCTGAAGAAAGTCTCCACTGAGGTTGTAAAGTTCGTAATACACACTTTTAATTTCCTTTTAATTTCTGCCAAGTAAAACTGTACTCATCTTGAAGTCTTCTCAGAAAGTAATGACACTTCTATTCTTTAGGCTTCCAGAAGTCTGAAGATTTGCGGTCACTGAAGTAACCTCCTGCTTTATTCCATATTCTCTGCCTCTAATTCAGACTCATAGATAAATATTAAACTGTTCCTGCAAAAGCTATAAATCTTCTGGTAACTCTTATGCCAACATTATATAAAGGGATTCTTTCCTTCTGGGGGTTGAACTAGCAGATAATAATTTATCCAGTACTATTATCATCTTAAAAGTTTTTGTCATGCAGAGTCCCATTAGGTTAAAAAATGTCTCATCATTATATTATACAGAAGTCTTGACTTCTTGCTGAGCTGGCTCTTCATTCAGTTATAAGCTATATCTAGAGAGTGACATTTCAGGATCAACATCGTATGCTGATGATTCAGAGAATGAACCTGCTCCTCTAGCATAAAAACCATTATTTCCTTAAGAAACACTGATATGCTAATTATTTTTTCTTAGAATTGGGTCAGGGCTATATGTACCAGAACAACCAGACAATCTCTATCTTTGAATAATGTAAGGGATGTCTTACCAAACCATTTCCTAATATAGAATATCTAAACCTCTCACAATCTCCATTCTGTTGCCCCAACTGACACTCAGAGTTACAAATGAGATCAAAGTTGATGCACTCTGAGAATAAGGCCAGCTACCCGCTACCATTCTAGAAGTGAGATTGCAGTCAGCTACTTTTTTTCCACCTGAACTTGTTTTTATTTCCTCTTTGTTAAGACCCTTCAAAAGAAACTTTTGAATCTGCTCTGAACATCTCACAATAGGGCTAAATGTTTAGGTACCAAAATCATTCAAATATTATAGTGCGGAAAGTAAATTTTATATGTACAGAAAAATTTATAGCTACTAGAAAGAAAGTGCTGTGTTTATTCATTGTCACCAAGAGAATGCTTTCTTCAGAAATGAATGGGTTCTTTTTTCACTTTTAAGGAATGAGAACCAGAGAAATGGCAAAGGAGACTGAGCTCAGACTGTGCTCAGGGGAAGATAGACTGTGTGTAAGAAGGACTTTGCCAATCAAAGAAATGTTGGTAGTCATTTAAAGAAGTCATATTTCATTAGTAAGCTTGAGTTTTGATATTTTGTAGAAATTGGAAAAAACTTACTTGGAGGCACTTGCATAAGTCCAGTGAAAGGTGGTGAAGAAAACACCCTGGGGTTGGTTAATGTTGGTCATTGTAGAGAGAGACAGATAGTAGAAGTGAAAAGAGACACTTAAGGCTTTTTTTAGTGCAACTTTGTGTTGCTTCGCTTGTTATAACACACAATTACTGCTATTGTAACTTTAAAAGTCAAAATGTATTTTTTGATGAACTTACTTTTACTAAAAAAAAAAAAAATTGGTTAAATCTTTATCCCTGGTAGACTTTTCATTAAGCTATAGTTAGATTAACAAGCATGGAGTGTCATAAGTAGAGTTCACAACCATAGAATTATAGACGTGGTTTTAAGATTGTTTCTATTCTTCATACATTAGCATCAGCAACCCAAGCCACAAAAGTGATTGCCCACACCTCCTGAACAGGTGAAAATGTACTGTGAATACTGCAAGATCATATGAATACACCACTATTATTAAATGGAACCTTTTTCCCTTTTTTAAATCTTCTTTCAGCCAAGAAAGACAAATCTTCATACAAGAAAATTAGGAAAGAATAGAAACTTCTTGTGCAGACCTAAAGATTCTTCCTTTTCAGACAAAAGCAGAAACAGAATGTTCTCCTCTGACAAATTCAGCTCTTTCATCACAACATGTAAAATCTGAAGTTAGAGAGATTTAGAGAATCCATCCTAATATAAGTCCCTTCTTTAAACAAAACAGGCAACCAAGTAAAAAAAAAAAAAAAAAAAAAAAAAAAACCTAGGTATTAAGAGACAGAGCCATACAGTTAGTAAGTCGAATCCCAGTCTACTGATTTCATTTTCCATTGTGACCTACAATTCTTGCTCTTGGAAATTTTGCAGCCACTGGCAGTATAGGAATATGAAACAGAAGTATCCCTCAAAGGTTCCCGTCATAATGTTGTAAAGCAAATTGGACAAATGTAACGTTGGGGGTTCTTTTTTTATGGAAATTGTTCACATTAGGGAGAAACAGAATGTTATCTTATACGAACCATCTATAAGTGTAAACAAATATAGATGTCCCCAAAACATTGTAGAAGTAAACATGTTTTATTGTAGGACATTAATGTATGCTAAATTATGCAGTTATGATGAACATTGAAATATATAAACACTTGGCCAGGCCTGGTGGCTCACGCATATAATCCCAGCATTTTGGAAGGCCGAGGCAGGCAGATCACTTGAGGCCAGGAGTTCAAGACCCACCTAGCCAACATGGTGAAACCCTATCTCTACTAAAAATGCAAAAATTAGCTGAGTGTGCTGGCACGCACCTGTAATACCAGCTACACAGGAGGCTGAGACATGAGAATCACTTGAACCCAAGAGGCAGAGGTTGCAGTGAGCCAAGACCCAAGATCACACCACTGTACTCCAGCCTGGGCAATAGAGCAAGACTGTCTCAAACAAGAAATTGGAATAAAAATAAAAGAAATATGTAAGTTCTTTCTAAAACTACAGGGAAACTCAAAATTGCAATAGTGCGGTGACATAATGAGAGTGCATTCTGATGGGACTATTTTGACATTATCAAAACAATGGAATAATCATCAGCTACATTTGGTTTCCATTTTTATTTGTGACCTCACATCAGATTTTTATTGATTATGAGAAATACTGTAACATGTCAAATGAAGTAAACAGAGAATATGTTTCAAAAAGAGTACTAAGAATTTGAAGAATAGATGAAGCATTAAAATTCTGCTCTTGCTTGCTTATGACAAAGGCTTAATGAAAAGAAAGTGGCACTATTAATTTATCCCCATGATAAAGTTTTCCAGAGGGAAACAAAACAAAGCATATGGACATGAATACTTTCCCATGGTAATTTTTATACTCTACATGGTAAACAGCGCTACAAGTGTTAACTTCATCTTAGAAATAATCAATGTAATACACAATGTATTCCAAATCATTTAGCCTACAGAATTATATGTAGTCAGTCATAGTAAACATTATGTATTACTTTCAAAAACCATGTGGGTTTCTGTGTTATATTTACCTTATTTCTTTTATTTTCTTTGTACATAGTTACCAGATCACCTCCCTCTGATATGTATTAAGCACGAAGTCATTTCTCATCATAAACTATATCTTGCCTTTACCCGGAAAAATATAGTAACCAAAAATATGTGCTGTTTATTAAATCCCAATTATGAGCCAATTATTAGAAGTATGTCATGAACTTCTCACAACAAACCTGAAACATAGCTATTATTTTTCTCATTTAGTAGACATATAAACTGGAGCTGAGAGAAGGTAATTTATACATTTACTAAAAGCTGTGCCTGGATTTGATCCTCAATCTGTCAAAGGCTGGAGCTGAAATCTATGCTCTTTCCACAGTATTCTCTTTTCTCCCTAAGAAAATAAAGCCAGTGTTATTTTCTCCAAAAAAAAAAAATCCAATATTCTTTCTGATTTGGAGCTTTTTGTAATAAATTCTTCATTAATGTAGCATACATACTGATGAGCTATGCATGACAGGTCTATATCAGCAACTTCCACTTTTCTCAAGAGCATCCCAAACCCCTTGCCTCTTTCTCTTTTGGTTAGCAGCTCTTTTCTCTGCATTCCCAAATGTTTTGGGATTCTTCTAATTATTCTGTTATCCTTTCTAGAAGACCTTGATTTAACTTTGTGGGACAATCTTGCTGCTTCTTGAAAAATTCCAGCGGTATAAGACTTCTTTCCAGAATCCCTTTTCAGAACATCTTCACTCTCAAGATGTTTATCTCTTCAATTCCCCAACCTTGATTTCGATTATCTTCATCTTCTTCAGTGTTTCAGCTTTTCTTCATTAATGTGGCATACATACTGAAGAGCCTTCTGAGAAGAAACTTGTACCCACTGTCCCATTGTGCAGTGCCAAGAGAGTAATTTCTTTCACTTTTCTCTTTATTTTTCAATAATAGTTTTGTTTCTCCTCTTGCTTCTCACAGTACCGTAATTGTTCCAGCCCTTCATATAATATGTCCTTTATTCTATCTGGAGTCTATTTCAGCTTTTTAGAAATCTAGAATATCAAAAGGTATTCTTTAAGCTTACTTTCTCCTTTTTCATGGTGAATAGAGATGATGATTGCCTCTGTCAAGAACGACAAATACAGCAAACTCCCTGCAAGTCAATTAAAAAAAGTACCTTGGGGTTCCAACCTTATTTAAATATAGTTTTGTTCACAAATGGAATACCACAGTCCTCTGTAATTTCCCTCCATAGCTATCTCAGTGAACTGCCAGTTGTTCTGGGCTCTGCTCTGTCTGGGGTTTGAAAGTTCACTTTGTTCATCTGTCTGCCTGTAAGTACACCAAGGACCACTGATTGACAGTTGCTGATATCATGTCAGCAAATTTCCACTGGTCATCATGAGTATCTTGAAGGCCTAGCAGATTATAATCCACCCAAAGAAACAGTAAAACCCTAGGAGAATTTTAGGTAATAAATTTCTTAATTCTGCCTTTTAGCCTTTGTTTTAGGGTCAGGATGTACCTATTCACCCTAGACAATGACTGTCATTTAAGGAAATTGAATATAATAGAAAACTGTCAGAGGAGAGCTCTGAGGTCATGTTTCTTAAAAGTACTAGTAGAGTAATTCAGCCCTATATAGAAAAAAAAAATGGATACATTTTAGAACAAAAAATGGTTAGGACCAACTTTTTTTGTCGGGGGGTATAAGCAACACCAGCATTTGATAAAAGACAGAATGTATAGAGCATTTCTTCACAACCAGTATTGAAAAATACAGTATTATAACATGCAGTGGGCAGCGTAAGTCTAAATGTTTAAAGTTATTTTATTTTAACATTGGAGATTTTTTGTTCATCTGAGAAAGTAAAGCTTCTAAGGGTTAAATCTGGAATACTAATGATATCCTGAGAAACAGAAAAGGAACCAGTGTAACTGTGTATGCAGACTGATTGTCTCACTGTGATATAAGATGCTTTGGGAGAATGGAGAAAGGGCCTTGTCAGGAATGGATATTAATGAAGTCAGAGAGCTGTGGTACGAACCCTAGCTCTCCAGCTCTTAGTTAAGAGGAGCCACTGAGCAGCAATTGGGTCACTTTAGTGCTTTTGATTTGTTTTTAAAATAGCAACGCCTGAGCCATAGATTGCTACCCTTTTAAGAAACACCAGAAGTTTATGGATAGTGATGAGTTTGAATCTCCTACCAAGCGATGCTGAATAGCTTCCTGAAACCTCAAAAGCAAAGCTATTCTGTCTAATTTCACTTTCTCTCCTGTTATTTCAGCCTCATTTCAGGTGTGAAGCAGGAATTATCATGGCTATCTTCAAAACATTATTCACTCTGGCCCTGAGTCATCTTTAGAGGATGCTGATTACTTGAGATTTATAAGATGTTTTGACACTGTTGATCACAAGAGGTCTATTGGCCTGAATGATAGCTCTGTGGCTGCTATAAAACCCAAAAGGACTCTGGGAAGCAGAATGGGCAACTCTAACCCCTCTAGGTCCTTAGCCATAAAATTTGTTGGACATTATCTGATCCCATGCCTTGGTTTTCACTAGCATGCCTATGCCCTCTATCTGTTAGTATTTCATTATATATATATATATATATATATATATATATATATATATATATATATGTTTTTAAGACCCAGTCTTGCTCTGTCACATAAGCTGGAGTGCAGTGGCATGATCACGGCTCACTGCAGCCTCAGCTTTCCTGGGCTCCAGAGATCCTCCAGCCTCAGCCTCCCAAATAGGTGGGATCACAGTCACACACCAGCACACCTGCCTAATTTTTTTTATTTTTGGAAGATACTGGGTTTCACCTTGTTGCCAAGGCTCGTCTCAAACTCCTGAGCTCAAGCAATCCACCTGGGTTTCAGCCTTCCCAAGTGCTGGTATTGTAGATGTGAGCCACCATGCCCAGCCTATTTCATGTCTTAAACTTGAGTTTTAAACAAAGAGGTTTGCCTCAATGGTGACCAAAACTATTTTAAAAATTGTTATAGAAGAAGAGCTGTCAAAAAGCTATCTAGGTTAACCCTAAGTTAATTTTGAAAAATGTGGAAGATGTAGACATGAACTAAGCTGCTTCAGTACTGAATATTTAAAATTTAGCCATGGTATTCAAGGCAGAAGTAAATACCCACTGGGCTTTGAGGATCCTTTGAGCCACAAAATCCTCCGTGATTATTTCTGACCTATCCACAGGCCTGTCTCCTTTGATAAAGAGTGAAGGACTTTACAGTGAAAACCCTTGGTGCTTTTTCATCCAATATGAATAACTAACTCATTCTATCTAGACCTTACACAGATAGATAAAAATTGCAGTTGGTGTAGAATAAAGCACCATGGTTTCTGGGAACCCATACTGCTAGCATCCTATCACAGAGGTTCTTAAGTTGTATATAACTTAATTAGGGAATATTTACTTGATTCAATACTGTGACTGGCAGACTTAAAAAGATCCTCAGGAGCTTTAAGGAAACTCACACTGGGGGTGACAAGAGAAGAAATAAGTCAAGGAGGCTTGATCAAGTAAGTCAGAGTGGGAAGTCCTAGAATAAAACATGAGCATGTGCTGAAAAAGAAACGTCTTTTTCCAGATTTGATTATTTAGGAAGGTCACTAGACTGTATGTGCTCAAAGAAGAGTCCATGAAAGCAAAGTGATCAACTTAGAAACACATCTCTATTGAGGAAAATGATCCAATTTCTGCTTGATTGCTTGTCTTTTTATCATAGCTGATACAACATCTCTTACCTGCATTGTGATGATGATGTCACAGGTGTATGCAAATGTCCAAACTCTTCAAATAGTACATATTAAATATATGCAGTTACTTATGTATCAATTATACCTCAATACAATTGAAAAAACATCCTGCCACCCTAGCCAATAGATTGAACCTGGAATTAATGAATTTTCTAAATACAATCATGATAGAGGTTAGACAGAGGAGAGCATAGCTAATTCTGAGTCGGCTTTGGCTGTGCATGTTGAAGGTTGGCAAATGAACTCAATCAAATCCTCTATCTGGGGAAATACAAATGCTAGCTAAAAAAGAAGAGGCAAATCATCTGAGTTAAGGGCACTGTCCTGAATGACACTGAGGTGTATTCTGATTTTTTTATGACATGTGCAATAATAGCTACGGTATTGACTACTACTGTTTCTACCACTGCTACTACTACTACAAAGTAGCTACCAAAACTTGAGCACCTGCCGTGGGTCAGGCATTGCAATAAACATTTTACATGCACAATCTTGTTTAATCCTCATTTATCCCTATGAGATGTATACTATTTTTATCTACCTCTTAGAAATAAAGAAACTAAGACACTAAGCACTTTAACATCTTGTCCAAGGTCACACAGCTTGTAAGTGGCAGAGCCAGGATTCAAACCCAGGCAGATATCTAAGTCTTGGAAACATCAGTAACCAGACTGACTCCGTGAATCATGAGTGACCTCGCCACCTCATTTGCCATAAACCTCCATCCCTGAAGGTAATCTGGGTATGTCTTTTCCCTGCAGCTTTAAAGATCCTAATATCACCACTCATATCTTACATTCCTATTGTCAGTTGTGGTCTATCTGAAGACAGGATAAAAACCTCTCTGGTGTAAATCAGAAACAACTAGTAAAAACAAATATATATTGGGTAGCTACTCAGTTCAAGACATTCTACTAGACCGTGTAGTGGATACTATACAAATAAGCATCATTATACTTTTTATACTTTAAGTTCTGGCATACATGTACAGAACGTGCAGGTTTGTTACACAGGTATACACGTGCCATGGTGGTTTGCTGCACCCATCAACCCGTCATCTACATTAGGTATTTCTCCTAATGCGGTACCTCCCCTAACCCCCCCATCCCCCGACAGGCCCTGGTGTATGATGTTCACCTCCTTATATTCATGTGTTCTCATTGTTCAACTCCCACTTATGAGTGAGAATATGTGGTATTTGGTTTTCTGTTCCTGTGTTGGTTTGCGGAGAATGATCGTTTCCAGCTTCATCCATGTCCCTGAAAATGACATGAACTCATCCTTTCTATAGCTGCATAGTATTCCATGCTGTATATGGGCCACCTTTTCTTTATCCAGTCTATCATTGATGGGCATTTGGGTTAGTTCCAAGTCTTTGCTATTGTGAACAGTGCCACAATAACCATACGTGTGCATGTGTTTTTATAGTAGAATGATTTATAACCCTTTGGGTATATAAGCAGTAATGGAACTGCTGGGTCAAGTAGTATTTCTGGTTCTAGATCTTAGAGGAATTGCCACACTGGATTCCACAATGGTTGAACTAATTTACATTTCTATCAACACTGTAAAAGTGTTCCTATTTTTCCACATCCTCTCCAGCATCTGTTGTTTCCTGACTTTTTAATGATCACCATTCTAACTGGTGTGAGATGGTATCTCATTGTGGTTTTGATTTGCATTTCTCTAATGACCAGTGATGATGAGCTATTTTTCATATGTTTGTTGGCCCCAAAAAATGTCTTCTTTTGAGAAGTATCTGTTCATATCCTTTGCCCACTTTTTGATGGGGTTGTTAGTTTTTTTCTAATAAATTTGTTTAAGTTCCTTGTAGATTCTAGATATTAGCCCTTTGTCACATGAATAAATTGCAAAAATGTTCTCCCATTCTATAGGTTGCCTGTTCACTTTGATGATAGTTTATTTTGCTGTCCAGAAACTCTTTAGTTTAATAAGATCCCATTTGTCAATTTTGGCTTTTGTTGCCATTGCTTTTGGTGTTTTAGTCATGAAGTCTTTGCCCATGCCTATGTTCTGAATGATATTATCTAGATTTTCTTCTTGTGTTTTTATGGTTTTAGGTCTTATGTTTAAGTCTTTAATCCATCTGGAGTTAATTTTCGTATAAGGTATAAGAAAGAGGTCCAGTTTCAGTTTGCTGCACATGGCTAACCAGTTTTCCCAACACCATTTAATAAATAGGGAATCCTTTCCCCATTGCTTATTTTTGTCAGGTTTGTCAAACATCAGTTGTTTGTAGATGTATGGCATTTCTGAGGCCTCTGTTCTGTTCCATTGGTCTATATCTCTGTTTTGGTACCAGTGCCATGCTGTTTTTATTACTGTAGCCTTGTAGTATAGTTTGAAGTCCGGTAGTGTGATGCCTCCTGCTTTGTTCTTTTTGCTTAGAATTGACTTGGCTATATGGGCTCTCTTTTGGTTCCATATGAAGTTTAAGGTGGTTTTTTCCAGTTCTGTGAAGAAGGTCAGTGGTAGCTTGTTGGGGATAGCATTGAATCTGTAAATTACTTTGGGCAGTATGGTCAATTTTGCGATATTGATTCTTCCTAATCATGAACATGAATGTTTCTCCATCTGTTTGTGTCGTCTCTTATTTTGTTGAGCAGTGGTTTGTACTTCTCCTTGAAGAGGTCTTTTATGTTCCTTGTTAGTTGTATTCCTAGATATTTTATTCTCTTTGTAGCAATTGTGAATGGCATTTAATTCTTGATTTGGCTCTCTTTAAGTCTGTTATTGGTGTATGGGAATGCTTGTGATTTCTGCACATTGATTTTGTATCCTGAGACTTTGCTGAAGTTGCTTATCAGCTTAAGGAGATTTGGGGCTGAGATGATGGGGTTTTCTAAATATACATGCATGTCATCTGCAGAGACAATTTGACTTCCTCCCTTCCTATTTGAATATTCTTTATTTCTTTCTCTTGCCTGATTGCCCTGGTCAGAACTTTCAAAACTATGCTGAGTAGATGTGGTGAGAGAGGGCATCCTTGTCTTGTGCTGGTTTTCAAACAGAATGCTTCTAGTTTTGGCCTATTCAGTATCATATTGCCTGTGGGTTTGTCATAAATAGCTCTTATATTTTTGAGACACGTTTCATCAGTACCTAGTTTTTTGAGAGTTTTTAGCATGCAGGAGTGTTGAATTTTATCTAACATCTTTTCTATATCTATTGAGATGATCATGTGGTTTTTGTCATTGGTTCTGTTTATGTGCTAGATTACATTTATTGATTTGTGTATGGTGAACCAGCCTTGCGTCCCAGGAATGACGCTGACTTGGTCATGGTCGATAAAGTTTTTAATGTGCTGCTGGATTCAGTTTGCCAGTATTTTACTGAGGATTTTTGTATTGATGTTCGTCAGGGATATTGGCCTCAATTTTTGTTGTTGTTGTTGTGTCTCTGCCAGGTTTTGGTATCAGGATGCTGGCCTCATAAAATGAGTTAGGATGGAGTCCCTCTTTTTCCATTTGGAATAGTTTCAGAAGGAATGCTACCAGCTTCTCTTTGTATCTCTGGTAGAATTTGGTATGGACCCTTCTGGTACCACGCTTTTTTTGGTTGGTAGGCTATTAATTACTACATCAATTTCAGAACTTGTTATTGGTCTGTTCAGGGATTCAACTTCTTCTGGTTTAGTCTTGAGAGGGTGTATGTGTCCAGGAATTTATCCATTACTTCGGTATTTTCTAGATTATTTGCATAGAGGTGTTTATAGCATTCTCTGCTAGTAGTGTGTGTTTCTGTGAGATCAGTGATGATATCCCCTCTATCGTTTTTTATTGTGTCTATTTGATTCTTCTCTCTTTTCTTCTTTGTCTGGCTATCAGTCTATTTTGTTAATCTTTTCAAACAACCAGCTCCTGGATTCATTGATTTTTTGAAGAGTTTTTCACGTCTTTGTCTCCTTCAGTTCTGCTCTGATCTTAGTTATTTCTTGTCTTCTGCTAGCTTTTGAATTTGCTCTTGCTTCTCTAGTTCTTTTAATTGTGACATTATGGTGTCAATTTGAGATCTTTCCTGCTATCTCCTGTGGGCATTTAGTGCTATAAATTTCCCTCTAAACACTGCTTTAGCTGTGGCCCAGAGATTCTGGTATGTTGGGTCTTTTTCTCATTGGTTTCAAATAACTTATTTATTTCTGCCTTAATTTCGTTATTTACCCAGTAGTCACTCAGGGGCAGGCTGTTCAGTTTCCATGAGTTGTGCAGTTTTGAGTGAGTTTCTTAATCCTGACTTCTAATTCGTTTGCACTGTGGTCTGAGAGACTGTTATGATTTCCATTCTTTTGCATTTGCTGAGGAGTGTTTTATGTCCAATTATGTGATCAATTTTAGAATAAATATGATGTGATGCTGAGAAGAATGTACATTCTGTTAATTTGGGGTGCATAGTTCTGTAGATGTCTATTAGGTCCACTTGGTCCCGAGCTGAGTTTGAGTCCTGGGTATCCTTGTTAATTTTCTGTTTCATTCATGTGTCTAATATTGACAGTGAGGTATTAAAATCTCCCACTATTGTTGTGTGGGAGTCTCGGTCTCTTTATATGTTATTAAGAACTGGCTTTATGTATCTGGGTGCTCCTGTACTGGATGCAGATATATTTAGGATAGTTCGCTCTTGTTGCATTGATCTCTTTACCATTATGTAATGCCCTTCTATGTCTTTTGTGATCTTTGCTGATTTAGAGTCTGTTTTATCAGAGACTAGGATTGCAATACTTACTTTTTTTGCTTTTCATTTGCTTGGAAAAGATTCCTTTTTTCCATTGTTTTGAGCATATGTGTGTCTTTGTACAGGAGATGGATCTCCTGAATACAGCACACTGATGGGTCTTGAGTCTTTATTGAACTTTCCAGTCTGTATCTTTTAATTGGGGCATTTAGCCTGTTTACATTTAAGGCTAATGTTGTATGTGAATTTGACCCTGTCACTAAGATGCTAGTTGGTTATTTTGCCCATTAGTTGATGGAGTTTCTTCATAGTGTTGATGGTCTTTACAATTTGATATGTTTTGCAGTGGCTGGTACCAGTTTTGCCTTTCCATATTTAGCACTTCCTTCAGGAGCTCTTGTAAGTCGGGCCTGGTGGTGACAAAATGTCTCAGCTTTTGATTATCTGTAAAGGATTTTATTTTTTCTTTGCTTATAAAGCTTAGTTTGCCTGGATATGAAATTCTGGGTTGAAAAGTCTTTTCTTTGTGAAAGTTGAATATTGACCCCTACTCTCTTCTGACTTGTAGGGTTTCTGCAGAGAGATCTGCTGTTAGTCTAATGGGGCTTGCCTTTGTGCATAACCCGGCCTTTCTCTCTGGCTGCCCTTAACATTTTTTCCTTCATTTCAACCTTGGTGAATCTGACGATTATGTGTCTTGGGGTTGCTCTTCTCGAGGAGTATCTTTGTGATGTTCTCTGTATTTCCAGAATTTGAATGTTGGCCTGTCCTGCTAGGTTGGGGGAGTTCTGGATAATATCCTGAAGAGTGTTTCCAACTTGATTTTATTCTTCCCATTATTTTCAGGTACACCAATCAAATGTAGGTTTGGTCTTTTCACATAGTCCTATAGTTCTTGTAGGTTTTGTTCCTTTTCACTCTATTTTCTCTAATCTTGTCTTCACGCTTTCATTAAATTGATTTTCAATCTCTGATATCCTTCGTTCCACTTGATTGATTCAGCTATCGATACTTGGGTATGCTCCACAGCGTTTTCATACTGTGTTTTTCAGCTCCATCAGGTTATTTATGTTCTTCTCTATACTGGTTATTCTAGTTAGCAATTTTCTAACCTTTTTTCAAGATTCTTAGCTTCCTTGCATTGGGTTCGAACATGCTCCTTTAGCTTGGAGGAGTTTCTTATTACCCACCTTCTGAAGCCTACTTCTGCCAGTTCATCAAACTCATTCTCCATCCTGTTTTTTTTTCCCTTGCTAGTGAAGAATTGTGATCCTTTGGAGGAGAAGAGGTATTCTGGTTTTTGGAATTTTTAGCCTTTCTGCACTGTTTTTTTTTTTTTTCTCTCATCTTCATGGATTTATCTGTCTTTGGCCTCTGATGTTTGTGACCTTTGGATGGGGTTTTTGTGTGGACGTCCTTTTTGTTGATGTTGATGCTATTCCTTTCTGTCTGTTAGTTTTCCTTCTAACAAGCAGTCCCCTCCTGCAGGTCTGCTGGAGTTTGCTGAAGGTCTACTCCAGATGCTATTTGCCTGGGTATCACCAGTGGAGGCTGCAGAACAGCAAAGATTGCTGCCTGTTCCTTCCTCTGGAAGCTTTGTCCCAGAGGGACACCCACCAGATGCCAGCCAGAGCTCTCCTGTATGAGGCGTCTGTTGACCCCTGCTGGGAGGTGTCTCCCAGCCAGGAGGCACAGGAGTCAGGGACCCACATGAGGAGGCAATCTGTCCCTTAGCAGAGTTCAAGTGCTGTGCTGGAAGATCCACTACTGTCTTCAGAGCCAGCAGGCAGGAACGTTTAAGTCTTCTGAAGCTGCACCCACAGCTGCCCCTTACCCCATGTGCTCTCTCCCAGGGAGATGAGAGTTTTATCTATAAGCCCCTTACTGGAGCTGCTGCCTTTCTTTCAGAGATGCCCTGCCCAGAGAGGAGGAATCTAGACAGGCAGTCTGGCTACAGTGCCTTTGCTGTGCTGTGGCGGGTGCCGCACCCAGTTCGAACTTTCTGACTGCTTTGTTTCTACTATGAGGGGAAAACCGCCTACTCAAGTTTCAGTAATGGCAGATTCCCCTCACCCCACCAAGCTTGAACATCCCAGGTCTACTTCAGATTGCTGTGTTGGCAGTGGGAATTTCAAGCCAGTGGATCTTAGCTTGTTGGGCTCCATAGAGGTAGAATCCGATGAGCTACACCGTATGGCTCCCTGGCTTCAGCCCCCTTTCCATGGGAGTAAACAGTTCTGACTCACTGGTATCCCAGGCACCACTGGGTTATGAAAAAAAACTCTGCGGCTAGCTTGATGTCTGCCCAAATAACAGCCCAGTTTTGTGCTTGAAACCCAGGGCACTCGTAGCATAGGCACCGGAAGGAATGTCCTGGTCTTTGGGTTGCGAAGACTGTGGGAAAAGTGTAGTATCTGGGCCAGAGTGCACTGTTCCTCATGGCACACTCCCTCATGGCTTCCCTTGGCTAGGGGAGGGAGTTCCCCGACCCCTTTCACTTCCCAGGTGAGGTGACACCTCACCCTGCTTTGACTCACCCTCCGTGGGCTGCACCCACTGTCTAACCAGTCCCAATGAGATGAGCTGGGTACCTCAGTTGGAAATGCAGAAATCACCCGCCTTCTGCTTTGATCTCACTGGGAGCTGCAGACCAGAGCTGTACCTATTCAGCCATCTTGCCAGCCCTACTCCTGTTATATTATATTTGCAAATGAGGAAACTGAGGCTCAGTAACAGAGAGCATTTTGGTCAAAGCTGCCCAGCTGGTAAGCAACAGAACCTGACTTAAAACCTAGGCTGTCTGACTCCAGAGACTGAGTTCCTAACCAATACATGACAATTATTTTTAGGGCATATAGCTAAATAAGTGGCACTGTCAGTAAATATTTAAGAATACAGAAGAGGAAGAAAATTTTTCCTCTATGCTAAAAATGATTATACACACACACACACACACACACACACACACACACACACATATATGGATGTGAATTTTTATTAATATGTAAAGTTTAGTTGTACTTTGAAGCAAACAAGCTTGATATATTAAAATGGAAACTTGAAAATAGAAACATTAGAATATGAACATTTGCATTACAAGGGCTTATTTGCCTCACAAAGAATCATCATAGAATGCTGCCTTCCACAGCACATAGATTAAAAACAATCATCACAGGTTTCCTTTAAGTAACAGTATTATCCATAGTGCTGAGAATACAATTGTCTTCCTCCCTACGAAGTAAAGAAAGAAATTAACGTACATAGTGTTTCAGTAGTATGACTGTTTTAAACAATAGGATACAACTTTACCAAATTTTATATGCAAACTCTGAGGCTTTTAACAATACCAACTAGATAAGCAAAAACAACAACAACTTAGTAATCATCTTATCTGACTCCCTCATATTGTAGATGAGAAAATGGAAGCTCAAGAGAAGTGATTTGGCTAGAATTATAAAACTAGTTGATGGCATCTTCATTAGTGGTTTGCAAACTCCATGTCCTTTGTCCTGTCACCCAGTTTTCTTCAAAATTATACCACCATCTCACTGTTTAATAAGAAGCAAAAGTAACATCAATGAGTGTTAGGTAACATATTCTTACTTCTCTATTGTTATAACACATGGACATATGTGATCCTAAATACAAGAAGATTAGGAAGCAATAGTATCCCATATTAACTTGGAAACTCCTAATGCAACAACTCAAGTTTCATGTGTTTCTCTCATCCAATTTCTCTAACCTTATTAGGATCTCCATTCATATATCTGAAAACTGAGAAGGTATTTGGTTGGTTCTATGACTACATGCCTTTATCAGTGGACTCTAACATGCTTCCAATGTGATGTCAGATGTGCATAGTTGCTTTACATAAGTGGTTCAGAAAAGCTTTCTCTACTAATTCACCAGGCCTGATAGAGTTACTGTATAAATTATTGGAGTAATACTTATGAAAGGTTAAAAGGGAAACTGTAAATTAGTTCAACCATTGTGGAAGACAGTGTGGCGATTCCTCAAGGACCTAAAAATAGAAATCCCATTTGACCCAGCGATCCCATTACTGGGTATATATCCAAAGGATTATAAATCACTCTACTACAAGGACACGTGCACACGAGTGTTCATTGCAGCACTGTTTACAATAGCAAAGACCTGGAACCAACCCAAATGCCCATCGATGATAGACTGGGCAGGGAAAATGTGGTACATATACACCATGGAATATTACACAGCCATCAAAAACGATGAGTTCCTGTCCTTTGTAGGGACATGGATGAACCTGGAAACCATCATTCTCAGCAAACTGACACAAGAACAGAAAATCAAACACCGCATGTTCTCACTCATAGGCGGGTGTTGAACAATGAGAACACGTGGACACAGGGAGGGGAGCACTACACACTGGGGTCCGTTGGGGGGAAATGGGGGAGGGATGGGGGGTGGGGAGTTGGAGAGAGATAGCAGGGGGAGAAATGACAGATATAGCTGAGGGGAAGGAAGGCAGCAAACCACACTGCCATGTGTGTACCTATGCAACAATCTTGCATGTTCTTCACATGTACCCCAAAACCTAAAATGCAATAAAAAAAGGGAAACTGTGTTTTCAGTCCTGATTTGTCTGGAGCATAATATAAGCAGTAGATAGGTGAGGTATGAAAATAAGTTATAAATTATCAAGAATAATTTTCATGTGATGATCATAGATGAAGTATAGGCACTGACTCTCTTGAATTGTGGTGGATCTAACAGCCTATAGTCTATGTGACCCGAATTTCTGTCAAGTCAATATCCACTCCTCATTCGTAGGGGTGTTTGACTCATACCATTTATATTTTGATCTGGTTCATTAAACATATAATTTATTGGTTTTTAAAATACCCTGCAGTATTTTTCCATTACAGAAAAATATAAAAGGTGATTTATGCAGCTTGTATGTAAATTGATACATGTCATAAAGACAAGAGTAGTAATTTGTTTGTTTCCAAACAGTACTTCGTACTATCAGAACCAGTTATAGCTTTCAAAGCCTAGTCACGTAGAAAACTTGATTAAACCTGCCAGTTGTATTGGTTTGTATGCAAAATACTCCCTTCATAAAATCTATTGCTCTAGATAGTATGTACTACTCTTTTAGGCTTTGGTCATAGGATGCACCTGTACAAATTGATACTTAAAAATGGACCTATCGAGGAAAAGAAAGATTGTTGGCCCACATGAGGTTACCTATTTCATGCTTTATCTCCCCAACAGTCATTTCTAGCAGCAGGGCAGACAAAACTGAAGAAGGACAAAATGAAATGACAATGAAGGACAAAAATGATAAGATATTTGCAAGGAACATCTCTTTGATATTATATCTGTTGATCATAAACAAAAATCCAAGCCTAAGGGTTATAGTTCTGGATCATAAAACCTCATCTTGACTCAAAGTGGCTGCCTGAACTATTCTTCTCCAAACACCAATGTTTGTTTTTTCTAAACAGAATATTTCTCACCATAAAATAAAGCATTCTCATTCAGGAAAAGGTCAAATATGGCTGAAAATTCCTTACAGTATGAAAGGCTTTTTCAGTCATAGTTCTCCTTTGAATACATATGGTTTCCTTCCCTCTAGAATGTCACTTATTTGCTTTTAGCTTCTCCCTTGCCTGCTGTGCTAGAGCTATGCATACCGTGATTCTAAGACAACTTGTCATTTCAGAGCCATTAATTTCAGTAAATAAGCATTTGTTGGGTTTAAAATATTCTATTATCAAGTTCACCATGCATTTGATGCTTTTACTCCAAATAATATTTTGAAGGGGAATTTTAATACCACTTACACTCCATTATCATAAATGAATGGTAGCAATGTTCTTAAGAGCTGCACATTCTGCTACTTCACCCTCTACAGCCATAAACTCATTCACCCTACCCATCCTAATGGGACTAGATTAATGAAGCTTTCAAATGTGCAACATTTGGTGAAAATTAGAGAAGTACCTGAAAGACTGGTTATTTGCAAATTCTCTAGCAAATGAGGTTGTGATTTTGGCTGCTGACTAGCATGTATGTAATATCCTGCTGTATTACCTCTAATATGTACCACATTCAAGTATCTGGCATCCACACTAATAGAAGGCAGCAATAAAATAGATAATATCAAGTGACAGGTGATTTGCTGATTTCCTCATTAACCTAATGAGTAGAGAGAAAGGGATGTAGGATCTGCCACAAGAGAGATGTGCAAGTTATTTTTTCCTTCTAAGGGTTGCCATAAAAAAAATCAAACACAAATAATTTGTCTCTGAAAATTGCCTACCTTGCCCATTACCTACTTTCCCCATGATCTAGTATCTTTGTTAATCTCCTAGCTGTCGAGGATGCCCACAAAGCTATTTCTCTTGTTCTCACCGAAGAGCCTAGTACTCTGCACATAACCTTGCTCCCTTACCCAACCAAAATCAAGCCATGCTTTCTCTGTGTTACATTTCATTTAATCATTTATGCTTTCCAAGGTAACATAGCACACATGCTGCCATTCTGTCCCCCACATGCCCATGGCAGACCACAAGAGCCAGGTAGTCTGTTTTTTCTTACTAGGCCCAGAGTCAGCCTCAGAGCCTTTCTCAACAGTCCATGCAGTCATTACTATATCAATGAAACAAAAAAATGTATGTGATAAAAATTAGATTATTCGAATACAAAGATACTTTTGTAGTTTGATAAAGGGTATCACAAATGTTAGCAGAGAAGCACCAGACACATTTCCAATAAAGTAAGAAAGAAAATACAGTGTTTTTACTATTGCTGCAGTTATGTAGCATTGGAAGGGTGACAATGACAAGTAAAGCATTCTGAAGTCTTCGAATAATTCAGCTGGAGGGTAACAATGTTGACAATTTTACAATTTACTTGGTTGAAATAAACATGTTAAAATAACTAGTAGCCACTGATTTTTTAAATGAGTCAGTCTAAAATATTACAAGAAAGGAGAAACACAGGAGATACAGAAAATAGTACAAATAGAGAATATGTAAGATAATTTATATATATTCAATCACTCAGTAGGTACTATAAATGCAAATGGACTAAACTCTCAGGCCAAAAGACAAAGATTGTTAGACGGACTTTTTAAAATATCCATTTATATACCTTTTAATAGAAATACTAAATGAAGTACTAAATGAATATTAAAATGAAGTTTAATAGATGAAAACAATATAAATACAAAAAATACTAAATGAAGTTTAATAGATGAAAACATTATACTGTGCAATTGTAACTCAAATTTAGTGGCTATGGATACATTAGTACCAGAAAAAACAGACTTTAATTTTAAAAAAGTAAAAACAAAACAAACAAACAAACAAAAAAAAACAAAAAAAAACTCTTGTACTAGAGACAAAACTTGTCTCTACTTAATAATAGCAAAGGTTCTATTTTCCAGAAAGATGAAACAATTCTAAACTTCTTTTCATCAAGAAGATAGCTCCCAAAACATAAAACAATGATAGATTTACAGAGAGAAGTTGAATAATATGTCATCATTATGGGGCTTTCAAAATAAGCCTTTTAGTAATTGACAATTTGACTGTATTAAAAATTAATGGCATATAGAAGATTTGAATCATACAATTAACAAGCTTGATCTGGTGGACATAAATAGGATATTGTACCCAACAAGTGTACAATATACATTTTTTATAAGCATACAGGTCACATTTAAGAAAACTAACCACAAGCTAGGCTGTAAGGATAGCTTCAACAAATGTGAATGGAATGTTATCATATAAATAACATTCTTTGAGTATTCTATAAGCAAGTGAAAAATCACAAGCATTTTGATATATAACAAGGAAAACTCATTTATCAGCAACTAAAGACAAACAAATTCTAAACAGCTCATAGGTCAAAGAAGACTTTATAATGAAAATGAGAAAATATAAATGATTACAAAAACATTAGGATTCACTTAAAGTGGCATTTGGAAGACATTTTATAGCCTTAAAGTGGTATATTATGAAGGACTAAAGGTTGAAAATAATGATTAAATTATTCATATCAAAAACTTCAAATATGGAAAGTAAATAAATCAAAGGAAAATAGAAAAAATGAATAGTATGTGATGAATTAGAAAGCGAATGTACAATAAAGACCAACAAAGATATAAGTTGTTTCTTTGAAAATATTTTTTAAATGAAAAACGTCCAATGGAATTAATCATGGAAAAAAGAGATAAAGGGCAACAATATTAGGAGTGAAAAGAGGATAATTATAGATGTCGATATTAAACAGATAAGAAGACAGTCCACAGTTCTTATTATAAATTTGAAAACTTGAATGAGTAAATTTCTAGAAAAATATAACTTATCAAAAGTGACTCAAGAAGAAATAAAAAAAAACCTGAATAACTCTCTATCCATTAAATAAGTTTGGCTTATAGTAAAACAACAACAACAAAAAAATTTTTTTTAAGTTCCAGTGAAGAAAACACCAGGACCGGGCTCTAAGAAGTTTTCATAGAAATGCCAAGAAACACATTATTTCAGTCTTACTCAAAGTCTTCCATAAAATACCAAAAGCAAAACCCTCCTAATTCATTTTGCAAGGCCAATGTAGCATTTATATTAGAACCAGGTAAGAAAATTTCAAACAAAAGCTTGTCTGCTTTTGGTGAGAATGTGCTTTGTTCCCACCACTTTGCAAAAAAAAAGAATGCTGACCCTATCGATGAATAATGATATCAGTTATCTCATTTATGATTTATGATAACTTTAATTTCAAAAAGAGAACAAAAACATTAAATGATAAACTTGAGACCAAGTTCCAGTAGGGGTATCACATGACAGTGAACAACAACAACAAAAAAAAATCCTTTGTAATTTTATTAGAAAATGGTGATCTGTTCCCTCTTTCATTTCATAAAGATTAATTCAAACTTTTAATGCTATTGTTTTCAAGTTCACTTCCTCTTGCTTGCCTTCTGCATTCACTTCCTTTTTTCAGAGATAATACAGAAATCGTTGAGTCTAAAATCTCTTAATATTATTTCCCCTCCAACACTTATTTATATCGGTACATAATCTTAGCCTCTCTCCTCCCATTACGGAAAATGCAACTGATGTAACCCCTCCACCTGTGCTGTTTCCCATCTCCTCCATCACTTCTTTCCATCAGTTATTCCCATTTTGTCCTGTATCGCCAACATTGCTATTTCCATTTGTTGTTTTTCAATTTAAGTTAATAACATCATCATCCGTCCACTCATTTAGGCAAGTTAAAACATGAGAGAAGTTCCTGACACCTCACTCTTCCTTGCTCTCCCCCTTCCAAATCTGCACAATAACCAAATCTTCTTGTCAATTATATCCCTTGAATATTTCTCACATTTTCCCTTTCCTTTCATTCCACTGACACAATCTTGGTTCAGACCTTCATCATCATTCATTTCTAGACAGATACGGTGCCTCCTAATTAATAGCATAGCTCAGAAGAAAAGCTGTAATTGCCACTGTAGGGAAATTAACCTTTTTAAACCTTATTTTCCTCAGCTGTAAAATGGAGATGGTAATGCTTGTCAATAATTGTTACTGTAGTAATAAAGGGAAATTATGAAGATAAAACATTTAATGTTATACTTTGCACATTGTAAGCACTCAAGAAATGTGAACTCCCTGTCTTCTTATTACTTATTTTCCTCTAGCCCCTTTGCTACCCTGCCATGTGACTTTAATAGAAATCTGATATGTCACTTCTCCAATGAAAACCATTTGGTGCTTTTGGTTTGAACACATGTTCAAATTCAAACTCCATTAACTTAGGACATAAAACCCTTCATATATTGACTGTCTATTCCTGTCTTCACTCGTGCTTCAAATTCATTAGCTCCTTGAAGACACAGAAGGAATTTGTCTTATCCATCTTTAAATCTCTAGGGTCTAACAACAGTGTTAGGTTCAAAATAAAGACTGTCAACAGATGATAATCTTTTAAAGAGTGCAGCCATCTGGTCTGGTTTGTCAAAGCTGGTCCACATTTGTGTTAACACATCAACATTCTCCACAAATGTCTTAAGTTTAGCAACTTGTGATGAAATATGCCACATGAGGCTTTCACTTAGGAACTTCATACCATATGGACTGAGTAGTTCTAATAGTGACCTCATTTCTGATATGCCAGAATATTCCTGTACATTGAATGTTAATTCACTTTCTGTAGGTAATTTCACAAATGCTTTCATTGCAGGGAAATAAGCTACATGATCATAGCTAACTTATCTTAACAAAGTTTCCAAATACCAATTTGTGTATAGACTCATAATGGTTGTTTCTCCATAGCTGCCTAAAGGTTGTGTTTGTTAAAGAAAAGCATCACTTAATACTCTTATAATATCAATCTACATGTACTTTTATATTGGCTGGAGTATGTGGTCATGTGTGCTCTTACACCTGTTAGAAGCTCTGATGGTTTTGCATTTTCTATGTGGCTCGATTATTCATAATCATCGCAACAATTGACTTAGTGAAGAGGATTTCCAGATGGGAAGCCAAATATTCCCTTTACATGGAGTAAAGTTATGTTTCCATAACACCATGTTTGAGACACAGTTTATAAGGAAATATAACTCAGAAAGTGCGGGGTGCAGTTTGTCAAGTTTAGTTACAACCAGCCTGTTTTTCTTCATGTAATTAATGCCTTGTCTCTCCCTTTCAGGTTACCGTTTCTTACTGGTCTGTTTTGTTTTGTTTTGTTGATTTCTTACTCACTGCTTGACTGATGGTTTTGACACCATGCTTGGGCAGCAACTGGTCACTAAGAGTACACTATTCTTTGCAGATATCTGTGATGATATTTCAAGCTTGTTTTGCCATTTCATCTAGAAAGATATTACATAAGGGAAGACTACATTATCTAAAATGATGTAACTCTCTGCACACAGTTCACGAATACAATGGATAAAATGAGTGCAAAGTAGTGAAAATGCAGTTCAGTGTCTTGACTGAGAAAGTAACTCCAAACACTGTTAAAGCATCTTCTCAGGAGCATGACTATAAAAGCAAAATATGTAGAGCTTTGATGTTTTCGGTGACATTTCCACCAAAGAATCTCCCTTTCTGTATGAAAAAAATTACTGTATTCATCATGTTTCCAAGTTCTCTGTGATCTGAAAGGCCGAGTGAAGCTTTAGAGACACTAGTATATGTCTGTAACCTAAACCAATCTAATCTCATTCCTCTGGAATCAAATATTTCCCCATCTTCGACTTATTTTACACTTACAAAAGTCATAGTGTTAACAACAGAGGATGCAGTGATTGAGTCATCTCTGGGCCAACAGAAAGATTCTGCATGAGTTCATTGAGAACAAAAGCATCAAAGCCAGAAAGGTACTGCATGTAATACCTCTGCATTATAGATCCATATTTTAAAAAGCTTCCCAAATGAAATACCATAAAACTACACAATATTAAAAATGGTAAAAGACTGCTTAGCATTAGATCCAGATCATGTCCTGAAATTCTGAAACCAGCAGCATAGGTTGTTGTTTCTATAAAGCCCAGTGATATTTTTAGACTAAATTCCATGGTGCCCTGTTGGCACTCTGCTGTATAATAAACAGTCTTAGAGATTTACCAACTATTGATATAAATGTTAATCCCTAACCACTTTTTATATGTTTTAAAATTTGAAAATTCAAGTGTACCTGCCATCACATAAAAATAAACATTAGACCGTATCACAAAAAAATACGTTACTTTTGAAATACAGAATAAATTTTCATTCAAATACACATTTAACTTTTGAATGAAATCCACTTTCTAACTATAAGCTAGTTGATATTTGGAAATTTCTTGAATGGATTTTGATGGAAGATACAAGTTGCTATTAAATTTTTTTTTAAAACGACACTTCTGTTTTGACATGTTTGTTATTTTGTGATCATAGGCACCATCAGGTTTTGATTTACTCTGAAGTTTCTTAAACTGACAGGATAATATCATGCCTTAGGAAAATCTTACCTAAGTTAATCATGAAGAGATGAATCAAAGGGAAATCAATGGCATGTAATGAAAGAGTCAAACAAAAAGCAACATAAAAAACATCTCAAATAGCTTAATTTTATGTGATAATCACGGTAGTATCACTTTGTATTTAATAAGGACATTTCTTCCAAAGATCTCAAAGTTCTTTTAATGTATTACCTTGTTTTTACTCACAAAATCCTTGGGAAATAAAGGAAAATTATAACTTAGGTAAATAAAACTTGCTTTGGACTCTTGACATTTTTTTGTTTTTAGATGTCAAATATTTACCATATTCATACTGCTAAGCACGCATGATGAAAATATTACAACTAAACATTTTGCTAACACTATATATTCATGGTCACCACTGACCCCTAAACAATCTTGATTGTATCTCTGTGGCGTACTGATGTTGTTTTCTGTCTTCCTGCATTTTCTATAAATTAATTGTTAGATCTAGAGGCTTGATCTAATTTATATTCAATTTTTATGTTAAGATAAGTATGTCATAGGTAGTACTGTGTACATAATGCCCACTCCCCTTGATGACCATTTCACAAATTCATTGTTTTATCGAGGGCTTAAAAATGTATAATATTCACATTATATCAACAGGATGCTTTGTTTTTAAAATATACATATAAACGTGCCATTCCCCTGCATAAAACTCTTCAATGTCATTATTGTTGGGATAAAATCTAAATTCCTTAACATAGATTCTTACAAATGTATCAACTGGCAGTTGCTATTCACTTCTGTCTTTTTTTTTTTTTTTTTTTTTTTTTTGAGACGGAGTTTTGCTCTTGTTACCCAGGCTGGAGTGCAGTGGCACGATCTTGGCTCACCGCAACCTCTGCCTCCTGAGTTCAAGCAATTCTCCTGCCTCTGCCTCCCGAGTAGCTGGGACTACAGGCGCGCGCCACCACGCCCAGCTAAATTTTTGTATTTTTAGTAGAGACGGGGTTTCACCATTTGACCAGGGTGGTCTCGATCTCTTGACCTCATGATCTGCCTGCCTAAGCCTCCCAAAGCACTTCTGTCTTATACTGTGGCACTCTCTGCCTCATACTTTAGGCTTCAGGCATGATGCTGACCTTTTTGCAGGTTTCTGAATGAACTTTACTCAGGACCCCTTTAGGACATTCGTCTCACTTCCAACTTCCGCTGTCTAACTTCACATCATATTTTTTGCCTCCGTTTAAGTGTAGCTTCTTCAGGCAAACCTTCCCAGAAGTCCAAAACTATGTTAGCTCCACCTGTTATATACTGTGTTATATATATATATATGCTTCTATTGCAACCTACAGTTATTAACCCGTTTACTACACTTTTGACACTTGTTTGAGCTGTGTCCTCCACCTTCCATTTTGTTCATCACTGTATCTCCAACACCCGAAGAGTTCCCGATACAAAGTAGGTGCTCAGCACTTGTTAAATCAGCTTCTGTCACTAAAATGTCAGCTTTTGTTTTTGGATTGATAATAAAATGCTTTCATATTATGTAACTTATAAAGCACTTTTTACATGTCAGTGCATTAAACACCACAACATCCCAATAAAGACAAAAAAAGACTTCACTGCATATCTCCTCTTCTGCTTCTGTGAATTAGGGTTCTAAACATAGCCACTGTGACATTTTGTCATCTTGAATTAATACGGTCTGAAATATCTACTTATTTATCTCCTCCGTTTTGTGTCTAGGATTCTACATCTAAAAGAGCCCTACAACCAAAATCAGGAGTGTGAAAGATTTGTATTGTATAACCTAACTTAATTATATCTTTTTTATCTAAGTAGGAAAATACCACCCCTGCTTTTCTATTTCAGTATCAATGACTTCAGGAAGATTTCCATGAACAGAGTTGATAATACCTTCCTCTAAGCTATCTTTGAACTTCGTTATTACTTACTTCTGATATTATGCATAGCATTTTTTATCTACATCACTGTTCAACCTGCTAAACTGTGATCCCAGTGCAGATATGTACTAAGCATGAGTAATATTTCTACATATTTCATGCTTTTAAATTGTGTGTTAATATTTGATATCAATATTGTAGCATATTCAATATTTCTACATATTAAATGCCTAACACAGTGCCTGACACACAATAGATTCTCATTTCATATTTGTAGAATCATTGACACAAAATACTGTGCCCGCTTGTCTGTAATTAATTCCCACGTAATGAAAGATGGTTAGTTAAATTGTTGTTGTGGTGATGGAGGGGGTGGTGGTGGTGACAGAGGTGGTGGTGCTGATTACCCTGAAAAGTGAATGGAATCAGGACTCCTGGTCAAAATATAACAGTAAGACAACTAGGTATTAAAATGTTGCATCTCAAGGAGATCTGGAATAGATGGTGGATTGAATATAGGAAACTAATTTTAACTCCCCCTCAAAAACCCACTAAAAATGGAGGGACAAAATTGTTTAAGACAAAAATCCTGAAGACTGAGAAGAACATTAGAAGAGATAACAGCAGTACAATTTTTTGAAATAGAAACCAGATGGATTAGTGTTACCTGACTTAGATAAACTTAGTTAATTGATCTAGGTAGAGAACTCAGCCAGCAGTAGAGAAAGCTGAGAAGTAATCCAAGTTACAATCCGATATACCCATAAAGCCCGGAAATTAGCAGAAGAAGGTACCTTTGGAACTGAGAGAGTTCAGGAAAAGAGAGCAAAAATTAGGAGGTTTGGATGAAACCAAGTTTAATCTAGAAAGATCCTTTCCCTCATTCCAGAGCTAGGTATAACTGTCTTTCCCCTACCCTGCAGATGTTTGAAAGATTATTCTCCAGCTTTGGGGAAAAACAGAGTCACTGAACTGGAAGACTAGATATAATGGACCTAGACGCTTTACCTAAAACAAGGAGATTCAGCAACCTTATGCATAATAAACTGGACACTGGAGCCAGTCTTCCATTCTCTAGGCAAGAGACTGGAAAAGTCTTCTCTGGAGAAACTGATGAGCCCGAGAAGAAAAACCTCAATATATAGATATCAGGGAGCTCTCAATGAACAGTCCACTCACACACCAGGTAAACCAGCTACATCCGAAGGCTCTGAGTTACACTTAGCACTTTCGAACATGAACAGATAATGTTAAAGAAAAAAAAATTTCAATTACATTGTTAAAGTATGGTAAGGAAGACCTTATTCAGGATCATCATGATAGGTATAAGGATCACTACAATGGAATTTCACAGTGTGGGAGAGGAATGGGGCTCACCTTCAAATACAGCATGGGAATTTATAGCCAGGGAGCCCAGTGGAGGCCAGTAGATGGAAAATTACTAAGACGGAACATCATGGGTATGGGAGATTCTGGCTAAACTGACCTAACAGTATTCTTGCTGAAAACAGGCCAGGGTGATCAGATGTCACCTGGGGGATGATGGACAATGACAAACCCAGTCAGATACTGAGGCCTATCAAATGTCGAGGCTGGATAATTCTTGCTAAATTGACTTAGCAGGGTTCTTTGTTAAAGCTGGATTTTACAAGGAAGTGCACAGATAGGCTTAGAAGAAGATTCAGGAGCCTGACTAAAGTTCAGCCAAGCAAAGGACCATGTCAACAAGCAAGGATTGCCAGACCCTGAGGAAAGTATCCAACATAGAAATTAAAGAAAAACATAAAAAATTAAACAAACAGAAGAAAGAGACTTGAAGAAATGGAGACGGTGCAAGGAGAAGAAAACTTTATAAAACACTCAGTGATATACTTAGGTAAAGTATTATACAGGAAAGACAGAAGAACAGAAAGAATGTCCCTTCAATGAGGAATATTCAGAGAAAAAATAATTTTTGGAAATTAAACAACAGATACAGTGTTTCATGTAAAAATCTAAAGATTGTTATTTTTCTAAACTTTATGATAGGAATGGTGTCTGTTAGCTTTTTAGTACTTGTGAATTTTGTCATTTATTCTCTTATTCTAAAACATAACCCCATTTTTATCAGACATCTTATTTTGTTTTTATAATTTTATATTCATTTTCCTGAGGAGAGTCCCCTAAATTGTATATAAACTTCAGGCCCCTCAGAACTTGTGCCCATTCCTGATGGCAACCCCATCTTTCAGTTGCTCACATCTAATCATTGGCTTTACTCCTGACTCCCCTCTTTCTCTTACTCTACATTCTAATCTGTCAGGAAATCTTATCGGCCCTGCCTTCAAAACATATGCATAGTCTGCCTACTGCTACCATCCTGGTCCAAACCACCAACACCACTTGCCTGGATTCTTACAATACCCACTTAATCTGTCTTCTTGCCCTCACCTTTGCCTGCCTACTGTGTATTCTCAATACGACCACCCAACAGCCAGAGAAGTATCTTCTTAAAACTTAAGTCAGGTAATATAATTTCTCTGCTCAGAATTCTCCAATGGCTCTCCATTTGAAATGGCTCTACATTTCTTCTCTGACCTCCTATGGAATTGTTTATTCTTTGGCTCACTCTTATCCAGTCAGACTGACCCCTTTATTATTCCTAGAAGATAACAGACTTGATGTGCCCACCTTAGGGACTTTACACAGCTGTTTCCTTTTGCTGATATTATCCAGATATCTGCACGGCGATCTCTTTAACCTCTTTCATGTCTCGGCTTTAATGTTACTTTCTCAAGGAAGACTATCCTATCCATCCTGTTTAGAATTCTAACCCAATACACCCTCGCCCCATGACCTGGCACTCCTAACCTCTTGTTCTGTGCCCTCTGTTTAATGGCACTTTTCACCTTCTAACATATTATATCATGTATTCATTATGCTTGTTTATTGTACATCGACTCCCATCGGAATGATGACTACATACAAGCAGAGATTTGGTTTTGTTCATTGTTATATCACTAGCACCTAAAATAGTGTCTGGCACATAGAAGGGGTTCAGTACATCTGTTATTAACTTGAATATAACACAGATATAGTCATACACCCCATATAGACATTTCGGTCAGCAACAGACCACATATCATGGTGATCGTGCAAGATTATAATGGAGCTGAAAAATTCCTATTACCTAATGACATCATAGCTGTTGTAACATTGTAGCACAACATATTACTTTTCCTATGTTTAGATACATAAATACTTACCACTGCATTACCGTCCCTACAGTATTCAGTACTGTCACATGCTATACAGGTTTGTAGCCTAGGAGCAATAGGCTTTCCCATATAGCCTAGGTGTGTAGTAGGCTGCACCTTCTAGGTTTATGTAAGTATACTCTTTGGTCTTCACACAACAAAATCACCTAAGGATGCATTTCTCAGACTCTATTCTTGTCATAAAGCAAGACACATGACTATATATTAATATGCAGACATATTTATATATATGCTATGAAGATATATTGGTGCACACACATAATGGAAATGCATGCAATATCTCTAGATGAATACATAAGTAAGAAACAACACTGCGTGTTTCTGAAAAGAAGGACTGGGTATCAGGGGAAGAAGGTGGAAAGAATGCTTTTCACTGTATGCTTTTTTTGTACAGTTTGGAATTTGAACCATATGAATGATCTACCTTTTCCATAAGTGAATCAAGGAAGAATTGAAGTTGAATTTCATAATATGGCTTTTCTTTCCATAGTAAGACCCTAGAAGTATTATGGATTTCTCAAACTCTTAATCTTTGGACTATTATGTAAGTGTTAACAAAGTTATTTAAAACACATGTATAGGAGTCAGTGGGTCATTGAAAAAACTTGGCTACAAGAAGATGAATGTGTACTTTGAAACCAAGTGCCTGAAACATTAATACAGTTCAATACATATTGAAAAGTAAAAAAGAAAAAAAAAACAAATCACGAAATTAAATATATAGCATAATTCTATTTG
The DNA here is from genome assembly GCF_048565385.1 of Saimiri boliviensis. NCBI lineage: Eukaryota > Metazoa > Chordata > Mammalia > Primates > Cebidae > Saimiri > Saimiri boliviensis. The sequence goes on from NC_133470.1 coordinate 134,941,406, forward strand.
TATTTTAAAACATCTCTGTGTGTGATGTTTATGTCTAAAAAATCCAGAAGGAGGGAGCTTTCACATTTTAATTTTTAAGGTATTCTTGAAGGTGATTTCAAACTTAAAAGTTGCAAAAACTAAAAAGTACAAAATACTCACATATCATTGACATAGATTCACTTCGTAGCACTTTACCCCATTTGCTTTACTGTTGGCTTTTTCCCTGCCATATTTATATACATCTACATATATTCACACATGCACACACAGAGATATGTACGCACACGTATACGCAATATTTTTTCTGCACTGTTTGAAAGTAAATTACATGAGGCTCTTGAAATCTAAATACTGCAGTGAGTATCTCCTCTAAATAGTAATATTTTTCTTATATTACCCCAGTACAGTTGTCAAATTCAGGACCTTTAACATCAAAACAGTACACTTTCCTAATCTACCAGCCATATTCCACTTTTTCAGTTTACTTAATACTTTTCCACGTAGCATTGTATCATTCATTCTCTGTTGTTTTACAAGGAACATAGATTGCTTTTATAATTTTTAAAGCAATGTAAATTGTTTTAATTATCTAGTGAATTGAAATAAGCAAAATACCTCTCAAAATGTAACTTATTGCGCCTCAGGTAACATACCTTGAAATCATTTCTTTTCATAGAGTCACTATACATATATAGGTCTGATGCAGAACTGCTTTCTTTTCCTAGAAAGCTACTTGCTATTCTCAGCTACTTCATATTTCTGAATAGATATCAGAATGATGAGTGGTACTGAATCCTGATGCAGTCTTCCACTTCAAGAACCTTAGTCAAAAAGGTAGGGTTCTTTATCAGCACCCTCTGGAATCTCTGAAAGAGTACCGAATCTTCTAATCAGATCAGAAAGCTCCTTTAACAGTTTTCTTTTTCGCTTTTTGTTTTCAAATTAATCCTAAGAAGCTAGTTCTGTTGTCTTGACATATTAATAGTGTTGTTTCTCCTTTCTGAGAAAAGAAGCACGAGCCTTTAAAAGAGTACCAGAATCCTTTCCTCTGAGTCTTCCTTTCAAGTATTTGTAAATCAATTTCCCTTCATTCTCCTCTAATACCTGTGGCGCACAGGCACCAGCACTTCCACAATATCTGAGTAATACACTAGATCACAGTCTCCTCAACATTATCACTGGAGGGCCTCGGCAGTCTGCTAGAACCAGATAGAGGCAGAACATTAACAGAGATTAGGAAACGAAGGTTTCCTTGAAAAGGGGCTTTTGAAAATTTTATAAGTATGCATAAGCATTGTGTAGAATTGAAAATGACCTGTTATTTTTTTTTCTAAAACAAAGAAAGCAAATTATTGACTATAACATTTAAAGATTAATTGAATTTTTTTTTTTAGTAAATTGTGCAGGGCTTAAAATTCCTACCACACAGGTACTTTATTGAGCAATATAATTTTGAAAATATATTTCTAGAATCGTTAAGAATGTGTTTATTGAGCCATTTGAGGATAATCAGTAAAATCACTAGCCATTTTTACAAAACCTTTTGGTGACTATAGTCACCAAAAAGACGTTGTCATCACAATTTGAAAACTCCATATATATAGCATATATGAGCTACTTTCATTAGGAAAATTATCCTACTATCTATACAGCATATAATACAGATTAAAGACATTAGGGCGAGTTTTATAATATATTGATAGAAAAAATAAATTTGAATTTAACCACCTACAAAGTCCTCTGCTGAACCATAGCACAGTGGGTACTGAAAGTGGAAAATCATGTTGAAAGCTACTGAGTGCTTATTTCTGTCTTCAGTGGGGAATGACACCATGTAATCCTGAGATTTCCCAGCATTAGCAAGACACTCCACAGTAGGGGGGTTGGAAATGGGAGCAATAAACAGTTAACTGGAGTATGTTGCAAGGCACTTTTAAAGACCAAGAACATAAGACTTGGCATGTTAATAACTCTTATAGCAGCCCTGCAGGTGAAAATGGAGCCTGCAGATGACTGCTATTTCTCTTCCAATCCTACCCCAACATTTTGCCAATGCTCCTTGTCTTAACCTTTATCATGGAACAGAAAGAGAGGCTAGGATGAAGGAAAAGGGAACTGGTGGAAAGTTCAAGCTAAAAGTTGAGTGATATTTCAAAAGGCTTGGATTTGAGGAAATTTATTTTTCCCCCAACAGTGACTACAGTGATGCACATTAAATCCACAGATGATAGTGCACTTAAATAAAGGTAAGGGTCCAAGTCATACTCAGAGACAGGGAAAGAGAAATCAAGAATACCTAGATGAACATAAAAAGTATGCTAAAAGTTTTTACTTGTATAATCATCCTGTCACTCTAACCCTCCATCACTTCTCCACAAAATATTTTACCACTGAAAAAAGGGAAGAGCTACCTGCAGTAAATATTTCTCACCATAACTGTTGGAAGGTATTCACAGCAAACCTTTCAAAGTCTGATGATAGAATTTGAAAAGGGACACACGGAGGGAGTAGGATATACAATGTTTTTAGGGACAGGCCAGGTGAGGTGGCTCACGCCTGTAATCCCAGCACTTTGGGAGGCCGAAGCAGGCAAATCACCTGAGGTCAGGGGTTCGAGACCAGCCTGACGAACATGGAGAAACCTCATCTCTACTAAAAATACCAAATTAGCTGGATGTGGTGGTGAATACCTTATAATCCCAGCTACTCGGGAGGCTGAGGCAGGAGAATCGCTTGAACCTGGGAGGTGGAGATTGCAGTGAGCTGAGATGGCGCCATTGCACTCCAGCCTGGGCAACAAAAAACAAAACTCAGTCTCGGAAAAAAAAATGTTTTTAGAAGAGGCAGTTTAAATAAGTGCTGGGTGACCTATGTGAGTTAGAAGGTGCATTCGAACATTTTTCTCATTCTAGAATTTTATTCCTTGAATTCAAGAAGTTATATGCCAAGTCTCTCTCTTTTTTGAGCTACAATATGAGTATTTTTCATTATGTTTCATCCATGGGCTGATTCTGTTAGCAAGGGTGGCAGAGAGATAAGCTTCTCATTCAGCCTCCAGCTTGGTTTCTATTTCTGGTTCAGAGGCTGTACAGCGGAACTAGGCAAAAGAAGAATGAAGTAATTGGTAACTTGTATTTATCTATTTTTTTAACTTCTATTATTTTTTATTTTCAATTCCTCTAACATTTTATTTTCCATCTAGGGAAATATTCTCAGACTGAGATGATAATCTCATAAATCTCTTTTATCAAACTTCACGGGAGAATTATTATTTGTTTCTCTGCTATCATTTATTCTGCTTTAATCTTCAAATATGGAAAGAATTTTTCAGTGAAGCAATTTGAAAAAGAGCTACTTTTGGAATGCAATATGACAACTATGCTTTCTATGTTTAGCAAAATTTCAAATAAACAGCCCTGTCATTCACCAGAATCTTCAAATTACATAAACATTAAAACTGGTTTTTATTAAATCTACTTTTTAGATAAAAGTGGAAAGTTATAAACTAAAGTGCATATTAGATAATCACAAATCGAATTTCCAGGGTATATCCTGAGTGAACACTGACGAAAGCCATTCTTCAATGTCATCTATAGGAATCACGGATGTCCAGTATGAACAGTCTGAGGCCCTGAATGATCATTAGTGTTCAAATGAAGATTCAATTATGTTGAGAATATAAGGCAGGGAAATGGGCTCATAAGTTTTAAAAATATTGTGCAGTAAGTGTGTTGAAACTGAAAACTTTTATTGCTTAAATATCCGTTAAAAGTTCTTCTAATCAGAGTGTTCTTTTTCTTGAACATTCTGGTTAATAGATATTTAAAGCTTATACATTTTAAAACAATATAGCCATACAATATTCTCAGGAAAAATATAAATATAATAGACAAAGCAATCCAGTGTGAAAGATTACTGGTCTTCAAATCTTTTCCTTCTCTGAACTACTGGAGGATTTATTGACTCTGATTCATTTATTAATTATTCATTCATTGCCTTCCAATATCTTTTTAAATCAATTTTATTATTTTTATCATAAAATTGAATGTGTTCTTAAAAATATAACTTATAGCAAATTCTGAAGAACAAAATAAAAATTAGGCCTAATCCAGCCACCAAGAAATAATCCTTATTAAGACTTAAACAAATTTTCTTTGCATTCATACATTATAAATGCATAACTGCTTTCGTTCTTTACAAAAGTGGAACACATTCTGTTTATTGTCACGGTTTTTTTCTTTATGATTACTGCAGAAACACTTCCCCATGTTTCAAATATTTTTGAAAAACAGGCAGGTTAATAGAAATTCCACTTCCAGTATGAATGTGTAAGCTACTAAAAATTATCCTATGACAAATAGACAACTATAAATTAAATACATGTGTATTTCAGATAGACGCCACTGTCATAGAATAAATTTCATGTTGTCAGACAAAAGAAAGCTAAGAGAATGAATCAGCAACAGATTTGAATTATAAGAAGTGCCAAAGAAAGTTCTTCAGCTGGAAAGAAGTGACACCAGAGAGAACCTCGGATTTTTAGGAATGAATGAAAAGAATCAAAAACGTTTAAGTCTTTGGGTGAAAATGACAGGTCACCTTCTCGCTTCATTTCTTTAAAATGCCTACAACTATTTCAAACAAACACTATATCAATCCCTTGCAGAGTGAAATGTAATTAATTATGTCGTACATAACAAACATTACATTAAAAAGATGGGGAAGTGGAGCATATAGACCTATATACTTGTAAGATTACTACATTTTGTGTAAATGGTACAATATGTAATGTGAATGGTACAACCACTAAATATATGTATATATTAAAAGGGTATAGAGAAAAATGAATAGATAAAATCAAATTCTAAAATATCGTTATGCATCACTTAATGATAAGGACATATTCTGAGAAATGTGACACTAGGCAATTTCACAGTTGTGTGAGCATCATACAGTGTGCTTACACACATCTAGATGGTATAGCCTACTACACTCCTAGGCTACATGGTATAGCCTATTGCTCCTAAGCTACAAACCTGTCATGTTACTGTACTGAATACCTTAGGCAGTTCCACAGTAGTAAATATTGTGTATCTAAGCACATCTATATCCAGAAAAGAGATAGCAAATACATGATATTATAATCTTATGAGAACACCATCATATATGTGCTCCATCATTGACAGAAATGTCTTTATGCAGCATATAACTGTATATTCAAATAACTTAACAGAGAACTAGGTCAGGAAAACAGAAAGATAAAAATAAGAAGGAGCAAACGAAACCCAAATGGTAAAATAATACATCTAAAGACAACCATATGCATACTGTTTACAATAGCTAAGATTTGGGTACAAACGTAAGTGTCTGTCAACAGATGAAAAGATAAAGAAAATGTAGCATGTGTACACAATGGAGAACTATTCAGCTATAAAAACAATGAGATCCGGTCATTTGCAACAACATGGATTAAACTGGAGATCATTTGTTAAGTGAAATAAGCAAGGCACAGAAAGATAAACATCGCATGTTCTCAGTTATTTGTAGGATCTAAGAATCAAAACAATTGAACTCATTAACATAGAGAATGGAAGGATGGTTACCAGAGGCTGGGAAGGGTAGTGGGGAGCTGACAAAAAGGTGGATGGTTAATGGGTTCAAAAAAATATATGGAAAGAATAAATGAACCCCACTATCTGCTAGCACAATAGGGTGACTATAGTCAATAATAACTTAGTTGTACATTTATAATAAAGAGTGTAAATGGATTGTTTGTAACTCAAAGGATAAATGCTTGAGGGCATGGATACCCCATTCTACATGATGTGCTTACTTCAAATTGCATATCTGTATCAAAACATCTCATGTACAGAGATAGTAACTCTGACTTGGACCGATAGCGCAGCATGTGCAGACTCACATTGTGACTTTTTGCTTCAAGAACTACTGCAGGAACATACCAGGATGGTTAAGAAAATCGAAATAACCTCAATTAGAATGAAAATGGGAGGTATTAAACCAAAACCACAGAAATACAAAAGATCATTCAAGGCTACTATGAACACCTTTAAATGCATAAACTAGAAAACCTAGAGAGATGGATAAATTCCTGGGAATGTACAACCCTCCTAGCTTAAACCAGGAAGAATTTGAATCCCTGAACAGACCAATAACAAGCAGCAAGATTGAAATGGTAATAATAAAAATTGACAAAAAAAAAAAATGTCCAGGGCCAGATGGATTCACAGCTAAGTTCTATCAGACATTCCAAGAAGAACTGGTACCAATCCTACTGATACTATTCCACAAGATAGAGAAAGAGGGAATCCCCCCTAAATCATTCTATGGAGCCAGCATCACCCTAATACCAAAATCAGAGAAGAACATAAAAAAAGAAAACTGCAGACCAACATCCCTGATGATGATACATGCTAAAATTCTTAATGAAATACTAGCTAATTGAATCCAACAGCATATCAAAAAGATAATCCACCATGATATAGGGGATTTCACACCAGAGATGCAGGGATGGTTTAAAACCTGCAAGTCAATAAATGTGATACACCACATAAACAGAATTAAAAACAAAAATCACATGATCATTTCAATACATGCAGAGAGGCATTTGACAGAATCCAGCATGTTTTTATGATTAAAACTCTCACCAATATCAGCCTAGAAGGGACACACCTTAATATAATAAAAGCCATCTATGATAAACCACAGCCAACATAATACTGAATGGGAAAAAGTTGAAAGCATTCCCTCGGAGAACTGGAAAAAGACAAGGATGCCCACTCTCTCCACTTCTGTTCAATACAGTACTAGCAATCCTATCCAGAGCAATCAGACAAGAGAAAGAAATGAAAAGCAATGACATTAGTAAAGATGAAGTCAAACTGTCACTGTCTGCTGACAATATGATACTATACCTAGAAAACCCTGAGAACTCCTCCAAAAAGCTCCTAGAACTGATGAATGAATTCAGCAAAGTTTCCAGATACAAAATTAATGTACACAAATCGGTAGCTCTGTGACCAAGCTGAGAATCATATCAAGAATTCAACCCGTTTTACAATAGTGGCAAAAACATAAAATACTTAGGAATATACATAACCAAGGAGATGAAAAACCTCTACAAGTAAAACTACAAAACATTGCTGAAAGATATCATAGAGGATACAAACAAATGGAAACATATCCCATGCTCATGAATGGATAGAACCAATATTATGAAAATGACCATACTGACAAAAGCAATCTACATATTCAATGCAATTCCCATCAAATTGCCCCCATCATTCCTCACAGAACTAGAAAAGAAAATCCTAAAATTCATATGGAACCAAAAAGAGCCTGCATAGCCAAAGCAAGACTAAGCAAAAAACAAATCTGGAGGCATCATATTACCTGACTTCAAACTATACTATAAGCATGGTACTGGTATCAAAACAAACCAAAACAGCATGGTTACCGGCATAAAAGTAGGCAAACAGACCAATGGAACAGAAGAGAAAACCCAGAAATAAAGCCAAATACAGCCACTTACATTCGAAAAAGCAAAGAAAAACATGAAGTGGGGAAAAGACACCCTATTCAACAAATGGTGCGGGGATCATTGGCAAGCCACAGGTAGAAGAATGAAACTGGATCTTCATCTCTCACCTTATACAAAAATCAACTCAAGATGGATCAAGGACTTCAATCCATGACCTGAAACCGTAAAACTTCTAGAAGATAACATTGCAAAAACACTTCTAGACAGTGGCTTAGGCAAAGACTTCATGACCAAGCACCCAAAAGCAAATGCAACAAACAATGATAAATAGGTGAAACTTAATTAAACTAAAGAGCTTCTGCACAGCAAAAGAAACAGTCAGTAGAGTAAACAGAGTAAACCCTCAGAGTGGACAAAAATCTTCACAATCTATACATCTGACAAAGGTCTAATATCCAGAATCTACAAGGAACTCAAAGTAGCAAGAAAAAAAACACAACAAATAATGGGCTAAGGACATAAATAGACAATTCTCAAAAGAAGATATACAAATGGCCAACAAACATATGAAAAAAAATGCTCAGCATCACTAATGATCAGGGAAATGCAAATCAAAACCACAACATGATATTACCTTACTCCTGCAAGAATTGCTATAATCCAAAAATCAAAACATAATATACGTTGGCTGGGATGCAGTGAAAAGGGAACACTTTTACACTGCTGGTGGGAATGTAAACTAGTACAACGACTATGGAAGACAGCGTGGAGATTCCTTAAAGAACTAAAAGTAGAACTATCATTTGATCCAGCAATCCCACTACTAGGTGTCTACACAGAGGGAAAGGAGTCATTATATGAAAAAGATACTTGCAGCACAATTTATAGCAGCACAATCCACAGTGGCAAAAATATGGAACCAGCCCAAACACCCATCAATTAATGAGTGGATAAATAAATTGTGGTATGTATATATATATATATATATATATATATATATATATATATATATAACCATGAAATACTATTCAGCCATAAAAAGGAATTAAATAATGGCATTCACAGCAACCTGGATGGAATTGGAGATCATTATTCTAAGTCAAGTAACTCAGGAATGGAAAACCAAACATCACATGTGCTCACTCGTAAGTGGGAGAGCTAAGCTATGAAGATGCAAAGTCATAAGAATGATACGATGAACTTTGGGGTGAGAGATAAAAGACTGAAATTAGGGTACAGCATATACTGCTCACGTAATGGTTGGGTGCATCAAAATCTCACAGATTATTAAAGAAGTTACTCATGTAAACAAACACTATCTTTTCCCCAAAAACCTATGAAAATTAAAAAAAAATTAAAAATGTACCTCATAAATATATACAACTACTATGTACCCACAAAAATTAGGAATAAAATAATCACATGAACAATTACATTAAATAATAGACTATATATGCCAATCAAAAGGCAGATATTATCTTTTAGCATTTAGAAATGCTAAAAAGTCAAGGCCCAACTATATATCATCTATAACATACATACTTTAATATGACACAGATATGTGGGAAAAGTGTAAAAGTACATTATGTAAGTAGTAAGCATAAGGTCACAGTAGCTATTTTAACACCAGCTAGAAGAAATTTTAAGACAAAGAGTATTACCAAAGGTAAAGAGTAACATTCTATAATGATGATTGGATCATTTTTCAGATAAAAAATTCTAAACATACATGTGCTTAATAGCAGAATTTTAAAAGTCATGAAGTAACAATTGACAGAATTAAAGAGAGAAATAGACAATTCCAAAATCATGCAGGGCTTACATCTGACAAAGGACTTGTATCCAGATTACATAAAGAGCTATTACAATTTCATAATAAAAAGATTTCCCCCCCAAAAAAATGGAAAATGGAAAATTTTTGAACAGATACTTAACAAAAGATATACAAATGGCCAATATTCACAAGAGATGCTCAAGGTATTTGTTATCAGAGAAATGCAAATTAAAACCATAATGATACACCGCTAGAAACACACTAAAGTGACTAAAACTGAAACAAACAAATGAAAAACCCAAAGGTTGATGATGATATGGAGCAACTAGCATTTTCATACGTTACTGGTAAGAATGTAAAATAGTGCAACCTCTTTGAAAAACTGTTTAGCAGTTTTTACAAAATATATACGTATACTTATTATATAACTCAGCATTTTTGTTCCTAAGTATTTACCGAAGGAAAAATGTTAGCTTTTTTTTTTTTTTTTTTTTTTTTTTTTGAGACAGAGTCTTGCTCTGCCACCCAGGTTGATCTCAGCTCACTGCAACCTCTGTCTCCCAGTTCCAAGCTGTTCTCCTGCCTCAGCCTCCCAAGTAGCTGGGATTACAGGCACGTGACACCACGCTGGGCTAATTTTTGGTATTTTTAGTAGAAACAGCGTTTTGCCATGTTGCCCAGGCTGCTCTCAAACTCCTGAGTTCAAGGTGATCTGCCCTCCTTAGCCTCCGAAAGTGCTGAGATTACAGGCATGAGCCACCACATCCAGCGAGAAGATTTATTTGTATTAATAGTATCTCAAAACTTGAAACAACCCAAATGTCCTTCAACAAGTCAATAGACAAGAGTCATATATTCATATAATAGAAGACTATTCAGCAATAAAAAGGAATGCATTATTGCTATATCCAACAAAGTTAATATTTCAGAAAACAATCATGTTGAATGAAAGAAGCCGGCCAAGAAGAATACATACTGTATGCTTTCATTTATTTGAAACACTAGGAAATACAAAGTAATCTAGAGGGAAAGAAAGCCGATCATTGGTTGCCTGGGGCATACAGAGTCAGGGCTGGATTACAAAGCCTTATGAACAAACTTTTGATGGTGATGGAAATGGTATGTATCTTAATTGTGGGAGATTTTTTATGTATATATTTAAGGGCTAAAACTCACAAAATTACATAATTTCAATAAACTCAGTTGATCGTGTGCATATGATGCCTCAATACAGTTGGTTAAAAAAAAAAAACTGGATATTTGCTACATTATATGTATCCTTTATATGTATAAAAATTTATTCAGTCCAAATTCTATGATTATTTAGAGAAACACTTTTAGTGTAAATAAATGATGGCAAATATGCAAATTCAAATAAAATAGTCTAAACGTTATTGGATGCAATCCAGGGACGCACAGAAAGAAAAGCTAGATAACTGAGAGACAAATATACCTACTGGGGTAAGAAATGGGGTGAGGAAACAATGTTTTATTCGTGATGGTGCTCCCCATCTCCCCCGCAGTAATGAAGAAGATTTTGACAAGTATTTTACTCTGCCATTTGTATGCCTCAGGTGTAGAATAGCTTAGATAGGTTATTTGTTTTGTGGTTCACATAAGCAGACTGGCAAATATATACTTGACAGTAGTCCATGAAACACACTGTCCTGGGGAGAATTTATGAAAGATATCAGGGATTGTAGTACTGAGTGAATCCTATTTTGAGGCGGAAAGCTAACATCGTACTTTATAAAAACAGATTTAACAAACCTCATTAGCTCTGTCCCTGATGCACCTAAACTTCTTGTTAAAGGCGCTCCACTGCTTGAGATGAATCGGGTGGCAAAATGTCTTCCTCCTGAGCATTTCGGAAAAGGAAAACTGTAAATCCGAGCATTACTGTTCGTCGTTGGCTGGAAAAAAAGCAGATCTATTGACTCTTTCCTGGCACTGGTGGAAGACGTGGTTACCTATAAATTATTCAGTTACAACACAAAGGAACAAATGGACTGAGGAAGAACATCAAGGCTATGAATCAGTGCTCCAAAAGTTCATTTCTAGTGGTAAAGTTTGGCACCAATGAAAGTCTTGAAGTATCCCAGCCCTTTTCCCCTAATTTTCCCTCTGTTTCTCCTTCTTTTTGTGCCTGGACAGATCTCTGATACTTTTTCAACCCTCCTCCATTGTTTTCTTTTAGAATAATAAAATATTTCAAAATATAGCTCATTCAGTTTCTAATTTCAATTAACTTTTAATAGCACTCAATATATATGGATAAATACGCATCATTGCAGAATGTCGACTCATCCTTCGTTGCAATCCTATATTGACAACAGAAAACTATCTGGATGAAGAAAGAAAAATTTCTGATCTACTTATTTTTCTATTTGCTTCGTGTACAGATGTTTTCTATTGTCCTGACAATGAAAGTATTCAAGAAATGCATACCTATTATTGCATGATCAAATGAAATTTCCAATTTCTAAATGTTTATATTTTGAATAACCAAAATTTGCCTAAACGTGGACACTATTTCTTTAAGCGCTTTAGTTCAAGTGTTGTTTTGGAATAATCAATTGTTTAACTTCTAAAATTAAAGAGGAACAATTATCTAAAGGAATGATTTCCACTCCACTATTTGCTATTATAACCGAGTTAGTATTTAGTTTTCAAATTAGTGTTGGAGATATTGAATAGCAATCGAATGCTTGAAGCTCTTATAGGGCTTTAGAATTTGATTAACATAGAGAATTTATATTTTTTGTTTCCACTTAGATACAGAAGCGTGAAAGAGTTTTAAAAGTCAAGTCTAACAGTGTTAGCAAAAGCCTTTTGGTTTCCCTGCTGATATTATCAGTCTATCCTTGCAGAATGTCAACTGCTAAACATATTCCATCCCTGGACTGGCACAGTACTAAGAAATTGACTTTACCATCTGGCTTTCTAGCATTTTTATCAGGTCTTTTTAATTAGGTTCAAATCGGTGATCTCCACCTTTCCCTGCTTCCACCTTTTTCAGTGCCATTAAGGCTGAACTCATTTCCAGTGCACTGCAGTGTGCTCAAGTGGAACTTAAATTAAATAGTATTTTCCCCCAGGTTTTCACACCTTACATATGCTAGCAAAAGTCATGTCATGCTTGCCCAGCAGTGCATATAATTCAATTTTTGTTTTATTAAGATATGAAGATGACCGTTACATTAAAAAGCCAGGCAGCCTTAAGAGACCTAAATGAAAAATGGGACCATAGTTAGAGAAATTAAATATCTCCGCAAGGTAAGGAAAAAGGGAGAGCACCGCAATTTTGCTCTTGAGCTTAAACCACTAAAACAATGTGTATAATAGACATTTGAAGAAAAAAAAAAAAAAAAACATTTTCAAGTTAAACCTAGTGATGCCCTCTTTTAGAAAAATATTTCCACAGGGTTTGGAAGAGAATTAAAAACTGGTGAAATTTGGTTATGTCAAATATCTCCTGTTAATTTAAAATGATCCCGATGAAATACAAATCTAACTTCAGAAAGCTGGTTGGGCAATGGCTGGGCAATGGCTGGGCAATGGGAGTTCATTTTTTTATTCTGTCTGTGACAGTAGAACTAGAGGTTGCGTTACAGTTAGTGTGAAATCTTTGTTTTCTTGAAGGGGAAGAGTAGAGCCGTCATTTCAATATAATAAGCTTATTCCCTTTATAATATTCACCTCATTATAGCCTCGTAGTCAAATAAAATTGATTTCCAAGACAGAAAAGAGTGTTTTTCAAAGGTGGAGGCAGAAAGGCAATTTCCGAACACTGTTGTATTTCTAAAAAGCATCCAAAGCATTAAGGGCCCTTATGCACTCTTTGTTCAGTCAAATTCATCTTTTTTCCTATGGCTACATTGAGATTTGCACTGTAAACTCAGACAGGACCTAAAAGACTGGATCTTCCTAATTCATTAAGACACTCCTAGGAAGAGTTAGTCACAGATCTCTGAGGCCCTGTCACATCAACCTGTCATAAAGGCAGCCTGGTGCAAATCGAGCAGACCAGGTCTTTCGTTTCCATATAATGCTGCATGCATAAATACATTAAATTGCAATGTGGAATTCAAAAATGCCAATTCTGGATTTCAAAGGTAGAACCCTGAATGGGTTTGTACCTGTAGTGATTTTCTACAGTACACTGAGGTTTGGACTAAAAAAACAATCTGACCAACAGAGCTACAACACAGGAATTCTACGCACTTTTTTTTTTTCTAAGTGATTCTAATCAGCGCCTAGGTTTCTTCCACAAGAACCTTCAAGGTTGAATTTCCTATTCTTCTTTCGAATAGCTTACCCACTCCTAGTCAGTCTCTAGCACAAAAGATACTTACTGATTTGAGAACCTGTGTGTGCAGCACCTGTTCACATTGACTTCAGAAGTTTGGGGCTGGGGGCATCCGCATTCTGGTTAAAATAGCACAACGGGGGAATCTTATAGCCCAGGGAAATAATTTTTCACTGAGTGTTGCTCACCAGAATGTAACTGCCCGCAATTTCTGGAGATTTTACTCTTTAAGCACTTTATAAATAAATGTATGTTGCAGAAGCTGCAAACTTTCATTTTCATTTTCTTCCTAGGTGGGGGATGGGGTGTCATTTGGGGGCTGGCTTCAACCTTCATTACACTAACCAATACCTACAGTCTTTGCTAGCAGTTTAAGTGACCCTGAAATAATTTTTATCTTTTTCGAATTCTCTCCTAAGGCCGTCAAGGCAACTATGGATTATGAAATTCATTGAGTTCTTTTTACACATTTTCTTACTGCAGATGTGCCAAACCATTCAGCAAAAATGTAGGATACTGCAGAACAAGTAGAGACCTGCAGCGCTGTAATAATTACAGGATAATGTAGAACTAAAATAATTCCTTTGAATGTTGAAGTTTAATATCATCTCTTCTTTCCTTCCACATTCCCAGAGGAACAATTGACTCAATTTCTCCAGACACAAATCTTTCATAACCTCTTCCTAACTTCCTCACTTCTCCTAGCAGGAGTCGATGCAGGAGCACATGTCTCTCTCTCCACCGAAACAGTCAATCACATTTTAACTCATCAGGCCTTATTCATCCATCTCTATCCTCCAGCACTGTTTTTAAGAATCATTCTTAGCCAGAGCAATAATTTAACAATCAAAATAACACATTTTGACACACTTTCCCTTTCCTGAGTAACAAGTTTGAATTCCCTTAAGATTGATTTCTTAGGATGAATTTAGCCGCACAATGAGTTCAAAGAGGAAAATCTTCCAAAGGGAACATAGTATTTCCAAGCCTCTAGAGATCTATATCACCTGCCTAAAACCAAAGCCTCTGCACAGCAGTTTTAGAGTTGGTAGACTATCAAAGGTCTTAATCTTTTCTTTCAGACACTATATATGACAAGATAGCCTTAATGAGTCTCACTTGGCACAAACTGTTACTCATCCTTGGCGAGTAGATAATTACAAGGCTTTTTGTTTCCCCGACTGGCTATGGCTTAATAATATTTCCGTATAAGTTTCTGAGTGAACAAGTCACCTTGTGATTTGCAGTCATGCTGGCCATAAATCTTGGTCGTAGGTTAGGAATAGACTTAAAAATTTGTCAGTAACTCATGTTATGCTATGATATCTCATTTGGCTATAATATGATAAAGTGTGACAGCTACAATCTGTGACTAATCACAGCCTCATACTGAAGGCTTCCTATGTGGAAAGCAAGATTTTAGAGAGAGTCTACCACATGAAAAGAAGCTGCTTTACCCATCAAGCAAAATTTAGTTGCACATTCAGCTTCTGCTTTTTGAGGGAGGTATCTGAGCTTTTTCTAGTTTCGGATTTCAAATGATTGATCATTGTAGCATTTCTGGATCAATATTCATATTTCCATTTTTCAGGCAGTACAAAACTGAGGTAAAGATACTTTTTAGTGTTCCTGTGGAAAATGCATGGAAGAGGTAAAATGAAGATGGACAGAAATTGCTTGATTGACAGTTCAGATATAATTCTCACCAGATTATCCACCTTTTGGTCATTGGAAGTAAGAGACAAAGGCTAGTTCTCATATCAGAAATATGAGGTATGTAAGAATTTGACATCTAGCCTTTCCATATTGGCTTTCCTCTTTTCAAAGCCTAATGGATTGCTTCCTGCTATAGCGTCTGCCAAAATGCATAAAAATATTTCAAATATCCAGAGGAGCTTCACATTCATTGATCAGGGTTTATATATTGATTTGTGGCTGAGAAGACCATAGTTTCCACTTCTCTCTGTTGTAATGAAAATGGAATGTATGCTAATTTGAACTGAAAGCAGATATGTAATGGGCGAGGGTTGTTTTGGTTTTTTTGTTTGTTTGTTTGTTTTCCGTTTAGGTCTAAGAACGTTGGTTACATTAAATCATGCTATTTATTAATGATTACGGTAATAGTTCAGACCAATCCTGACATTCCCTGTCATCGTAAAATTAAAAGATATGTTTCAGAATCTTTGGTACACGATTGTTAATTGTAGAAGTTTCAATCTGGATCTCCACCTGACAAGAAAGATAAATATTTTCAGGCTTTTTAAATTATACACATGCATACACCCACACACATTCTATATCACTCATCTGTTCCCTTGATAGGAATGTTTATCAGGCTCAACCTAAGGTGAAACAAATTTATATAGCTTCTGTTCCATAGAAATATTTAATCTAAAATCGAATGATACAAATATTAAGCTATAAAGGACTTCCAGAAAAATAGAAAGAAAAAATTAAACAAGTCCGAAAGTGAAATATATGAAACTTAGGTTGTGATGAATTCCTGGGAGAGGTGAAATTTGTAGTATTTTTGGACAAATGATAGGGTAACAGCTTGGGGCTGGGAACAATATTCCAGACATTCAGTTTTTTAAAAAGGCTTAAAAGTCAAAAGAGAGACTTTAGGAGGTAGAGACAGATGACTGGCAGAAATGGACATCTAATAAAGGTAACCTCTTAAAAGTGTAGAGAGCACTCAAGAGAGTAAGAAGACAAATTAAATGAAGAGAAAAGGTAGCTTAAGAAGGCATTTGGTCAACCTCTTTGTCTCTGGACAGGATAAAACCTAAGCTGCCCCTTAAAATTTGGCAAAAACCCAAGTTCTTAAAGTTCTTTAAACTGTTTTTCATTTGGCAGGTAATTGCAATAGTCTCACAGGTTTTGATCTTTCCCGATATGGTTTTTATCAACTGAAATCTTCTTACTATTATCATCTAAGCTTAGTTTAGAGGAAGAATGAAATCAATAAATTTTGCAGGCTAATGCTGTGAATTCCTGGTTTTAAGAAAAGCTACACTTCCAACTCCTAAAATATGAACTCTAAATCAGAATTTTATTTGGTTTCAATTAATATGGAAGCCTTGTTTAGACCAAAAATACAGTGGTCAGATATTACATTCTTCTTTCTTGTTTATCACTGCACTGCTAATCTTACTCTTCATTTTGGAAGATAATGTTGTTTGCATAAATTGTTTTCTTTTTATTTAGATGTGACCAAAATTACTATGGTAGGATTCAAAAGCCTTCTTCGTTTTACCCATCTGAAGTGTATTCTTGATAGAGCTGTTGACATCATGTAAGTCTTGAAAGATGCTCTTTCTTTTTTGTAGCTCTGCTTTTACTTATGTCATTCACGTGAAGAATATATTGACCTTCAATTTTCGTTTCAAATTGTGTCACCTCAAATATTTATTGAGTACCTGTTATGTGCTGGGTACTGTGGTAGGCCTTAGAGATATGAGAACCTCTCATCTTTCATCTAGACGGCTGCAACAGCCCTCTCCATGGTTTCTCTGCCTTCAGAATGGCTTTCTTCCAACCTGTCTCCAGTCTGCAATCAAAGTGAGCTATCCAAAGCAAAATTGTGCCACTCTACTTTTTTCAAATGGCTTCATTTTGGAGAGTCCAAAATGAAGTCTCAATACGTTACCTTGGTTTCCACTGATCTGCACAATTTCCTTTTTCATCCTGCACCATTTTACACATAGGCTCCAGACATACTAAATTATTTTACTTCCTCGAAAGCTCCACGTGGTATCACTCACTTGAGATATGCTTGTTCCTTGGTTGCTTAATTCTCCTTCATTAGCCTAACTCCTAGTCATCTTCAAGTCTCAGCATAAAGATGACTTTCAGAGTAGCAGCTCTCCAGGGTTCACAATGTGGGTTGTGTAATGTCCTGTTGGGTTTCCCTGCTTTATGCCTCCATGAGACTCTAATATACTCCAGTGTTAGTGTAATAGCCTACAGACTGCCATAGCAAAATATTATGGACTGGGTGCCTTAACCAGCAGAAATTTAGACTGTAAGTTCTGACATAGTAAGAGCTTAGTAAGTACTTCTGAATGAATAAAGAAGAATAAGACATAGTCTCTGCCCTCAAAAATCAGTAAATCTAGCTTATTAATTAGACATAAGTAAAACTGGTTAGAATATTGCCTAGCAGACATGATTGTAATAGCAAAAACAAAGCACCATTGGAAAGAATAATTAATTTATTATTCTGATCTAGATGGGGTGAAAGTGGAGTGGGGATCAGAGTCAAGACAAGTTTCTCAAAGGAGGTGATACTTGAAGTAGGCCATAAGAGAAGAAGACACGTCTATTGCTTTGATTATCATTATAAATTAGGTTGGTTTCAAAAACAATCTGTGAACATTTAAATTGTGTGTTTCCAATGACGTCCTTGTGTTATGTTGTGTAGGCTGTTTATTTATGCTTACAAACCCAAGCTATACGGCAGAGTAGCCACTAGCCAATTTCATTATTTAAATGTAAGTCAATCGTTGTTAAATAAAAATAAGCATTCAGTTAGTCACTCTAGCAACATTTCAAGTGCCTGACAGCCACATGTGACTACCATACTGGACAGTACAAATTATGATACAAAACATTTCTGTCACTGCAGAAAACATTTTGTAAGCAATGCAGTCATTTTACTATTTATTAACCTTGTATTCAGCATCTAATATTTGCCTGATACTATGTTAGATGGTGGTGTGTGCGAAGGTAAACATGACAAAGTTCCTGGCTTCGCTAGTTTATTGGCTTTGCTCTATTTCTGTAAATTGGCTTAAGATGAATTACATTTTTTTACTTGCGTAAACTTCAAAATTACTATCTTTAGGAGTTTGTTACTTACAGCTTATTGAATTAGAAGTTTTTCAGGTGCTCGGAAATCAGAAGCATAGCTATAAATGGAAGCTTGACAAAATCTACTCTTTATTAGGTCCCCATTATGTGATCACCCTATGCTGAGTACTGTGAAAAATGCAAAAGAAATATAAGCCAAATTATCTTTTCTCTATGAGTTTATAAGTTAAATGAAATTTTGAATGTAAAACTGATTCATAAACCATGAATATATTTCTACTATTAAATTACAATTGGAAAGACTAGATTCAGATAAATTTAATGAGTAAAGAACAATAAAACAGTGTATCATCAAGTGTTAAGAGTATATACTAAAACTTATAAATTCTGTGAAAATTTGGATTTAAGAAAGAATAACATGAAGTAAAATGGTTAAGGAAGACTTTCAAAAAAAGTGATGTTAATAATGAATTACTGTGTTACAAGTGACAGAAAACCAACACAAACTGACTTCAGCAAAAAGATAACTTTTTGACTTATGTAACTGGAAAGCTCAGTTGTCGACTTTAGACACAGGTGCATCCAGGGAATCAAATAAAGTCATTACCTTTTTTTTTCTCCTCTCCATCTGCCAGCTTCAATTTCCTCCATAGTGGCGCTAAGGAAAATTCTCTCCTCCGGGTAGCAAGATGGTCACCAGAAACTCTAGGCATATATCCCATTCTCTCAGCAACCCCAGTGAGAGAAAAGCACCTCTACCTAATTTGTTCTGCATGGGTTATGTTACTATCTGTGAACGAGTCACTGTGACCAAGAGAAACCAATGCTCGGTTGCTCAGACCTAGGTCACAAACCCATCACAGGAGGGAGGGAAGGAAGTTCTTAGAATTAGGCAGGTATAACCCCATATAGAAATTCCTGGAAATGTAATAAAATTTAAAACAGACTGGGCAGGGTGGCTCACACCTGTAGTCCCAGCACTTTCGAAGACAAAGGCAGGAAGATCACTTGAGGTCAGCAGTTCAAGACCAGTCTGGCCAACATGTTGAAACCCCATTTCCAATAAAAAATATAAAAATTAGCTGGGTGTGGTGGTGCATGCCTATAATCCCAGCTACTAGGGAGGCTGAGGCAGGAGAATCACTTGAACCTGGGAAATGGAGATTGCAGGGAGCCAAGATCATGCCACTGAACTCCAGCCTGGGCAACACAGTGAGATCCTGTTTCAAAAAAAAAAAAAAATTTAAATATAAAACAAAACAAGGAAATACAAGAAAAATTGCAAAAGTTTAATTCAAATGAGGCTTTGAGGAAAATATCAAATTTGCTTCTTTTTCTGGTGGACAGGTGAGTTGGGTCTACAGGGAAAGAAAAAGAAAATCAATAAAGACACAGAGACCAGAATGAGTGTGCCATCAGCAGAGAATGCATTCTGTTTCATTACTTTAATGAATCCAATTTGTTAGATAGATCATCCTTTGATTCACCATCCTTACCACACCCTGGGGCAAAATCTTTTGCAGTCTTGGCTTATTTATTTGATACAAAACAAAACAAAAGCAAGAAAATAAGAAAAACAATTGGTGAAATTCATATCTGCCCCCCTTTGTCTGACAGACTGCTTTTATTTTTTATGTTTTCTCTTTCCTGATTTATATGTACTCTCTGGACTTCATATAACCAATTAGTGTGAATGTTTCTTACCAATACTGCCACCCATCTTCTGCCTTCCAAGATCTCAAAGAAAGGTTCATTCCTAAATATAAGTCCTTCTTACCAGTTGGAACCAGCCAAACCCCATAGCTCTAAAACATGACTAATCTTATCACAGATTAACCACAGCATATTGTGAAAATTGTCAGAGCTGTAAATTTTTCTCAGGCACTTCAAAAGTCCAGTTCTGTTAGTGACATCGAACACTTTAATGAGGATTGTCAATACCACATATATATCTCTTTGCTTTGATATTTGTTACATTTGGCATCCTACCCAGGGAAGGGAAATTAGAGTGCTCTGTTCCAAGCCTAAAAGAAAAGGGGATGCATTGTCTGCAGAAAATTCACAAACAATAATAAAGCAGGGGTTGCAATCCTAGTCTCTGATAAAACAGACTTTAAACCAGCAAAGGTCAAAACAAACAAACAAGGGCATTACATAATGGTAAAGGGATCAACCCAACAAGAAGAGCTAACTCTCCTAAATATATACGTACCCATTACAGGAGCACCCAGATTCATAAAGCAAGTTCTTAGAGACCTACAAAGACTTAGACTTCCACACAATAATAGTGGGAGACTTTAAACCCCCCCTGTCAATATTAGACAGATCAATGAGACAGGAAATTATCAAGGATATTCAGGACTTGAACTCAGCTTTGGACCAAGTGGACCTAAGAGACATATGCAAAACTCTCCACCCCAAATTAACAGAACATACATTCTTCTCAGCACTACATCCCACTTATTCTAAAATTGACCACATAATTGGAAGTAAAACACTTCTCAGCAAATGCAAAAGAATGGAAATCATAGCAAACAGTCTCTCAGACCACAGTGCAATCAAATTAGAATGCAGGATTAAGAACCTCACTCAAAACTGCACAACCACATGGAAACTGACCAACCTGCTCCTGAATGACTACTGGGTAAATAACAAAATGAAGGCAGAAATAAATAAGTTCTTTGAAGCCAATGAGAACAAAGATACAATGTACCAGAATCTCTGGGACACAGCTAAAGAAGTGTTTAGAGGGAAATTTATAGCACTAAATGCCCACATAGGAAAGCAGGAAATATCTCAAATTGAAACCCTAACAACACAATTAAAAGAATTAGAGAAGCAAGGAAGCAAGAGCAAACAAATTCAAAAGCAAGCAGAAGACAAGAAACAACTAAGATAGGAGCAGAACTGAAGGAGACAGAGATATGAAAAACCCTTCAAAAAAATCAATGAATCCAAGAGTTGGCTTTTTGAAAAGATTAATAAAATAGATAACCACTAGCCAGACAAATAAAGAAGAAAGAAGAATCAAATAGACACAATAAAAAATAATAAAGGGGATATCACCACTGATCCCACAGAAATACAAACTACCATCAGAGAATACTATAAACACCTCTATGCAAATAAACTAGAAAATCTACAAGAAATAGATAAATTCCTGAATACATACACCCTCCCAACACTAAACCAGGAAGAAGTTGAACCCTTGAATAGACCAATACGAAATTCTGAAATTGATGCAGTAATTAATAGCCTACCAACCAAAAAAAGCCAAGGACCAGACGATTTCACAGCTGAATTCTACTGAAGGTACAGAGGAGCTTGTGCCGTTCCTTCTGAAATTATTCCAAACAATAGAAAAAGAGGGATGACTCCCTAACTCATTTTATGAGGCCAGCATCATCCAGATACCAAAACCTGGCAGAAACACAACCAAAAAAGAAAATTTCAAGCCAATATCCCTGGTGAACATCAATGCAGAAATCCTCAATAAAGTACTGGCAAACCGAATCCAGCAGCACATCAAAAATCTTATCCACCATGTTCAAGTCAGTTTCATCCCTAGGATATAAGTCTGCTTCAACATACGTAAATTGTTACACGTAATCCATCACATGAACAGAACCAATGATAAAAATCACTATTATCTCAATAGATGCAGAAAAGGCTTTCGATAAAATTCAACACTCTTTCATGCTAAAAACTCTCAATAAACTAGATATTGATGGAACATATCTCAAAATAATAAGAGCTATTTATGACAAACCTACAGCCAATATCATGCTGAATAGGCAAAAGCTGGAAGCATTCACTTTGAAAACCGGCACAAGACAAGGATACTCTCTCTCACCACTCCTATTCAACATAGTATTGAAAGTTCTGACCAGGTCAATCAGGCAAGAGAATGAAAAAAGGGTATTCAAATAGAAAGAGAGGAAGTCAAATTGTCTCTGTTTGCAGATGACATGATTGTATATTTAGAAAACACCATCATCTCAACCCAAAATCTCCTTAAGCTGATAAGCAACTTCAGCAAAGTCTCAGGACACAAAATCAATGTGCAAAAATCACAGGCATTCTTACACACCAGTAATAGACAAACAGAAATCCAAATCATGAGTATACTCCCATTCACAATTGCTACAAAGAGAATAAAATATCTAGGAATACAACTTACAAGGGATGTGAAAGACCTCTTCAAGGAGAACTGCAAACCACTGCTCAAGGAAATAAGAGAGAACACAAACAAATGGAAAAACATTCCATGTTCATGGATAGGAAGAATCAATATCATGAAAATGGCCATATTGCCCAAAGTAATTTATAGATTCAATGCTATCCCCATCAAGCTACCATTGACTTTCTTTGCAGAATGAGAATAAAACTACTTTAAATTTCATGTGGAAACAAAAAACAGCCCATATAGCCAAGAAAATCCTAAGCGAAAAGAACAAAACTGTTCTTGTAAAACTATACTACAAGGTTACAGTAACCAAAACAGCAAGGTGCTGGTACTGTAACAGACATATAGACCAATGGAACAGAGCAGAATCTGCAGAAATCATGCCATACATCTACAACCATCTGATCTTTGACAAACCCGACAAAAATGAGCAATGAGGAAAGGATTCCCTATTTAATAAATGATGTTGGGAAAAGTGGCTAGCCATATTCAGAAAACTGAAACTGGATCCCTTCCTTACACCTTATACAAAAATTAACTCAAGATGGATTAAAGACTTAAACATAAGACTTAAAACCATAAAAACCCTAGAAGAAAACCTAGGCCATACCATTTAGGACACAGACATGGGCAAAGACTTCATGACTAAAACACTAAAAGCAATGGCAACAAAAGCCAATATTGACAAATGAGATTTAATTAAACTAAAGAGCTTCTGCACAGCAAAAGAAACTATCATCAGAGGGAACAGGAAATCTACAGGATGGGAGAAAATATTTTCAATCTATCCATCTGACAAAGGGCTAATATCTAGAATCTACAAGGAACTTAAATATTTACAAGAAAAAAACTAACAACCCCATCAAAAAGTGGGCAAAGAATATGAACAGACACTTCTCAAAAGAAGACATTTATGTGGCCAACAAACATATGAAAAATAGCTCATCTTCACTGGTCATTAGAGAAATGCAAATCAAAACTACAATGAGATATCATCTTACATCAGTTAGAATGGCAGTCATTAAAGAGTCAGATATCAACAAATCCTGGAGAGGATATGGAGAAACAGGAATGCTTTTACACTGTTGGTGGGTTTGTAAATTAGTTCAACCATTGTGGAAGAAAGTGTGGTGATTCCTCAAGGATCTAGAACCCAAAATATCATTTGACCCAGCAATCCCATTACTGGGTATATACCCAAAGGATTATACATTATTCTACTATAAAGACACATGCACACATATGTTTATTGCAGCACTGTTCAAATAGCAAAGACTTGGAGCAAACCCAAATGCCCAACAATGATAGACTGGGAAACGGAAATGTGGCACATATGCACCATGGAATCCTATGCAGCCATAAAAAAGGACTTGTTCATGTCCTTTGCAGGGACATGGATGAAGCTGGAAACCATCATTCTCAGCAAACTAACACAGGAACAGAAAACCAAACACCACATGTTCTCACTCATAACTGGGAGTTGTACAGTGAGAACAAATGGTCACAAAGAGGTTAACATCACACACCAGAACTTGTCATGGGATGGGGAGCTAGGGGAGGGTTAGCATTAGGAGAAATACCTAAAGTAGATGACAGGTTGATGGGTGCAGCAAACCACCATGGTACGTGTATACCTACGTAACAAACCTGCACATTCTGCACATGTACCCCAGAACCAAAAGTATAATAATAATAATTTTATAAAGAGCCGCAATCAAAGGGAATGAACTGGGGAAAGGATCAAATCAAGATGAGGCAAAAAATTAGCTGGGCATGGTGGCGCGTGCCTGTAATCCCAGCTACTCAGGAGGCTGAGGCAGGAGAATTGCCTGAACCCAGGAGGTGGAGGTTGCAGTGAGCCGAGATCGTGCCATTGCACTCCAGCCTGGGTAACAAGAGCTAAACTCCGTCTTAAAAAAAATAAAAAAATAAAAATAAACAAGAAGATCCTGTATGACACTAATCCAGAGGGTAGTCGGATATTGAGGCCAGAGTATAGAGAGTGAAATGAAAGATAATAGAATTATGAGCGTAGGTACTCAGAAATTGGGTGATGCCACTGAAAATAATTTGGGCGTGCCCATTTCATTATGGAAAAATAGTAAGTTCATTTTTTGAAGTGTTCCACAGGTTCAGTGTTATCTGAAATGTTTGAGACCACAGGTGTTACGTATTTCAGAGTTTTTTGGATTTTAGACTATTTGCATACACGTAATGAGATCTTGGGGATGAGATTCAGGTATAAACACAAATATACCTTTTATGTTTTATATATACCTTATACACATAGTCTGAAGGTAATTTTCCACAATATTTTCAATAAATTTTTGCATGAAACAAGAAAAAACTAAAAATAAGCCTGTTTTTTATTATCACCATGTACTTGCATTGTAAACAAAGTCAAGGATAAGAATATCCCTCTGGAGGGGAGTGGGACTCATTGGTCAGTCTAAGAGTTTCTCAATGTCGAGAAACTGAAATTAGTTTCTCAATGTCGAGTTTCACCACTGACATTTTGCACTGAATCATTCTTTGTCGTGTTGCCCTGTGCATTGCACAATGCTTATGGCCACTACCTGTTAGATGCCAGTAGCACCCCTCCCCAGTTGTGACAACTGACAATGTCTCTAAACATAACTAAATGTCACCCTCAAAGCAAAATTGCCCCTGGATGAGAACCCCTGGTCTAAGTTCGAAACAATTGCAATGGTTACTGTTAAGATGTAATAATATATTATTTTTAATAATGATACTTATTTATATCACTTACCACATAATGAACATTACCTTTGACATGGAAGTTAAAGAACTCTCAGTTATATACTTGGCCTCTGTCACACACAGATCCTTCTACGTGCATTTATTTCCAAAGGAAGTTTCTAACATTTAAGACCCGTTTGAACTCACCCTATGTAGAGTTCACATCTGAAACCCTTGTGTTTCTGCATATTCCTGCATTTAAATATTAGATTCAAAGTAGACAATGAATGATAAGACATTTTCACAGCAAAGAACCTGAGCACCTGAGCCTGACTTGCTTCAGTACCATCATTCTATGTGACTACTTGCATATTTTTAAAAGAATGAATGAAGCAGAGGACAAACTGTAATGTATTGTTCCTTAGGTGTTTTGATTTGGTGTTTAGGAATGCTAGGTTTAGTATCCTGGTTTGGATAGTGGAGATTTTAGTTAATAGATGAATTATATCACTGAATTTGAAAAATATAGTTAAAATTAAAATTTTGTCTTCTGTTATAATTTTTACTCTTATCAAGTTGTTTTTTCTTATTAAACTGTGACATTATTATTTTTTATTATTAGATATAGGTATAAGATCTTTCTTTAAAAATACATTAGTATAACTAAAAGGTATTAATCTATTATATCTATTACTTTTCTCTTTTTCTTTTAATTTTTGTGAGTACATATCAGGTGATTTATTTATGGGGTACATAAGATGTTTTGATACAAGCAAGCAATGTGAAATAATCTATTACTTTGTTTTGTATTATAAAATTTCTTCATGTTTAATTTTCTTGTATTTTACTGACACAATTACATACAAAAAAGTAAAGGCTCTCAATAATAACAAAATTCTCACTCTCTCGAATGTTAATTTCACTTCATTATATCTGAAAATGATTTTTACCTATAGAGGAGGATGATTCAAACATCTTTTCCAGGTGTCAAATATGTATGTTAGATGTGCCACTCTGGCATAAAAAAAATTGTCTACTGAAGGTCTTTTGCCCAAAAACAGGAATTCTGCACTGGAATAATTTTATCCCCCTCCCCAGGGGACACTTTACCATGTCTGGAGACATTTTGGGCTGTCACAGCTGGGGACAGAAGGGCTATAGGCATCTAGTGGGTAAAGGCGAGGGATGCTATTAATGCTACAATATACAGGTCAGCCCCCAAAACAGAAAACGATCAGCCCAAATGTCAGTAGGTCTGAATTTGAGCAAATCTAGCTAAAGCAATGATTTCCAGAATTGCACATTCACTCAGAACCCAACACATATTGTTAAGAATGTACAACTCAGCTAAATTAAATGCTAAAAGAGCCAGACACTTGTGTTATAAAAACACTTCACCATCACACGTTCCTACCCACCCTGCTAGGTTTGTGCCATTGCCTACAGTCTCATCTAACAGATGTTGAATTGCCCCCATAATAGATTTATGTTTTCAAGGAAGTTTATTTTATTATCATCATCTCTCAGATCTTCTCTAAGAACAAAAGGTAAAGAGTTAAATTTGGGAAAATGAAGGAAGTTTTAAATCCAAAAGATTTTGCCTGTATTTGCAGAAAAAAACTTAAAACCACAGGAAATCCATGTGACAGTCTGAATCCAGACTAAGGGAAACTTGGAAGTTTTACCAACCCAAGCTAAAAACTGTAATTAGGATTCCAAAAATGCCCCTATTGCAGTGCTTTTACAATCCTCCAGTCTTCTATGTAGATGAAAAGTAAAATTCAAATTATCCACTCATTGAGTCCATAGATAATTCAGTGACATCCATAACCCAAAACAAACTTTTCATCTGCTAAAAAAAAAGTCTGAGGGGAATTAAATGAAATGAAAAAGAAAAAGGAGATAGATAAAGGCAAGAAATAAAAGTTGTATTTTCTCCCTGGAAAGAGAAGCTACTATATTTGAATAGGAACTAACTAGATATAAAATTTCCTTGATCTAAAACTAGGAACCCTGTTGCCTTGATAAACTCTCTTAGGAGCCAGTAGTAAAAGCTACTTCATTTTCATTTTAATTACAATGAATTACTCATTAAATGAAAAAGCCTCCAATAGATGTAAGTCTTGCATACCAGTTCTCTTTCTGTCAGGGACCAGTTTATAGCCAATTCTATTTTATACCATCGAAGCCTATTTGATTAGCATATTATCAGGGCAGGTTATTCAGTCAGCCAACAGGGCTTCTTCAATAAATAGAATGACATAATTTCTCTTGTTGTGGATGCTATATTGCTTCCCATTTTTGTGCAGATGAAAGCAGGTGAGGAGGGAGAGAGATCATGAAGTTGTCTTTTCATCTTGTCACTATATTAATGTCATGAGCTCAGATTCTTGATCTTATATGGGATTTTCTGACAAAGTCCGTCTGGAATAAGTTAAATATAAAGACACGAAATAGAGTTACCAAAAATGCATGAGAATTTGAAAAGATTTGGATACATGAATAAACTGAGCCTGGAACTGCCAAGTATTTTACTGCTTCTTATGAAGCAAGGTTATGTTTACAATAATGACTTTCTTTAATAGCTACAGTTGAACTTTTTAATAAGAATTTCTAATTTAAAGTTAGTCGGTCCCAAATAATTTGTTGCCACAAATTTGATTAACCCTTCTGTGCACTTAGACTCTACGTTACAGCCAGAGGAGAAAGGACAAACCACTGAAAGATTTCCTTGGCTGAAATGTGGCTTCCCTCCAGCTCACCTCTAGGAACAAAAGAGATTTAAATATAAGTTCTAGTTAGACGTGATTTGTTCCTCATACATCATTTTGGGTGTCCAACATGTACCACTAATTCTACATGCAATGGAATGCAGTTTTGATTTGTGCTTCAACTTCACTTCCTAGCTAAATTTATCGACAATTAGAGATGACATCAATCACTGCTGGATGAGCTTGACTTCCAATTTCAGAATTGTTTAGAATCACGTGACGCAGTAGAACATCAACAAGAAAAATAATAATAGCTTTAAAACTGAAGATCAGTTTTATGCTTTGCTGTGTATTATGATCTTCCCTCAAAGTTAGCATGTTGGCATGTATGGTGTCATGGTACCCTCTAAAATAAATAAACTTTGAAATGAATAAATAAATAAGCTTTGAAAGTTTCACCCGGCATTTCCAAAAGTACATATTTTGAGTGCCGTTTCCAATCATCTAGACTGATAATATGGAGATCTGGCCCAGTCTTCGGATAATTTAAAATACATCTATATTAGAATAAGCTACCAGTTTAGTTCTTATTCATATACAGCATGAGATAGTTCAAAACACTCTCCTTCATCCTGTAGCTATGCCATATGAAACATGTGACCTCCAACGTCATTGCAGCAGAAGAGGAATAGAGGAGGCATATAAGGTCTTTGCTGACTCAATCCAGAAATGTCACATATTCCATGAGCTTTATCCCCATTATCCAAAACTAGCCACACGGCTCCAACGTCACTACAAGGGAAAGTAGGAAGTCACAGGAAACACATACATGTTTGTTGAATACTGTCTCTGCCACAGTCATTTCATTCAGTGTTCTGCTCACAGGCATTTTGTCATTCTACTCATTTATCTTGGATTCAAATGTCCGCTACTGAAATTTAACTTCATTTTGTCTAGGTTCAAGAGGCATGATGAAACTTTTCATGTCTTCATCAGTATATGCACTAATATAAAAAACGACGAAGGAATCAGTAAAGTCACTTTAGAAATGACCCAATTGTGATCAGTCAAGACCCAGTTTAATTTGACTGTCTACAATGCATGTATAGCTTAGGGCACACCTTGAAATTGCTTTGATTCGAATCCAGGAAGCCAACACACCTGGCCTGCTGATGTGCTGCAACCATTTTGAAATTGGCTAAGAGTATTAATCCTTAGGCTGTCACGAATGCCTACAGGCTGCCTTCAATAGCATTGATTTGGCTGTCAAGTTGGGGTAAAATGTCAACATCTCATACTACCCAATTAAGGCTTTAGAGACATACTTCTTCTTGCAGAGAAACAAAAGGTCCGTCTCTCCTGATGTCTCACATAACTCAGTGTATGCAGCGAACGACATCATATTATAGAGGTACAAATAACTGTGGCACATGACACAGCTGGGATACAGATTCCACCCAAGTAAAGCACCCACGCCACGGACGCGGCAGAAGCTGCCCTCACTAACAATGATGTACAAAGACGGTAGAGGCACATTGTTTTTCCTTTGCAACTTGGGTTGTCAGAAAGTAGTATCTCTGAAATTTTGCACATGAAATGAAAAAATAGTCTTTTCAAATCCCTCAAACCTCCTGTTATTTTCTGAATTATAATGAAATGTAAGCCCCGACAACAGACATGAAGAATAATGGCCAAATGGGAAACGGTGTCATCTTCTGTTGAGGAGAGGATCTTTCCTCTCAGTCCATTCTGCATGGTTCAACAGCTCTTAATAAGATCAATTGTAATAGGAGAATTGTCCTACACTGTTCTCGATTAAGACCAACCAAGGATTTTTTTTTTTTTTTTTTTTTTTTTTTTTTTTAAGACAGAGTCTGACCCTATCACCCGGGCTGGAGTGTAGTGGCATGATCTCGGCTCACTGCAACCTCTGCCTCCTGGAATCAAGCAATTTTCCTGCCTCAGCCACCCAAGTGCCTGGGACTACAGGCATGCACCAACACTGCCGGCTAATTTTTGTATTTTTGGTGGAGATGAGGTCTCGTCATGTTGGTCAGGCTGGTCTTGAACTCCTGACCTGAAGTGATCCACCCACCTCAGCCTCCCAAAGTGCTGGGATTATAGGCATGAGCCACCTTGCCTGGCCCCACGGAATTGTTTAGCTGTTGGGTTTTGTCTCAACTTCAGGACTGATTTGAATTTGAATTTGAAAACATAAAACACACTGGTTTTATGAGACGAAAAATTCAAGATGAGGTAGGTTATATAGTTGCTAAGAATCTCCCCAAATGCCTTTCTCCCCTTCTTACTATACACATAGCTTGTCAGCTGGAAACATTTCAAAGCTTCCCTAGCAGGCAACGTCAGCATGTTATTAAGTTCTCACCAATGGAATAAGAGCATATAGGAAGTGTCCAATTTCTGTCTCATTTGGTTTAAAGGAAATCGTTTGCACTGAACTCCCTCTTTTCTCCCCTTTCTGCAAGATAGAACACAGATATGCTCGCAACCCAGGTTTGACCTTACAGTCTAGGAAATGCCCAATGAGAAGGCAGAGAAGAAACAAGACCGAAGAAGCCTGTGTCCCTGAGTGACCTTTTTGAGTAGAGAAGGCCCACCATCCTAGACTAGCCAGACTTTACTTAAGAAATACACTTCTGTCTTGTTTAGGCCGCTGTGTTTTGGGATCTCTTTGTTGCAACAGCTTAACCTTTACCTTTACTGTAGCGTTTGACTCTAGTGTCCCAGGTCACGCCTCCTTGATGCACCTCTAATTTCAGCTCCAGCCTGCAGTGGACAGTTCCATGAGAGCTCAGACCCATCTCACGTCGACTGCGCCCACCTCAAATGCATGCTGTGCAACTTTCTCATCGGAGCTTTCACCAATGCCTCAGAAGCCCTGGCAGCCCTCAAATAATTAATGGAAGACAAGAGGCAGTGGTAAAGTAGTTAAATATCCCAGACTTCCTTCAGGCAAGAAGTTCTCTGTGGATCAATGGTCAAGATTACAAAAAACGTTTAATCCAGAGATGACCCATTAGAATCCAGTCACGATTGTTCAATGTATCTATTTAACATGCGTAGAAGAATGCAATTCGATTTATTCTGCGAGCACCCCATAAAAGAATGGAGACTATGAGGTTGAAGATGTAGTAAGAAGCATTTTAGCTCTAAGTAAGAACTTTAGAAATCCAACCTTGTTCAAAGTTAAGTTCAAAAAGACACTTTTGATATATAGTGAAAGGTCACTTAAAATCTTCTAATGATTCCCCACCACCTTCAAAATGATGTCTGGTCTTATGATCAGGCAGACGAGGCCCTTCCGGATCTAGGCTCTCTTCTTACCTACTTTACTCCAACTACAACAAACCATGACAAACGGCTGGCAATGCTTCTAACATGCCAGGCTCTTCAATTTCTCATCATCCATTCGTTCTCCTAGCAAACCTCACTTACCAAGACCCAGATCTGGCATTTCTTCCTCTGGAAAATGTTGTCTAAACCCTGCCCAACCCCCACACATCCAAACACTAGTTAATTATTCTCTCCTCTATACTATCTGTTCCTTTTCTGTTCTTATTTTTTTTTTTCTACTATTGCTCACACTGTAGTACAATTTTCTGCTTGCATATCTGTCCACTCGACTCAACTGTGAGTTCCTTAAAATTAATGACAGCATCTTATTAATTTTTCTGTCTGCATCATGTAGGAAGAAAGCTGTCACATAATAGGCATTCAATTATTTGAATAAATGAATTTAGGAAAGAAAGACAGATTGAGAGTTTTCGGTGAGCTCTTGTAGAGAAAATGGAATCGCCAAAAGGGAGGTTATGCTGACCTAGGCTTAGGGTTTCTTCCAACTCTCAATATCTATGATTCTACTTTAAATAAGGGCCAACTGCTTCAGGCTTATAAGACTAATTTAAATGAAAAGTAGTTTAAAACATCAGTCATCCCATAGTGAAACTTTACCTCAAAGTAAAAAGAAATTTTATGACCTGTTAATATCTGAAATTCTTGGGTTATACCAATCAAAAGTCAGCAAGCGAAAAATCTTTATTATGCCACTTATTACCAGCTTGGAAATAAGTTGTAAGAAGTAGAGATGTGTGTGTTCCATGCATGTACTTATATGTATATATGCATGTGTAAAATGTTTGTGTGCATATATATCTGTGTGTGGTATGCCATCGCATCCTGTGAAACAGTAATGCAGATTAATCTTAACCCTAGGAAACTAGTAAAAAAGTAAAATTGATCGGTGCATCTTAAAACCTCACAGTAGCAGAATAGTGAAACTCTCATTTATTAATATCATTACATCACAGTTCTCTGTCTCAAATCCAGCAGGACACGGAGATAGTTCCAGTATCATAGATTAAGCTAGGTGTTGGCCCCTGCTTCTCACTGGTGTCTTGATTAAGGTGTACCAGAGCTATGGAAGATGATAGGTTGAGGAGCAGCTTACCTGAATCTTACCTCAGCTGCTTGTTGGCCTGATGATCACACCTGAGCCAGGGAGCCACAATAACAGATGCAATCCTATACCTTGCCCATGTGCTAAAATTATTTTAACATTTCCGCTGTCCCCTCTGGCACAAGAGAATCCAAAGACGGGGTAGAATTTTCTTTTACCACCAGCTTTGCCGGAGTGTCCTATTCTGAATGTTAAGGCCTATCTAGATTTCAATACTGATGGTAATTCTTAGAACTGGACCTTGGAAAAAGTTGTGAAGATACCTTTAAAAACTCCTTTTGAGTATCTCCCTTCTTCCCTTTCGTGGCTCAGTTCTTAATGTTCTTGTAATTCCCCTTGGTTGTCCGTCGTACTCCACATTGATACTCTTCATTCTCTGTAGCATTCCATAATCCCTGTGTCACTCACTCACCTTACACGTTATGCGTACTGAGAACTAGTCTTTTGCAACCTTTCAAAGAAACTAGCTAGACAATCTCATTCATGACTCTTATGTTAATGAATAATACCAACTACAGTTGGGCTATGGCTCCACCACATCGTTTCAGTATGCCCTTGGGCAAGTTACTTAACTTTTTATTGCATGACTTTCCTCATCTGTACAATGGGCATAAAAGAGCACATATCCTATAGAGCTATCATGAGAATTAAACAAACTAGTATGTAGAAAGTTGTCACACAATGCTGGTGCATAGTAAGTGCTTAAAAATGGTTAGCTATCAATAATCATATTTCAGAGGGACTTGAGTGTTTGTCGGACTTCAGAACTTGTGGAAAATCTTTTGGGATTTATTCTGGTGGCCCGGACCATAACATAAATTCTGCCTGCTCTGCGAGGAGACCCTGAGTGGCTACTCTCTGTGCACCTGTACAGTACAGAAAGACCCGCGAGAGACTAGGAGTCATTCCTCACTTCTCAGAGGTAAAGCTCTTTCACATAACACTGAAGAATCCCTTTAAGATAGAGAAGTACTCTAACCTAGGATGCCCCTGGGAAGTAACTCACTCACCAGTTTTGTAAAACTCTAGTGTCTTGTGGGAGGTTGTTAAAAATGCCTTTGCTTTTTCTCCCCAGCTTCTGTCGTTCCTTGGCTGGGCTTGTCCATTTTGACACACCGTGTCAGACAAAACCATGTTCCTGGGTTTGGCCTTCTACAGCTTAATGACTAGTAGCAAAAAAAATGCCAGGAAAGTGTATTATGACACAATGCAATTTGCTGAAAGTCCTTTTTCCTTTGCATAAGGATCATCTCAGTTATAGAAAGTGTGTTTTATAAATATATTAAAAGAAATGTAGACAAGTTTTTAAATCCTGTTATCTCTGTAATGGCAATTTCTAGACAAAATTGGCATCCTTTTAAAAGCTCGATTTTTTTTTTCTTTGTCTTCAGTTCCTTTCCTTTTTCATAAACGTGGCCTAGAAGATAAACCTGTTGTGTGAAGCCACAGACTGAAGGCAAAAACACAAGACAGGAAAGAGGTTACCTAGTTTCATATGATAACGCCAAGATAAGAGAGAGATCAAATCACTCTCATCTCTTTCCAGCTGATGTTTGAACTTGCCGGTGCAGATAATAATGCACACTTCTAACTTGCTGTTTCATGTGACTTTCTGTGAGCCATTCTCTTCTTTTGTTTTTAAACACGCAGGTCGTGCTTTTCCTTCTCCCTTGACAGTGATTTTCACACGTTAATTATTTTCTATTTTAAAAGTTTTGATTGACATGTCATCTTAGCTTTACCGTTCTTCTCCTCCCTTCCCAAACTCAGACACCAGCACCTTTGAACTTCCTTGAGTGACCACGCTTGCTAGAGCTATTTCTGTCATGAGCTTGAAAGCAACCATGCATAAGTCATTCCCTGTTTTCTTCTCACTCCCTTTCAATTCAAAATGCATGCTCTCCTGGCAGTACAGAATGATACATTTCAACAGAGCATACCTTATAAAATGTCTGTTAGACCATTTTTATTTTATAGGGAATCAAATGCTCATGTGTTAAATATTGGCCAACACTAGGTGCTTCAGAATTGAGGTTATATAAAACATGGTCCAAATAATGGCATTGTAATATGTCATGGGGTTAATTTAATGGTATTATTATCTTCAAGTAAATGTTTCCATCCATCCTGCCTCTCATACGATTTTCAATTATAAATTATAAAGTAAAATATAAGTTGTCAAGTTTCTTTAACAAGTGTTGATTAAGCACATCTCAGCTCTTTAAACTTTCTATCGACTGTAAGACTAAGAACGTGTATTTTGTTCCTTGACTTCTTCTCCTGTTATTACCTTCCCATGTATTTTTTTTTAATTCATAATCTCTTAGCTACTGAGCTTCTGAATATGGCCACTGAAATAACTACAATTGTTAGACTAACTTTAGAGAAAAATCAAACCTTATATTCAAGTTAATTGACTGAAATAAATGTTCAAGGGAAAAATCTGAAACAAGTACTAAGTCAAAATCGTATGTGTTTCTAAATAATTCCTTCTTTGCAAGTAAAGAATACCTTTTTGATCAGTTTTAAGTAAGAAGTATAAAAAAATCATTACCACGTAATAGGGACAGTCAATCTTCATTATTTGCAGATTCCAAACTTACGAACTTGCTGAAATTTTATTTGTAACCCCGCAGCCAACATCCATGTTGTCTTCATGGTCATTAATGAACATGCACAGAGTGGCAATAAATTAAAGTGTTCCAACGTGGATATTTTCTGCTGAAATCAAACAAGGGGACACTCTGCCTTCTTGTTTCAGGCCTCATATTGTAAACCAATGTCCCTTTTGTGATCTATTTGGTGCCACATTTTTCACATTTTTTGTTTTTCTGGGGGGATGATGTTAACGCTTTAAAATGGCACCCAAGTATAGTGCTGAAGTACTCTCAAGTGTTCCTAAGCATAAGAAGTCTGTGTGTGATGATTTTTTATCCAAAGAAAGGGTTAATAAGCATAATTCAGGCATAAACAGTGGTGCTGTGAGCCATGAGTCCAAGGTTAATGAAACAGAACATGGTTTCTTTTTGGTTTTTTTGTTTTGTTTTGTTTTGTTTTGTTTTCCAAATGGAGTCTCACTCTGTCACCTAGGCTAGAGTGCAATGTCATGATCTCAGCTCACTGCAAACTCTCCCTCCTGGATTCAAGCGATTCTCCCACCTCAGCCTCCCAAGTGGCAGGGATTACAAGTGCACACCACCATGCCCAGCTAATTTTATATTTTTAGTAGAGATGGGGTTTCACCATGTTAGTCAGGCTGGCCTCAAACTCACCACTTCAGGTGACCCACCCACCTCAGCTTTGAAAAGTACTGAGATTACGGGCGTGAACCCCTGTGCCCGGCCAGACTACGTTAAATAGAATGTACTAAACGGAAACATACATAAAACAAAGTTATATATTGATTAGTTAACAAAAATGTGACCAGAGGCTTGTAGGAACGTAACTTTATGTTTCTTCTAAAAGCAATGGTTCAGTACTTTATAGAACAAATAACAAGAATTAACTGCATTTTAAACTCAGATTTTATTAGAACTGGCAAGAAATCAGCTACACAAATAAAGCATCTTTCTAGGCCAACATTGCTGGGTCATAGACGCTTGGACTTCTCCACAAAAGAAGTACTGAAATTAGGTGTGATGTGTTTTGATGAAGCTGATTCCCTGTTTTCAGAGAGCGAACATATTCTGCTATTGACAAGTAGATTTCTAACACTGCTTAAAGAGAAATTTAAAGATTCTTAAAGTTACCTTATAAAGACTTAACATAAAAAAAAAATAATAATCCTTTTTGAGGCCGGGCATGCCCATCATCTCAGCACTTTGGGAGGCCGAGGCGGGAGAATCACCTGGGATCAGGAGTTTGAGACCAGCCTCGCCAACATGGTGAAACCCCGTCTTTACTAAAAATACAAAAATTAGCTAGGCGTAATGGCAGGCACCTGTAATCCTAGCTATTCAGGAGACTGAAGCGGAAGAATCTCTTGAACCTGGGAGGCAGAGGTTACACTCCAGCCTGGGTGACAAGGATGAAACTCCATCTCAAAAGTCAATTAATTAATTAATCAATTAATTAAACATTTGTGATTAGGCTGCCAAAATAATTGTTGCCTCTTGTAGACAGTCCCATAGGGTGCAATGATTTTTACAAAGTAAGGCATCAAAGAAATTTTTCTCTTCATCTAATTTCCTAAATGTATATAAGATATTGCATGAACTAAATGAAGCCAAATGAAAATATAGCTAGATATGATTTTGTTGTGGTAGTGGTCAGGTGTTTGACTGGTAATGGTTATCCTTTGAGTCAACTCTGTTACTTAGGGTAGGAAATATCTTAGGCATCATGCATTGCTGAATAATAAAACTATAAGTCCTTTGGTTTGAAATAAGCTACTCTTTGATTTGCATCTCAATCCCTACAGCCCCTTTCTTACAGATCCCCAATGTATGGAAGTCTACAATAGGTGTGACTAGTGGCTTGGGTCATAAGCAAACAAAACAGTGTTCCTTCCATTTGCAGATGAAGTGCAGTGATCCACTTTAAGAAAGAAGAGCTGTGAAAAGAATAACGCAGCTGCTTCGATCGTTCTATAGGCAAAGCACAATAAGTGTCGATTAATGTGAGATTTATTGACAGGTTATGAACCAAGGAGCCAAGAGGGTGGCCAGATGGTCACTGCCTAATGTTTAAATTGCAACACCCTAATGATTTTCACTTTCCTCCAGCACATTTCCTGTATTCCCATTTTAAGTCACTGCAGTAATAGATTTTCTACCAGTAACCTTCACCTACTCTTTAGCCGTCAAAAAAGCTGCTTATTAGGCACTAATTCTAGATATTTTCCCTAAAATTTTCTTGGTTTTATTTCTTCCCATTATGCCTTTTAAATAATAAATGTAATTAGTGGTTCCATAAGGCTTAATATTGAAAGTACTTTCATAGCTGTTAAAAGTCAGTCCTTACCACATCCATGAAAGTTAGGCCAGCTCTGTTCTCTTGACTACCCTAGGCGCCTTCCTGTCAAAAATAAAAACTTCATAAACTCCTTTTAATGAAGAATCATATTCTGTATGTCCTCAGTAGACCAGGGTGTAAGTCCTGAGGACTAAATCCATGTTTACCAGTAACTGCGACATGTGCTAAGATACAGCTGAACATATGCTACTTAGAACAAGGGATTGGGTCTTATTTTATTAAGCTTGTATATAATACATAACACATTTTCATACACACCTGGGCAATCAAAAGAAAACTGATGACTATGAGTAAGGTAAGTAAAATATCCTCCCTCCTGGATTCAAAGCGATCATCTAATTCAGGCAAATTAGCTTCTGCAGGATTTGCTTGTAATAGAAAATGTATCTCCTCAAAGCCTTAATGATACTGAATTGGTACCCTTTTGAACTAAATTATTCCTTCAGAGAGCAAAATGGTCTTCTTGGAAGAGGTAAATTACCTTAAAGATATGAGCACTTTACCTCCGAAAGAGAGTACCAATTTGCTCTGGGAGCTCCACTTCTCAGTTGCCCACGCCCTCGTGCATGAAGAACTGGCCATTGTAAACTATTTGCCTGCTACTGTTTATGTACTTCAAAATACAGCTCAAGTGTTTTCCTCTTTAAAGTGCCCATATTGGAACGTTAACTCTCTGAGGATACGGATGAAAATTTAGATTGTGGTAATTAAAATAGCATGTTTGCAAAAGGCTTGACATTTGATGAGGGGACATTTCTTCAGTGCTGTGACTCTAGCATGAACAAGGTGAAAATGATTGATAATTCCCTCATTAGTAAGGCTTATTGCAGAGAAGGGACCGCTCTTGCTAGTTGAATTCACTCTCTAATCTCTTGTAAAATAGCAATGTCGAGTCAGACAATCCCCTTTGTTCATCTCCTCTAAAACAGTTCTTGGAAATGCTAAGGAAAAGCCTCCCTGATTTCACGTATTTTGTTTCGTGATCCAAGCACTGTTTTGGGAGCAGTGCCTTTTGTATAGACATTCTCAGATACTGCTATGTTGTGGGTTTAATGCTTGGACTTTATTTTTCTTACACTTTAATGCTGCCTTTCTGCATATTCGAAAAAGCCATCCTTCATTCTTTTATATTGCTGGGATTGTTGTTGCTGCTGTTGTGATTGTTGTTGTTGCTGCTGCTGCTGCTGGTCAGAAATGGAATTGGCAGGGGCCTGATCGAGGAAGATATGACTTAGATTTGATTGTTTGCCACTCAGTGCCTACAAGTGTTCTATTTCATTCCACCGTATTTATTCAAACTCTGCCCACGTTAGGCCATGCTTTTTGTCTTTCTACCATGTTTCTAACGTGGAAATGTTTTGTTCTCTGTGGTGTTTGTAATAAATAAAACTGAATTCACTATCAGCTATCAACGTAATGAATGTCCCTTGATCATTGATAAGGATGTTAAAGTAAAAGGGTTTTTTTTTACCAGACCACGTGGCACCTCGCTGAAGTCCCTTCCTTAATATAGTATAATATCTGAAGCTATTCTGACATTATTCCATGTTTTCAAGCCCACCCGATATTGTTCAAATCAACTCTCCCGATTTTCTTGGTCAGCAGCAGATGATTCACTGGCAATCATTTCTTTGTCAGACCTTTACAACCCAGTGTTTTTCCTAACTCTGGTTTCTTTGGCTTGTGGCTGTCAAGATTTCTCTCCTTGTCTACCTCACAACACACTCAACAGAAACCAATCTTCCTCACACACAACCCTCCACCTGCATAAGGGGCATCGGTTCAAAGAAGTGCATTTAATTTCTAGATCAGCGTGTTTCTGTTTGTTTCAATAATCCCACACATTGTTATCTGTAATTTTGCCATAGTTAAGTGTGTGGTTTACTTTGAAGGCAACTATTTTTTAATTGTGTAACTGCAGCTTACCTGTACACCTAGAAAACAGCTCACTTCTCTCCTCTTTTAAGCTATACAAATTTTTGAGAAAACCCACTACATAGCCAAACCCGATTTCATTGTACATCAAGCCCATTGCCTTCTCCACTGGATTGTTTCTTTGAAACGGTAGAGCGATGCAAAAATCTACCACACACATGTTTAATTCATTGGCTGACCTTTTAAAACGTAGACTTTGTCATTAAACTAAAAGTGATCCAAACCTTTAGATATACAGTACAGCAATATTAGACTTATAATAACTCTACACAGGGGTCCGTAGTTTAAAAGCATGGTTTTGGGCTTAAATAAATTGATTTCTCTCTCTTTTTTTCCTTCTAAATTCTGCTCTATTTTTTGTCCATCTTTCACTCCTGAGAGATGACGCCAATTAACCCCTTATAGTTAAAGGGAGCAGGAGACTCTAGAAGAAAGGAGCCATGTTTCCAAAATAACTTGTATCGATTGTGAACCTCAGTCACCAAACTGATTTTGCTGAGGTGGGAAATGTCACAAGTTTTTCCTATGCCCCTGCCCTCCTTCACCCACTGCACTGCCGCAGCCTGGGGTAATTCTGCAACTTTACTATTCTGTATTGCGCAGAGATTTCCAGATTTGGGACTTCCTTGAGAGTTGACATGAGGTCAATTAATCTCAGTATCTCCATGGCCTAGCACAGTATCTGGGACATATGTGGGCTCACTGAGCAAATGTCTGTAGAAGGATCGGTTAAATAATTAATTGCATATTAAATTTTTCTGATGCTCTTATACTTTTCTCCAGTCCTAAAACTACAGTTAAGGGTGAATAGAGGGCAAAGCCTCACATTCACATTGGCCTGAATTACCTCAACTTTTATCCTGTGAAAACAGGGAAGGACATCATTGTTAGAATGCTAAGAGGCGCTGGCCCCGTTTAATCTCATCTTTACTACAGCATTACTGTCTAAATAGAGTATGTCGGCATTAACATTGCAATTAAATTATTTTTAAAATTCCAAACTTCCATTCAATGCACTATGGTCAATAGGTTACTGAAAAACACTCGCAATTGTTTATTGATGTTGGCAGAAAAACAAAGATAAGTAGACATCCTAAAATTTACAACCATGCCTTCCATTATGGGCTCTACATTTATCTGACAGTATCAATAAATATCTCTCTACAGGTACAGTAATATAGAGGGCTCATCCAAGAAAGATTTTTAAAGCATTCTCACACCCACAGGAAATGACAGACACATGTAAGTGAAAAGTATCTTTATTAAAAAAATAATTGCACTGAATTCCTATAATTGGATGGTTCTACAAATCACCACAGTTTCAATTACTCAAGAATCATAATGGAATTTTGCTTCGTGAAAATGCAGGGAGTAGACCAAATTATTTATTTCTTTTAAATGGTGGATAACATGAATAAAAGTATTACTATGTTATTTAAATCTAATTTAAAAACATAATTTACATGATTAAAATTGCACTACTTCTTAATCAGAGTCACTCTGATGGAACTGCTTTAACAAAAGTTTCTTTTTTACATATAATTTAGCTTTCCTATTCGAAAATGAATTCTTCTATCTCCAGATTCCAAATTGCCACACGCTTTTAACCTTTTCTTTGATCCTGAAGCTTGCTTGAGATGGAGGGAAGAGGGAATTGCCTGATAACCCCATAGCCTTCAGTTTGCGTTTCTTTCCTGCTCAATTGTCAAACTTGTATTATGCCAGTCCCTGATTTAACACCAGGGACTAGCACAATGCAGCTTGCCAGAAAAGAAAATGGTGGAACTGAATGTTTTCCAGGCTGCTACCCTTTCCATGGCTTCCCATTCATCAGAAGGCACCCAGCCTCCCTCAGCTTCTTCCTGAAAATGGAATTCCTTTCTCATCACCAAGGAGGAGCTAGGGCAGCATGAACACGATATGCAACCTCAGGGAAAAGGAAGGAAACATACAAACGAAACAGTCTTTTCATAGGTACCACAGGGTCACATCAACTGCTGATACCAATTCTTGACAGGAAGTAATTGCATGGATTAGCAGAGCTGAGAATCACAGTTCTGTGAGTCATGTTAGGTCATAGGATCAAATGGCTGAAAGGCACCTTAGAGACCGTTCTGTCCAACCATCTCCTTTTGTCAGTGAGGAAACTAGGGCTCGAGGAATATAAGTGGGTTGCCCAAAGTCACGCAGTCCGTAAGCACTGCATTATGAGCTAGAACCCAGGTCTCCTGCTCTCTAACCCAGGACTTTTTCCAGATCCCTAACGTGGTTATGATGAATAAGGCCGAGTGCCTCAGTGCAACCCCTTCATCCTCACCCGCACTCTGCCAAAAAGTCTCATTTGCCTGTCTGCCCTTTTTTCAATATATATTAACATGTGAATGTATTTTATAATGTAAAACTCTTTTCCTTAATTTTTAAAGATTCTTTGTTCTATTAACTCCTACCAGCCTAGCTTTTGCCAGCCTCACAGTCCCTCTGTAACCACAGGTCACAGCCACGTAACCCATCAGGCCAGAGAGTTTAGCTGCTCCATAACGATGATGGAGGTAGTAAAATTCAACACCTAGTGACAACATTCATTGTGTAGAGGATATTGTTAAAAAAAAAAAAAAAAGATGATGCAGCAATTCATTAATTTTAAATGCACTTCTAGTGACTCTGAAGGAAACAGCACTTTCAAACACCAGCATGGTAAAATATAGACGCTTACGGAATTATACGCAAAACTATATTATCTTATAAATATGCCATTTTAATTCCAGCTAATAGATATGAACATTTCTTTTTTAATGTAAGGGAACTGCGTGTTAATTGATAAACTCTGCCTCACCAAAGCAGGGCACTGCATACAGGATTCTAGGCACCATCTTGATTTTTACATACTGTGTTAATGAGTATACAAAAGACCTATTTAGGTTTTCATTTAGATGTTTTATTTCGGATGGAAAATTCGATTATGTGTAAAACGAACTGCCAGTAAATTATAATTATGCATAAGTCATTAGCGTATGAGGTTTTAAAAAGTTTATCCGATAATGTAAGCAGAATAGAAACAATAAATAATAAAACAATGAGAAATAGCGATTGCCCTGGTTGTGTGTTAAATATATCAAAAGTAAATGACTATATAGCAGTAAGGTGGTTAAATCCCTCCCTCTTCTTTATTTTCTCTTCTATCTCTCCTCCCTCTTTCCTATCCCCTGTCCTTGTCCATTATATCGATTTTTTTTAGGGTGTCTGCCAATCCCATGATTCCATTTCCCAAAATCCTTCAACAAGGATGGACCTCAGGGGCTGTGTATGTTCCATTTAATTGATACTACCTCACCCTTTGAGCCAAAGATAATTAGACCTGTGGTAACATTTGGCCTAAGCTGTGCTGGGTTTTTTTTTGGGGGGGGGGGCCCTCCCCTAAACTATAGCTGATCAGATAAAGGTAAACATTTACTTCAAAGTGTACCAATCAGATCCTTCTCTTAGGAATTTGGACTGGTAATGCAGAGATTGTGACTCAGCCTCTGCTGCTCAGTTGAACTAAGAACATAGAAATTCAGAGGCTGCAAAGCAGGCTAGGGTTTTGTATTTGCTGATCTCATGAAAGTGAGTCTGGAGAGAGAGGGGTAAAAGAGAGACAAGCTGCGCCGGGCGCGGTGGCTCACGCCTGTAATCCCAGCACGTTGGGAGGCCGAGGCGGGTGGATCACGAGGTCGAGAGATCGAGACCATCCTGGTCAACAAGGTGAAACCCCGTCTCTACTAAAAACACAGCACTTTCAAACACCAGCATGGTAAAATATAGACGCTTACGGAATTATACGCAAAACTATATTATCTTATAAATATGCCATTTTAATTCCAGCTAATAGATATGAACATTTCTTTTTTAATGTAAGGGAACTGCGTGTTAATTGATAAACTCTGCCTCACCAAAGCAGGGCACTGCATACAGGATTCTAGGCACCATCTTGATTTTTACATACTGTGTTAATGAGTATACAAAAGACCTATTTAGGTTTTCATTTAGATGTTTTATTTCGGATGGAAAATTCGATTATGTGTAAAACGAACTGCCAGTAAATTATAATTATGCATAAGTCATTAGCGTATGAGGTTTTAAAAAGTTTATCCGATAATGTAAGCAGAATAGAAACAATAAACACAAAACATTAGCTGCGCGTGGTGGCGCGTGCCTGTAATCCCAGCTAATCAGGAGGCTGAGGCAGGAGAATTGCCTGAACCCAGGAGGCGGAGGTTGCGGTGAGCCGAGATCGCGCCATTGCACTCCAGCCTGGGCGACAAGAGCGAAACTCCGTCTCAAAAAAAAAAAAATCCCGAAAACATTTAAAGACCCATAAAACTCTTCACCCACTAAGTAATGCACCAAATTTACCTGGGTAACAAGGGCGAAACTCCGTCTCAAAAAAAAAAAAAGAGAGAGACAAGCTATACAGTTTCTTGACAGCTTTCCAGACGTTGTTTCCAGTTACTCGTAAAGCCCAAACTACTCTTTCAACCTTAGG
This sequence comes from Saimiri boliviensis, assembly GCF_048565385.1. Taxonomy (NCBI): domain Eukaryota; kingdom Metazoa; phylum Chordata; class Mammalia; order Primates; family Cebidae; genus Saimiri; species Saimiri boliviensis. The sequence continues at coordinate 134,985,286 of NC_133470.1, forward strand.
TTTCCTGAGGATACTCTGTTTCTTACAATAAATATCCCTTTTTCGTTTATACTAATTTTGGTGGATTTATGTTATTTATAACGAAATGTACAATGACTAAGATCTTTTTGCTGTTTTTCCTTTTCTTTTTTCTTGTAAGCATGAAAACAAATTACACACACACAGAGAAACACTCACATAGGTATGCCCCTATTTATTTTTTATTTTCTATTTTTTTTCAGCTTTGCATCACATTTTTTTTTTTTTGCATTTTAGGTTTTGGGGTACATGTGAAGAACATGCAAGATTATTGCATAGGTACACGCATGGCAGTGTGATTTGCTGCCTTCCTCCCCATCACCTACATCTGGCATTTCTCCCCATGCTATCTCTCCCCACCTCCCCACCCCTTCATCCCTCCCCCATTTCCCTCCAACGGACCCCAGTGTGTAGTGCTCCCCTCCCTGTGTCCATGGGTTCTCATTGTTCAACACCCGCCTATGAGTGAGAACATGTGGTGTTTGATTTTCTGTTCTTGTGACAGTTTGCTGAGAATGATGGTTTCCAGGTTCATCCATGTCCCTACAAAAGACACAAACTCATCGTTTTTGATGGCTGCGTAATATTCCATGGCGTATATGTACCCTATTATCCCTGTCCAGTCTATCATCGATGGGCATTTGGGTTGGTTCCAGGTCTTTACTATTGTAAAGTGATACATGCCTATTTAAATTATAAACTCAGAATTCTAAAATCTCATATGATGGGCGAACTTGTGTCCTTAAACTTTACCACATTGTGTACCTTTATTACTGTTTTTTGCATTTGCTAAAATGTTTCTTAGATGTTTATTAAAATAATAGGAAATGAGTATTAAGGATCACCTATTCTAACAAGTTTGAAAGACATTGTCTTACTTTCCTTCTCCTAACTAGGCTCTCCCTTAATAATGAATCATACTTAGTCTTACTGAAATTTCTAATTGTTCACAGGGCATATGTACTCACTGAAATTATAACATCTAGTTCCAAAGTGACAATTAAATGGATACCTTGAAGCTATGTCTCCTTAGCTATATATGAGCAAGGAAGTTGCCTTGCCTCTTGATGTTTCCAAAATCTACACAAAGAATTTTAGGAGTTAACTATAGTTTCACTTTTTATTCAGATACATACTTACAAAGACTGGACATGTTCTGCTATGTTGCTATATGCCTAGCATATAAGATTAGCAGGGTTGATTTTATTTTTACCATTTTGACAATTGATTTGTAAATGATCAAACGAATACATTGTTTAGTCATCAAAGGTCACTGAAGTACACGGTCAACTATGCCATAGTCCATTAGTGTTGCTGTTACTGTTGTTACTGTTGCTTCCAGTAGTGTTTTGCTGTATTTCGTCATATATAAAGATACTCATATAATATCTTCTCAGAAGTCTGTTACCTTAAAAGCCTGTGAAAATTAAAGGCTTCGCCTAAACAGTGTTAAATACTATCAATTTTGACTTTAAGAATATAAATACTCTGAAGGAGAGGAGTAAATCAATTAACAGGAGACGAGAAGACTAAAAAGCTTCAGTCAGTATTACTATCCCTACTCCCATATTTGATTTGGCAACAATAATTTGTGAGTAATCTACACAGATGCTGTAGTTTGGATGTTTGTCCTCTCCAAATCTCATGTTGAAATTTGATCTCCAATGTTGGAGGAGGGGACTAGGGGGAAATATTTGGGTCAGGGGATTAGATCATGAAGAAACTAATGCCTTCCCTGTTTGTGAGGGCAGGGAGCAACAAGTGAGTTCCCACTCTATTCCTTCCCGGAAGACCTGGTCGTTAAACACAGCCTGGCCCCTCTCTCGTTTCTTCTTTTGCCATTCGATCTCTGCACATGCTGGATCTCTTCCCCTTCCTTCATGAGTGGGAGATACCTAAGGCTCTCACCCGATGCCCAAACTTCAACTTTCTAGCCAGCAGAAACACGAGCTAAAATAAACTACTTTTCTTTATAAATGACCCAGCCCCAGGTATTCCTTTGTAGCTACACCAAACAGACTAAGACAACATGTATATTGTCAGCTGACGACAGATGAGATTCTGCAATTGACTAAATGAGAGGTGCAAAATGTAAAAGATAGAATCCTTAACCAAAAGGAGTTTAGAATTCAGTTGGCTACAAAGACATGTTCAATTAAGCAATAGGATGAAAATTTGCCAAGTGCCAAATTATTAGTGGAGGTAATCTTGTAACATAAACCCTAACAGGGAAAAAAGTCACTATGGGCTCAAGTGAGTAGGAATGATTTCTAGATGAAGTGGGACTTGAGTCTAGACATTCATTCAACAAATCATTATTGTACCAAGATTGCGTTTAACTCTGGGGTTGCATCTAAAAGAACTGATAATTATATTGGCAGAGGAAGATGAATAACATTCCTAACGGAATAAAAACAACAGAAACAAAAGTATAATCAAGGGAATATGCAGAGCATATTTTAGGATGTTAATTAGATTCATTTGGTTCTTACAGGAGAATCATGAAATTATATTTAGAAATATTGTGGCAGGCGAGGTGGCTTATGCCTATAATCCCAGCACTTTGGGAGGCCAAGGCAGGTGGATCACCTGAGGTCAGGAGTTCAAGACCAGCCGGGCCACCATGGTGAAATCCTGTCTCTACCAAAAAGTACAAAAATTGGCGAGCGTGGTGGCATGCACCTGTGGTCCCAGCTACTCAGGAGGCTGCGGCAGGAGGATCCCTTGAGCCCCGGGGAGGTGGAGGTTGCAGTGAGCTGGGATCACAACATTGCACTCGAGCCTGGGCAACAAAGTTAGCCTCGGTCACAAAAAAACAAAAAAAAGGAAAAGAAAAAGAAAGAAAGAAAGAAATGATTTTTCAGGCTACATGTAGAATATCCTTGAAGCCAAGCCAAGGAGTTTGGTCTTCAACTTTGAAGTCAGTGACAAGCCACTTGAAGAACAATTACAAGCAAAATTCTGAGCAAGAAAAATATATTCTTGTGGAATTTTAGGAAAATAAATCTGGCGGCAAAGAGGTAATTTCAGGATATACAGTTGAGACTTCAGACAAAGAGTAATTAAATCACGGAAGTAGTCTAAGTGTGAAATGATAAAGGATGGATGAGGGAGGTGGCAGCAAGTGGAAAAGGGAAGAAATAACTTGAGAGGCAAGCATTCTAGAGATGGGATTGGATATGAAGAAAAATGAAGAAGCAGGAAACTCAAAGTTGTTTACAGTGAAGTGTAAGGCCTAGGTGACTCAAAGAAACTAAGGAATTGAGAAGCTAGTTTTAAGGAAATGTATGAGTTAATTGTAAGTATGTTCAATTGGAAATAATGTGAGGTCGTCCAAAGGGAACTATCAAGAGGACTAGTGCATGATGGAGACGGTAGGCTGAGAATATACATTCCAGAGTCATATACATGAAGTATTGGCTAGTCTGTAGAATCTATCCCCATGTTAGGAGATGTTGAGGGAATGGAAAACGTAGACAGCTCTGCCCTCAAGAGCTTACGATATTGGTAGTATATTAAATGCCAAAGTATGCTGTATAGTGCTGTAAATGATTAGAGAAGAGGCAAACACAGACAAGAGCAACCACAGAAGCCTTCCTGAAAGAGGTGACACTTGAAGCTGGGCTAAAGAAAAGCCTGTATGACTCATGGGGTTTCTCAGCATAATGGTGGTGTTCACAAAAGTGATAAATATTTTATTACTTAATTTTGACAAGTTAAATAATAGTAGTGATAATTTATCTTCCCAAGCAAGAAAATGGCTCTTTCCTCAGAAGCCCAGACCATAAGGTTGTCAAGAGAATGTAGCAATGAACTTAATGAAAATTAGGCACCAGCCTGAACCATTTAATAGCACTTTTTCTATCCCTTCTCTCTCTGATTTACAGGACTCTGTCCGTGAGATATCTCTTAGGGCTGCACCACAGAAAACCACTTAACTCTCTTCACTTGTGATGTTAAATTTAAAAACATCAAGTTGCCTTAAAGGGTGAAATAAGTGCCTAGAATAAAATTTTGTCTACATTTAGCAAACATTTCTAAGTATTTACTCTGCAAAGCACTAAGCTAGTTTGGGAGGAGGGGGAGTAGAGAGATACAAAAATGGCTAAGGCATAGCCCCTGCCCTCAAAGGAGCTTATTGTCTGGTAGAGATGCTCATCCAGACATAATACAAAATACACAGGATCAAAGGGAAGCAAAGGCAGTTCTGCAAGTAGTGAATTCAAACCCTTATGGTAAGGTATGAAAGGGTCACTTTTAAACCCTGGTCCAGTGACAGCGCTCATCTAGTTCCAGTTGGCAAGCCATATAAAATTACGATGAGCTTATCAGTTAAAAAAAAAATCATTTACAAGCTGTACTCCGCATTTCCAGCACAGGCATTTATTTCTAAATCAACTGCAGTTTGAAGGAAAATGTAAATTAAGAGCTTCCTTTATTTTAAGACTTAATTTCTGGTGATGTCATGATTCAAGGCATCAGAAATAGTCTTTAAAATGAAAAGAAGCTTCTTTTTAAAACTCACACTTTACAACTCTAATATTTCAAGCAAAGACTTGGATGAAAGTAAGAAAGAAAGAGAATTCAGGAGCTTTTTGGCTGGAAAAGTTTGGCACTCTTCCACGACTCGCCTGCTGCAAGAGCCAGAATTTGATTCAGGATGAGCTGAAAGCTTCTCCATGCTGCTCCAATGGCCCAGAGATTCTGGTTTTGGACAGTACCATCTGGACCAGTGTGAACGACAAAGTCAAACCTCCCACGTGCATTTGCCTGGCTGGGCCAATCAACTTCAGAGCAAGGGCACAGACTGCCTCTTGGGCTCTATCAGCTTTCTCCCCTGGTGGAGTAAATAGCTGCAAGGTGCCACTGCCATCAGGAAGAGAATAAGGCAGCTTTTCCTGTTGCTGTATATTGCAAAGAGTCCAATTGCGAGTTGCTATTTATCGTGTTTTTTGGCAGCTATAGTTACTCAGCTTCCTGTATCATCTTCTCCTCTGTGAATCGAGATTTCCTTGCATATAAATCCCAACAAGTGTCTTCTTTGGCAGTTCCTCATCTACAGGAGGTTTTTCCTGATTGTTCTGTAAATGGGGGGTGAATGTGGCTAGTGAGCCTCAGCTGAGCTCTGTGGACTGTATTGCATCTCAAATCTCACTTATCACTTCAGTGTGTTAGCTATTTTAGTCATGCCTGCTTTTCTGTTTCATTACCCTTGACAACATTTAAAGTTCTGGGATCACATTAGTAGATTTTGAAACCAAATGAAATGGTCACAAGCCTTTATGATAATTTATGCTTCCACGTTTAATGTGTCCAAGAAAATTGGAAGACCATCTCTAATGCCACTTTTTGTTTGTTTGCCTAAGTGTTTCCACCTAAAATCGAGATGAAAGAGGAAGACACACTGTTGCTTGTTCAGTGCAATGAATATCTGCTGATGATGTTATCTTGCATAATAAAAATAACATTGTCTCTTTTTTACTTCCTTTCTTAATAGGCAAATACAGATCTATTCCCAAATAAAGCAGACAGTGCTAATGATTTGAAGTGATATCAACATGCAACCTCACACTTTGAGTCAATTTCCAAAATACCTGTGCAAATTTCTTAGACCTTGATAATTTCAGCAAAGTAAACTAGTCCAGCTAGTTTGCAAGCTCCCTCCAAATGAGCTATACATAAGCATTTTGAGGTCCCTGACTTCTCAGCATGTAGGTCAGAGGAAAGCTCGAAGATGCTTTCTGCCTTCAGTTTATTAAACTGAATTTTAAAAAATTAAATTACATTAAAATACTGCCAGTTGGGTCTTAGTTGAGTGAACTTTCCAAAAAGTTGAGATTTAGTTTTGACCCTATCAAGCTCTTTGTCCTAGATTGGGCAAGAATATTCCAGTCAGTATATGTGTGGCTTTAGTAAATAGCCACAAAAAAAATATTTGAGGGTAACATAAGATATAATCACTTTGTAAGAATGAAGATAATAGAAACCAACACTCAGACTAAAATAGCCCACCCTGATTACAGACTTTTAGATGTGTTGCACACGTGGGAAATACCCAGTCCCTCAGGATTAGAAAAGATTTAAAGACAGCTATAATCTCATCAATTGCATTGTCATTTATCTGAAGAATGTGCCTATGGTAGTTGCCTGCGTGAAGTCTATAAAACGGAGAATTGGCTAGAAAGAAATTGCCTGTGTTAACTAACTCTGTCCAGAAAGACAGGCAATATATATTGCAATAATGATGATGATAATTATGGAATCATAAACATTATCATTTATTGATGTCTAAGTGACTTAATATATGTACAGCACGTAGAACAGTGCCCCACACAAGTACATGTTCAGTAAGTGTAAGCTGTAATTATTATGACGCTGTAACACTGTAATAAGGCATTCTACTAAGCGCTTTACAAAGTTTAGTTTAAAACTAAAATCTAGGGCCAGCCCACAACACTACCACTGTCCTTCTCAACTTCCCACCCTACCCCCACCACACGCAGTCACATACCTGTAAGAGCTGCTCTTCCCCCATCCATCTAACTGCCCAATCCAGGACTAGGCATCATCTTGGACACCACCTTCTCCTTCACTCTCCAAATCTAATCCATCAAGATTCATTAATTTACTTTGTTAACATGTCTGGCATTTACTAACTTCACCGACTCTCCATGGTCACCACCCTGGTCCAAGTCTCCATTTTCTCCTCCCTAGACTCCCACAAATGGTCTCCTAACTGGTGTCCTTATGTACCTCCCATTTTCCCTATTTAAGCAGATTCTCCGTAGAGTAGACACAGTAAACTTTTCAAAACCCAAATCTGATCACGGTCATTCCCTTGAATGGCTTTCCGCTGTTACTACACTATTACTAACTAAACCCTCACCTAGTTCTACAAGGCCCTGCTTGGTCTGTCTGCTGCCTATCTCTCTGATATGATTTGTCTCTGCACCCCGCCCCCAGTCTCACCTTGAACTGTAATAATCCCCACGTGTCAAAGTCGGGACCAGGTGGAGATAATTGATTCAATAGGGCAGTTTCCGCGGTACTGTTCTCGTGATAGTGAGTGAGTTCTCACGAGATCTGAGGGTTTTATAAGGGTCTTTCCTCTTCACTCAGTTCTCACTCTCTCTCCTGCCACGCTGTGGAGAGGTGCCTTCCGCCTGCCGTGATTGCAAGCTTCCTGATGCCTTCCCCAGCCATGCTGAGCTGTGAGTCAATTAAGCCTCTTTTCTTTACAAAATTGCCCAGTCTCGGGTATTTCTTCTTGCATCAAACGCTGAAGCTACACTGTCTTTCTTCCAGTTCATAAAAATGTGTTTAAGAGGAGAACTTGATCTGGAAACTCAAGGAAGGCCTTCCAGAGAAAATGAGGTTTGAGCCAACAGCTGTAGGATAAGTAGGTGTTAAATTGATAATGGGGAACAGGAGGTAATTTGAGGAAGAAGAGCAGACCATTCCAGGAAAGGGGACCAAGTGTAATGAGCAAAGACCCTGGAGAGGGAATGAGCTTGGTGTGTTCCAGAAACAAAGACAGTGTGACTTAAGTGTAATGGGCAAGCGAGAAAGTAATCCAACTTGAAGACAGTCAGGGAGATGGAGGTCAGAGTATGTTGGACCTGTTGGCCGCTATATGGAATTTGAAAGTGATTATGAATACATGAACTAAAATATTAGATTTTTATTTTTGTAAACTACAATTTGGATCTTAGTTAAAATTTTAAAAGATGAATGCCACCCTTGTTTTAGCCACATATATGTTTATGTTCTTCACTAAGTCATCAATGAAGTCTGTTGGGCCTGGCTCAGTGGAGGGTAGCCAAGAGATGCCAGAGTATAGAGAAAGGAATGTGTTGCTGGTGTGATCTCAGGTGCACTGGCACAACCATGTAAGATAAGCATCTTGCCCATACTATTTGAAATAAGCCAACTCTCTCCCTTTTGAATCCGGTAACTATTACTCAACAGTTGCGAGAACAGAACCAACAGACTGCCTAGATTAACCCGTTGAAAGATGCACCTTTAAATTGCTTTTGAAAAATAAAGTGGATTGGGGAGCAATTTGGGAGCAAAGAGAAATAAACAAATTACACATTTGCAATTCCACAATGATGTATTTAAACATACACATGAGGGCTAAAGATTAACAGACTGTAAAATGAAAATATCCAGAGAAGAAAAAAACCCTTCAAATGAAGATTAACGGATTTGAAAATTGGAGCATTTTGTTGTTGTTGTTAATTTCTAAGACTTCTCAAGGAAGAAACCAGGATAAAGGAAAATGCTGTATTTTCTTACAATATAGCCTGGAAAAAAAAAAAAAAAACCAAACTCAGTATTTTCCAAAAAGAGCTTTTTCCAGCAAAAGCTTGAAACAATTTCAAATTCTTCATATATTTAGTCGTCAAGAAATATATTGTTTTCCATATTTTAAAAATTGAGAAACCAAGGTACTGCTTTGTTGTGTGACATATGCAAGTCACTCTTAAACAGAACATTAAATGAAACTGAGGTTTCTTGATAGCTAATCTACTTTAATTCACCTTTCTCATATGAAATTCCTTGAGGGCAGGGGTCCTAATTCCATTGCCATTAGTGCCTACCGCAGAGCATTCCAAGTATTTACATGCTCTATAAATATTTTTAAATGACTAAGGAAACCACTCTGCTCTAGTTCAGAAGTGCCATTTGCTCTTCATTCATTATCTGGAGTTTCTTCCAGCCACCAATAGAGAGCAATATAGAACTTGCCAATATCAGTGTCTTGGCAACTGAACATATAGCAGTTTGGCCGGTTACATTGTCCCAGTTACACTTCAGAAAATAAGTTTCTTTTTAAACATCTGTTTGCTCAAAACTCTTGGGTTTTGTTAATGGTAGTATTTAAAGAAAATTATTTTTAGTTGACATTTTCCATTTTAACAAGGAATGAGCAAACCATGTGTTGTTGTACTACTCTGTCTTTGCACTCATGAGGGAGGTCGTGGGCTCTGGTGTCTGCTGGCGAAGTGGGTGCTTGGATTAATCTTAGCTTGTCTGGTCACGCCCTTCCAAATTTTCACATTCTACAAAGCCTCCAGACACAGAGTAAGAGTGGCCTCGCTATACCCCACGTTGGAATCTACCTTGTTTATGTTTGAAGAACAGATTTCCCTCACTATCCAAATAATAGAATATACAAATCTTCCAATTTCTTGATGCTCATGTGAAATAAGGATTATTGACCTATTTATTCAGATGCAGATTCAGTGTTTATTGAACTCATCAATGTGCTAAGCATTGTGCCAGCTTCTTTTACACACTTGGTCTTATCTAATCCTCTCAGCAACCTTGAAAATAAGGTGCTTTTATTCCATATCACAAATGAGTAAACTGAGGCTCAAAGGACGTATGTACTTGCACATAATCATACAAAGGGGCATTCCAAGTTTCTAGAATTAGTGTTGCCATGGAAACTAAACCATTCTAAAACAAATTTTGTTTTATTCATTTTATGTTAACAAAACCAATGTATATTCATGGCAGAAATATCGCAGCATAGAAACAAGGAAAAGGAAAAGGAGGAAAAAAAGATAAAAAGCACTCCTCATGAAAACTGTTTAGAGACAATTACTGGTAATGCCTGACTCTGTGTTCTTCAGGGATCTTTGTATGTGTATTTTTAAGGGATCATACTGTGGGTCGTTTTGTAATCCTTTTTCTCAATTAACAATCATGATCACGTTTTAGGCCAATAGAAGTAGACATCATAATTTTAATTGCAGCAAAATATTCCATCTTATGGACATGCCATCATTTAATCAATCCTTTTGTATATACTTTTAAGTTGTTTCCAATGTTTTGCTATAACAAATCATGCTGCGACGAACTTCATTACGGCTCCCTTTTTGACCACATCTTTATTAAATTACTGGAGATATTCCTAAAGTAGAATTTCTGGATCAAAGGTCATATATATTTTGAAGCTTCTTTGATATATAGTTATTGAATCTATTAATTTAAACCTAAGAATGAAGTCCAGGTTGGTGGAGACATTTTTAAGGGTAGGAAATGTTGCATGTTTTCTCTTCTCTTTTCTTAGGATTATCTTATCCTCATCAGACTTGTTATCATTCCTCACTCATCTCTTCTTCCAGTCATTTGTAGTCTCTGCATTCATCCTTTGCCGGTAATTTGCTTAAGACAGCCAAGAGGGCAAAGCTAGAATCTGACTTCTGTCTGTATATGAATGATGACTGGTCACAGGTAGCCACAGAACCAGGAACAGGCAGACATAGGCTGTAATTATTAGCATTTGGTTACTGAATGGACCTTTCTGAAACAGCAATTTCTAAGCCCAATAATTCAGCTATTTGAGATTTAATTCTATCATCTTTCCATCTTTCCATCTCTTCAGATTTATCTTTCTGGTTATGATTCCTAGTCATCAGTCCCTAATACATTTTAAAAATCATTAGACATATGTTTCTCTTTACGTTTTTTTTTTTTTTTTCTTGGGAGGAAATGTGTTTTAAAATTGTCTACAAATACAGTTCAGGTTAAATGATTTCATCTCCCGTGTTTAAATGCCATTAGTGTTCAAAATGGCCTGTAAGAAATGCCTTATTTCAGTACCTGTGAATAGAGTGAAGTAGTATGTATTTGAAAATGAATTTATCTCTGACAAATGAAAGAAGAATATTTGATGCCTTCCCATCTCCATTAAAGGCCTGCTTGCCCAATGTCACAACCCTTTTTTACCATTTTCTTCTGTTAATGGGAAAGTATTCCCCTTTTAGCCCATTAATAAATGAATGATCATAATGAAGGCATAGACTATAAAGCACAAACCCAGGAACACTAGGTACATTTGGATTGCTTCAGGACAATTCTTATTACAATAAATATTATTAAAATACCATCTCTCTTGAGAGACAAACACAAAGATGGCTAATCCACAGCTGAGGACCCCTATCAGACTAGACTCACTTCTGCTGGTATCTAACACCAGATGGTTAATATCATCGATTGCAGCAGGATTTCACATACATCTAGATTCTTCTGTCGATAGTCTGAATAACAACTATTCTTAATTAAGATCATCTTAATCTTTTTCTGTAGGTTTTTAAATTGTGATAGCATATGAAACATAGACAATATAGAACATGGAAACAAGATTTCCAGAAAAGGGCTTTGCTACACTTTCTCAGTCTCCAAGTGAAGAATCAAATCTTCACTTGGAATTCTGGTCACCTTCCTCCTGGGTGACTACAGTCATCTCATAATCTCCCCTACATCCAAATACATTCTACCACAATAAATCCTGTAGCTCAAGTGATGGTCTAAATACCGAATCTCTGGTATATTAGTGGCATACAAAAGTGATAAATTATAAAAGTAGGAAATCAAAACAGTCAAGGAAAACAGGAGTTGAATATGAAGGAGGAGGCATGGGTAAGAAGAAATAAAATATGTGCCCACCCTTGCACTCAGCAGTATCACAGAAGAGATGGTCCATACCGAAAATCTTAAGAGAATTCAGGGAGGGGTGATTGAAAGAGAGGGAGAGATTGAGACTTGACTGCAGTTTCCCTGCTAGGCCAAGTCTTATTATTTTTTTTTTTTTTTTTTATTGACTCCTTTCTCATTATTAGGTACTACTTAATCTGATAAATTTACTTACTTTGGATATTTTCTTTTTTTTTTTTTTTTTTTTTTTAAAGAAGAGGAAGAAAGAGAAAGAGGAAGAGGGAGAGAGGATGGGGGTATTGCTTTATTGCCCGGGCTAGAATGCAGTCTAAATATGGGTATGCCTACAATTGTCCTTAATAATGGAGACCTGAAAGAAAATGAGGGAAGAGAATAACAAACAAGGAGCCAACCAAGATTTCTTTTAAACTTCTAAGTTGATATGATGTGGTACTGATAAGAGTATATATTTTGTATATTTAAAATGGAGAGTTCTATAAATGTTAATTACATTTACTTGTTCCAGATCTGAGTTCAAGTCCTGAATATCGTTGTTAATTTTCTGTCTCATTGATCTGTCTAATATTAATGTTGAAGTCTCCCAATATTATTATGTGGGAGTCTAAGTCTCTTTATAAGTCTTGTATGTCTGCGTATTCCTGTATTGGGTGCGTATATATTTAGGATCTTTAGCTCTTCTTGTTGTTGCATTGATCCTTTTATCATTATATAATGTCCTTCTTTGCTTCTTTTGATCTTTGTTGCTTAATTGTAACTTCTGCTTTTTATTTATTTATTTTAGCTCTCTGTTTGGTTGGTAAATCTTTCTCCATCCCTTGTTTAGAGTCTTTGTGTATCCTTGAATGTGAGATGGATCTGGATGCAGCATACTGATGGGTTTTAGTTTTTTATTCAAATTGCCTGTCTTTGAATTGGGGGATTTAGTCAATTTAAATTTAGAATAATAATATATGTGAGTTTAATACTGCCATTAGCTGGCTATTTTGTCCATTAGTTAATGTAAATTCTTCATTATATTGATGCTCTTTTTGATAATTTTTTTAGAAAGGCTGATACTGTTTGTTCCTTTCATATGTGTAGTGGTTCTTTCAGAAGCTCTTGTAAAGCAGGCCTGGTGGTGATGAAATCTCTGAGTGCTTGCTTATTCACAAAAAACTTTATTTTTCCTTCACTTGTGAAGCTTAGTTTGGCTGGATGTGAAATTCTGGGTTGAAAGTTCTTTTCTTTAAGGATGTTGAATATTGGCCCCCACTCTCTTCTGGCTTGTAGGGTTTCTGCTGAGAGATCTGCTGTAAGTCTGATAGGCTTCCCTTTGTGGGTAACCTGACCTTTCTCTCTGGCTGCCCTTAGTATTTTCTCCTTCATTTCAACCCTGGTGAATCTGACGATTATGTGCCTTGGAGTTGCTCTTCTTGAGGAATATCTCTGTGGTGTTCTCTGTATTACCTGGAGTTGAATATTATCCTGCCTTACTAGGCTGGGAAAATTTTCCTGAATAATGTCCTGAAGCGTATTTTCCAGCTTGGATTCATTCTCTTCGTCACATTCAGGTACACCTATCAAGCGTAGATTAGGTCTTTTCACATAGTCCCATATTTCTTGGAGACTTTGCTCGTTCCTTTTTATCCTTTTTTCTCTAATCTTGTCTTCTTGTTTTATTTCATTGAGTTGGTCTTCGACCTCTGATATCCTTTCTTCTGCTTGATCAATTCGGCTGTTAAAACTTGTGCATACTTCACAAAGTTCTCGTATTGTGTTTTTCAGCTCCATCAATTCACTTATTTTCCTCTCTAAATTGTGTATTCTTGTTAATATTTCGTCGAATCTTTTTTCAAAGTTCTTAGTTGCTTTAGATTGGGTTAAAACACGTTCTTTTAATTCACAGAAGTTTCTCACTATCCACATTTTGAGGCCAAGTCTTATTTCAGGTGCAGCTAGGAGAGCACTCATTTTCTCTTGCTACCCTCCTCCAATCCGTTTCTGGGACTCAGTCCCCAGGAGGACTCAGGCAAGTTCCTCCATCCCTGTGGCCTGTGTTCCTCCTCCATATTGCTATAAAACCCTGCAGCTGATGTTAGCAAAAAATACAAAAACAACCTAAATGGAAATTGTTCAGTACATTTTCAGAATCTCAAATGTTAGAGAAGAAATGGCACATTGACCTCTTCGGTTTATCTCCTTAGAGACTTCTGTCATTCAAATTTAAAGGAAGTGGCAGGAAGGAGACCAGTTGAGGAACTTATGCTCTGGATGTTCCTTACAGGCACCCTCAGCAGTGTGGTGTTTGTATTTGTGCATGACTGTCTTTTTGTTTTTGTGTTTTGAGGTTTATCCCTAATCTGGACAATACAGGGCAGCAATTAAGAGCCTGGGGTTTTAAGCCAGACAGAAATGATATTGAATGAAAGCTCTATAATTTACTAGTTGTGTGGCCCATGGGAAGCATATCGAACCACCCTGAGCATTGGAGTTCTCATCTGTAAAAAAAATAAAAGTACCTACCTCGTAGAATTACTGTGAATTTTGAATGAGATTATCTACATGTGGTATGTACTATAGTACCAGGGCCCAAACTAAGCAGTTAATAAATGATTGTTATTGCTGCTGTTGCTCTTTTTCTTTCTTTCTTTTTTTAATACTAGAAACATACAATGTGTGGTCTTCTTCCTGTCTCCTGATGCCACAGTGTAGGGAGGGCAAGTAATAAAGTTTTTGACTTATTACAGGATGTGTCCTACATTCAGCTAGATAAGCCTAGTTGGGTTGCTTATTGATTGTCCCAGGGCCTCACATTTGGATACATTCTATTCCAGTATTCTAGTACTGCCCATCCCTTGCCTAGAGTACTAGCACCCTAAAGCATTCATTGAGTCTACTTTTATTGGCATAAAATATGATCATGATTGTCTATACTAAGCCTGATACTATGTCGTGGAAACACAAGTGTAAGCAGGACAGACCTGGCCCCTACCGCTGAAGAGTTCATGGTTTAGTTTTGCCCATTGGAAGCAGGAAGGATGTGAACAGAAAGATGGACTAAGATGGTAAATTCTGTGATAGAAGTTAGCAGCAAACGCTAAGGAAGTGAGATGAGAAGGCAGCCTGGGTGATGTGAGGCAGGGTTAAGGAAGGCTTTCCAGAACCGTCTCTAGAGCAGTGTCTTAAGGTATGTTTGGAAATTATGTAGGGGAGGCAGGGTTATTTCAGGCAGATCCAGCAGAATGTGCAATAATGTGGGTTATGAAAGACCAGAGCACAGAAGAAACAGCAAGTAGACCAGTGTGACTAAAGGATAGGAACAGGATCAGGGGAGAGAGACAAGGACTTGAGAGGTCAGTAGAGGCCAGATCATGAAGGTCCTTAGAAGCAATTTAGTAAATGTGTTTGTTATTCTGAGGCAAATAGAAACTTGTTGAAGTGTTTTAAGGACAGTGAACTTGAAAGGGAAAATGTAGCATTGGAAGGACTGTGTACCAGGTAACATACTGTTGCAATAATCCAGAGAGAGAAACGTCAAGGTCTGACAGCAGTGGCAATGGTCTTAGAAAAGCAAGAACACATGCAATGGAGAGTTAGGAAGTAGAATCAACATGGTTAGATATGTCGTTTCATTATTTCCTGTGTTTTTGTACAATGAACAAATACTCATTGAGCACCTATACATTCTATTGACACAGAAATGAACACAGCTCTTGTATCTGCTTGTTAATAGAGGAGATGAGATGTATGCAATGTTTTGAGGTATGGAAAAAGGGCAGGCATGGTATGAGCTAAATGATATAAAAGTGGTGAAGGAGGGAACGTCATTTCCAGTTGTGATTTGTACAGTTCGGGAAAGACAAGGTGAAGGTGTTCTCTAAGTCAGCTTACCCAGAATGAAGCATAAATCAGAACATCAGGGTTTAAAATGTTCTTTTTTGTTATAAGATGTAAATAATGTCATAGTCTCTCTGATAAAGAAAAATGTCATCAGGCAAGCCTGTTATTGTCACAAGGAGGTTCCTAGAAATAACTGGATTATTTTATTAACTACTATTATGGTCTGAATGTTGGTGTCTCTCAGGTCCAAAATTCATGTGTTGAAATCCTAACCACGTGTGATATGGTTAGGAGGTACGGTCTTTCAGGGATGTGGAACCCTCATTGGTGGGATTAGTGTCCTTTTAAAGGAGATCCCAGAGAGCTGCCTGTTTGATCACGACACAGCAAGAATGTGCTGTCTATGAGGAATGAACCTTTGCTAGACACCGAATCTGCCAATACCATGAACTTGAACTTCCGAGCTTCCACAACTGTGAAAAGTACATTTCTGTTCTTTATAAGCTGCCTAGTCTGTGGTACTTTTTATAGCATCCCCAACAGATTAAGACCATGACTATCTATAATTTATTAGGAAAGCCTTCCTTAAGCAGTGAGTTCTAGAGGAGGAGTAAGAATCAGCCACATAAAAATTCAAGGGAAGAGCATTCCAGGCAGAGGAAACAGTATGGTTAAAGGCTATGATGTGAGAAATTGTTCAGTGGAACTGAAGGAAGTCTAATACACGAGTAATGAAGAGAGTGGTAGAGAGAAGGGGGAGTGACGAGTCTAAATATGAGAAGCCCTACAAGCCATTGTCTGATTTTGCACTTTGCCCTAAAGACTATTGCAATTTGCTGAAGTGTTTTGAGGATGGGCTTGACCTGATCAAATTTTCATTTTTTTGATCACTCTGGCTGCAGATTGGAGAGGCATTTGGAAGTAAACAAGATTGGAAGCAGGGAGACTAGACAGAAACCTCATATAGTACTCCAGGCCAGAAGTGACAGTGGGCAGTGACAGTGGACATGGAGAGAAATATTTCGGCGGTAGAATCAATAAAACTTGGCAACTGATTGAATACTAAGTGTGGAGTGATTCAAAGATGACTCCCATGTATCTATCTTGAACAACTGGATGGATTGCAGTGTTTTTCACTAGTATGGGAAACATTGGAACAGAAACAGACAAATAGAATTGAAAAGATGATGACTTCTGCTTGGGACCTGTTGTGTTCAAATTGCTCGTGTAACATTCAAATGAAAATGCCAAGTTGATAGTTCAATATACACATGTAGGGCTCAGGGTGGAGATCTAGGCTAGAGAGCTCTATTTGAAGGTTATGGGCAAAGTAAAGATGGTCTTTTCAGCTACTACTTCTGGGGATGGCCACTATCCATTTGAAACTGGTTATAGTTATCTTCTCTCATAGCGGATAATCTAATTTCATGCTTATTGACTGGTTTCAGTACTCAGGAAATCCATCGTGGAGAAGGTGGCATTTGAACTGAAGCTCTACAAGGCAGACTAGTCATGAAAAAAATAGGGCATTCTAGGCAAAGAGGAGAGGGATAGAAAAACAACAGCCTGGGGAAGATAAGTCTTCCAAATGGACTATAGTATAAGGATTATATATTTATTCAAGTTACTATGTACCAAGAATTGTGCTAGACACTGGGAACATAAAGTTGAATAACGTGTGGGGCCTGTACCCCTTTAAGAAGCCCTCCTTCAACTCCCAGTCTGAATTATGAGCAACTCCTTTGTACTTCCTGAGTATCCTGTGCTCGGTTTTGTTATTGCCCTTTACCGTATTATATCGACTGTTTGTTCCTCATGTGAGGCCCTTCCACTGTAACAAAAATTCTTCCTGTCTTTTTCACCATGATATCCTCATGCCTAGCACAGTCACTGGTCATGATATTCAAAAAATGTGCATTAACATGAACTAACTGCAACCAAGAAGCTTACAGTCTAGTGGGCACAATGTGCAAGCTAATGTTGGAGAGAAACTTACTACAGCGAGATCTAAATGTCAAGATGAAGTGTTGGGATTATGTTGGTAGGCCATGGTATGTCAACAAATGTTTTTGAGCCTGGTTTATGAAACAATCATAGTGTGTTTTCACAATATTCATCTAGTAGCCATGTCTGGAATGCATTGGAAGAGTCAAGATGTTAGTGAAAGGGTGTTGTCCAACAGATAGTGCAACCAGTTGTCACATAGTAGGTGTTCGTTAAATATTCACTAAATAAATGAGTTAAAGTAGGAGCAGAAAGTAGAGGATCCATACAACTCGTAGCTAAGGAATCTGATGCACTCTCAGATACTTGCTAGCTTCCTGGAATTCTACCATCATCAGCATTGGTGTATATTTTATACTGCTGTGGTGTTAAGCTGTTATAATAGGGTCTCACTGCAGCCGCATAAACTACTTTGTTCTCCACATTTCTTTTTAAAGTTTCTTTCGATGAATTAATTTTAAAGAGATGATGTTATTTTACATGATGTGATTGAGGACTCAGGTCATTTAGCTGCATGATTAATACTTTATCAGGAGCCTGCATGCCGTCAGGCAACATACCCACACACTGAATGTTTCAATTTGACAAAAAGGAAACAGCTTTAACAGTGATTATTGTGTGTGAAAATTTTCAGGGGCGGGAGACTGCTATTATTGATCAAAATGAGCATCATTCTGCTGTCTTTGTTATTTTGTTGTGGAGACTCCTAGGTATTTGCATTTGATTATAGTCATTACACAGCTGTTCTGCTTTCTCATTCTTGCTCTCTGGTACAAAATATCATAGACAGTCAATAGGAACATCAAAGCACCCTATTTCTGGATTCCTTCAGCCTAGAAGCCCTGTGGCAATAAGCCAAAGTGTATCTCTGGATCTAATTAATGTGTGGATCCAATTACTGTGCTATATGGGCTTGGTTTTTCTAAGTCAAGCCTGTGAATCTATATTGTACCTAGCTGAGTTTTAGTACACTGCAATCAAATTGGCCAGTCAGACGGAATGGACAAATTGTATTTAACAAAAACCAATGAAAGGAAGGGAATGCAATTTTCCCTTTCCTTGGAAAGCCACTGGCTTATGTAACTACTATATTCCGGTGAATGTTGTAAGTTTTCATTATGAAGACATTGGATTTATTTTAAATCCATTTTTAAAAAAATCAATGCATCTGTTCCACCTGAAGGTTATTTTATGCTGAAAACAATTGCATTATTTTTCTAATATTGAAATAAGTGCCTCCACTGCTAAAATAAATTATTTACTTCAATGGAAGAGAATTGAAATATGTCTAAAGCAGTTTCATTTCTTATGATTTATTTTATTTGCCTTTTATCATTTTATCTCTTTATGAATGAAGTTACAGTTGGATTTTGATTTTTTATTCTGCTTAGCTCTTGTAATTTGGCCAATTTCTGCCTGAAACAAACCAGTCTTTGCCGGCTTGTGTACATCTGTACTGAAAACATTAGCCCTAAGTGAGGCCAATATGGAAAGCTGCGAGGCTGCCTAAGCTCTCTGTAATAAGCAGATTAGAACATGCCCATGTGTTCAGGCCCTAAAGGTAATGAGGAAGAGAGGCACTACTGAGTATCAGGCAGAGAATTTACTTGAGCGCATCTAAGTCATTTAAATTAGAAAATGAGCAGTACATTTTCTTCTTTGAACATCATATGTGATTAATGTTAATAATGTGGAAGTTGAGGGGCATGTGGGAGTACAGTTTAAGGGGATTTGTCTCAATCTTCACGTAAAGACAAGGCCTAGTTTAGGCATCCCTGTAGAAGGAAGTGAGGTTTAAAATGAGATGTGACGCGAACTTGAGAACAGGATGGCGGATCATTTAGTTATACTTCTTTAAAGTCTCCATGGTTCTGGCAAAAATGAGAAGTATGTTTTCACCCTTTTTTCTATGCCCATGGAATAAGAAAATAGACATGAACATGCTAACTTGTACAAAAAAAAAAAAAAACAGGAAGGCTAAAACATAAAATAATGTGACTGATTATCTGCATGGAAACATGATAGTGTTTCACAGAGCCATAAATAAATAAATAACATAATAAATAAATGAAACAAACAGAAATAAATGAAACTTTCTTGAAAATGAATAACACAGAACTGCTCGGAATAGAAAAAGAAAGAGAACGAACCCAAGTAAACAGTGTTTTAACTATATATACTCAGATAAAAGGTAAAAAGAAGTACATACAAATATTAACCTGAGTTAAGTGGGTTTCATTCTTCACGGTGCTATAATTAGCAATTCTGAAATCACTTGATTAATTGAACAAATGAGTAAATATATTGGAGATAATGAGAACCAAAGTCTTGCTGTAGAAGAAGGGAGATACACATATGGAAAGGAGGGAGATTAGAAATAGCTATCAGTATATACTTAAATGGTTTTTAATAGACAGGTAGCATAACAGACAGATAGATACAAAGTATATGGATGGATAGATAGATGACAAATAGATAAATATAGAGCAATGAACTGATTGTTTATATCCCTCCAAAATGTGTATGCTGAAATCCTAACCCCCAAGGTAATAGTATTAGAAGATGGGGCCTTTGGGAGGTGATTAGGTCGTGAAGGAAGAGACCTCCTGAATAGAATTAGCTCTCTAACAAAAGAGACCCGAGAGAAATAAAAAAGGACCCTTATAAAGAGAGATATAATGTCCTTCTGCCATGTGAAGTTACAGTGAGATAAAGGTTGTTGATGAGGAAGTGGGCCCTCACCAGACACCAAATCTGCCAACTCCTTGATCCAGCTCCTATTGCCCAACTCTGGGACAATTTGACCATCAAAATACATGATAGCAATGGATTCAGCCACAAAATACAATGACAATGCATGAGTCAATGTTAATATAAATAAATGTTTAAATAGATGGATAGACATATGAATAGATTCATGGATAGGTGAGAACAGAAAGCTCTTTTGTGCAGTAGAATTCAGACTAATAACTGCAAAACAAAGAATCTGATGTACTGAGAAGAGCACATCCTCACTTCTGCGGTATTCTTGAAAAAAAATAAGTTGAGTGTGTTAGTCCATTTGTATTGATATAAAGGAATACCTGAAACTCAGTAATTTCTAAAGAAAAGAGGTTCATTTGGCTCATGGTTCTGCATGCTTCGTATAAAACATCGTGCCGGCCGGGCACAGTGGCTCATGCCTGTAATCCCAGCACTTTGGGAGGCCAAGATGGGTGGATTGCCTGAGCTCAGGAGTTCGAGATCAACCTGGGCAACATGGTGAAACCCCATCTCTACTAAAATACAAAAAATTAGCCGGGCATGACAGCACATTCAAACAATATCACTGAGTTTAATAAAGAAAAAACAGTAAATAAACACAAATTAATGAACATTCTATAGAATAAATGGTCTCTCTCTCTCTCTCTCTCTCTTTTTTTTTTTTTTTAATTGAGATGGAGTTTCGCTCTTGTTACTCAGGCTGGAGTGCAATGGCACGATCTCGGCTCACCGCAACCTCTGCCTCCTGAGTTCAAGCAATTCTCCTACCTCAGCCTCCTGAGTAGCTGGGATTATAGGCACGCGCCACCATGCCCAGCTAATTTTTTTGTATTTTTAGTAGAGACAGGGTTTCACCTTGTTGACCAGGATGGTCTCGATCTCTTGACCTCATGATCCACCCGCCTCGGCCTCCCATAGTGCTGGGATTATAGGCGTGAGCCACCGCGCCCGGCCCAAATGGTCTATTCTTAATCAAAAATGTCAAGGTCATGAAAGTCAAAGAATGATTGAATACTATTCCAGATAAAAGGGGACTAAAGAGACATAAGAAGTAAATTCAATGTGTGCGTATCAGACTCTAGGAAACAAATTTCTTTTTCCTTGGCTATAAAAGACATCGGTGAAACAACTGGCAAAATTTGAATAAGGTTTATAGATTAGATACGAGTATTTTATTTGTGTTTTTTCTCTGATTTTGATGATTACACTATGGTTATGTAAGGGATTATTCTTATTTTTAAGAAATATAGATTGAAGTGCTTAGGAGTAAAGGAGCATCATATCTGTAAATTATTCTTAAGCTATTCAAAAAATAAAAATATATTGATAGGCAAATTATGAATATATGTAATATCCATACATACTTATATAGACATAGACTACAACGGTGGTGAAATATAAGCAATTGGGGATATGGGCATCTGGGCAAAGAAAATAGGGGGATTATTTGTACTACTTTTACAACTTCACTGCTAAGTCCAGAAAGATGTAAAAATAACAAGTTGAAAAATGTGAAAATACATATTTTAATGGATCTATCTTACAGCCAAGATGCTTTGCATCTAGATTAATAAATTCTCTTGCAAATATAAGAAAGTGAGCCATAAAGAAGTAATTCTCACTGTCGAGGTAGTTTGGATTAAATCATTCTGGGGCTTATTTCTTTTTTTTTCTTATTTATTGTCATTAGTATAAGGAGTTAAAAGCACACAAGAGGGTGTTGCTAGGTGGGCTCCAATAAGAAGAACCAGGCACAATCTGCCCTCTCTGTTCCGTCTGGATGTTAGTTTTACTTTAGCACATATCATCTATTCATCTAGGTGGAAACCTACCTTTCAGAGTGAACATTGAAATACAAATCTAGGCCAGGCACGGTGGCTCATGCCTGTAATCCCAACACTTTGGGAGGCCGAGGTGGGCAAATCACCTGTCGGGAGTTTGAGACCAGTCTGTCCAACATGGTGAAACCTCGTCTCTGCTGAGAATACAAAATTAGCCAGGCATGGTGGCGAGCATCTGTAATCCCAGCTACTCAGGAGGCTGAGGCAGGAGAATTGCTTGAAGCTAGGAGGTGGGGGCTGCTGTGAGCCTGGAGGACAAGAGCGAAACTCCGTGTAAAAAAAAAAAAAAAAAAAAAAATCTCATTATGTCTCCCATTCTCACGGAGTTTTCCTTCTACTGCTATAAACTTTGACGATTTCCCCATGTTCGGTACAACCTAATTAATACCTTTGGATCTTTTGGACCCTTAAAATAAATCAGGGTGGCTGAAGAATAATAGAACTGAATGGTTTTCTTAGACTGAATGTTAGCACAACTGCAGGCCTGGACTGAACATTTTCTCTCATTAAACAAAAGTGTATTTGAAAAGGCAAAATAATTTAAAAGACTTTTTAAAGTGAAAACTAAAATCGAAAAACAGCTCATTTCACCTCCTAATTTGGAAATAGCTAGGGCGTGGGAGAACAGGCTTCGATGGAACCATGTTGCTCTGTTTTACTTCTGAAGCAAAACTGGTCCTAGGATAAATTGTAAACTATACACAGCTTTTGTCACAGTCCCCATTATTCTGCCCTCATCAGGAGTTTAGTGTCCTCTTTCTCTTTCCTTCTGTTCCAGATTTCACGGTCTTCCTCATTCCCACTGAGGTGTAAACGACTGACGGAAACTCGGTGTCTTCCCTTTCCCAGGGCATTACCTGTTAACAGATGCTAATACCATAAGCCAAAACGCGAACCCAAATCTTTCCGATTTCAGGCATCTGAAAGTAGATGAAAAAGATCAGGGAGAAGGAGGAAGACAGTGATTCTGGCTCTTTCCGATACACTCGATAACACATGTATGTAGCAACAGCCCAAAGCTAGTCAACCGAAATGTCACAAGTACTTTCTACCTTAAAGCAAGCAAAAGTTCACCCGAAGATTTGATTACCCAACTCGGCAGCCTGGCTGGCTTCTACTCCAAAGACACTTTGTCTGCAGATATATAGGGACTTTCATTTTTGGGAAACACTCAGGGAAGATTGAAACATGGTGTTTCCTTTTCACAGATGGGCAAATTGATTCAAAGTAGAGCACCACTGTCAGCTAGCAAGCAAAGTTAGCAACAGGAGTGACAAGTGAGGCTTCTGCCTTTGCTTTCTATATCTGGAAAGAAACTGTTTTACAACGTGGACTCTTCCTGGAGTTTTGTCTTCTGTGGAGCTGACTTAAAACCAAACCACCCAGAGCCTAGGTATCCACATTTTGTTTGAAATGCCATTTGGCTTTACATCATTCGCCAGTCTCTTTCCCAACTGGCCTGATATTCTCTCTTACAGAGGCTGTAGGGAGTATTCCAATGCTGAGTTGAAGGTTGGACCAGATGGCCTTAAAGGGCTCTTCCAAACACAAGATTCTCTAATTCTCTGATTTAATTTGGATGATTCAATTTTGTGACTTTGGCTATCACCAGATGAAATTATGTAGGCATTCTGTCTTCCATCTGCCCTCAGATATGTGTCAACTTATCTCTATCCAAATTCATCACATCAGTCAATCATTAAGTACTCATTTACATACAGTATTCTACAAAGGGTTCCTAAGGGCTCTGACCCATAAATATGAGTAACAGGAGCAGCAGGCATAGCAGACATGGACACATCAGGGTTATCATAGCTTGAGGACACCAGTGAGTCTAATAGTCCAACTAACTATTCATGCCTTGGTTTCAAGCCATTTAGCAATCTTTTGACTCTAATTTAGCATCCCTCATAGACGAGACAGTAGAACAAGAATCAGCTGATCAGCAAAAAATAATAATTAACAATTATCGAGCTGTTCATTTCTTACTGTGTACAAGGCTAAGAACATTACACATATTAACTATCTTTAATTCTCACAGCATCCCTATGAGGTTAGGACTAATAATATTATTGCCCTTATTTTACAGATGATGAAATCAAGGCATTTAGAGTTCAAGTAACTTTTCTGAGGTCAGATAGGTAATGAGTGGTAGTGCTGAGATTCAAACCCAAGCAATCTGGCTCTAGGCCCACAATGTCTGTTACACCATTGGGCTACTGCAAGTACGGAAGTCACTTACTTGATAGTGCCATTGGGTTTTTGTGTGTGTGTGTAAAATTATCAATAGTCCAGCTGCTTCTAAAACTAAAGCCAAATAACAATGTGTCTCCTTATAACATACATAGTAAAACACCTTTATCATTGTCTGAGAGGTTATTACATCTCAGTCTCTACTCACAACTATTCCAAACCTTCTTTATTCTTCTTCAACCTCCAACACATACTCCTCTCCTCTCACAGATGATGATATCACCTCCTACTTTTCAGAGAAAAAAAGAAGCTATCATATGTCAACTCCCACATCTTCCTGACAGCAAATATATTAACCTACCACTGTACACATCCTGTCATCTTTCAGAGCTAATCTTTCTCCTGTGCTTTGTATCCAATGTCTTTCCGTCTTCACAAGATTCTTACACTATCAACTACATCTTTTCCATCCTATATGTGTAACCTCATCCTTTTGACTGGATCCTTCCGACTAACTTTTACATATTCTCAGACTGTCTGATTAAACCAACTAAAATCTTCGCTGACCCCACAACCCTTTCCCGCTATAACCTATCTCTCTTCTCTCCTTCTTTACAATTTCTCAAGAATTGTCTATCTTCCCTGCTTCTACTTTCTCTCCCCTACCACTCACTCAACTCACTCCAATCTGATTTATACGCATCTTACTCCACCAAATCAGCTTTTACCAATTACCTCCCTAAATGTAACTAAACTCACCACCACTTTTATTCCTTTTACGTATTTGACATTTAAGTGCCTTTGGACACTGTTTACCATCCCCTTCTTTTCAAAACCTTCTCCTACCCTGACTTCCCTCAGAACACACTGTGCTGGTTTTCTTCCTACACTTCTGGCTGCTTTTTATCAGCTCTCTTCACCAGCTCCTCCTCTACCAGCCAAGGCTGGTATATATCTAGGTAAATATCAACAACTGTATTTTTCTCAATTTATTTAAAATACATGTGACTACTTAAAGTAGAAGTTATAACATTGTCTTGTGAGGTTTATAATGTATATAAATGTAATGCTTATGATAACTATAACAAAAAGGGTGGTGAAGAACAGGTTAATGGAACTCTGTGGTTTCAAGATTCTACATTTTTTATGAAATGATCCACTATTAAGTCTAAATAGACCGGAAAGTTAAGGGTGTTTATTGTTAACTCTGGGAAACAATTAAAAAGTAACACAAAGAGATATAGTTAAAAACCAATCGTTAAATTAAAATGGAGTTTGGAAATATTCAAATGATCCAAAAGAAGGCCAGAAAGAGCAAATAGAGGCACCAACAAGAATACCCATAGAAATCAGATAATAAAAGGGTAGACCTAACTGTAGCCATATCCGTAACTATAGTAAATATTCATTTTAATGATGTTCAATTTATGAATCTTGCCCTTTATGAATTCTTTTTCTGTTTTGTGTACTTCTCTAAGAGGTATAGCTGAGACTTGTCTTCAGGAGCAACTCCAAAGCCCATTTTTACAGTCAATAGTTTGTACTGCTTCCCAGTATCTGTGTTTCAGGACAACTTCACTCTTAGTCTTGGGCATAAAGGACTGTACAAGAAGTCTGGAAAAGAGAAAATCCTAGGCTTCCTCATAGGAAAAGAAATCCCAAGATCCCGAAGGGTCTAAAGAATATAACACAAGAGACAGTTTCTGCCTTTGAATGACTTACTGCTCCATTGCCCAAGGGGTGACATAAAGGTCTATATACAGGACACAGATGTTTACAGTGTGGGGTTTCTGTCTATGACGATTCAAACAAGAACTAGATGGAGTCACCATTAGCCCTGCAGCAACACCAGTGTCACAGTAATTATCGCTTCTGGATATACCCAGACAGTTCAGCACAAGTTAAATTAGGACTGTGAGATTCTTTCAGAGTGCTGAGTATACACTGATTGATTTTTGCTCTAAATCCAATTTAATCAATGAACCACATGTATATCGAGATTCCCTGCAAATTCCTGGCCTTTTCTTCTCCACCCGAATATTACCTCTTCCTACCTCCTTATGCCATCTACTCCTAAGTTCCATTCTGTTAAACTAATTAACAATTATCCTAGGACTTCTGATTTCTCTTTTCACCCCAAATCTTTCAGTGTCCTTGAATCCTGTTTCCATGGGAACAACTAGAATTTGGTTCTGTAACGTTTTATTTGATTTCTTTTCCTGTAAATTAGCCTGTAACACACTGAAATATGACTTTTGCCTCCTTTCACATACTGCCACACACCCTTTCATAATGAAACCCATCTTTCCAAGGTCATCAGAGGCCTCCATGTTGCTAAACACAGTGGAAGATTTTCTCAGCAG
Organism: Saimiri boliviensis; assembly: GCF_048565385.1. Lineage (NCBI taxonomy): Eukaryota > Metazoa > Chordata > Mammalia > Primates > Cebidae > Saimiri > Saimiri boliviensis. The sequence continues at coordinate 135,011,756 of NC_133470.1, forward strand.
TATTTAACATTGTTGATCATTTTATCCTTCTCGGGAAATTCTTCTCCCTCTGCTTCCTTTATACTCATCCTTCTGGCTTTCCTCCTACTCATTTAGCTACACTATCACAATCTCCTTTAAAGGCTCTTTTTCCTCTATCTGTCAGTTAGATGTGGTGTTTATTTAGGTTCTGTCTTAGATTTTCTGCTTTTATCAGTGTACACAATTTTCCAGCATGGTTATAATTGCCTACATTAGCTGCAAATGCCAGCTATATATTGATGACTCCCACATCCCTGTGTCCATCCTGAATCTCTTCTCTATGCATGAGACAAGTCTGTTGAAAATGTCTGTTGGACATGTCCACTTGAATGCCCGCCAAATAAGCTCACACTCATCATCCTCAAAAATAAATTGCTGTCTTTTCACCAACTACCTCAAACCTGCTCATTTTCCTCCTGTTGTCTGTGTCAGCGAGTTGCACCACCAAATACCCAATCCCAATGGTTGGAAACCTGAAAGTCTTCTTTTATTCCTTGGTCTCTTTCATATACGTCTCCATTCATTCAACTACTAGGTCTTATTGAATACAATTCTCTTTCTTTCTCTCACATCTATTTCTCTCCATCTGTACTGTCACCAGCATAACTCAATCCATCATCACCAGTTCTGTGAATTATCACAAAACCTTGACAGTTTGTCTCCTTACCTCTAGTCCTGCTCCCACTTAAATCCATTCTTCACATTGCTGCTAGACTCATCTTGGTAATGTTCAAAGTATTAAGGCTTTCAGTGATTGCTCGTGGCATTAGGGGAAATTTGAAACTCTTCACAGTAAATACTAGACCCTTAGAATCAGGAGAGTCTGGGATTACCCAGGTTTAAATCTTGAATCTGCCAATCTCTACCTAGCTTGTCTGGGCTATTGAGTTAACCTCACTGAGCCTCTGTTTCCACATATGAAAAATGAGGATACTAGTAATAAAAATAATAACAAGAAGGAAACAAGAGCCTCATAGTGCAATGTGAGGATTTAATCAATTTACACATTACCAAAGCACATAGAATGCTTTCCATCTCATAATTAAGTGACTGTTATCTTTATTGTCATTGTTATTGTAGTTATTCAACAAATATGTTTTGAATTTGTACTATGTGACAGGAATTGTAGATAATAGCAATGTTATTCTGAACAAAATTGACAAGGTTACAGCTCTCAGGGGAACTTATTTACAATCTAGCCACACTTCTTGCCTCTCACAAACTTACATTCTAAATTGTACTATTGTAGTCCCATTATAGGCTGTTTTTCTTGTGCTCTATTCTTCCTGTCTTGGAAAACGTTCTCTCCCCAACCTCCCTCACCTTGTTCTTCAGACACCAGTTTAAATGTCACATCCAAGAGTTCTATAACTGGATTAGTTTCTCCTGACTTTCTTAAATCTCCCCCTACCTTAACCCATTTGTATTTTACCTGTTTATGTATGTATATCCCAATGCACTCTAAACCACCAAAATGGTGAGGGAGTCTGTAGGTCTTGTTTACCAGTGTTTCTCCAATATCAGACATAGTGCCTGTCACATACAGGCATTAAGTGAATATTTGTGAAAGGAAATAAGAGAATTATTAAAGGCCAGAAGGACACTTTTGCCATGACAGCATTTTTTAAAGGGATGAGGGAGGGTACTTACCAATGAACTATGGTCACCTTCGTGTGTTGCATTCTATAAGCTAAAACGTCTTCATCATCCTCAAATCATCATCTGAAACATTTGTACACTTGGAAGGCAGAGAATAGGTAATATGTGCAGAAAATGTCCAGCAGCTATTACTTGAACTTGTAATTGTGCACACTGACTGTCATTTTGCTTCATAATAATGGAAACCCTATTTTGAATAAAGATCCATGAGAGTAATTAGTGTTAGTCAAATTGTTTACAAAGAAAAAAAAAAAAAAAAAAAAAACGCTATCATGTAGTCTGAGATATAGGCATTCTACCCTAAAGTAGAACCATAGCTGTACTCCATCACGTTGAAAAAGTGTTCGCGTGGTTCTCTCCTAAGAACAATTAGTGTCATAGCTCTACACACCATTGTTAGACAGAGTAATAGGTTGTGCTGCTCAGAAGAATTTCAGAAGTGATTAGAAACATTAGCGGGCTGTCTGACCAAAGAGTTACTTGGCTGTAGAAAGAAGCATACTAAGGCCAGCGGTGACAAGGCTGACAAAACTTGACATTCTCAGTCAAATTCTGGCATTCATCAAGTCTCCTAGCTGCTAAGATACTTCGATGTTTTGAAAGATGTGCTCACATATGGCAAGCACTTGTGACTGTAATATAGTCCTGAACAGCATTAGAATTGAATCATGCTATGATTCCCAAATCCTTTTGTTCAAGAAATATCTTTCTAGGAAAATCAATATTTAAAATAGTTAAGTTCTCTCCCTATCTCCCTTCCAATCCCCTCAATGGCCCCTGAGGGTAGAGTAGAAAGATGATTGTGCAAACACCAAACAGACTCAGAATCTCAAGGTAGGAATGGAACGTCAGATAATTCAGTCCAACCATCCACCTCGTGCTTGAATTCTCTTCTATAACATGGATCCTCTAGGTTCTTTCCCCTACAGCCTTTATGCTCTTGGACAAGTCATTTCCCCTCTGTAGACTTCAATTTCTCCAACTGTAAGAAAAGAAGTTGGCGTAAATACACTCAAAATTCGTTCTATGCCACAATAATGTGTATTCAATAGTACTTAGAACACATTGGGATCCTGATCCACGTAGAATGCAGATCGTGAAGGCTGTTACATTTGTATTCTATACAACCTGTAGTACAAAAGAATTTCATCTGAAGAATCTTACAGGAATATAGGCAGTTTCAGGGATTCAAAAACCACTCTGAATTTTTAATCAAAACTGGAGCATTCTTCCAGGAATCGATTCCACAGGTTGGTTGGTTGGCTCGGTTTGTTGTTTTACTTTGCATTTATTGCAACATTTTGCATTTAAAAGGTTGAGCCCAGAGTGTTCCTATAAGATTGTATTTTGGGGGGAGTGGTATTCCTTTTTCAGTTTTGCCTGTTCTAGAGCTCTCTGGACCTTCTTTGTGAATTTGAATTTGGAATAAATTTTGTCTTTTTCACTTCTGAAACCTTAATTTTCTCTGTATCTTCCTAACACAAGGCATGAATGTCCAGTACACAGACATCCAAATGGTATGTAAGAGTTCCCAGTTCAGTACCTCTCAAAGTTTCTTTTTATGTAAGAATTTTAAAATGTGTTATTTAAAATTACCAGTGCAACTTTCATTAATGAAAAGACTGGCATCAAATGCTACCTAGCAGCACACTGGCAATTGCTTTTCTAATAAGCCTGCCACTTTAACAAGGCAAAGATGGGAAGCTGAAAGATGTCATAGACTCTACTCTTTTCTTCCAACCATTCTCAGAATTCTTGTGATAATGCCCATCCATGAAATGTGGAGTAAAAATGTGCCTGAAACTCTTTTTAGTATGTTTATTATACAAAACATCGTGAAATCAAGTATATGCACTGCAGGTTTGAACAAGCAAGTGTATGTGTTGATGTTGTAGGGAGTCAGGTCTCCCACTGTGAAAGAAAGGGAATAAAAATAAAGAATGGGAGAAGACAAGATTGGGACTAGAGGTATCAATATGACACCCCAGCAATAATACTGAATTAGCAATGAGCATATTTTCTGTGTAAATCTTGGTTTCCAAATACCACTCCCATTAAAAGGAATTATAACTCCTTAGAGAAATGGCTGATACCAGGGCCGAGGAAGGAAATGTACAAGATCAGCCTGGAGTAACTTGTCTTACCAGAAATTAACAACAATGAAGGAGAGCATTTTGAAATAACCAGCTTGAAAGTAACCCCAACCAACCCCTAGGAGATCTGGCACAATTTGAGCATCGAAATAAACAAGGCAGGTAACCAACAGTAACCCATTGAATAAAATAGAAATTCACTTGTCCATCAATATGAGAGAAAGACAGAAAGGTAGAGATGGAAAGAGAGAGACAGCAAGGGAAATAGTATGGATGGAGTGGTAGATTTAGAAGACACCATTTTGTAACCACCACTGTAAAGACTGGTTCAGACAAGAATCATCCATTGATGTTAAATGCTAGGTAGGAGGATGGATGTAGAACAGGATATTTACATGATATTAAAATGTCTCCTTATATTTTCTTTAACTGTTGCAAGGGGAAGATAATAACTATACAGTGGAGAAAACACATGACACTTTGATCAGTTGATCAAAATTAACCTCATCGCTCACCAGTGAGGGGCAGACCAACAATGTATGCCCCTGGATGTACTTTCCTAAAACAGACTCAGTACCATTTTTGTAGTATGGAGGGAGGGAGTCTCACTTGAATCTAATTATGAGAAACCTAAATTGAAGCACATGCTATAAAAAAAGAACTGTATTCTTTTAAAAAATGCCAATAGCATGAAAACAAAGTCAAGCTAAGAAACTGTTTCAAATTAAAGAAGGCTAAAAGAGACATGACAACTAAATGTGATATGTGTGATTGGACTGATTTTCGTACAGCAGGGTGAAAATGCTGTAAGTGGACATCAATGAGTCGATTGACAAAAGTAGAATATGGACTGTAGATTAAAGTATTTTATCAATATTAAATTTCCAGAGTGTGATAATCATACTGTAGTTATGTAAGAGAATTTCCTGTTCTTAGGCTAGAACACACTAAATAGTTAAGGCATCATGGGGCATACTCTCAAGTAGTTCAGAAAGAAAGATGTTTATAAAAATGTATCTATGTACATATCTATATGAGACAGAATGAAAATAAACATGGCACAATATTAAACACTGGCGAGGGTGAAGCCGAGAAAAGGGCAGTTGGAAGTTTTCTATGGTATCCTTGCAACTTTCTCGAAAGTTTAAAATCGACGGGTGCTTATATTCATCCCAATTTTTGCTTCCAATTCTTAATGATAAATGGAATTTCTTTTTAAACTTTTCTGCCCGTGAAGATAATTTATTGAGAAACTCTTTTTACTCAAATGCCTTCGTTTTCTTGGCAGTGGAAAGAAGGGTGATATGAGATGTGTGGAGAAACCAAGTTAGAAACCACCCTTTAAAGCTAAGGCGAAAATTCCTACTCAGTAGAAGGATGCAAAACACAGCATTGTGCTACAGCGCGCGCACACACACACACACACACACACACACACACACACACACACAATCTATTTTTATATCATTTTTGTTAACCTTTTTTCCCTCAGTAAAAGTCTCCCTGTCACCACTTGGCTGAGTTCTATTAACATTTTCCTTGTATGTCCCTGTCATCTACTAGTTACACAGGTGTAAAACTCTAACTTCAGCTTCCCTATTTAGACAATGGGGATAATGATAGATTTGGAAGCACAAAGCATCTATACCTGCCATGCAAGGCTTTCTGCAAGCCCATCAGCAGTTGCCTTGGTCATGAGGGGTTTCGTGAGGCTGCTACCAAGTGTTGGTCTTGGTCATGTACTTGTCTTGCTGTTTACTCTGACCATCCTTTAGGATGGAGCTTGTTTGCATAAGACATACATTCCTAATAGGACTTTGACAAGCTGCTTTCAAAAGTAGTAAATGTTAGACAATGAGTTGCATTGAATTTACTGTCTTGTGCGTATTAGGGCTACTTTGCTTCATGTGCCTGAAATCTTCCAAGTAATTGTTGTGTTGGCCCAGGGAGTGACAACACAAGAAACATATCTAATTTTCCCTCCAGATTTATCTTATGTACCATTGAGGCCTATCTCTTTCATTTCCTGACAAATACATTTTTTTTTTCATCCTGTTAGCTTTGCTGAGCCAGTCTTCCTATGAGAGAGTGGGAACTAAATTGCATTCTGCCTTCAGCAGCAACGCTTTCGTCAGTTAGACTGTGACTGCTGAGACTTATTCCCGAGGATATAGCAAGATAGGGCGACAGCTTCCAGATTGCTGACTAGCTATTTTGGGACTTGTAAACTTGTGGCACAACTGACTTGTAAATCAATGCTTATTTAAATGCATCTGACACCCAAACGTATAAACCAACCATTTAACCTAGTGAGTCTTGTTCACATTAAAATCCTAATTTTCTCTAATTCTTCTTCATCTTCTCTTCATATTTTATGCCATTTATGAAATAGTGTAGACAAGTAGGATTAAATACCAAAGAAAAAATAAAATGCAGTTGGTAAACATAGGGCATACACAGTGCTTCACGTACTTGCAATCCTCGCCTTTTTTAAATTTTCACTTCAGTTCTCTTAGATAATTTTCTCCACCAAAATCTTTGTCCACAGCAGTTTTCTTTAGCTGTACTTAAAGAGTTTTATGAAGGGAAGGAGTATGATTTAGAATATTAAGTAGCAAGCTGGGGAAATGAGTGCTGTGTTTCTAATTCCTGACATTAGTGCTTCATGACTAATGATTCAGCAGTCTTCTATATGATGGGACTAAGGACACAGGTGATACATAAGTAAAAATCTACCAAAGTGTGCAATGTGATATAAATTCAAAATTCTAACAAATATTCCATCTAAGATTCTTGACTAGGACAAAAAAGGCTAGATTCCGAAAGCCCAAATTCCATCCTGAACTAATTAGTAGATATCAAATGCACCAAAGCTGTTCAAGCCTGCAGGCAATATGTGATATGATACTTAAACTCTCCTGTGTGAGAATTACAAGGTGTACTAGTTTTCTACTGCTGCTGTAACAAATTACCACAAATTTCCCGGCTTTAATGATACAAAGGCATTACAGTTCTGGAGGTTAGAAGTTTGACACTGGTCTCATTAGGCTAAAAACATGATGTCAACAAACCTATGTTACTTTCTGGAGATTATCCTGGATTACCCAAGTGGGCCCAATGTAGTCAAAAGATCCTTACAATGAAAGCAGAGGTCAGAGAGAGAAATGTGGCAACAGAAGGAAAGGTTGGCGTGATGCACTTTAAAAACCAAGTAAGAGTCACAAGCCAACTCATGCATGTGGTTTCTAAACGTTTAAAAAGACGAAGAAAGCGATCCATCCCTAGAGCCTCCAGAAGGGGAGCAGCTCTACCGCCACTTTGATTTTAGCCTTTAAGACCCTTGTAGACTTCTGACTTCCAGGATGCTAAAACAATACATTTGTGTTGCTTTATTTAACCCATTTAGTTTATGGTAATTCATTAATGCAGAATGGGAAATACCTATAGGGAGAATTCATTTCCTTGTCTTTTCTATCTGCTAAAGCTCCCTGCATTCGTTAGCTCCTGGCTCCTTCCTCTATCCTTAAAGCCAGCAACGTTGATTATCTCTGTTTCCCTTCTTCTATCCTCATGCCTTTCTACCCTTAGCTGGGAATGGTTCTCTGATTTTAAGAATTCATGTGATTAGATTTGGCCCACTCAGATAATCCAAAATAACCTCCCCATATCAAGATCCTTGATCATTTTCATGAAAAATTCTGTTTTATAAAGCCTCTTTTGATATGTAAGGTAACTTATTCACAGGTTTCAGAGATTAGGACATGGACGTCTTTGGGGGGCTTTTAATCTGCCTACTTCAGAAGGCTTGAGTTTTATATGTAGCTCGTCAACTCTCTGAAGATGTTACTTTGAAAAAATATTTTCAACTCTCCAGACCATAGATTTCTTTCTTTATCTGTATAATGATTATAATTTTTTAAAATTCAGTTTAATAAACTGAAGGCAGAAAGCATCTTCGAGCTTTCCTCTGACCTACATGCTGGGGCTCAGGATATGACACTCCAAAATTCTGGACTTTAGGAGACCAAAAAATGCCATCCCAAAATGCATTTATTTGGACATTGGTTATGTCTAGATGGCTTTTTTTGAGAAACTGCAGACACAGGCAGAGCTCTGAGAAGTTCCCCTTTTATAAAGGAAATTTACATCTACAAAGGAAATTTTCATTAATAAAGATACCTGTACTAGGAAGAGAACTGCTAAGAAACAGCTTTTATCACCTGAGAAACTCTTATCTGCATAACAAGGCAAACTATTCACCACAAATTTTCTCCCCTCATCATCCTATAAATTGTCTCCACCACCAAGTTTCTATTCCTTTCTGTAGCTCAGGATCTTATATAAGTTTCCTATTTTGCAAGACTCACATGTATACATATGTAATTAAAATGGCCTTTTTTTCCCCCGTTAATCTGTATTAGGTCAATTTAATTTGTATACTAGACAAAGAACCTATGGACATAGATAGGAGACAGGACAATACTGGGTAGAAGAGAGTGCTTCCTCCGCAAAGGCCCCACCCTCAAGCCTGGAGCCTGGATATCCACAGCCCTAAATGAGGACAGGCATTCGTCTTTTCATGCCCAAAAAGTTGCCTTTTGGCCCACCGTGCCTGCTATCCTGTACCCATATAAACCAAGAACCTCAGGCTCCAGAATCAGACAAGGAGATAAGCAGATGAGACAAGCAGATGAACGGCAGATCAGTGCAGCAGGGAAAGAGAGACTAGAAAGGATGTCTGAACATCAAGAGTTCGGCCGGCAACAGTTGGAGAGGAGTTTCACACTGGATGACCAAACTCCAGGGGAAGATCATCTTCCCACTCCATCCCCCTTCCAGCTCACCAGCCATCCCCTGAGACCCATCTCCACCAGTCAATAAAAGCCCGGCATTGACCCTTCAAGTGCATGTGTGACCCGATTCTTCTGGGACACCGGGCAAGAGGTCGGGATACAGAAAGTTGTCACGCTTGCCCTCTGCCCTTGCAGAAAGGGAAAAGGGGCACTGAGCTGGTTAACAGTTAAGCCGTCTGTAGATGGCAGAGCTAAAGGAGCATTGTAACACTGGGGTTGCAGGCACCCACCCCTAGACACTACTGCAGGGGCTAAGCACAAAGCGCTCACCCCAAATCCTGCACCTGCCAATCTGTGTGCTCCCTTTCCCTTAAGGGGTTTGACCTCACGGCAGTTGAACAGAGAACAGCATGCCTGTCACATACCCTGCAGTCTCACTACTTCACAGGGTTGCTTGCAGGATTAAATGAGTGAATGCATGTGAAAGCACTCTGTAAACTGTAATGGCTACATAAACATAAGGGATTATTATTTCCGTAAGAGTCATGAAGCAATAGTAACAGTAATTAAATAATCGATAATGAAGAAAGCATGAGTATCTTACCTATCCCCCATATCGAGCCTTATCAAGCTAGTTATGGATATATGTAAGGGGTGACTCATGGGAATTTACAAAGCGTTGTCTTACATTTTCTTTTCTGGATACCTTCATTAATTTGAGCTGCCATCTCGCTAGATGAGTGTTACATCTCACTGTGGCCTACCTGCTTCTTGGCATGGTGCCCTCCATGTCCATGCCATATTCTCCTCATGTTTCTGAAGCCGCACACCATAGTGATGTCAAAGACATAGTAGAATTCCTTCAGTCTTCATTGAGCTGAGCTCACATTGTGTCCACATAGGATGTCCTTTTCCTCCATTTTGTACCATGTTTGGCCACCTGACCACAATGCTGGACCTTAAAGACTGAAGATGATGATGACTTAGACTTCATTAAATCTGACTTGACTCTGTGGTGTTGCCAAACTGGAAAGCAAGACTAGAAGTGATATATACAAGATATGATTATAAATGATGCAGCTCCTGATTGCTACCTAGGTTTCTTGTGTAAGTGCCAGAAAATCAGTGTTGAACGCGATCTATGCAGAAGGAGGGTTTAGCAAGTTTAGAGGAGTCAGATGCCATGAACTGGCTACCCATTGTATGATTTTAGCCTGGAGGAAGGCCCACATTAGCACTCAAGTGTCTACCTTTATTATTCATTAAATTCTCACTATGCCATGGTTACATACTTCTGTGTTCCATTGCTTACTGATTCATCAAGGCTATGACATACTCCACCTGTGTCTGACCATGGCACACTAGACCATGTGTTTCATAAGTCCTTTGTAAATACAGATCTTTCGGCTTTTGCCTACAATGCCTCTATTTAAAAAGGTTACACGGAAGACTTTGGGAATAGAACAGAGGACAGACACTGAGCTATCCTCCCCATTCTTTCTCCACTATTTCATCTTTACCAACAAGGGGCCCACTTAGAAGACTCTTCCTGGCATTTCTTTTCCTTCTTCTTGTCTCTCTCCTTCCCCTCCTCTTTTCCTTCTGCCATCCCCATTCTCCCCAAGTCACTAAAGCCAGGTAAATCGAGCTTGTGGGTGTTGCTATCAGCTAACCAGATGCACTCAGACGTGACTGAATGTCAGTTAGGTTCAATTGAGACAACTGCTAAAAAATTATATTTGATGTGAAATACAATCAATAACAGGTACAGCTATCGTCATATAACAGGCACAGCTCCTGATTAAACTAAAAGACAAATTCCTTAAAGTCTAGAAGCTTGGGACCTAATGGGCAACACAGAGAAACTGTAGAACCACATTAGCTGTAACTTTGAGCAGAAATAATTAACTGAGATCCTATTCCACAGCAGCATAGATGTGGAAACATCTGTTCCTGTCAGTAACTAGAACAATAGGTGATCAGTTTGACTGAAAGTTGAGGTCAGAATGGTTTAGAAAGGATGCTACAGCCACACAGGAAGAAAAAGCTCTATAAACGAACCGTCCATATCCACAATCACAGTTCTATGCTCAATGGGAAGAACTGCACATATATTAATACCTTCCCCACCCATTATGAGATATATGACATATTTAGAGTTTGCACACACTTCTGATCCTGTAGATTTATGCCCTGGAAGTTCCCGAGTCCACAGATTCGATTCAGTCCTTTCCTGTACCGCAGTGATTAATGAACACTCTATCTTGCATAGAGCAAAAATTTTAAAATTGGGGAGCAGGGCACAATTTGGTGACTCTTCTAGTTTTAGAAACAACATACAGAGAAGCTCGTCCTAACTTGGTAGAAGAACCAGGTGTCAGTTTAACTAAAGTGATGGAAATAACTGGCTATGTCAATCCAGCAACTGGTCTGTGACTATTCAATGCCACCAAACCATCATTTGGGTAAAACCTTGGTGCTTTCTAACAAGCTGTGTTGTTATCTCTTTGGAAGAACAACCTTTCTGCCTGAAATGTATTTCTATCTAATTTTTTTCTAATATATAGCGGTTTTAATATACTCTGTATATTCCTGAGAGTTCTTGGTAGTTTATGCTTTATAAAATTCTTCACCGAAATATGTTCAGTTTTTCCTTAGACTCCTAGATGACAGGAATGTTATAAGACCACCAGGTTCATGCCCATTCTGAGATAACAGATCAATACACCAAGAGAGTGGGAATTGCAGCAAAGGAAGTATTTAATAATCAAATGACAGTCAAACAAGGAGGTGGAAAGAAACTTCAAACCTCAAATTTACCTCCCCAAAGAGGGAATTTTCATGGGTAGGCAGCTCAGGAGCTGGGGTTGCTGATTCGTAAAGACGTGAGGGGTAAAGTCATGGAACAGGGAGATGAAGAAACCACATTTCTGCACAGGGGCTATTCCTTGGAAGAAGTCTTCAGACTAGCTAGCATCAGTGGACTCATTGAAATGCAGGATCTGGAGAATATCTGAAATGGAAAACTTGAGGTTTCTTAATGTTAAAGATGTTATCTGTAGAAGTCAGGCCCTTGTGACAGGGATTATGGGACGTCTAAGCAACAGGGCTAATACTTAGCTATGCTTCAATTCAAGGCTTATGCCTTTGTTAAAAGCTTAGCAATTTAGTTTTATTAATTTTATGAGGACAGTTTCAGAAACAGAAAAAGTCACTTATTTCTTTATTCTGCTATTTTCTACACTGTCAATTCTACTGTTGCCCACCGTGTGATATAAGCTGGAAAAACATGGAATAATTTTGAAGTTATGGGTTCTAGCCCTTTTTTTTTTTTTTTTTTTTTTTTTTTTTTTTTTTTTTTTGTGAGATGGAGTTTCACTCTTGTGACCCAGGCTGGAGTGCAATGGCACGATCTCGGCTCACCGCAACCTCCGCCTCCTGGGTTCAGGCAATTCTCCTGCCTCAGACTCCGGAGTAGCTGGGATTACAGGCAAGCGCCACCATGCCCAGCTAATTTTTTGTATTTTTAGTAGAGACGGGGTTTCACCATGTTGACCGGGATGGTCTCGATCTCTTGACCTCGTGATCCACCCGCCTCGGCCTCCCAAAGTGCTGGGATGACAGGCTTGAGCCACCGCGCCCAGCACTAGCCCTTTCAAAACACATTGAAGTATTTAATAACTGAAGCAATTGTGTGAGTCAAATTGTTATAAATGTAACCTACAGCACCTCCATACATGTCCCAAATGTCACCATCCCCTAGAGAATTAGCAGGCTGCAATCTCATACTAACAAATAAAAATATATATGGTAAATAAACCAGTGTATGCCTCATTCTAAACTCCCATCTCAAAAAGTGAAAGGAGGCTGGGGTCAGAACAGCAGCAGACAGTGAAACATTATTTGTGAGCTGTTTTCTATTGTAAGAAAAAAACAATGACAGCAAAGAAATGTATAAGAAAACTGTTCAAGGCAAGACAGCAATACCTGAATGAAGTCTAAGTTACTTTTCCCTTGGTAGAGGCGCTTCAGCAGCCAGTTGGAAACATGAACATTTTCTCTATAATATGAGTCGCACTGAGCTTAGCCATATAGTCTTCTGATGTTGTATAATAAAAGAATCCAATATGCACTATTAGAGAAGTTATAAGAGAGCATGGAAGTCACATCAAAGGTTTAGTTACTTCTTTTAATGGTGTGAGAAAAGGCAACTTGTGTAAAAACAAGGAAATGCTTTAGGAATAGGAGCATCAATTTCAATGTCATAGAAGCCAAAAGTGTTATCCCTAGGGATGAACATACTATTTATGATAAAACTTATTGTTTTGACTTTTCTCAGGACTCAGAAAGTAAAACGTTTGTATGTAAAACCTCAAAGAAAAAAAATGCATGCGTCTGACTGTTCCCAATCTCTCCTCCAGTTGTATCATTAACACTATAGATTTATGAGTATGCAAATTAGACTGAGCAAAGCTACAGTGAACAGATTTGTGGGGAAGCCTCTTACTCTATGAGTGAGGTAGAGTTGAGACTTAGCTCTGAAATTCCTAATGGAAACTAGAAATTGCTCTTATGTAATTCTCTAGAAGTTGCCTTCATTTTGTGGCAGATATTTCTTTCTGTTTTAAATTTATTTAATGTTTTTGAAAGAGTGACAGCCTTAGAAATTGAGCAGACTATTTCCCAAAGTTTGTTTTAAAGGGGAGTGATAGTTCTCTGTCATACTCCAAAAACAAAGACATTTTGGTCATTCAGTAAAGACTATACCACGCTCATAAAATTGCAAAGGGAAAACAAGAATCCTGCCAAGAGCAAACAGAAGGGTAAAATGCCAAGTCTCTCTGCAATTAGTTTTTTTACCAAGTGCTGGAAGTGTTGCTAGATATGTATGCAGGGCCCTGAGAATAAGCAAATGAACATGTTTAACCTCTGGGCCAGATGAGCTGGATGGAAGTGTCATGTCAGATTGTGTAATGTCTTGGGGAAGCCACACAAGGTGTCAGTACAAACTAGGCTGGTACCCATCAAATATTAGATTCACCAGCTCGGAAAGGCATTGCCATCCAATTAAGTGATTTTGTAAAAGGAAAAGAAAAATGATAATTCTATTTCAGTGAGCTGTTGCTTTTTGGAAGGTATATTGTATGAAACACAAAATTATCCACTGACGAAACACTTATAGAGCGAATCTACATCAAGTTGTTCAATTTGCAAATGCATAAACTGAGATCCAGGTAAGGCAAGTGATTTCCTCCAGTAGAGTGCATAGAAAAGCAAAGGCGGGGCTGGGAGCAGTGGCTCATACCTGTAATCTTAGCACTTTGGGAGGCCGAGGCGGGTGGACCACCTGAGTCAGGAGTTCGAGACCAGCCTGGCCAATATGGGGAAACCCCGACTCTACTAAAAGTACAACAGTTACCTGGGTGTGGTGGCACGTGCCTGTAATGGCAACTACTCAGGAGGCTGAGGCAGAAGAATCGCTTGAACCATTGCACTCCACCCTGGGCAACAAGAGCGAAACTCGGTCTCAAAAAAAAAAAAGGAAAAATAAGAGAGAGAAGAGAAGGAGAAGGAGAAGAGAGAAGAAGGAAGAGGAAGAAGAGAAGAGAAGAGAAAAAGCAGGCCTGACTAGTGCTAGGCTTCGGCAGAGCTGTTTGCAAAACAGGAAGTTCTAACTGTACTCCCTGAACACGCTTCCAAGTTTTCCTCAAACTGGAGACTCTGAAATTCTTACAAAAATTGTTACTTGTAAGATAATACAAAATATTGTTTTTATATATTTAGGGAGTACATGTGCAGTTTTGTTACATAGACACATTGCATAGTGGTGACGTGGACTTCTAGTGTAACCATCGCTGGCCCTGAATAGTGTACAACATACCCATTAAATAATTTCTCATCCCTCACCCTCTTCCTGCTATCCCACTTTTCTGAGTCTCTGATGTCTATTATTCCACACTCTACATCCATGTGTACACATTATTTAGCTCCCACTTCAATACAAAATATTCCCTGACATTTCCACTCAGAGTATTTCATGAGGAGAGCAGAGTGGATATTGTAGGTAATACTGATAAACAGAAAAGAGGCTAAGGTCAAATCACGGGTGATTCAAATTTACTTGTGATCTGAACCCAAATTAAATCCAAGTGGGCCAAGGTGTGTTCTTGGAATTTGAGCATAGGGCTTTGATCATCTCCCTTCTGTCCTGCATGATGCATATTTTGCTCAATAGCAATATTCCCATTTAATAGCCCAAGTGATGGATTAACAAAGTGCTAAATAAAAGAAATTTTATCTGTAATACTATCAACTATTTATTCATTAAGGAAAAAGTAAATTCATTTATTCATTAATTCATGTATTCATTAAGGCCGAGGCAGGTGACTCTCCAGAGGTCAGAAGTTCGAGACCAGCCTGACCAACGTGTTGAAAGCTTGTCTCTACTAAAAATACAAAATTAGCCAGGTGTGGTGGCATATGCCTGTAAGCCTAGCTGCCAGGGAGGCTGAGGCAGGAAAATCGCTTGAACCCGGGAGGTGGAGGTTGCAGTGAGCCAAGATGGTGCCATTGTACTCCTGCCTGGGCAACAAGAGCAAAACTCCATTTCAAAAATACATAAATATTTATTTATTTATTTTATATATCAAATGTATGGGAAAGCATTTTCTTCTGGCACTAAGTTGGAAGAGGTTCATGGGGAATGAAATAAAATAAAAATTCCAAATGCTGTTTTTTAGACTGAAACAACTTTGAAATAAGGGAGGAACATAGCAGGAAAAACGTGAATAAAATAATGAAACCCTGCCCTATTCCATAGGCCTGGGTTTGCCAGTAGATAATCCTTTCTTCCTCTATGAGGTAACATGGGAATGAAATACCTTAAACTGGCACAGCCCTGAATGCTTTACAAATAGCATAGGTATTGGTTGGTATTAAATGGCCATACATACACACCCATACACATGAGTGTATATACACACATACATAGAAACCCTAGCTAATGCTACATTTGGTTTCAACCATGAAGTGATTTATTGTCTCTGCCTTCTGATTTTGTACTTGGACCCTGCTGTGGTTTCAGTGTGTTCCCCAAAGTTCATGTGTTGGAAACTTAATCCTAATGCAACAGTATTGGAAGATGGGGCCTAATAAGAGGTAATCAGGTCATGAGGGCTTTGTCCTCATTAATGAATTAATGCCATTATCAGAAGACTGGACTGGTTATTACCAAAGTGACTTTGTTATAAAAGTAAATTTGGAGCCGGACACAGTGGTTCACACATGTAATCCCAGCACTTTGGGAGGCCGAGGCAGGTGGATTACCTGAGGTCAGGAGTTCAAGACCAACCTGGCTATCATGGTGAAACCCCATCTCTACAAAAAATACAAAGAAGTAGCCGGGTGTGGCAGTGCGTGTCTAAAATCCCAGCTACTCAGGAGGCTGAGGAAAAAGGATCACTTGAACCCGGGAGGCCAAGGTTGCAGTGAGCCAAGATCGCACCACTGCACTCCAGCACGGACAACAGAGCAAGACTCTGTCTCAAAAGAAAAATGACAAAAAGTGAGTTTGGCTCTCTCCTCCTTTCTCATTCTTGCCCTCTCTTGCACTTCCCCCTTCTACCATGAGATGACACAGCATAAAGGTCCTCACCAGATCCAAGTCCTTCGACCTTAGATTTCCCAACTTTCAGAACTGTAAGATATAAATTTCTTTTCTTTATAAATTACCCACTCTGTGCTATTGGGTTAGGGCAACACAAAAGAAATTAAGACATACCCTCTGTATCAGAGGACCCTCTTTTTCTCAGTCAATGATCATTGGTTTCAAGGAAGAGGAGCCCACTCAAGCAAACTTGAATAAAAAGAAATTTAATATAAGGCTGTTAGCAAGCAATTTCATAGAAATCCAGGGGCAACCAAAAACGCCCAGTCAAGACTCTAGGATTTGGGAATTGGCCTAAGTCACAAAATATGGTTCCTCACTCTGTCTCAAAAAAGCCTCTCCTCTCTCTTGATCTTTACTCATCTCCTCTGCTTTCATATTGCCTAAGCTGGCTGAAGTAACCATTCAGGTCAATCACTCATTTTCTAACTAGATTTACGTATCTTCAAATTCTTGAGAAAGAGCAATTGACTGACATCAGTATCCCTAGTCCAGTCAGATATGTGTAGGGATTGAGGCGTGGGGCGCAGAGTCATTAAAGTATTCCACCATTGTGAGCTGGAGTGGCTATGCTAAAAGAAGGAGTTGAATTTGGACAAAGAACTGAATTAACATGATAACTTTGCTACTGTCAAAGCTATGATCTCTCAAAAGAAACAAACCTTAAAGCTGTGATTTCTTTTTATTCAAATGAAATAAACTTTGAAAATATGCCATTTCCCAGTTATTGGCTTATCTTAACCATGTCACCCAAATCATCCTCAGCATGTCAGCTGCATTACATCTTCATTGCTATCTTCTAGCTTTATGCTAGAAACTCTGTAACCAATAAGTAGGTCTCAGATCGATAGTTCATTGTTTAGCCAAATAAAGCAACTGAAACAAATAATCATTAAAATATGTTGTACATTTCAAATATTTTAACAAATACTTTATGAAAAGCTGTTTAAGGACTAGTTCCTCCCTTCTAGGGTCCAATACAGATATATCATGGAAAATCATTTTTCCATGATGTTTTTTCTACCCTCTGCCCTCATCCCTAGGTATGAGTTGAGATGTGGAGTTTTGCGCTGTCTTGCTTACACAAGCCACATCTGTAATATTTTCCCATTTGGGTTCCTTTAAAGTGGAATGAGAACTTTAAAAGATCTACAAGAGGAAGTGATATGATAGCTGAGATTTGCTATAAAATAATTTGGCAGGAGAGCGGGTGAGGTATAGATAAAACAAGATTGGACATGTAGAGATAATTGTTGAGGCTGGGTGATGAGTATATCATGTTAATTATAGTAATCTTTCTAATTTTAGATATGTTTGCAATTTTCCATAAACTGAAAAACAAAACATGTGAAGCAATCTGAATGTAGAATCTTCCTAAACTGTTATAATTTCCCTATCTTCTACTTTTTTCTCACCCACGCGAAATTTGACAGATTTTTTTTTTCAGCATCCTGCTTTTACTAAGGCTTATAAAGGCATTCAGCCGAGATTTCATTGAAGCAACAACTCACTTTGCATTCATATTTTATCAGGTTATATAATAGTTAATTAAATCACATAATTATAGTATTATGTAAAACTGGCACAAACAGATTTGGAACAAGCTCAACTAATTTTTGGTAAGCGTACAACTCAAATGATTGAAGCAGAAGTGTCTGGGTGAACTAGATCTTTCCAACCACGCTACTTCTAACCATTCTATTAGCCACAAGCAGTTAGGGTACCACGGCCATTCGTTGCTGGGTCTTACTGTCAATTCAGTGGCTGCTTAAGTAGAAATTCATGAAGAGAGAGAGAGTGTACTATATTATTATTACTATTATGATGATTGTATGATTGCCTACAGTTTTCAAACTGTAACTCTGACTTCGTATAATCCTCTTTCACGATCTCAAACTTGGGAAAGTTGAAGACTTCCATGCTTGCCTTAAATGATCTTCTGGAATGTAATGGAGGCAGTGGGAGCAATTTTTTCAGTTATTTATATTTGGCAAGCACAGAGCATGCTCTTATTGTTGTGTATCTCTGCTTTCTCACAACTCTCTAATTCAGCTTGTTCTCTTCAAAAAACAGAAGTAGATAGTTTTATGGACGTTGACTTTGGCAAGAAGCCTGATGACACTTGCTAAGCCTCCTAGCCGCAATATCAAGAAATTAATTAAAATGCTGAGACCAGAGTCCCTACCCAGAGAGACAAAGAATGAGTATGCTGGTAGTCCCCTGCTCTAAACGTTTGCAATCATTTGTTGAAATAGCTTGAGGAAGTAAGTTTTTATTTCACTATGCAGGGTGATACAGGGTGATATGACATACCAATTTTTTTAATGATGAAACTTCAAGGGCTAAAATTTCCACTTTTTCCTCCTCTCTCCATGACACCTAATAAAGCTGCTTCCAGAATGAAATAGTCATACTGCCCACTGAGTTTCTTTTATCAAACTCGTAACTGTAGATGTTGGAAAGGACTGCTATTGCTTTGTTTCACCACTTTAGCCTGACTAACTCATGAACACACAGGAGCAAGGCAATTTGCTCCTCCATTTTCCGTCTTGGGTATGCAGCAGCAGCACGCGTTCTGAGTCACGTAGAGTCCACTCTTCAGAATGCATGCTGTAAGCTCAGAGGGGCTAATAATCAAATTAGGCTTCTAACAAATGGCAATTTATAATGCTGAAACTAATGAGAGGTCAAAGAACTAAACTCTGCAAGGAGTTTTAATTATCTCGTCCTTTGTGACTCCATAGAGCATTTTTAAAGGAACACTGTCATACAGTATTCAACTGGTACTTTCAGTTTCATTAAGAAGATTTACATAACCTATTACATAAATGAGAAATAGGCACTTTATTTCCAAGAAGAGCAGGAACCTGAAACCTTCTTTCCAGGGTTGAAGAGCAAGCACCGTCTTGGTTTTTGATATTCAATTACAATACCTTCCTTCCTACAGCACTCGTGAATGGAGTAACACAGACTGTGCCTCTGTCTTCAAGGGAATCTCTAGATTAGATAGCGTATATAAAGAGAGGACTCTAACAAACCAGCTATAATTGTCCTTGTTTCCTGTGCCTTTTTACTTTTTTCTTCTTATTTCCACTTCCCTCTCCCACATGTACATCCATACACCACCATCACCACACCCATCACATACAGGTCAAAGTGCGCTTCATCTTTCATGTCCTAACTTCTTTCTGGGCTTTATTTGGAGCAGGTTTGTTTATTTACTTGTTTGTGTGTTTGTTTGAAAGGAAATGACAAAATTGATTAACTGGAGAAAGCCATATCAACAGAATGTAGAACCTCTCGGGCAAAAATAAAAACGAAAAGCTGCTGTATTCAAAAGCTGGAGAAAAGATTATTTGGAGGCAATTGAGATTTTAACATCAATAGACTGTGAGCCCTGCTGGCCTCAAAAGACTTCTGCTACCAAAGAGGTTAATTGTCCAAAGGTAATGTCCACCCGTCAAGCCAATTTAAGGCCAAAGAATGCATCTGGGCAAAGAGCTTTCTTTTATCAATAACTGCATCGATAAAACAGCAAATAGAACACAAGAAAATCGAGCATATCTGTATCATCAGGGCAGCAGGACAATTGGCCCAAAGCATTGAGGAGTCTGGCTATTGATCTAGTTGCCCTTTCATTTAAAAAAAAAAAAAAAAAACATAAAAACAAATACAGTGTACAAGGAAATTGAAAACAACGCACATTTTAAGAGCTTTCTCCTGGAAAAGAAGACAGTGTCTGGAAATTCTTCTGCTAAACTTATCATTGCCACACTCTGCCATGTGACATTTCTCCATTGTTCTTTTACGTTGTTAGCCCATTGTTTTGTGAGACAGTATACATTAAGGGTTAAGGACATGTGCCCTAGGGTCAAACTAAATCCCAGTTCTGTCACTTGCCAGTTATGTGACCTTGAGCAGGTTACTTATTCCTTTTTAAACCTCAGTTTCCTCATTTGTAAAATTGGATTTAGAGCAAGACAAAGAGTTTTGGCTTTGGAGCCAAAATTATCCCCTCATTAAAATGGGACTGATCGTTACCATGAGTTTACAGGGTCATTGTGAGGATTTTAGAACATACATAAAGCACCTGGTAAGAGTTCAATAAATACATATTTAATACCTACCTCAGAAGGTCATTGTGAGGATAAAATGAGATAATGAACGAAAAGCTTTTAGCTCCATATAGTAAGTGCTAACTAAGAACTACTCAATAAATACTAATAGATGGAAGAAAAAATTGTTCTTGTGCCTGGGGTGCTATGAATTAAACTAACAAAAGACAGAACGAGAGGAGTACTATTTTCATTAATATTTATGCACAAGGGAGTTCACAGAAAAGAGGTGAAACTCAAAGAAGTAGACTCAGGGACTTATATATAATTTTAACAAAGGAAATGGGGGTTGGGCTTTGATATACTTTGGATATTTGTGCCACCCAAATCTTTATTGAACTGTAACACCCAGTGTTGGAAGTGGGGCCTGGCGAGAGGTGTTTGTATTGTGGGGGTGGATCCCTCTTGGCTTGGTGCCGTCCTCGCAATAGTGAGTTCGTTCTTGGGAGATCTGGTTTTTTTAAAGTGTGTGACACCTCCCTGACGCTTTCTCTTGCTCTTGTTCTCGTTCTCACCATGTGATGTGCCTACCCTCACTTCACATTCCACCATGAGTAAAAGCTCCCTGAGACCTTCCTAGAAGCTGAGCAGCTGCCAGTGCATGCTTGTACAGCCTGTAGAACCGCAAGCCAATCAAATCTCTTTTCTTTATAAATTGCCCAATCTCAGATATTTCTTTATTGCAATGCAAGAACAGCCTAATACAGGCCTCAAGGGATGGCAAAGCATGAGGAAGTAACTAAAAAACAAATGGGAATGTAATAAAAGATAAGGATTATTTTAGTAAGGTCTGTTTATGCAAACTCATCTTCCTATGGACTCTCCATCTCCAATGATAAAAGTTACTCTTCTCTCCCTTCCTGGAATAGGGAGAAAACACCTTCACGAAGGGAAGTTTATGCCCTGGTTTATACAGATAAAGAGAGAGCAAAGAACTCTTTCAGCATTTGTTGTTTCAACTGAAGAATGATGAAGTCCACAGATTTAGAAATGAGAGATTTATTTCTCATAAAGGGTTGCAGCCTGCAAGGTGGCCATTCTGACAGACTGGAAAGCATAGCCTCTGGCCAGAAACAGACACTTTGAGAGAGGGGCAAAGGGAACAAGAATTTACACTGAGCAGGGTGGTTAAATATCCATATTTAATAAGTGATAGGAGGAGTTATGAATATTTATGAAAGGAAAAATGTGCACATGCACAATTGAGCCTTATGCGCCTTTATGAGTCCCATGTACAAAAGGTGGCAACATTAGCATGATCCGAGGGTGGAGTATTTGGCCCTCTGACATCAAAAGGTGAAGCAATGATGAAAACGGTCACTGCACATTCTCCATAGACTGGCCAGAACCACTCTATGGACAGTGGTCTCTTATCAGGGAGGAATGCCGGTTGGTTGTTGTGGGAAAACCACAAAAGGGAGAGGCAACAGAGACAGTTGATTGACATAAGCAGCAGAGCCTTTCAAAGGGTCTGGCTTTGTTTAGCCCTTAGGGAAGAAAGCCTAATGGCCGTTCGGGAGGGATGGAATACAACAAAGTGTGTTCAACCTCCCATCTCATCATGACTGGGGACTCTTTCCAAGGTTTCTCTGGGGTCTCCTCAGTCGGTGGCGGGGGCTTTGGATTTCATTTTTCTCAGTTGATTTTTTTTTCCAATACAATTTTATTTATTTTTTAAAAATTCATTTATTATACTTTAAGTTCTGGGGTACATGTGCAGAACATCAGGTTTCTTACATAGGTATACACGTGCCATGCTGCTTGGCTGCATCCGTCACCCCATCACCTACATTAGGTATTTCTCCTAATGCCATCTCTCCCCAACCCCTCCCACCCCCTGCTATCCCTCCCCAGGGCCAGCCCCCAACAGGCCCTGGTGTGTGATGTTCCCCTCCCTGTGTCCATGTGTTCTCATTGTTCAACTCCCACTTACGAGTGAGAACATTTGGTGTTTGGTTTTCTGTTCTTGTGTCAGTTTGCTGAAAATGATGGTTTCCAGCTTCATCCATGTCCCTGCAAAGGACATGAACTCATCCTTTCTTATGGCTGTGTAGTATTCCATGGTGTATATGTGCCATATCCTCTTTATCCAGCCTATCACTGATGGACATCTGGGTTGGTTCCAAGTTTTTGCGATTGTGAACAGTGCTGCAATAAACATACGTGTTCATGTGTCTTTATAATAGAATCCTTAGTTGATTTTCAGTTGCTTTAAGTTCTGAAGAATCCTCATGTAAAAGTGGCATATTTTGGGATGATATATTCTAATCCCCTTCACAAGCTTTTATGTGTTTTCCCTTTGACTCTCCAGCTAGATTTTAAAATCCTAGAAGATGGATCTTACATTTCTTTCTCCATACTACAATGTCTAGCACTGTGTTCTATGCAAATAGGAGTGAATCACATATAGCCAAAAAAGAAAGAGACAAGCCCTCATTCAACAGTAGAAACTTGAATATCAAAATTGTGAACTCACAGCCATGAAAAGATTGGGTTTATTAAGAGTTGATAGTGTAAGTCAAAGAGCATGAGTGATTTTTGGTGAATTATAAATATTACCAAGAGACAACAGTACAGCAACCGACCTCTTCCTTAAAAATATTGGTAATGACAACAGATGATTCAGCAAAATTTTTTTTAAAAGAGCAAACTAATGGCATGATATGGGCACGGCTTTGGTTCTCACACTTGATATTTCCGTGAATCACCTTCCCCAGTTTCATTATGTCTCTTTACCACCAAAAAGTTTCCTGCAGAATTTTCGCTTTATACATTATACTAATTTTACTATTATTTATTTAGTATCTTTTTTCTTTAAATTACTTACAATTGTTTTTATTTATTGGAAAAGGAGAGTTTACCTCATTACAGTAAATGGAAACCAGTATCATCTTCCATAAATGGAAAGCAAGAGTAAAAGTAAATGTAATGAAAGCAAAACAGTATTTTTCAAATCTAGTTAAATTTTGCTGCCTGGCAGAGGCTCCTGAGCCTGTGGCTTTGAGGTCTGTTTTTCCTTTGTGAAAAGTTTAATTAGAATGTGTCAGATAAATGTGCAAGACAAGCTTGTACTAAAGTGAGAATGGAAAAAAAAATGTAAAAGGTGAACTTTCTCATTATGTCATCATGTATAATTTAATATGAACAGCATTTGTGGACCATCTGAAATTCTTCTGTGCACCACCACCACTTGTGGCGAAGTGATGAATGGAGAATGGCTTCTGGTTCCTCTAAGCCATGTTTCTCGAGGTGTAGCCTCTGGATCACTTGCATCACCATTACCTATGGGTACTTGTGTTAAAAATGGGGAGGTAATTAATGAATTGCTACTTAATCAGGAAACTGGGACCAAAGAAATTATATTTTAAAGGAACACTCCCAGGCGATTTTGATGTACAATAGAATTTGAGAAACAGGGCTTTATTGTAGCAATTATTGAAAAA
This sequence comes from Saimiri boliviensis, assembly GCF_048565385.1. Lineage (NCBI taxonomy): Eukaryota > Metazoa > Chordata > Mammalia > Primates > Cebidae > Saimiri > Saimiri boliviensis. The sequence goes on from NC_133470.1 coordinate 135,035,546, forward strand.
TATGGACTCCATTCCTATAGCAGTTCGGTAGATAAAGAAAAGTTGCTGAAAGGTGGAAGGAGAATTTGGCCAAAGCAGGTAATTTCGCAGGCCCCATTAACAAGGCTAAAGCCTGGGAGGTAAAGCATTGTATTTAACTAGAGTGTTTTAATTCTAGAATAAGATTTATTGATTGATTGAATTTTATTTATTTGTTTTTTTGAGACAGAGTTTCACTCTTGTTGCCCAGGTTAAAGTGCAATGGCGCCATCTGGGCTCACCGCAACCTCCACCTCCCTAGTTCAAGCAATTCTCCTGCCTCAGCCTCCCAAGTAGCTGGGATTACAGGCATGTGCCACCATGCCCGGCTAATTTTGTATTTTTAGTAGAGACACGGTTTCTCCATGTTGGTCAGGCTGGTCTTGAACTCTCGACCTCAGGTGATCCACCTGCCTCAGCCTCCCAAAATGCTGGGATTACAGGCGTGAGCCACCGCACCCAGCCTAGAATAAGATTTAAAAAAAAAAAAAAAAAAAAACGAGAAAAGGAAGGAAAAGGAAAAAAGTTTACAAATGTTTGAATTATATGTTAAATAGAAGAGGAGAAATTTGTTAAGCAAGAAAGAGGGATAATTAGACATTAAGAGACTGTCATTGACCAAATTCTCATTCCTTCTAATTCGACCTAAGCTTCCTGCTCTTCATACTCTATCCAACTACTGATCTTCCCCTGAAACAAAAGCAGACTAAGTGTTGCTCTAGGGTCTATCCTTTCACTGGACCACACTCCCCCTAACTCCTTGGCCAGTGAGGCTGTTCGGCTTTCTCACCTTTTCCAGAGTTGCAGCCTCTACTCCCATAGGGCAAAGCTTGTAGGTCTAGTAGCCCTAACACATCAGGAGCTTCTCTGGAGAGTCTGTCGAGGAGCTGAAGAGACCTCCTCCACTTGAGGGGCTGAGAAACTGATGGGAAATAGGGTCAGACTTTTAAATTTTGCTCCCGACACTCTTTTTGTGCCACCCCCAGCTCCAAGGTCCAAGAGGTCTCTGAATATGTAAGTGTTCCTTCTGGAAGATGAAAACAGAATAGAATAGACACCACTGCGTGCAGTGGCTCACGCCTGTAATCCCAGCACTTTGGGAGGCCAAGGTGGGCGAATCACAAGGTCAAGAGATCGAGACCATCCTGGCCAACATGGTGAAACCCCATCTCTACTAAAATACAAAAATTAACTGGGCATGGTGGTGTGCACCTGTAGTCCCAGCTACTTGTGATGCTGAGGCAGGAGAATTGCTTGAACCCGGGAGGCAAAGGGTGCAGTGAGCCGAGATCATGCCACTGCACTCTAGCCTGGCCTGGCGACAAAGTGAAACTTCGTCTCAATTAAAAAAAAAAAAAAAAAAAAAATAGAATAGACACCATTTATATACAGAATGACTTAATATGTTACCTCTGGATTGGGTAAAATGATCACTTTAAAAGAAGACTGTGGAGAAAGAAAGACGCAGAAATCAAACACATGAATTCTAAAATTAGAATTTTCAACACTGAGGCACCTGAGTGCTAAGCTTCTGGGGGAAGAGGAGCACCATCAATAGCTCTCAGTTGACCACATTAGTGATTCTAAACTGCTGCCCCCAAATCCCAAACAGGTCAATGGCACCAGAGATACCAGATGTAGTAGCGGTGCCCCATACGAGCCTCTTCTGCTCCTTGTCAATTCAGAGACATCAACCTGGCTTACAGAAAGCAACTTTACACGCTCAGAATTGTATTCGGATTTATATAAGAATCCACATGTACCACTTGTACCTTCCCTCCCAGTCCTTTAAGGGTTTTCTGATAGCTTACTTCGCTACGGACTCGCGTGAGTTTAGAATGATGTTCAGTCAGCCCAAAATGTCATGACCGAGAAGATTATTAAGTTAAGAAATGTGGCGTTATGTGGTGTAATTTGACACTCTGGCTAGACTGAGGAGGAGAAAGACTTAAAATACAGCATTTCATGGATGGCCTGCATCGTTGCTGGTTCTGTTCCATCTCTATGTTTCATATAATAAAGTAGCACTGTACTTTCCAAGGCATTTCACATTACTGTAGAAGATTCTCTTGTATTGTGTTTTAATTAGATTTAATATAGAACTTATTTGAATGTGTCCTCTTCATCAGCAGAATAGTGTTTCTATCTGAAGTAGGTAAAGCGAAGGATTATATAAATTGCTATAGGGGACCTGTGTTGCTTTTGTCTGTTCACAAACTTTGCCTCCTTTTCTTGGGAGTAGAATCCTTCTTTCCTATGGGGAAACACAGTTGATGTTTTAATCTTAGGGTGGTCTTATGGCCCACATCTAGCCAAACTACCCTATTTCCTTGCCCCCGATGACTGGTCCAGGGATGAGCGTACGATTCAAGTCAGACTAGCCACAGTATTTCTGCTGAAATTGCAGCAAAACACCTCTGGGTTAGCTGATGGTCACTTTCTCTCACTCCTGGGCCTCTATGGGGAGTGGGGATGGGGCTCTGTAAGAATGAAAACAAGTACAAGTGGCAGGTAGACAATGTATTGGCACTTTTAGATCTAGCTGTGTCTCGAGCTAATGAAATGCCCCTCTGACTTCAGAGGTACATTCCCCATTGCAACCACTTTATTTTGCTTCGGTTAGTTTGCATTTGACTTCTGATACTTGGAACCAAAAGATTCCCAAATTACACATTTCCATGTCTACTTAGGACCAAAAAAAAATTCAACATGGATGTATACCTTGTTTTATATCACTGGTGCCTTTTTCAGAAATTGAGAGTAAATCTAAATTTATGAATCAAATCATACTATATCAAAAATCACACATTGCACAAAGGAGACATGTTGAGGGGTCTTTCATAGTACCGTTTGTTTGTTTGAAGGAAAGGTGTTACAACCTAAACAGAAAGGTGCAAGCGACTCACAGTGAATTGCGGAGGGCTACTGGGCTGGCTTTCATGATCCATGAAAGATGGTGAAGACTTTGGTAATTTCATTGCTTCCTGGGTTTGATTCTCATCCTGGTAGGTTTAGAAATTTGATTTGGTTGGTCCACTAAGATAGGATCTGTCCCTCAGGGAAGGATTCCCATTAAGCAAGCTCACAGAGACTAAAACAGAAAACTAAAGTGCCAATTGATTAATGGACAATGAGAAAGACAATCATTCATTGGACCAGAATCCTTGCAAAAGCAGGTCATTGCATTCTGTTCTTTAGAATGTACGTTGCATCCTGATAGTCTGGATTCAGTCTACACATGCTTTTTGTAGGCCTGTGGTATAGTATACACGGAGTTTGAAATTAAATAAAACGTCATAAAGCTTCACATAAAAATCTGGATTTCCAACTTCTCTTGAAAAGGCACGATACCCACCAACACTGGTTCTTCTTTCTGTGGCAGCAGTTGCATGGGTCTGGGTAGGAGCTGAGTCTTTTCTACGGGACATAGACTCTCTAATAGACTAATGTACACATCAGGCCCATGTTCTTTATATTCTCTTTCTGGCTTATATCAGCATTTGAGTTTGATATTTAGAAAGGAAAACTACATGTGATGCCATTAAGCTCATTGCTTTCCCCTACCCATGTGTATTGGTTCAAGGGGCGAGGTGAGTGAAGCCAATGCAATTAGTGAATCTGAGGAGTTTTGCTGGAAATGCTAATGCAAAAATGCTCACTTTTTCCTGCTGCATATGAAAAGGGAAACGTATATGCTGGGGCGCTGCTGACAGCCATCAGGGGACTAAGAGAGAACAAGTCTTATGATGACACATTAATCAAGGAAAACAGAAGAAACATCAAAAGAAATTGTGTCTTCTGGGACTTGTTAGAGCTGCAGGATCAGACGTTACCTGAAGCTACTTTGGAATTTTCAGCTATATAGGATTATAAATTATCTTCATTATTTAAATTGCTTTGGGTCGGATGAATTGCCACAAAACGTATTCTGACATAAGGAAGATACTTTTTTTCCACAATAGAATCTCTGGCAAACCATTGTTACTCATGATAGTGTGGAAAATCCTGAGGTAAAAAGAGGTTGAGAATTGCTATTCTCAGCTACAAGATAAAAAAAATTAGGGTTCGGTTGATTTGCTGAATCCCAACATTAGTCCTACTTTTCTGAGATTTTACCTAGTTCACCCGGATTAGGCTTTCGGATCTTCCCAAACCCTTTAGAACAAGTAAACAACTTCTTTGTCCACATACAGCTAGTCAAATACCGTTTTATAAAGATTGGACATTTCAAGTCAATTGTGTTTTCCACGGTTCGTGTGAGATGATTTCCAGCCTCACTCGTGTACTATGAATAAGAAGAGCATATATGACTGCACTGGTACGTGATCGACCTAACACGTAGTATATTTTCAAATTCAGGAATATATTTCTTATCTGAAGAATTATTATTTGGTAACTCAATCCAAAGTATAGATAAAAATCAGGAAGAAACTAAAATATTTTCTATGAAACCCAGTTATGTATAATGAAATTCTTACAAGAATATACATTGATTCAGTCAGAGGACCGCCCTCTCCCTAGGTCCTTAGAGCTATTTACTTTTATTTTACACAGAATTCAAACAAAAGTGATGTTCTGATTTCTTAGGACATAAGAGTTTAGAAGTAGTACACTAGAAGTGAGTGTGAAGGTGATATTGTTAGAATTAGGCAGTGCTGACCACAATATGAAGTTATAGTTGTAAGTGGTGGATGGCAATAATGAAGGGAGGGAGGGGAGAGAGAGAGAGGGGGGGAGATAGAGAGAGAGAGAGAGAGAGAGAGAGAGAGAGAGAGAGAGGAAAGGAACTCAAAAACCACAGCATTATCATAGAGCCAGAGAGTCTGAAGCACAAGAACTAGGTCTGAAAGCAGTGTAAAATATATATGTTGGCACAATAGATTATATTCACTTCGACGAACCTCATTAATCAGAAACCTAAATTATGTTCAGTGGCTTTTATTTAAGAAGACATCTATCCATGCCATATATTTTAGAAGTATTTCTTCCTCCAAAATTAAGCTTGTGGCTTTCAAAGGAATAAACTTCAGTTATAAGAAATAACTCAGTTCCTGGCATATGGTAAAAACTATATTTACCAGAAGCTTGCAAATTTATTTTGCCTTCTTGTGGATAACATGCCTACTGATTTGCAATCTGAAAGAGAGAGAGTGTGTGTGTATGTGTGTGTGTTTGTGTGCGTGTGTGTTTGTATCTGTTGAACAGATCATTTATGTGGAGCATTATTTATCCACAAAAATGTGGTGTTAAGATATCACATTTTTCAACTATATGTTAAGCCGTATAGTGTGATAAAAGATTTTTCTCCAATTCATGATTGCATTTATGTGAAAAGTCTTACAAAAGCACAAAAACAAAATAATGTCCCTTGATTTTAAAAATAAAATAGGTTAAATTAGATCTGTTTAAAAATATAGAGAAGGGCCAGGCACAGTGACTCGTGCCTGTAATCCCAGCACTTTGGGAGGCCGAAGCAGGCTGATCACTTGAGGTCAGGAGTTCAAGACCAGCCTGGCCAACATGGTGAAATCCCATATCTACTAAAAATACAAAAATTAGCCAGTCATGGTGGCTTGTGCCCGTAATCCCAAGCTACTCAGGAAGCTGAGGTGAGAGAATCACTTGAACACAGGAGGCGGAGGTTGCAGTGAGCCGAGATTACATTATTGCACTCCAGCCTGGGTGGCACAGCGAGACTCTGGCTCAAAATTTTTTTTTTTTCCAAAAAAAAAAGTATATGAACATATATATATTTTCAAAAAAAAAAAATATATATATATATATATATATATTAGTCAAAGTCTCTGTTCTGTATGTAATACAAACCTTCATCAACCACAAACTTTCCTTAAGCGAAATTCTACTATGCAAGAATTTACTTTAGCATAACTTCTACAGCCACAAGAATTCGGTTTTGGTTATATGGGTTACTTCTGTTGGAGATCACTTAAAAAGAAGGGAATTTGATGAGAGAAAAAAAGGCGAATGGTTGAAGAAAGATCAGCAAATAGGTGAGGAAGTATAATGGTTTTACAGTACAGCCATAAAAGAGGGGACATGAGCCCTGACCTTGGAGTTGCATCCATTAGCAAGAAAGGGACTGAGACACGTGAAATGTTTTCTGGAATCATGATATCTGAAAATAGAAAGCGCTACACTGATTTAGAGTCTTAAAATCAGAAAAGTACTTTTCAGTGTGGAGGGAAACAGAGACACACACATCAAATTGTCACTTAGTAGGCGTATTGTCTACAACAAAGCAAAATGAATTTGCCATTGTCTGAGAATTTTGAGAGAAGACCAGGGATGGATCAAATTTTATAGGCCGAAAGTTTAGAAGGCTCTCTTTTAAGAAAAGAACACAAAATTATAAATATAAAACTAGACACAAAATGCACAGGAGCCTGAACCAAATGTGTCCCCAAGACTGTCTTTATTTCTGACATCAGCTACATGTTCAGGGAGGTTCCCAAAACCATCTTTAGGTTTGATAATTCACAATAAGGGCTCTCAGAATTCACTGAAAGTTATTCTTCCCAGAGTGATAGTTTTTTAAGGGAGAAGAGTATAGGCACAAAGGAAGAGACACATAGGGCAGAGTATGAGACAGTCCTAAACACAAAGCTTCCCTTGTAGTCAGTAGGCATTATGCTCCCAGTGTAGATGTGTGATAATACACACCAAGTCTTTCCAACCAGGGAGGCTCACCTGAGCATTGGTGTCCAGAGTTTTTTGGTTTTATTTGCTTTTGAGATGGAGTCTCTCTCTCTGTCACCCAGGCTGGAGTGCAGTGGCCCCATGTTGTCTCATGGCAGCCTCCAGCTCCCGGGTTCAAGCGATTCTGCTGCCTCAGCCTCTCGAGTAGCTGGGATTACAGACGTGTTCCTCCATGCCTGGCTAATTTTGGTGTCCAGAGTTTTTATTAGGATTTTGTTATATAGGCATAATTCGTTGGTTGATTGCCCATGTGGTTGAACTCAATTTCCAGCAACTTCCTGGAAATCAGACTGATACCACATGGTCCAAGGGACCCATGATGAGTCACCTCATTTGCATAAACTATCAAGTGTGGTCTGAGGGCCCCAACATGAATAACAAAGGCACTCGTATCACCTTAAGAAACTGCAGAGGTTTGAAGGTTACCTCCTCCGGAAACAGGAAGAAAGCCCAGACCTCTTCCGGCAAGGGAAAGTTCTTTATTACACAGTATAAAATACCACTAATATTAGTATACTTCTAAATTTATTTTTATAAATTCAAAAATATAATTGCTTTTAAAGATCACCATGGTTCCCCAACCCTGTTTTTCTTATAGGCTTATAAATTCCTCATGTTCATCAGAGTTGCCAGGTTGTGGAAGCAGAGATTATCTTGTCAATACAATTTAGGTCATCTCTACAAAATCTGACAATTTACAACTGTGACAAATGTCAAAACTCATAGAACTGATTTCATTTTTGTATTAACTATTGAAAATGACAGCAACACATTTAAAATAAATTTAAGCAAAGAAATAAATTGACCCAAATAACTAGAGTATCTTGCAAGAGGTGAGTTACTTTAAGCATAGCTGGATTCAGGGCTTCAGAAAATATGATCAGAACTCAATTTCTTCTAATTACTCAGATGTGCTTTCGCAGCCTACCTGGAAGAAAAAGAATTACTTGTTCCCAACAGCCCCAGCAAAATGTTGGTAGTTATCATATCCTTGGGTCACAGGTAGATGCTAACCTATTTACCTTGACTCTGATTTACTGGGCCCACAGGATCACATTTCCCAAATCCATAATCTGGAAGATGGAATCTGTCCAATTAAAATGACAAAGATTGAAAGTGTTGCTGAAGGGTAGTTACCTAAAGGAATATGAAGCTGTTGTTATTAAAAGAAGACCAAGGGATGTTGGGCACATGAAAACAACTACCCTAATAATAAGCCCATTATCAGATGATTAGAAACAAATAGTTATTTCAATCCTATAGTATTTTTTCATTTTTAAGCAATTTTATTGAGATATGTGCATGCAATAAACTGTACTCATTTTAAGTGTACAGTTCTATGAGTACTCACAAATATATATACCTGTGCAACTACTACTATGATCAAGATAAAACATTTCTATGACCCCTAAAAGATCCCTCATATTCCCTTACAGTTCATTACCATTTCCACCCCAAACCCAGGCAACCACCTTATATGCCTTCTATCAATAGGGATTAGTTTGATATTTTCCAGAATTTAATATAAATGAAAGCATAATATATGCATCATTTTGTATATGGCTTCGTTTACTTAGCATGTGTTGAAGCTTCACTCATATTGTGGCAGGGGTTAATAGATCATTTTCTCTTGTTGTTGAGCATTTTGTATAGCATTGTGTGACTATACCTAAGTTTGTTTATCCATTACCCAGTTCAGGTATATCTGGGTTGCTTGTTTTTACCACAATTAATAAAGCTACTATCAACATTCATACAGAAGTCTTAATGTGAATAAACGTTTTTGTTTCTTTGGATAAATACCTAGAAATGGACTAGATAGGAGGTATGAAAGGTGAATGCTTAACTTAAAAACAAACTGTCCAACTACCAAATATTAGTACAATGTTATATTCTCACCAGCAGTATATGAGAATTTCAGGCGCTCCTGCATTCTCTCCAATATTTAGTATTGCAATTTTAATTTTAGTCTTTTTGTTGGGTGTATAGTTATATCTTATTGTCAGTTTAATTTGCATGTCCCTGATAACTAAAGATGTTGGGCATCTCTTCATGTGTTTTGGGCCGTTGGTATATATTCTTTTGTGAAGTGTCTATTCAGACATTTTTCTCATCTTTTATTGAAATTTCCTCTTATCATGGAGTTATAAGAGTTATTTATATTTCCTAGATAAAAGTCATTTGTCTGACATGTTTTGTGATTATTTTTTTTCTAATCTGTGGCTTACCTTTTCATTTCTAAATGATAGCTTTCAAAGAGGAAAGCTTTTGATGTTTTCCAAGGTTATTTTTTTGTGTAGTTTATGCTTCTTTTCTAGGAAAATTTTACATACTCTGGTGTCTTCCACATTTGCTTCTAGAATTTGTATACTTTTAACTCTTAATTTTAATTGTGTGATTTGTTTTGATTTTTCAGTATGGTATTAGGAGTAAATATTCATTTTTCTTTCCATACCGTACAGATAAGCAGTTGTTTAAGCACAGTTTGTTGAAATGACTTTTCTTCCCACCCGTTGAATTACCTTGCCGCCTTTGTTACAAATCAATAGGCTATATGACTGGCTCTATTTCTGGGCTCTTTCTGTTCTACTAATCTACATGTCAATCCAGTCACAAAAACAATATTACCTTGTTTACTGTAGCTTTATAAGTTCTGAAATCAGGTGGCATAAGTCACACAAGTTTATTCTTTTTAAAATTGTTTGGCCCTTTTAAGCCATTGTGTTTTCTTATGAATTTGAGAATTAACTTGAGTGAATTTTTATAAAACATCTTGCTAAAAGTTAGATTGGAATTGGATTGAATCTATACGTCAACTTGGGAAAAAATAACATCTTGGTAATATTGAGTTTACCCATATTTGAATGTTAGGTATTTCTTAATTTCTCTCAAAATTATTTTAAAGTTTTCATTAGCTATATAATCTTTTGTTAAATTTATCCTAAAGTATTTCACAGTTTTGATTCTATTTTAAAAGAAATTATATTTTTATTTCATTACCCAACCATTTGTTGCAACCATATAGAAACACAATTGATTTTTATATATTAACTTTATGTCATGCTGTTGTGAGAGCCCTCAGCTAAATTGGGATTTCAGTACCAGAACAGCTAGCAGTTCTGTGCTAACAGAAAATAAAGGGGAGCAGATCGTGAGTGTTTATAGTGTCCCTTGCAGAGGATACTTCTTTTTCTTTTTCTTTTTCTTTTTCTTTTTCTTTTTCTTTTTTTTTTTTTTGAGATGGAGTCTTGCTCTGTTGCCCAGGCTGAAGTGCAGTTGGCATGATCTCAGCTCACTGCAACCTCCGCCTCCTGGGTTCAAGTGATTCTCCTGTCTAAGCCTCTCGAGTAGCTGGGATCCATACCTGGCTAATTTTTGTATTTTTAGTAGAGATGGGGTTTCTCCATGTTGGCCAGGCTGGTCTCAAACTCCTGACCTCAGCTAATGCACCAGCCTCGACCTCTGAAAGTGCTGGGATTACAGGCCTGAGCCACCATGCCCAGCCCAAGGATACTTGTCTTACCTGGTAAAAGGCCTAGTGCCTAGCTGTCCATCCCATGACCAGGAGTTTCTCACACAGGAAATTTGTTTATACTGACACAAATGTTTTTGTGGCTCTTGTAGTCTATTAAGTGTGCAATAGCATTATGTGTAAAGAAGAAGTACATACTTTACTTTGAAAATATTTTATTGTCCAAAACATGCTAATGATCATCCAAGCATTCAGCAATTCATTAATCTTTTTGCTGGTGTAGGGTCTTGCCTTGATGTCCATGGACGCTAATTGATCATGATGGTAGTTGCTGAAGGTAGAGAGGGCTGTGACAATTTCTTAAAATTAGACAACAATGATGTTTGTGGCATTAATTAACTCTTACAAAAGATTTTTCTGAAGCATGCAATGCCATTTGATAGCATTTTACCTACAGTAGAACTTCTTTCAAAATGGGAGTCATGTCAGGCTCTGTGAATCATGCCTGTAATTTCAGCACTTTGGGAGGCTGAGGTGGGCAGATCACGAGGTCAGGAGATTGAGACCATCCTGGCTAATGCAGTGAAATCCCATCACTACTAAAACTATAAAAAATTAGCTGGGCATGATGGCACATGACTGTAGTCCCAGCTACTCAGGAGGCTGAGGCAGGAGAATCACTTGAACTAGGGAGGTGAAGGTTACAGTTAGCCAAGATCGCACCACTGCACTCCAGCCTGGGCAACAGAGCAAAACTCCAGCTCAAAAAAAAAAAAAAAAAAAAAAAAAAAAAAAAAAAAATTGGAGTCAATCCTCTAAATCCCTGACACTTGCTTTATCAACTAAGTTTACATAATATTGTAAATATTTTGTTGTCATTTCAGCAACGTTCACAGCATCTTCACCAGAAGTAAATTCCATCTCAAGAAATCACTTTCTGTGCTCATTCATAAGAAGCAAATCCTCATATGTTCCAAATTTATCATGAGATTGCAGCAATTCAGTCACATCTTTAGGTTCCACTCATTTTCTAGTCCTCTTGTTATTTCTATGACATCAGCAGTTATTACCTCTACTGAAATATTGAATCCCCCAAAGTTATTTGTGAAGGTTGGAATTGACTTCTTCCAAATTTCTGTAAATGTTCCTATTTTGACCTCCTCCCCTGAGTCACAAGTGTTCTTAACAGCATCTAGAATGGTGAATCTTTTCCAGAAGGTTTTCAATTTACTTTGCCCAGATGCATCAAAGGAATCACTATCAATGGCAGCTACAGCCTCATGAAACGTATTTCTTAAATAATAGACTTGAACATTGAAATGACTTCTTGATCGATGGGCTACAGAATGGATATTTATTTGGCAAGCATGAAAACAGCATTGATATTCTTGTACATCTCCATCAGAGTTCAAGGGTAACCAGATATATTGCCAACGAGCTGTAATATTTTGAAAGGAATCTTTTTTTCTAAGCAGTAGGTCTCAACAGTGCATTTTCAATATTCAGTAAATCATGCTGTAAACAGATGTGCTGTCATCCAAGCTTTGTTGTTTCATTTCAAGAGCACAGGCAGAGTAGATTTAGCATAATTCCTGAGAGCCCTAGGATTTTCAGAATGGCAAGTGGGCACTGGCTTCAACTTAAAGTCACCAGCTACAGTAGTCCCTAACAAGAGAGTCAGCCTGTACTTTGAAGCTTTGGAGTCAGGCATTGACTTCTCTCTAGTAATGAAAGTCCTAGAAAGTATGTTCTTCCAAAATAAGGCTGTTTTGTCTATAACAAAAATGTGTTGCTTAGTGTAGTCACCTTCATCAACGATCATAACTAGATCTGGATAACTTGCTGCAGCTTCTGCACCAGCACTTGTTGCTTCATTTAGCAATTTTATGCCATAAAGATAGCTTATTTCCTTAAACCTCTGCTAGCTTCAGATTTTCTTCTTCAGCTCTCCTCTCTCAGCCTTCAAAAAATTGAAGAGAACTAGGGCCTTTCTCTGGAATAAGCTTTGGCTTAAGGGTATTGTAGCTGGTTTGATCTTCTATTTAGATCACTAAAACTTTCATATCATCAATAATATGGTTTTCACTTTTCTTTTCTTTTCTTTTCTTTTCTTTCCTTTTTTTTTTTTTTTTTTTTTTTTTTTTTTTTTTTTTTTTTGAGGCTGAGTCTCACTCTGTCACCCAGGCTGGAGTGCAATGGTACAATCTTGGCTCACTGCAACCTCCGCCTCCTGGGTTCAAGCAATTTTCCTTCCTCTGCCTCCCAAGTAGCTGGGATTACAGGTGCATGCTGCTGTGCCTGTCTGTCTTTCTTCTTCATTTTTGAAAGATAGTTTTGCTTAATACAGAGTTCTTGGTTGACATGTTTTTTTTTTTTTTTCTATCAGCACTTTGAATATTTCATCCCAAGGCCTCTGGCCTCCATGGTTTCTCATGAGAAATCAGTTATTAATCTTATTGAAGATACCTTGATTAGTTGCCTTCTCTCTTGCTGCTTTCATGGTCTCTGTCTTTGGCTTTTGACAGTTTAATTATGATGTGTGGATTGCTTTTGGTTTATCTTAATTGGAGTTCATTGAGCTTCTTGCATGTGAGATTAAAATTTTTCATCAACTATGAAAAGATTTTAGCCATTATTTATTCAGAAGTTCTTTCTGACTGTTCTCTTTTTCTAGGACTCCTATTATGCGTCTGTTGTTTCATTTGATGTCTCACAGGTGTCTAAGGTTTGGGTCATTTTTCTTCATTTGTTTTTTGTTTTTGGGTTTTTTTTTTTTTGATTGCAGCCATTTATTGAAATTGGAGACATTTTTTAATCTTCTTGAGACTCCATATCAGGCTGTCTACAAAGTCCACTGGGAGGCCGAAGATCATTTGAGCCCAGGAGTTTGAGGCTGTGGTGAGCCTCAAAGGGCCACCGCACTACAGCCTGGGTGAGGAAAGACCCTTTCAAGGGCCAAACTGCACGCTTGCTTGCTGTGGTCATTAAAAACTGTAGTTTTAGGTTAGCAGGTCTGCCTGTTACAAGATGAAAAATTCCATTTAAAACAGATCTGCCTGCATTTATTCAAGCATGAATTCCGAGTCCTGAAATTAAGGGACAATACACAGTAAGACAACTTACATACAATTAAGAGTAATCCAAATCACGGAAAGTTACAGAACAGCTATTTGTTTTTCTTTCTGTTCCTTAGACTAGATAATCTCAGCGGACCTACCTTAAAGGATTGATGTTGTTTATTCCTCACTTGTTTGAGAGAATCCACCCATGTAAAACCATCTAGGTTTGGAGTTTCCTTTGTAGGAAGATTTTTGCTTGCAAATTCAATTTCTTCAGTAGATATGGCTACTTGGATTTTTATATTTCTTCTTAAATCAATTTTGATCATTTGTGCCTTTTAATATATTTGTTTGTTCATATCTCCTAAGTTGTCAAATGTATTGGCATTGATTTACTACAGCATTAGCAATTATTATTTTACATTCTGAAAGATCTATAGTGATGCCCGTTTTCATTACTGCTATTTATAATTTGTATCTTCTTTTTTTTCTTAATAAGTTTAACTAGACATGTACCAATTTTTTGGATCTTGTCAACAAGCCAAACTTTGGTTTTATTTATTTTATCTATTGTTTGTTCATTTTCCATTTTATTAAAACATCTATCATATTTAATATTTGTGTACTTTTACATACTTTAGTTTTAATTTTTCTTCATATTTTAGCTTTAGAAAGAGAGTAAAATTGTATTGATATTAGGGTTTCCTTATTTTCTAATGCAAACATTTTAAGCTTTCCTCTGAGCACCGTATTAGCTGTATCTCATAAATTTTGCAATGATATGTCTTCATTATTATTCAGCATAAAACATTATCAAATTTCTCATTGATCTGTGGGTTATTTAGAAATCAGTTTTTAGTATCCAAATATTAGAGAATTTGTAAGATGTCATATTGTTGTTGGTTTCTAATTTAATTTTTTCGTGATTGGAAAGACACTGTATATGATTTCGGTTTTAAAACATTTGTTAAGACTAATGTATGTCATAATATATGGCTTATCTTGTTGAATATTCCATAGGCACTTGAAAAATACAGGAATTGCACTATTGTTGAGGGAAATGTCCTATGAATCCTAATTAAGTTAATTAAAAGTGATGCTTACATCATCCTTATATTTACTTATTTTTACTCTAGTTCTATCAATTATTGAAAGAGATATGTTGAAACTTCTAAATGTTTGTGCATTTGTTTATTTCTCTTTTTGCCTCTTCCAGTTTTCATTTACTGTATTTTGAAGATTCAATATAAGGTGCCTATATGTTTATAACTGTATGTCTTCGTGATATACTAACACTTTTATAATTATGAAGTTTTATTTTTTGAAGCTAATAATGCATCTTGTCTAGAAATCTGCTTGCTTAAATTAACCACACCAGTTTTCTTATACATATAGTTTGGTTTGCATATTATTTTCCATCTCTTATCTTTCAACCTACTTATATCCTTATATTTAATGTATTCTCCTGTGGAGAGTACATCGTTCTTTCCGGTATACAGTCTCCCATATGTCTGCCTTTTCATAGAAATATTTAGTCCATTTACCTTTAAAGCAACTACATTAAAATTAATTAAATTAAAATAATTTAAATTAATTCTTACCGAATTACATTTAAAGTATCTCTTCTCTGCTTGATTTTGTCTCAAAAGTCAGTCTCTACTTATTTTTCTTCCATGTTTTTCTCTCCCTTCTTCAAGTTCACTATTATTCTTAATCTGCAACCTGCTCTTGAGCCTATCTGGTGAATTTTCATTTTCATTATTGTACTTTTGAATTCTTGAATTTTCATTTTTAAAATGGTTTTTGTTTTTCTGTTGATATTCTTTCTCTGTTCACCCACTAATTTCATTTCTCTTTTTAACTCTATGCATACATTTATAGTGGCATCTTTGAAACCTTGTTAGCTATACCCAACATTTAGACCCATTCTGATGCCTTTGTTTTCCATTGACTGGTTTTTTCCTGATTGTGGGTAAGACTTACCTGTTTCTTTGCATATCTATAATTTTGTGCTACAATTGGACATTATAGATACATACTGGTGATTCTGGATTATATTGTGCTCTGAGGATGATTTTGTGTTGCTCGATAGGTAAATTGTATGATTCAAATGGCAAACTCTGTCTCTCCTGTGGTGTACAGCAGCTGATACATTCGCTCATTTCTTACCGTTTCTTGATGCTACTATTTTTACCCTGGCTTCCTGGGAGTTCACCTGCACCTGAATATCTTGTTGGTCAGCCAAGAATTTTGGCATAGCTTACACTCACATATTGGGGTTCACCCTCTGTTTGGTTCTCTTGCTTAGGGAATTTTTTCTCTAAATTTCTCTGCTGTCCCCTGACACATCAAGCCAGCAAAGCTTCCGTTTTCAGCCACCGGCATTGGTTGGGAAAGAAACTTAGTTTTTTTAAAAACAGGAAACACAAATCTCACGTAGTACAGCTGTTTTTCTGGGGTAAATTCCTCTCTGCACCTTGCCTGTTTTTTCACAGGGTGCCCTGGTATCTCCCCTGCATATACATAGTTTAACATCAGCCAGCTTTAGGGCAGAGTTAGTGCTCAGATTTTGTGCTTCACCCCTTTGCTTCCAAAATTTCCCCACTTAAATCTATACCTGCTTTTCCAGCTTTGGATTTTTTCTTGCTATCATAATGCTGTGATTTTTTTTTTTTTCTGCTGTAGCCATGGAGGGAGGGGAAATTCTCAGAAAAGAAAGTCAATTTTGCAATTCTTCCCCCTCTAATTGCAGTTTTTCAAGAGTAAGTTTTCCTCCTCCTTCTGTTCTGTTTGCACTGAGACACCTTCCAGTATTTTAAACTGTGGGGATTTTTTTTCCCCCAGATTTTATAATTATTAACTGTACAAAGTTTCACACAACCACTTCACTTTGCCATCATTACTGGAAGTTCTGTATTTGAAAAGAGCCTAAAAGGAACTTATGGGCTCAATGTAGTCACTAGGTAGTTTGAGAGCAAATTGGCTATTGGACTTTTTTAGTGTTTACTTATTGGCATACCATCACAGAACATCAAGTCCATCTTGGATTTTTGTCTCCTATAGCCACAGAAACAACCAACTGCTAAATTACTGATTAGATCATCCAAGAGATAATTTCATACGGGCATATAGAAGGCAGATTATAATATGATATGATAAAGCATACTGATGAGAAAATGGGGCCAGGCACGGTGGTTCACACCTGTAATCTCAGCACTTTGGGAGGCTGATGTGGGCAGATCACCTGAGGTCAGGAGTTTGAGACCCACCTAGCCAACATGGTGAAACCCTGTCTCTACTAAAAAAATACAAAAATTAACAAGGTGTGGTGGCACATGCCTATAATCCCAGCTCCTCAGGAGGCTAAGGCAGGAGAATCGTTTGAACCCAGGAGGCAGAGATTGTAGTGAGCCGAGATGGCACCACTGTACTCTAGCCTGGGTCACAGAGCGAGACTCCATCTCAAAAAAAATAAATGAAAAGAAAATGATACAATTTATCAGCATTTTATATTTTCTTTTCTTTCTTGTGAAAGTTTGGATTCATTTAAAAGGCTAATTGAGCAAAAATTTTGATTTAGGAGAACAAATGTCCTTAATTGCTCCAGATAGATCCATCAAAGTGAGGAACTCTTAGAGCAGACATTAATTTTAATGCTCTTGTCTTTCAAAACATGCACACACACACACACACACACACACCCCACACACAGGGCATCTCTTGATGTTCAACAACCTTATTTTTCAAAAGTTATCACTTCCACTTGCGTCCTAAGAGTACCAAGAAATAATGATTTTGTATAGGCAACTTTAAATTAGCATGCAGCGCCTCTCTAGGTGGGTAGCAATTTGCACAACATACCTTAACATTTCAGAAACATGATGCTGAGCACCTCTTTACAAAGAAATTTCCCCACTAGTGAAATTTGAGTGCAAATCACATATAGATCAGCAGTGAAAAAGTACATAGTTCAGTGACTTTACTATTAGTAAGAAAGGCAGCTGGTGCAACAAATTCAACTTTGTGTGATAACCTGAATTGCCGCTTGTGACTAGGCTATGGGCACTCAAAAGATAAGACCATATAAGCTTGACTGGTTCCTAGAGTTTCCTCAGAACTTCTCCAAGAGAAGCTTTCCCATTTTGTGCTCATATTTTTCCTTTTCCAGATTTGTATCCACACATTCAAAGAAGTTTGATGTTGAAGCCATGTAAAAAAAAAAAACAGAAGGGAAAAAGAAACAGATAACATTTTCAAATAGGAAAATAATCTATATCCAATTTTGCTTTGTTTTTTAACAAAGCTCAGAAAAATACCTTCCCAGGTCTTCTTACAGTTTGTAAAGAAATAACAAGGTCATGTTCATATGGCATATTTTTTTTTAAAGTAAACTCAAATAATAAATCAGAGTTCAATTATATTTTACAATGTGAACCTATGTACCTACCACCCATGTAAATAAATAGAACATTACCAGCACCACGGAAGCCCCCTAATATTCTCTCCCAATTCCTTCTCCCCTACGAATAACAACCGTCATGAGTTCTATAACCGTAAGTAAGTTTTGCCAGTTTTTTACATTTACATAAATGAAGTGATGAAATTTGTGGGGTTTTTTATCTGCTCTTGATCAATGTTTTAAGATAAATTTATATTGGTGCATATTTTTCTTAATTTGTTTCCTGTTGCTATAACAGAATCCTACAGACTGGATAATTTATAAAGAAAATAAATCTATTTCTCACAGTTCTCGAGGTTGGGACAGTTCATATCAAGATGCTGGCATCTGGCAAAGGCCTTCGTGCTGTGTCATCCTGCGGCAGAAGGTGGAAGGGCCAATGAGCACATAAAACAGGAAAGATGGGAGTTGAACTTCATTCTTTTACTGGGAGCCCACTCCCTCAATAACGAACCCACTCCTTCAATAATAGTATTAATCTCTTTATGAAGGTAGACACCTTATGGGCGAATTACCTCTTAATAGTCTCACCACATAATACTGTTACCATGGCAACTAAATTTCAAACATGAGTTTTGGAGAGGACATCCAAACCATAGTGTCATTTCTGTCTAGTGTCACGTTTTGTGAATATGTCAAAATGTATCAATTTTTCTGTTGATGAGCATCTTGGGTGCATCTAGTTTTGTCTTTTATAAGTAGTGTTGTTTTGAACATTCTTGTGTTTGTGTCTTGGTGAACATATATACTAATCTGTAGGGTATATACTCAGGAATGGAACTGGTGAGTCATAGAGTAGGCTCAGGTTTGTCTTTAGTAGATGTAGCTATGGGGCAATTTTGAATAGTTCTTGATAATTTATTCTGCAATAATTTGAATCTGATAAGTACCATAAAGGTCCTCCAGAAAGGTAGCTACAAGAATTTTCTAAGATTCAAAGAGTGTAAATGGAATACTGAATGAGATACACATTCATTCACTTGTTTATTTTACAAGCTTTTAGTAGCATTTTTTTACACTGTTTATTTTTTTTTAATTGCATGTTCGGTTTTGGGGTACATGTGAAGAACATGCAAGATTGTTGCATAGGTACACACGTGGCAGTGTGATTTGCTGCCTTCTTCCCCGTCACCTATATCTGGCATTTCTCCCCATGCTATCTCTCCCCAACTCCCCACCCCCCACTGTCCCTCCACTATTTCCCCCCAACAGACCTCAGTGTGTAGTGCTCCCCTCCCTGTGTCCATGTGTTCTCATTGTTCAAGACATGCCTATGAGTGAGAACGTTCAGTGTTAGATTTTCTGCTCTTGTGTCAGTTTCCTGAGAATGATGGTTTCCAGGTTAATCCATGTCCCTGTAAAGGACACAAACTCATTGTTTTTGATGGTGGCATAGTATTCCATCGTGTATATGTGCCACATTTTCCCTGTCCAGTCTATCATCAATGGGCATTTGGGTTGGTTCCAGGTCTTTGCTATTGTAAACTGTGCTGCAATGAACATTCATGTGCACGTGTCCTTGTAGTAGAACGATTTATAATCCTTTGGATATATACCCAGTGATGGGATTGCTGGGTCAAATGGAATTTCTATTTCTAGGTCCTTGAGGAATCGCCACACTGTCTTCCACAATGGTTGAACTAATTTACACTCCCACCAACAGTGTAAAAGTGTTCCTATTTCTCCACATCCTCTCCAGCATCTGTTGTTTCCCGATTTTTTAATGATCGCCATTCTAACTGGTGTGAGATGGTATCTCAATGTGGTTTTGATTTGCATTTCTCTAATGACCAGTGATGATGAGCATTTTTTCATGTTTGTTGGCCTCCTGTATGTCTTCTTTTGTAAAGTATCTGTTCATATCCTTCGCCCAGTTTTTTTTTTGTTTTTTTGAGACGGAATTTCGCTCTTGTTACCCAGGCTGGAGTGCAGTGGCTCGATCTTGGCTCATTGCAACCTCCGCCTACTGGGTTCAAGCAATTCTCCTGTCTCAGCCACCCAAGTAGCTGGGACTACAGGTGCACGCCACCATGCCCAGCTAATTTTTGTATTTTTAGTAGAGACGGGGTTTCAACATGTTGAGCAGGATGGTCTCAATCTCTTGACCTCATGATCCACCCGCCTCGGCCTCCCAAAGTACTGGTATTATAGGCATGAGCCACCGCACCCGGCCCTTTTGCCCACTTTTGAATGGGCTTGTTTGTTTTTTTCTTGTAAACCTGTTTTAGTTCTTTGTAAATTCTGGATATCAGCCCTTTGTCAGATGGGTAAACTGCAAAAATTTCTTCCCATTCTGTTGGTTGCTGATTCACTCTAATGAGTGTTTCTTTTGCCCTGCAGAAGCTGTGGAGTTTGGTTAGGTCCCATTTGTCTATTTTGGCTTTTGTTGCCATTGCTTTTGGTGTTTTGGTCATGAAGTCCTTGCCTACACTTATGTCCTGAATGGTTTTGCCTAGATTTTCTTCTAGGGTTTTTATGGTGTTAGGTCTGATGTTTAAGTCTTTAATCCATCTGGAGTTAATTTTGGTGTAAGGTGTCAGGAACGGGTCCTCTTTCTGCTTTCTGCACATGGCTAGCCAGTTTTCCCAACACCATTTATTAAATAGGGAATCATTTCCCCATTGCTTGTTTTTGTCAGGTTTGTCAAAGATCAGATGGTTGTAGATATGTTGTGTTTCCTCCGAGGCCCTTGTTCTGTTCCATTGGTCTATATCTCTGTTTTGGTACCAGTACCATGCTGTTTTGATTACTGTAGCCTTGTAGTATAGTTTGAAGTCCGGTAGTGTGATGCCTCCTGCTTTGTTCTTTTTGCTTAGAATTGACTTGGCTATGCGGGCTCTCTTTTGGTTCCATATGAAGTTTAAGGTGTTTTTTTCCAGTTCTGTGAAGAAGGTCATTGGTAGCTTAACAGGGATGGTGTTGAATCTGTATTACTTTGGGCAATATGGCCATTTTCACGATATTGATTCTTCCTAACCATGAACATGGAATGTTTCTCCATCTGTTTATGTCCTCTCTTATTTCATTGAGCAGTGGTTTGTAGTTCTCCTTGAAGAGGTCCTCTATGTTCCTTATTAGCTGTATTCCTAGGTATTTTATTCTCTTTGTAGCAATTGTGAATGGCAGTTCGTTCTTGATTTGGCTCTCTTTAAGTCTGTTACTGGTGTATAGGAATGCTTGTGATTTTTGCACATTGATTTTGTATCCTGAGACTTTGCTGAAGTTGCTTATCAGTTTCAGGAGATTCTGGGCTGAGACGATGGGGTCTTCTAGATATACAATCATGTCATCTGCAAATAGAGACAATTTGACTTTCTCCTTTCCTATTTGAATACCCTTTATTTCTTTTTCTTGCCAATTGCTCTGGCTAGAACTTCCAGTACTATATTGAATAGGAGGGGTGAGAGAGGGCATCCTTGTCTAGTGCCAGATTTCAAAGGGAATGCTTCCAGTTTTTGCCCATTCAGTATGATATTGGCTGTTTGTTTGTCATAAATAGCTTTTATTATTTTGAGATACATTCCATCAGTACCTAGTTTATTGAGGATTTTTAGCATAAAGGGCTGTTGAATTTTGCCAAAGGCCTTCTCTGCATCAATTGAGATAATCATGTGTTTTTTCTCTTTGGTTCTGTTTATGTGGTGAATTATATTTATGGACTTGCGTACGTTGAACCAGCCTTGCATCCCTGGGATGAATCCTACTTGATCATGGTAGATAAGCTTTTTGACGTGCTGTTGCAATTGGCTTGCCAGTATTTTATTGAAGATTTTTGCATCTATGTTCATCATGGATATTGGCCTGAAATTTTCTTTTCTTGTTGAGTCTCTGATGGGTTTTGGTATCAGGATGATGTTGGTCTCATAAAATGATTTGGGAAGGATTCCCTCTTTTTGGATTATTTGGAATAGTTTCAGAAGGAATGGTACCTGCTCCTCATTTATGTCTGGTAGAATTCGGCTGTGAACCCATCTGGACCTGGGCTTTTTTTTGGTTGGTAGGCTCTTAATTGCTGCCTCAACTTAAGACCTTGTTATTGGTCTATTCAGGGTTTCGACTTCTTCCTGGTTTAGGCTTGGGAGGAGGCAAGTGTCCAGGAATTTATCCATTTCTTCCAGGTTTACTTGTTTATGTGCATAGAGTTGTTTGTAATAATCTCTGATGATGGTTTGAATTTCTGTGGAATCTGTGGTAATATTTCCTTTATCATTTTTTATTGCATCAATTTGGTTATTCTCTCTTTTCTTTTTTATTAATGTGGTTAGTGGTCTGTCTATTTTGCTGATCTTTTCAAAAAAACAGCTCCTGGATTTATTGATTTTTTGAAGAGTTTTTTGTGTCTCTATTTCCTTCAGTTCTGCTCTGGTCTTAGTTATTTCCTGTCTTCTGCTAGGTTTTGAGTTTTTTTGATCTTGCTCCTCTAGCTCTTTCAATTTTGATGATAGGGTGTCAATTTTAGATCTCTCCTTTCTTCTCATGTGGGCACTCACTGCTATATATTTTCCTCTAGAGCAGGCGTCCCCAAACTATGGCCCATGGGCCGCATGCGGCCCCCTGAGGCCATTTATCCGGCCCTCCGCCGCACTTCAGGAAGGGGCACCTCTTTCATTGGTGGTCAGTGAGAGGAGCACAGTATGTGGCAACCCTCCAACAGTCTGAGGGACAGTGAACTGGCCCCCTGTGTAAAAAGTTTGGGGATGCCTGCTCTAGAGACTGCTTTAAATGTGTCCCAGAGATTCTGGTATGTTGTGTCTTCGTTCTCATTGGTTTCGAAGAACATCTTTATTTCTGCCTTCATTTCATTGTTTATCCAGTCAACATTCAAGAGCAAGTTGTTCATTTTCCATGTGGCTGTGCAGTTCTGAGTTAGTTTCTGAATTCTGAGTTCTAACTTGATTGCACTGTGGTCTGAGAGACTGTTTGTTATGATTTCCATTCTTTTGCATTTGCTGAGGAGTGATTTGCTCCCAATTATGTGGTCAATTTTAGAGTACGTGTGATGTGGTGCTGAGAAGAATGTATATTCTGTGGATTTGGGGTGGAGAGTTCTGTAAATGTCTATTAGGTTTGCTTGTTCCAGGTCTGAGTTCAAGTCCTGGATATCCTTGTTAATTTTCTGTCTGGTTGATCTAATATCAACAGTGGAGTGTTAAAGTCTCCCACTATTATTGTGTGGGAGTCTAAGTCTCTTTGTAAGTCGTTAAGAACTTGCCTTATGTATCTGGGTGCTCCTGTATTAGGTGCGTATATATTTAGGATTGTTAACTCTCCTTGTTGCAGTGATCCTTTTACCATTATGTAGTGTCCTTCTTTGTCTCCTTTGATCTTTGTTGTTGTTGTTGTTTTTTTTTTTTTTTTTGCTCTCCATTTGCTTGGTAAATCTTCCTCCATCCCTTTACTTTGAGACTTTGTGTATCCTTGGATGTGAGATGGGTTTCCTGGATACAGCACACTGTTGGGTTTTGGCTTTTTATCCAATTTGCCAGTCTGTGTCTTTTGATTGGGGCATTTAGTCCATTTACATTTAGGGTTAATATAGTTATGTGTGAATTTGATACTGCCATTTTGATGCTAGCTGGCTGTTTTGTTCATTAGTTGATATAGATTCTTCATTCTGTTGATGCTCTTTGCCATTTGGTTTATTTTTGGAGTGGCTGGTACTGGTTGTTCCTTTCTATGTGTAGAGCCTCTTACAAGAGCTCCTGTAAAGCAGGCCTGGTGGTGATGTAATCTGAGTACTTGCTTGTTCACAACGGATTTTATTTTTCCTTCCCTTATGAAGCTTAGTTTGGCTGGATATGTAATTCTGGGTTGAAATTTCTTTTCTTTAAGGATGTTGAATATTGGCCCCCACTCTCTTCTGGCTTGTAGGGTTTCTGCTGAGAGATCTGCTGTGAGTCTGATGGGCTTCCCTTTGTGTGTAACCTGACCTTTCTCTCTGGCTGCCCTTAGCGTTTTCTCCTTCATTTAAACTCTGGTGAATCTGATGATTATGTGCCTTGGTGTTACTCTTTTTGAGGAATATCTTTGTGGTGTTCTCTGTAATTCCTGGACTTGAATATTGGCCTGCCTTGCTAGTTTGGGGAAGTTTTCCTGGATAATATCCTGAAGAGTATTTTCCAGCTTGGATTCATTCTCTTCGTCACATTCAGGTACACCTATCAAACGTAGATTAGGTCTTTTCACATAGCCCGACATTTCTTGGAGACATTGTTCATTGCTTTTTACCCCTTTTTCTCTAATCTTGCCTTCTCGTTTTATTTCATTGAGTTGATCTTCGACCTCTTATATCCTTTCTTCTGCTTGGTCAATTTGGCTGTTGAAACTTGTGCATGCTTCGCAAAGTTCTCGTGTTGTGTTTTTCAGCTCCATCAATTCACTTATATTCCTCTCTGATTTGTCCATTCTCGTTAGCATTTCATCAAATCTTTTTTCAAGGTTTTTAGTTTCTTTGCATTGGGTTAGAACGTGTTCTTTTAGCTCACGGAAGTTCCTTATTACCCACCTTCTGAAGTCTGATTTCGTCATTTCATCACACTCATTCTCCATTCAGTCTTGTTCCCTTGCTGGTGAGGAGTTGTGAACCCTTGTAGGAAGAGAGGTGTTCTGGTTTCGGGTGTTTTCATCCTTTTTGCACTGGTTTCTTCCCATCTTTGTGTATTTATCCACCTGTCGTCTTTGTAGTTGCTGACTTTCAGATTGGGTCTCTGAGTGGACATCCAATTTGTTGATAATAAAGTTATTTCTGTTTCTTAGTTTTCCTTCTAACAGTCTGGCCCCTCTGCTGTAGGGCTGCTGAGGTCCACTCCAGGCCCTGCTTGCCTGGGGATCACCTGCAGCAGCTGCAGAACAGTAGCGGTTGCTACCAGTTTCCTCTTCTGCTATCTTTGTCCCAGAAGGATACCCGCCAAATGTCAGTCTGATCTCTCCTTTATGAGGTGACTCTTTGGATATACAGGGGTCAGGGAGCTGCTTGAGGAGACAGTCTGTCCTTTACATGAGCTCAAGTGCTGAGTTGTGAGCTCCGTTTTTCATTCAGGGCTGCTGGGCAGGTACGTTTAGGTCTGCTGCAGCAGAACTCATAAACACCTTTTTTTCCCCCAGGTGTTCTGTCCCAGGGAGTTAAGGCTTTATTTATAGGTTTCTGTTGTGCTGCTGCCTTTTTTTTTTTCGGGGGCAGCCTAGTCACTGTCTGCCTGCAGAGGCTTTTCTGAGCTGCTGTGGGCTCTGCGCAGCTGTTGTATGAACTTCCCTGTAGTCCTGTTTATTTGGGTGTAGTTAGAACTGCCTCGGCATTGATGGCCCACCTCTGTAATGGCTGACTCTCGCTGTAATGGCAGGTTGCCTTGGCAATGGCCGACGCCTCTCCCCCACAGAGCTGAGCCGTCCTGGGTTCAGCTGTTCTTGCTGTGAAACTCTCAATCCAAAGAGTTTCCGATTCCCGTTCTTCTGTGGGGGTGGGACCAGCCGAGCCTGATCACCTGGCTCCCTGCCACAGAGCCTTTTGCTCTCCAGTTGAACGGTCGACTCTTACCCAGGTGTTCCAGTCGCCTGTTGAAAAGGTGCCAGGTTCTATGTGATTTCCCCTGCGGCGACTCATTGCGCTGGCTGAAACAGCGGCACAGAGATTCATGGGGCCTTTTGTTTGTTTGTTTTTGCCCGGGAATCTCCTGGCCTGGCTCCCTGCCTCAGACCCCCCTTTAGTCAGATTAATGGGCAACTCTGCCTTCCCAGGGCTCCAATCACAAGCCAAAAGGGCACCCGGACCAGTGTATTTTGTACGGAGAACTGCCGTGCCAGGGCACTGCAAAGCAGCCGCGCCGGCCAAAACAGTTGTGCTGGCAACCCGTGGGGCTCCTCCACCTAGGAATCTCCTGGTCTGTGGGCAAAAAAAATCCATCTGGAAATGCAGTGGCCACTCACCCTCCGCACTTTCACTGGGAGCTGCAATCCCGAGCTGTTCCTAAACTGCCATCTTGGATCCTCTTAGTAGCATTTTAAAATTTTAATTTTAATTTTTTTTTTTTTTGAGATGGAGTCTCACTCTGTTGCCCAAGCTGGAGTGCAATGGCACGATTTCAGCTCACTGCAACCTCCGCCTCCTGGGTTCAAGCAATTCTGCCTCAGCCTCCCAAGTTGCTGGGACTACAGGTGTGTGCAGCCATACTTAATTTTTTTTCTTTTTTTGTATGTTAGTAGAGATAGGGTTTCACCTCATTGCCCAGGCTGGTGTTGAACTCCTGAGCTCAGGCAATCTGCCTGCCTAGACCTCCCAAAGTTCTGGGATTACAGGCATGAGCCACTGCACCCAGCAGTAGGCATTTTTATGTACCAAGCATTGTGCTAGGCATTTGTGGTACAGCATTGAGCAAATCAGTCTCTGTTCTCACCAATAACTTTACAATTTCTCTATTAAAATAATTTACATTTAGCAGAAAACAGAGAAGAAAATCTTTGACCTATGTCATGAGTTAAATTGTGACAACCCTTCAATTTATACATTGAAGTTCTAACCCCCAGTTAGGACTTTATTTGGAGATAGGGTCTTTATATTTTTGGAAATATGACTTTATTTGGAGATAGGGTCTTTAAAGAGCTAACTAAGGTAAAATGATCTCATATGCATGGGGTCTAATCCAGTATGACAGGTACCCTTATAAGAAGAGTATGGTGAGAAAATTAGGACTGTGATGGTTAATTGTATGTGTCAACTGAATCGCGGGTATCAGATATTTAGCTAAATATTACTTCTGGATGTGTCTGTGAGGGTGTCTCTGGATGAGATTAGCATTTGAATCGATGGGCTTAGTAAAGAAGATTGCCTTCTTCAGTATGGGTGGTCATCATCCAACTTCTACGAACAAAAGTTGGAGGAAGGGAGAATTTGCTCCTTCTGCCTATTTAGTTGGAACATCAGTCTTCTTCCACCCTTTGTCTGAGACTTACACCATCAGTTTCACTGGTTTTCAGACCTTCAGACTTGGACTGAACTATACCACTGGCTTTCCAGTTTGCAGGCTGCAGGTTGTGGGACTTTGCCTCCATAATTGCATGAGTCAATTTCTCATAATAAATTATACATTATAATATTTATATATATTATATATATTATACATTATATATATTTTTTATTTATTTATCCTATTCATTGTGTTTCTCTAAGTAACACTAATATACAAACACAAAGGTTCACTAACAAAAGGAAGACCATGTGGGGCACAGTGAGTAGTCAAGGCAAGAAGAGAGACCTGAAAAGAAACCAAACCTGCTGACATCTTGATCTTGGACTTCCAGCCTCCAGGCTGTGAGAAAATAAATTTCTGTTGTTTAAGCCACCCAGTCTGTGGTATATGACACCCCTAGCAAATTAACACCCCTTGGGTTAGGCAACCAACTTTTATGTGTGACAGTGAAAGCCTGATGCTAAAAGAAACAATTCATAAACTGAACTTAATCAAAATTCAAAATGTTTTTCCTATGGAAGACATTGTTAAGAGAATGGAAAAGAAGCCACAGAATGGGGAAAAAAAAAATTGCAAATCATATTTCTGACAAAAGAATTTCATTAAGAATATATAAAGAAATCTCAAAACTTAGCAATCCGAAAACTAAAAACCCAATAAAGAAATGAGTGAAAGATTTGATCAGACACTTTGAAGAAGATATACAGACAGCATAAATGCATAGGAAAAGATGTTCTACGTAATTAGTCATTATGAAAATGGAAATGAAAACCACAATGAAATTATACTACACACACCTAGTAGAATGGCTTACATTAAAAATACGGGCCAACTCAAATTTTGTTAAGGATGTGGAGGAATGTAAACCCTTATACGTTGGTTGTGGGAATGCAAAATATTACAGCCAATTTGGAAAATAGTTTGGCAGTTTTCTTATAAACATACACTTAACATACGACCCAGTCATCCTACTCCCGGGTTTCTGTTTAAGTGGAATAAAAAGCTGTGTTCACAGAAAACCTGTCTGAAAATGTCGTAGCAGCTTTATTAATAGTTACCCATAAATGGAAACAACTCAAATATTCCTTCACAAATGAATGGATAAACAGAATATGGTACATCCATCCAATGGAACATTTACTCAACAATAAAAAGGGAATAAAATACGGATACATGCAACAACATGGATGAGTCTCCATGATGTTGAATAATACATATATATTGCATCATTCCATTTACATGATATTCTATAAAAGGCAAAATTATAAGCGTACAAAACAGATTGGTGGTTGCCAGGGAATAAAGTTTTGATTGCAAATGTAACAAGATAATTTTGTGGGAAGAGAAAGGCAGTGATGAGACTGGATCTTGATTGTAGCGGTTGTGGTTACATAACTGTGTATATTTGCCAAACCTTATAGAACAGTCACCAAAAAGAGTGAATTTTGCTGTATATAAATAAAAGATAAATAACAAACAAGTGATGAATTCAGATATTCCCAGAGTCAAACACCATCCTTCTTCCTGTGGGGGAAGACCCCGTTTGCACAGTTTTCTACAAGTGAAGATAAGTTCGAGGATGAATAAGAGTAAAGTAAAAGATATCATGGTGTGTATAGAGAAATGAAAACAAATTATAATTGCTAAAGAGTGATGCTGAAGA
Organism: Saimiri boliviensis; assembly: GCF_048565385.1. Taxonomy (NCBI): domain Eukaryota; kingdom Metazoa; phylum Chordata; class Mammalia; order Primates; family Cebidae; genus Saimiri; species Saimiri boliviensis. The sequence continues at coordinate 135,063,897 of NC_133470.1, forward strand.
ATTAGACAGGAATAAATTTATGGAGGGCCTTGTGTGCCCTGTGAAATGGTTTTGGTCTTATACTGTAGGGAACGGGAGCTACTGAAAATTTTTAAAATAGAGAATGATATGGTCAGCTTTACATTTTAGATAAACCAATCTGGCTATGATATGGAGAAACGAATTGACTTGCAGAAAGACTGTATGCAGGGAGATCAGTTAGAAGGTTTTTGCTATTGCCCAGGTGAGATATGAGAAAAGTCTTGGCTCAGGAAGTATTTGTAACAGGAATATGGAGTAGGGGAAGGTTTCTGAGCCCTGTGGAATGTAGACACATAAGCTCAGGGAAGTAATGACCTAGAAAAAGGATCATATAACTTTGGAAGGCTTCTTCTCACTCTCTTGTTTTAGTCATAAGGGAGAGAATTACTATTTCTTGTCCCTATTCTAATTTCCATGCTATGAACACATGCGAATGCCAGGCAATTTTGTAAAAACGACACAGCTTCATGTTTTTCAGATGTTTCAGTGAAATCCCATGGCATTTATTCTGTTGGAGCTTACAAGAAAAGAAAAAGGAATCCAATGGCAACCAAATGGCAGTGATTAACCAACCCACGGTTAGGATGGCCATACATTCCAGTTTGCTAATAGACAGTCTGTTTATTCCTAATCTACCAGAATAATTATTGTATCATTAATAACGGCACCTTCTTTCATTCTCAAGAATGCCCTGGTTTGAATGGCAAATTTGTTGGTCACCCTAACCTATAGTAGCTTTTCCATTTCACTATTTTTGAGGGGGGGGGAAGCCAATATTAAAATGTCAATAAATTCATCTTTTGAATAACAATCTAGAGAGACTTGTTCATCTACAAAAGCCTATAGAAAAGCAAAACCAAATGAAAAGCTATGTAAAATAAACATAAAAGTAAATCATTTAACAACATAGAAACATATCCAATTAATGAAGTTGATCATCAATTATTGAGTTTTCCCATTTACTTTTCTTCCTTTCATACTAACTCTGTAAAAGGTAAAGCTTTACTGCCCTTTTGTATTTAAAATGTTCAGCACAGCGTCCCCAAGGCCTTGCGGGGAATTAGGAGGTTGTGACTGGTTGCTAGGTCCCTCACTGTTCTCCTTTCAAAGCATCATTCTTCATTCTGTCTTCCTCAATCCTATGAGAAACCAAAGCAAGCTTGCTCAGTAGGGTTCCTTGTGAAATATCAAGAATTCTGCACTAAATAATCACCTCATTAATGCTAGGCCCACATAGGGCAGACAGAAGAGAAAGAAGCATAACAACTGTTTTCTGGCACACCATTCTGTCACATCAAGATTGGTTTTTGATATACCCCAAACCCTATTTTCACACTCTGACCATAATGCTAAAATATAATTCTGGCCTGTGTAAGCCAATATAAAAGTGATAGACAAATACAGTACTGAGGCAAAGAAGCTTGGAAGCAAAATAAAATAGTATTTTATTATTTTGGCCCACCCTACATTCATAAAGGACTTGAGACAATAAAATAAACAGTGGTTGTAATAAATTACATTAATTGTTAGCAATAATCAAATGAGAAGTAGCCATCACGTTACTTTTTCGTAAAACTTTTTTTGCTTGATCTTCAGTTTTAAAAGATTTTGAGTCCTGCAAACTCTTAAACTCTTCTTAGGTTCAACATCTTGAATAAGATACTAACTCAAAAGATTAATACTTGGCTTTTTATCTCAGTAACAGTCCGATGCCTTCAAGCTTTCTAAAATGAAATCGAATTTGAATAAGGATAGTACTCCTGAGGTCTGCAAATTGTCACTTCTCAAAAGGTTTCTTCTATGTATTCCGTATTCTCTTTCTGAAGCCTGTATGACAGATAATTTAGACCCAATTCTAAGTATAAGATGTAACATGCATGTCAAAAATTTTCTTTTCAAAGAAGCTGATATGCTCTTCAATTCCCTCAGATATAAAGAATATCTACATAAAATGTATTCGAAAAAGATGTTTTGACATGGTAAGCATGGGCTTTTGCAAGAAGGTAAAGAAAATGGCCTCTCTTCCACTTCCCTTACCCCAAACTGGGACCCAAATGGGTACTAAATCAGTTACCTTCACCATCTATCCCGTTATTTATTATGTTGCACTGTAATTTATCTATTTATCTATCTGTTTCCCGCACTAGACTCCATGAATAGGTTGAGGGCAGAGATTGATTCCCATTCATCTTTATTTCCCTGGCATGCACCATGAAAGAAATTCTGTTACTTGTTGAATGAATAAATAGGGTCTCATTTTAGTTTTGTTAGAAGCCAGATGTACAACTTGTAACACAGTGCTTCTTACGTAGTGAGTGTTCCATAAATGTTAACTTTTATTTACTATAGTGGGGTCAGATGGAGCTGTGCTGGAGATTCCTACTGGCTATTAAATTTTTAGGGATTTTGAAATCTGATTAAATTATTGGTAGTTAGGAATAAGCAATGGTTGTGGTATTTACACCATGGAAATTGGCAAGCATTTAACTTTAATAGTAATGTGTTACTATTCCACACTCTTACCCCCCCAAAACAATTGTTAATCATTTACCAACACACCACTGAGGTCAGTCCTGGTGCTTGAATACCTCCAATTGGTATTAATGTGTGCACATATGATAAACTGTACATATGTGTGTTCAATTCAGGAGATTGGAGAGAAAGAGAAAGAAAAGGGAGCAACTAAGTGAAGCTCCAAATCCAATTTCCCATCACTAGTTACATCCCTTGGACAACAACCTTTACAACCACTTATAATACAGAGTCTCCTAGAGGGTTTAATGTTGGCTAAGAATAAAGCATTGGCTGATAATCTCAGAGGTGGCAATTCAATACCAACCATGATTGAATTTACAAGAAATTGAATTTATCGTTAAAAACTTCACTGCTGGCTGCTGTGGCTCAAGCCTGTAATCTCAGCACTTTGGGAGGCCGAGGCAGGCGAATCACCTGAGGTCAGGAGTTTAAGACCAGTCTGGCCAACTTGAGGAAACCTTGTCTCTACTAAGAATACAAAAATTAACCGGACGTTGCGACACATGCTTGTAAGCCCAGCTACTTGGAAGGCTGAGGCAGGAGAATTGCTTGAACCTGGGAGGTGGAGGTTGCAGTGAGCTGAGATCACACCATTGCACTCCAGCCTGGGTGACAAGAGTGAAACTCCGTCTCAAAAAAGAAACAAAAAATTCACAAGGTATAATATTGACAACATAATAGTTTCTAACCATTAAAATTCTCCATGATGAACCAGGTTGCCTTGAAGGTTGTGAGTTCTTTGTGTACATTAAGAGTGTTCACACTGAAGCTAGATGAAAATCTTTAGAGATATTACAGAACGAATTCTTACCAGCGCATCCTTTAGCACCTTGCTCTTCAAAGTCTCATCTATAGACTTCTCAAGATCCATTCAAGACCTACTGAATTAGAATCTGCATTTTCATAAGATCCGCAGGTTACCAGATGAAAATTAATGTTTGAGAAAGCTTTGTTCTAGATTGCCTCTAAGTTCACAGGTACCTGTAGGATTCTTGTGCCTCTATCACTTGGACGAAGATATACAAGTCATACCTATATTTTTCAGAGAAAAAAAATGTCAGAATAAAACGTCTTTACATTCAACTTCAGATACAAGTTCCAAAATAATCTCAATATACTTAAGAATGGGCAAAAATCAGCCAGATGAAAGTCAAAAGTCAAAGTAGGAAATCTATGTTTAGACAAATTCTTAAAAAACCAAAAAAATCAGGGCAAATCCACAGGACGGAGGCCTGCGAAAACATCTAGGTGACTGACATCCAGGCAGTTCATCCCTTATCTTTCTGTCCTGGATTCGGAGCTCTTTTCATTTGCTCTCATGGGTTTATATTACTTTATGAGTTTTCTGAAATCACTGCAGGAATATACAACAGCTTCTTAATTAGCCCATTCAGTAAGATCCTTAGTTATAACAGCATCTGTTTCTTTTGGGCTCTTCCCTTCTTCCTTCTGGGCCTGGAGTAGAGCTCTGTACCAAATGAGTGCCCAATCAATGCTATTGACTGCTATGAATTGTTACTATTATTTTAGATAGTGCCTCTGTTTCTGTACCTTTCCAGTGACTACAAAGTCTGTGTAACACAATAAAACAAATCCATAATGTAAATTATTTATATTGATAAACAGTATATATATGAATTTTATCAAAGCAATTAGCTGATATACATTCATAATTTCTAAATTATTGTCTGCAATTAATATTTTTAGTTTAAACTTTAAGCTATAAATGCTTCCCAAAAAGTGACCACAGCTATTGACCGCCTCTCAGGACCATGGCATCTCTTCCTGATCTGTGTTGAGTAGAACAGGGTTGGAAAACTTTTTCTGTCAAGGGCTAGGCAGTAATTATTTTAAGCTTTGTGAGTCATACAACTGCTTTCACAACTACTTAGAAGCAGCTATAAACAACATGTAAATGAATGAGTGTGGCTGTGTTCTACTGAAACTTTATTTACCAGAACAGGCAGACCCCAGTATGCTGACCCTTGAGGTAGAAGATTCTCCTTTTGCACTTATTCCATGTAAAGATTGCCCCAGTTCACAAGAATTTGCCCTCTTTTCAATACAGGAATGGATATGGGTATTCTTTGTCCAATATAAACCAAAGAATACAATCCAAACACATATGTTGATAGAATGTTGAAAGACAGATTTGCACAAGGGTGCCTTTTGTTGCCATTTGTCTTTTTTAAATTATTTTTTATTTTATTTATTTATTTTTTTTTTTTAAACAGAGTCTTGTTCTGTCACTTAGGCTGGAGTACAGTGGCACGATCTCGGCTCACTGAAGCCTCCACCTCCTGGGTTCAAGCAATTCTCCTGCCTCAGCCTCCTGAGTAGCTGGGATTACAGGCGTGTGCCACCACACCCAGTTAATTTTTGTATGTTTAGTGGAGATGGGGTTTCACCATGTTGGCCAGGCTGGTTTCAAACCCCTGACCTCAAGTGATCTGCCCACCTCAGCCTCCCAAAGTGCTGGGATTACAGGCGTGGGCCACTGCGTAGGTGCCATTTGTCTTTTGCGCTTCTGTTGCAGTGTAAACGCAAAGCTTTATTCATCTGCTTATCCTTCTCTATCTGATTCCAGAGGAAAATTCACACACCGAAAACCCTTCTTTGACTCTAATAATGGAGATGGGCAGGCACATGAGCCAAGGCTGAATTAAGCTGCAAAAAGAAATCTAGATTGAGAAGTTCAGAGATGTTTTGCTTTTTTCATCCTCTATCAGTCATGTAAAAGGAGTGACCAGTTAGAGAAAGCAACCCTGCCTTCTCTCAGGAGGACCTAACTAATTCCTCCGAAATCTGTTTAGTTCCAAGTCTATGAGATTCCTTCTCATGACACTACTTTTCACACTAACTTATTTAACCAATTTGAAGAGGATTAAGGGCTCAGTTGACACTTACGGAATGAAAAACATGTTCTGGCAGCTTTGAGCAGTAGGACGATGAGTTAGAATGTCAGATAAAGGAATCTGGAGGCTGTATCCCATTTCAAATTCAAACATATCAGAAAGGCCGTAAAGGTTCTATTTTAATTTGCAAATTGATATATATCGGAAGCCAAGAAAGACAAACAGTCCTCATCAATGCAGCATTTTTGCAAGTTTAATCTACAAGTTCACAGTTTCTTTGACCCTTATGAAACTGCCTTTGCAAAATTATGTCTGAGACAGTGAAAGACATCTAACTTAACTGACTCCATCTTGCGTCTAGCCTGCAAGCTGTCCTTGTTCATTCCTGGGCATAGGCAGAACTAACTTTGGGAGAAACTTAGGTTATAGTTTACATTTTCAACAGCCCTTTCCCAAAGCAAACCTCCTTCTTGCCTGGGGACAAGACTGCCTTTATAGGACTAACATTAACCACGAGATTAGAAATTACGGTTTAGGAGCCATGCAGCTGGGGGATACAAGATTCTGACCCTCTCTCAACTGCTCCTAAGATCAGTGCTTGAGATATTTTGCAGACCTTGAAATTGATGGATCAGCTGCCACCACCTAGATCAATAAACTGGCACATCTGATCTTGTGGCCCCCACCCAGGAACTGACTCCCTATGATTCCATCTCTGACCAATATGTACTCCTGACTCACTGGCTTTCCCCCACCCACCCAGTTATCCTTAAAAGCTCTGCTCCCCGAATGCTAGGGGAGACTGATTTGAGTAATAATAAAACTCAGGTCTCCCGCACAGCTGGCTCTGTGTGAATTACTCTCTCTCGATTGCAATTCCCCTGTCTTGATGAATCGGCTCTGTCTAGGCAGCGGGCAAGGTGAACCCCTTGGGTGGTTACACTTATGGTGCTCAAGATTACTTTGCTTCTCCCAGAACACTATGTAATAAAAGGAAACTGATCAATGAAGAGAGACCTACCCTGCATGTGAAAAGATAGCTATGGGGAAATATAAAACAGTTTTATTTCGTGGTTGAGTCTGTCTAATATTTTCCCAATATTTTAAATTCAGTATTTTTACCCTGCTTAAAACAATACAGGAGAAGAAGCCCTGTATATTAACTTCAGAAAGTTTACAGGAACACTGATTTTGGCTTTGCTCTAGAAGAGATTTAGGGGTTAATTTATTTATTTGACAAGAACGACAGTACAGAGTCAGATAATCCAGCTGTTATAATTTTGAAGTAAGCATAAATGTGATTTAGAAGCATATTCATGTTGCTATGCACCTGCTGGTGAAAGATAGTAGTGAAATCCTCAGCAGAGGCACCAATTTCAGTAATCTTAATGAACTGGAGCCTAAAAACTATCAAGAAATAGCCACAACATCTTCAATAAAGAGAGCAAGCAAGAGAGAAAACATTGATAAACAGGGAAAATGTTAATATTGCTTATTCTTTGCAAGACATGCGCCAGATACCCCCTCTGGCTTCCCCGCTTAAACATACAAATGAATATGGGCTACTACCTCTTTCACCTAAAGTGAATGTTGAAGAGAACCTTCAATCTCATTGACTAATTCAGCTGCTCCTTTAAATTGAATTTTTATACATATGGGTACACAAACCAATCTATATGCAGAACACTTCTTTGAACAGCATGCAAACGGTTTGGGATTACATGCTAGGTATCACACAAGTGAGTTTTCACAGTACAAAAGAATGAATTCCTTATTGTGGCACTTGAGATAACAATACTAAAGAATTTCAGCTCAACTTTAAATTGCTCCCTCCAACTGTTGTAGTTTTCTTAGTAGAAGTATAACATCCTTCTCAGTTTCTGCTTTCTTTTACCAAGTAATAATTGCTCATCTCTACTGAAGAATAGTTCATCCATCCTTTCATTCATTCAGTCAACAAATATTTCTCAAACTATTATATATCTAGCACTATCTTAAACATGGCAATAGATAAATATGGCATGGTCCTCTAAAAATTACATTCTTCATAGGTATGACAACTATATATAGAAACTCTTCATATCAAAAAATAGAAAGTGAAACACATCTCTAACTTGAGATTGTTTTCTTTCAATCCAACAAATCTCCTTTTCGTCTCTACATTGACCTTGGGTTTTGGTTTATTCAGGTGTGTCCCTGAGAAATTCTTCTTATCAGTCATCTTCCTTGAAAAGATATTATTACTAACCCAGAGCCTACAATTGTATGTAAGGCACTGATTACCAGGGTAGAGCAGGCAGAAATATAGTAGTCTGAAGAAATCCCTTAGCAATGGTACATGAGGATGGAAAAAGTTAAGCCTCGAGGTATCTATTGACATTTTTATTGGTGCACCATGAGAGTTTCAGCTGCTGATTCTGCCCCAACTCATTTGCCCAGGATTTTGCTGATCAGTGGAACCAATGAAGGAAAGAGGAGGCAGGAAAGGAGAGAGTCTCTTTTAAATATTACAGTATTTTATTACCTGAGCAGGGTTGATATACAACCAGCATGCACCGGTATCTGATTGCTCAATATTTTAATATCACCCTGGGTGTAGGTACCAAATATAAAGTGCATAGAGAACTTTAAAAACTATGTCACCTCTGCGATTTCATCAGGGAGGAGGTGCCTCCCGAGGGGAGTCTTTAAAGGATAAATAGGAGCTAGGCTTGCAAAGAGGGCTGAGGGCATCCCAGACAGAGAGGACATGCTCATAAATAAAAAAAAATCATGATGAGTGTGGGTGAAGGTACTAGCATCTCAGTGTAGAGAAAGCATAGATTTTGAAATAGAGAGAGGTAGGAACTGAGCCCAGAAACAAAAGTACACAGGGCAAAAAATATTGCTGATTTTTGTTTGGCATACTGTGGAATTGGGACTTTACCCTAAAAACTGTGGGGAGCCATTTAAAGGCTTAAGCAAGGCAATTTGGAGGGGTGGGGGAAGTTCCTGTGGTTAAATTTGCATTTAAAAAGGTTACTCAGGCTGCAATGTGGAGAATAAATGAGACTGGGCAAAGGCAGAGAGTAAAGGTAATTTTGCATACCTGAGGGTTGGAGTTTTGCTGGACTGGTACGGCAGAAGGGAAAATTACATGATCTTTGTGAAGCCAGTAAGGAACAAAAAGTCTAGAGAAATTTGAACTGTCAAGGTAGTGGATATCTCACCACAGTGAAGACTAGCTATAGCAGAATTGAGGAGAGAGAGTTGGAAAACTGGAGGTCATAACCAGAGAATGGATTCTTGGGGTTTAGCATTTCATAGGTGGTGAGGTTCCAAGAAATGAAACTGCCTTTGCAAAAATTATAACAATGAGACAATTGTTGACAGTAAAAGAGATCTTTTACTGTCTAACCAACTCCATCTTGCCTTTAACCTCCAAACTGCCCTAGGTCACTCGTTGTCAGGAGACTAGCTAGCTTTAGGAGAAATTTAGTTCATAGTTTAAATGATAATAGCCCTTCCCAAAGAGCTAACCTGCCTTTGTAAAACTAATGAAAGGCCACCAAGTTAAGAGGATGAGAGGGCCCTGAATTCTGCTAAGATGCAGGCACAGTTAATTACCAGCCATTATTCCAGAGGTCAGAAGATTTGCAATTCCCAGTTACTCCTGTAAATAGCATCACTATTGTAAAACATAAGATTGGCCTTTTGAGCTGGGCAAGGTGGCTGATGCCTGTAATCCTAGCACTTTGGGAGGCCGAGGCAGGAGGATCATCTGAGGTCAGGCTGGCCGTGGTGAAATCCTGTCTCTACTAAAATACAAAAATTAGCCAGTCATGACGGTGAGTGCCTGTAATTCCAGCTACTTGGGAGGCTGAGATGGGAGAATTGCTCAAACCCAGGAGACAGTGGTTGCAGTGAGCCGAGATAGCACCATTGCACTCCACCCTGGGTGGCTGAGTGAGACTCCATCTCAAAAAAAAAAAAAAAGATTGGCCTTTTAAGACGTCTTTTCAGGCTTTTGCATTTCTGATGACTGAATGGTTTCACCTAGACCATTTTCCTCAGCACTATGATTGAACCCCCAACCAATCAGCAATACCCATTCCGTAGTCACCTGCCCACCAAACTATTTTTGAAAAACCCTAGCCTCCAAATATCTGGTGAGGCTGATTTGAGTAATAAAACTTCAGTCTCCCATTTTGCTGGCTCTATATGTATTAAACTCTTTATTGCAATTTCCCTCTCTTTATCAATTTATCAATGATTCAATTTATCAATCGACTCTATCTGGGTAGCAGGAAGCAAGAACCCATTGTGCAGTTACAGTAATGTGTAGCCAGAAAAGTTGAATGCAGAGTTAGAGGTTGAGGCAAACAAAGAGCAAGGCTACAAGTGAATCACAGTTCTGACTGTATCACAGTAATCTGTGGTGGTTTTAGACATTCCAGAAGCTAAAGGCCCCTGACCTTGAGAGATTCTGATGTGGCACGAAAAACTCAGATATACACACTTTGAAAAACTTTTACGGATGTTTCCAGTGCACACTGATATTGTAATGGGGGACAGGACACAGGGACTCAGCTCCCTCCTCATAGATGGATCACCAAAGATGTAATGGGGGCGGGAGTAGAGCTGCCAAGGTGTCCCAAAGATGCTCCCAGTTTCCTTGATCAGATGTGTCCAGGTCCTTGGCCCCAGGAATGGGGGAAGGGGTCATGGAGGTGCTGTGAGCTTACCGTTCAAATGAATATTGTGGACCAAAAGAGTTTTGCAGAGAGCGATTTATTAGGCAGACAGAAAGAGGAGAGAGAGCTCCCACGCTGCTTTGGGAAGGGAATGGAGGAATCTGCACAATGGGATTTTAACCCAGGAGTTATTCCCATCTCATTTATGTTCTCATTTAATGAGAGGAGTTCTTCCAAACTTCCCCTAGAGTGATTGATCTTCGATTCTGATACTGGATTGGCTGTTAGGTCCGCAACGAGAGCCCCCTCCTCCCAGAGCTTTTCGCTGGGCTTCTTTATTTATTTATTTATTTATTTATTTATTTGAGACGGACTCTTGCTCTTTCGCCAGGCTGGAGTGCAGTGGCACGATGTTGGCTCACTGCAACCTTCCTCTCCCAGATTCAAGCGATTTCCCTGCCTCAGCCTCCTAAGCAGCTGCGACCACAGGTGGGGGCCACCTCACCCTCGCTCGGCTTTCTAAACAAAGGAGCTCACCTAAAATTTCTACCTAGCCTGCACGCAGGAAAGTCAGACAAAGAACTCAAGTTTTCTGGATGCGGACGTGGATGGAGGCATGGCGCTGGGAAGTTCCTGCCTTTGAAACCACACCCCTTCTTGACTCGGTGTTCCTTAACACAGTCCCTCAATATGGAAACCCCTGAGGTTGGAAGGAGTATCCCAACAAACCCTGAAGTCTCCAGATGTCAGCAGAATTTGGGAAAAATAGAAAGCAAAGTCTTCACTGAAAGTAAGATAGTGAGCAGAAAGTCAATAGATAAGGGAATTGAAGAGAAACTGTGGCGTAGCTTCAAAGGAGCAGGGGGTTTTGTTGGAAGGTGAAGGATTTAACTTAGCATCAGCCAGCGAAGGATGAAGGTGTAAACCTCACCTCTCAACACTAACTTTCTTTAAAATGGTTTACACAGCGCAACGTTGTTGGCACATCTCCAGTTCACCACTGGCATTTCCAAATTCACAGAATAAAGTGGATTCCCATCTTAGATATTTCATTCCCTTTTAGATGACCACAGCCCTTGGGGGGAATAAAATGAATCTTGTGAATTTGAATCCACAAATTTTAATATATAGAGTATATTCTATAATTGTCAGTGGCTCACTTCACTTACCTGGTTTTCAAGACATTTGTGTGAATGAGAATCAAGTGCTATTTATTTGATAATGTAAATTAGATCATTTTCAGAAAAATGGAATATAAAGGAACACGTTATGCAGCATTTGGACAAAATTCCAAGTGACTGTCTCTAGTAGTAGTAGTAATATTAATAATGATGAAGCCAAACAAATAAAAAGCATCGGCTGGTCGCAGTGGCTCACGTCTGTAATCCCAGCACCTTGGGAGGCCGAGGTGGGCAGATCATGAGGTCAGGAGTTCGAGACCAGCCTGGCCAATATGGTGAAACTCTATCTTTATTTAAAAATACAAAAATTAGCCTGATGTGGTGGCACGTGCCTGTAGTCCCAGCTACTCGGGGAGTTGAGGTAGGAGAACCGTTTGAACCCAGGAGGCAGAAGTTGCAGTGAGCTGAGATCAGGCCACTTCCTGTCTTCCAGACTGCGCTACAGCCTGGGAGACAGGGTGAGACAGAGTCTCACACAAACAAAAAAAAAGCATCGAGTTTTGTTCCTCTAGTGCATTTTATTCCTTCTCTTTTAAATTGTTTTAATAATAAAAGGAATGTAAGCTCTGTGTAAAAGTATTAAATAATTCAGAGGAATCTAGAGTAAATGTCCTCTTTCTACAGTACCACACCCAACTTCCCTCTCCTCATGTGCATTTCTTTCCAGAATGTCCCTACACACTTATAAAGGGTATACATGTATGTATATTATGTTATGCATTTTTATACAATTTCTCATTCTGTTAGCAACATATCACAACACAAATATCCTCCCATGACAATACACATAGATCAACCTCACTCTTTTAAGCATCTCTATAGCATTTCATAATGCACAATATTTTCAAACAGATGCCGCCTCTTTTTGAATGCTTGTTTCAAAGGACTTACTGGGGCAGAAAGTCCTTCACCAAAGAGATATCTAAGCAGTACTTCAGTATTCACCACATACCTGTATAATCTTGTTTTCTTACATTTAGAAACTTTCATCCTTCTGGAATTTATCTTTTTGTATGATATGAGATAGATAGGGGTTCTGATTTTCCTATTCAAATAGATAGTCAATTCTCCCTGTTAAAAATAAGTCTTGCATAAACCTTCTCATGCACCTTTTTGTGTGCATGTGTTAATATTTCTGCAGCATATATTCCTAAAAGAAAAATGGCTAGATCAAAGAGCATGCATATTTAAAATGTTGAGAAATGACTGCCCAAGTGCCTTTCACAATAACATTTACATTTCCGCAAATAACATTTACATTTCCACAAATATCTTGAGGGCCCATTTCCCCCATCCTCTCGCCAATTGTGTATATTATCAGCCTTTTTCATTTCACAAGTTAGCTTATTCTCTATGTTGACACTTCTCTCTTTGATTGTAAGAAAGGCTGAGAGCATCTTTTCCTATGTTATTGGCAACATCTCCTTTAACAAATTTGGTATATATGATCCTTTCTCGGGCAGGGAGTGAATTTTTCTTATTGATTTGTAGGAGGTCTCTATATATTGCAGATATGAACTCTATTTATGTTAAAAAGTATTTCCTCAAAAAATGCCTGTCTTTTAATTTTGCTTGGGATGTCTTTCAGAATACTGAAAGAAGCTTTTACTTCTCATTTTATCAGACCTTTCCATTTCTTTCTTTATGGTTTTTGGCCTTTATGTTCTGTTTAAGAACACTTTCCCACACCTAAAATTATTTTAAAGATGGCTATTTCTTTACCATTCAGAACATAGACATGGGCAAAAATTTCAAGACAAAAACATCAAATGTAATTGCAACAGAAGCAAAAATTGACAAATGGCATCTAATTAAACTAAAGAGCTTCTTCACAGAAAGAGAAATTCTCATCAGAATGAACAGACAACCTACAGAATGGGAGAAAATTTTTGCAATCTACCCATTGGACAAAGGTCTAATTTCCAAAATATACAAGGAACTTAAACAAATTTACAAGAAAAAAAACAGACAACCCCATCAAAAAGTGGGCAAAGGACATGAACAGATACTTCTGAAAAGAGAACCCAGGGACACAGGGAGGGGAAAAACACACACTGGGGATTGTTGTGGGGGCAAAAGGAGGAAGAGCACCAGGATAAACAGCTAATGCATATAGGGCTTAGTACCTAGGTGATGGGTTGATAGGTGCAGTAAACCAGCATGGCACATGTTTTCCTATGCAACAAACCTACACATCCTGCACATGTATCCCAAAAAAGATACATGTTCTTTTACATTTTTTTCCAATATGTTGTTACAGCTTGAGTTCCCCAGTATGCAGAATCTGAGACAGAGTTTAGCCTTCTGGATTTTTATTAGAGAGCGTTCTTGGAATCAACACCTGTAAACTGGAGGAAAAGGAAACCTCATGAGCAGCGCCGCGGCTAGCACGACCCTCCAAAATGTTCTTTAGTTGAGCTGAGATAGCCATGCCTATGTATTCCTGCATGTGATCCGTCACTGGATGCGGACTGCCCTGGGAAGGGGTGTGACCTTGGGAGAGGCAGCTTTCTGCAGCTGAGGCAATCACTGAAGTGGCTGGAAGCTTCTGAAGACCATCTACTCAAACAATCTCTGCAGCTGGGACAGTAAGTCCTTCGTCAAAGAGACATCTTAACAGTCCTTCAGTGTTCACCACATACCTTATATATTTAGAATCTTTCATCCTTCTGGAATTTATTTTTATGTGTGATATGAGATAGATAGGGGTTCTAATTTCCCTATTCAAAAACATGCCCAGTTCTTTCCTTTCTTTTCTTCTTTTTCTTTTCTTTTCTTTTTTTTTTTTTTTTTTTTTGAGACAGTCTTTTTCTGTCTCCCAGGCTGGAGTGCAGTGGTAGGATCTCAGCTCCCTGCAATCTCTGCTTCCCAGGTTTAAGGGATTCTCTTGCCTCAGCCTCCAGAGTAGCTGGGATTACAGGCGTGCACCACCACACCTGGCTAATTTTTGTATTTTTAGTAGAGACGGGATTTCACCATGTTGGCCAGGCTGGTCTCCAACTTCTGACCTCAGGTGATCTGCTCACCTCAGCCTCCCTAAGTGCTGGGATTACAGGCATGAGCCACTGCACCCGGCAAGATACCCAATGCTCTTACCGTTCACCTGATAGTCCATTGTTTCTCGTTTCTTTTTAATATTTTCTTTTTGTTCAAAAAACAACCCTGTCAAACTATTCATTAATTTGAAATCTACTGGTCTGGTGTTTGTGATATCTCAGATATAACATGAGTATTTTCTATTAAGTCAAGAAGAAAACATTTTTTTTTTGAAGCGGAATAATTTATTAAATCAAGAGCTAAAGAAAAAAGGTCTCCGTCACTTAAGTTTTCTATCATTAGCGTCATAAATAATCAAAAGAGGAAGAAAACATAGTACAGATTTTCCAGGCTGCTCATTTTCCCAGATGAGAAACTAAGACCTAAAGAGTGGTGGGAATAGATTAAGAACCAGGCCGGTGGCATTTTCTCTTTACTAGGTTGGTTGCTTCTAATGTATCACTTGATAATATAGGTTTGTGAAGCCTTTTAATACTTTCATTAAAATATTTGCTTCTTTACATTCATTTATAATTTCTAATATGTCCTCATTGAAAATCAGAAAATAACATTACTTTAAATAATAATTTTTAATACAGACTCTTTACAAAGCTAAAACTGGCCTCTGCTCTGATCCTCCAAATATTTTGAATTAGTAAAAAAAAAAAAACTTTGGTGTTGGCCCCACTCTCATAGAAACCAGAGTCATTAGCAAGTAAAGGGCATACAGACGATACTATATTGGCTTGTAAGGATAATTGGAAGTTTACTGATAAAAATCAATTTTTATTGGCCAACTTACACTCCATAATAAGGCCACCATGGCACTTCCTGCTCAAGGCACATAAGTGAGAGTTAGTGTATATTTGATTTTAATAAATACTGTCTGTGGGAAGCCCGGACATGAACGAACAGATGTTGGAACCATATGATTATAGTGTGGCAGTGTAAAAAAAACCTGTGCATTTATATGGCACACCTGGTGTTTATGATACTTTTGCAACTTTTAGAACTACAGCATCTGGCCCTTAGCTGCTGTTCTTTAATTTTCAAATACCCAGGATCTTATGTCTCTTGCAGTGTAGACATGGCCATCAGGAAAAAAAAAAAAAAAAAAAGGCAGTAAACATGGCATGAATCTTGCAGAGAGAGCCCACTGCCTCTCTACAAGGAACTTGCATTAAAGTCATTAGTGAAATTTTAAAATATGAGGAAACATTTAGATCAGCCTTTCTCACCTCTTCTTAACAGGCAAAAAGGATTTACTCAAGGATGCCTGGATAATCTATTCATGCTACAAATTTTCCCAATATTTTAAATTTGCAATAAATAATTTATGGGGAATATCTGAAATAAATATAGCACTATAGGATCTATGTTACAGAACTTGCATTCTATTTGATCCAAATGATGTAGGTTGAGGCAGGTGGAGATAATTTTATAACTACAGTTTAATTAAATTTTGTGATTTTCTCTGAGCTTTAGGATGCATTCATGTGTTAAAAGATACCAAATGTAAAACAGTTCATCTAAATTTTCAATTGTTCTAATGAGTAAATCAGATTAATAGCATAAACGCACCCAAAAGCTGCTAAAAATCATTTGACACACACATATGACTTTAAAGTTAATTTAGTAACTCTCTAACTCTTATGGGGTTTTCTGTACCAAAACTTAGAGGAAACTTCAGAGTAGTGAATAAGGTCTGAAGTCATACTCTCTGAAGATGACCCCAATTTGGGCAAGACACCTTTTTCAGAAAACACATCCTACTTTCCTACTTGGATTTTGTAATGATGAACCTGCCAGAGTTCGTAAGATACCAGACTTATATTAAGACTTTCGTAAATTGGATAGATGTCAGTGACAAGAAAATCCTTCACGTGACAACCTGAAACCCCTAAATCAGGGGTAGAAAACATTCAGTGGGCAATTGTTCATGGATTCTTTCTCACTGATCACCAGAAACCTTCAACACAGGACCCCAGGAACCCATTGTCGAGCATTCAGAGTTGGTTTATGAGAAAATATATATGTCATCCACATCCTTAAGACATCATAAGCATAATGCAACTTAAGTGTTTATAATGTTTGAAATGCAATTATTATTAGGGTTGAGTGTAGTTCATTGTTTCAGAGCCAAGTGGGCCACAGAAGAAAGGTGACTTGGATAATTAGCAGCAGTTCCAAACACATCTTTCTTACAGAACATGTTTTTGCCCTCAGTTGAAGCTGAACTTTTCCTAAAAACTGATTGTTAAATCTTCACCCTTATCCTATGGGGTCAAAATGCTACTGGAACTTGGCCATCTTGACCCATAGACCTAGCCAGCCGCCTAATTCAGTTATTCCTGATTTAGGTGACATACCATGGTGACTATGCAAGATGAGAAAGGGCACTGATTTTAGAACATTGAGCTTTTCCGTGTCAGTGCTCTGCCACAAATCTCTATTTTATATCTCTTTCCTTGAGCAAAAAGGCAAACTTCAAATGTCAAGTACAGATAAAACTAAATGAACCATAGCAAATTTGCTTTATTTTTTAGTAACGTAAAAAGAGAGACAAATATGCATAGTATTTGGGCCTTCTCCTTATTGCTCCCCTTTCAATTAGTATTAATGAAATAATGCCACTGAGATTGGTTACATGATAAGCACCATGGAATTGATGAAAAATGGATTTTTTTATTAGTGTTTTATCCTTATTACCAAGGAAATTCCACAATCATGCCTTTACACATAATTTTGAATAGGCAGCTTCTCATAATTATGAAATATAGAGTTATAGAATCTAATTTAAATAATTCAACTTATTCTCTGAGGTTTTTAATCACATCTAGGATTTTGTTCAAGACCAAAGTTGACAGGTTTACCTTTTGTGAAAGAAAACAATTTACTCATCAACAAAATCGTATTGTATCATAATTGCTAACATGTCTATTTCTCTTTCTGGCATTGATTTGAAATATTTTGAAATAATGAATTGTTAGAACTCAACTTTGTGGGTATACTTCACAGGACTCCTGCTTAGCCCATTTGCTAAATCTACCCATGTATATATCACGCATATTGAGAATGGGGGGAGGGTTGAGAGTAGAAGTGATCGAAGTTCATTTTTGAAGGCTGAATTATTAATACCTGCCATTTACTAAACTCTCAAAATGTGTTAGTCGCTGTGACAGAGAAACGTTTTTTCATATATTCTGTCATTTAACAGTCATTGAATAGGTATCCCTTTTTCACATATAAAGGAAACTGAAGCTCAGAGAGGTTGAGTAATCTGTCCATGGTCAGGCAGTCGTAACTGATATAGCCAGGATTCAAACAAGTGTGTTTTACTTCATTATTCAGGCTGTTATTGTGCGGTGTTCTCCCCTTAATTTAGATGCCTGGAATGACCAGAATAAAACCTATAAATCTCTGTATATGGAATCCATTCGAAATGTTTTTCCTTTGGTAAATGTCTGCAGCCAAGTGTCTGGAAGAATCTGTCACTGGTCCCTTCTCTGCGGCTTAGAGCCATGGACACCCTGTCAGACTTGGCTGCCCGGTGCTGTCTGCTTCCTCTCAGTTGCAGTCATACCACATTGCTTGGCTTTGTTTTGGAATGATCTGAGAGCATTCCAAGCAGCACATTATTCCCAAGAAAATAATGAGGAAAAAACAATCACATCTCTATTCATCAATTTTTCATCAACCTTACAGACATTCACTTATAAGGTTTTTCATGAAATTTCTAAATATTACATTCTCAACTGCATTAACAATTTGAAAGCTTTGATGCCATTTGGGTCTCTTTCACTGGAATAGCCCACACGACCTCCCTATTCACATTAAGACCACATCATCCCCATCCATATTCTCAAACACTAAATTGAATAATACTCGTTAAATGTTAAATCTGTCCCTTCTTTTAACATGACTCAGTAGGTACACAGGTACTTAAGGAAATTATCCCTTATTTCTTATCCAGTAAAAATGACCCAGCCTAGGCAAAGTAGTTAGAGACAATATTCTGCATTCTTTATTTCTAGAACCATGTGGAGCTTCACTTGGAAGCAACCACTTTATCTCTGCCCCAGTCTCAGCAAATGTTTCTCTGTAATTGGTAATGCTTGACCAAATTAGCCTGTATGTCATGAACCAAGACTACTGAAAAAGCATGGGCTTAATTAATTGACAGGTAGAATATGCCTTTGTGCACATCCTAGTTCTTGTTGGAGCAGCATGTGTTCAATGGGTCATCACATCAAGACGTAGGTCAAATCTTTCATCTTGTTTTGCTTCATGTTTCCAGTTGACATATGATACATTTTGTGGTTATAAGAATGATTAAAGCACTATAAAAAGTGTCTACAGCAATACAGATGCTCCTCAACTTACCACGGGGTTACATCCTGGGTATTTTCTACTTACAGTGGGTTACAAAACCCATTGTAAGTAGAAAATACCATAGTGCACTTAATACAGTTAACCTACCAGACATCGTAGCCTCGCCCAGCCTACCTTAAATATCCTCAAAACACTTACATTAGGCAAAATCATCTAACACAAAGGCTATTTTATAATAATGTGTTGAATATCTCATGTGATTTATTAAATGCTGTACTGAAAGTGAAAAACAGAAGGGTTGTATGGGTATACTTGAAGTATCGTTTCTCCTGAATGCATATCACTTTCGAGTCAGAAAAATCTTAAGTTCGCCAATCGTGGTAAGTCAGGGACCGTCTGTAATTAGCTAACTATACATCAGAAGAACAAAAGACAATTAGAAAATTTGCTTTCCTAACTAAGAAGCATTCCTCTGGGATAGGTTAGGGTTCTTTAGCTTTGGCAGGCTGTTAATGACACTTCCTTGATTGAGCAATGGGCATGTGATGGGGAGAGTTGAATTACCTGCATGTTGAATGTGGGGGTCAAGATCCTTTGTGACGGCTTGCAAGAGGGAGGGGGGAAAATGCTTTTCTGAGATATCCATGTTGCTGTCTCAAATGCTTATGTTGACCCCTGGGCCATGGGAGGCTATGATCGCTGCTAAGTCAAGACAGTCTAACTATTGTAGCAAAGAACTCCGATTAACAATGCCTAAACAGAACAAAGATTCCTTATTTACCACATAGTCCAACTAGGTGATTAGTGGGAAGCATTCTACAGTGCCATTCAGGAGTCTAGACTCCTCTCACGATGTGATCTGCCATCCCCAGTGACTTCCTCTGTGACCTCTATTTCTGGCTGGGTGACAAGAGAAAACAGAGAATACGGAAAAGGTTCACCTGTTCTCTCCTGCCTCAGACAAGCCATGACACATCTGGCCTCCTCTCACATGCCAATGGCAATAAGTAGTCACATGGCCCCACCTAGATGCAAGAGGGCTGGGAAATGTAGGGCAGTGATATGCCCAAGCAAAAAAACGAAATGAGTTTGCACCTGATGCATCATTGCAGCACCTGTTTTTACTTTGTAACAGTATCACAAAATTCCATGACTTTGTTGGTTAACTTGAGGTTTACTTGTTATGTGTGTGGGGTGTGTGTGTGTGTGTGTGTGTGTGTGTATGTGTGTGTGTTTAATTTTGTGTTTGTTTATTTGGTCCGTCTCCCAAACAAAAATGTGCTGAATACGATGACCATGTCTGTGTCTTTCACTATTATATTCCCAGAACCTGGCATAGTGTCTGGTACTTCATAGGCACTTAATTCACGAGTTGCTAAATGAATGAATGCCAGTGCTATGGTAACAAAGATGAGGGAACAACTCTAATCTTTCCTTAATTCTAAGATGTACTATAGAATAACAGATTTCCAGTAGAGTGGGGGACCACCAGCATCATAAACATACATATCGATGATAAGACAGATCCAGATTTCAAAAATATTACTCTCTGAAAAAATGTACAAAAATTCATGATGATTCTAGCTGATGGGCTCTGGAACGTTTCACTGAGGATGTGTCATTTGAGCTAATGGCAAGATGACATTGTCAGGTTTTAAAAAGTTGGGAAGAGACATGGAAAATAGCATGCACAAAGACTGTGCCGCTTCCTCCCTTTGGGAACAGTGAGTAATTTGACACAGTTAAGTGAAGTGTGCTTAAGGGAAGCAACTGGAGATGAGTCTGGAAAGGCAATGGGGTGTCATTGACAAGTTCCAAGCAAATAATCGACATTGTCAGATTTACGTTTTACAAAGTTTATTCTGGCAGCAGTAAGAGGGGTTATGAGGCTACTGGAAATGTAGGAGGTGAACGGAAGGGCAAGTGTTTGTTATATACCCCAGCTCAACAAAATCCAGCTAAGCTGTCTCCTCACTCTCCCACAAGACAATATGAAAACTCACAATATAATCTCTCTTTACAAAGGCTAATTAATATAAATGAGAAGTGTAGAAAAAGCATTTGCTGTACGGAATTATTTGTTGTAGACAATTTCTCGTAACATCAAATTAGCTTGAACATCTTATGAAAAATGGAAACCACTTTGTGATACAGACCTTTTCTTTTTTGAGACACAGTCTTGCTCTGTCACCCAGGCTGGAGTGCAGTGGCTCACTGCAACCTCCGCCTCCCGGGTTCAAGCGATTCTCCTGCCTCAGCCTCCCGGTGGCTGAGATTATAGGCATGCGCCACCATGCCCGGCTAATTTTTGTATTTTTAGTTGAGATGGGGTTTCACCATGGAGGCCAGGCTGGTCTCCTACGCCTGACCTTGTGATCCGCCCACCTCAGCCTCCCAAAATGTTGGGATTACAGGTGTGAGCCACAGTACCTGGCCAGACCTCTTCTTTATAATGACATTATTTGTAATGTTCTATAGTAGTCCCTCCTTATCCACAAGGAGTACATTCTAAAACTGCCCCCCGCCAACGCCAGCCCTCACACTCCCAGTAGATGTCTGGAACCACAGATGATACCAAACCCTATATGTACTATACTTTTTCAGTCTGGTATCTGAGACAGCTACTAAGTGACTAACGAGCAGGTAGTATAGACGGCATGGATATGCTGGACAAAGGAATGTTTCACATCTGGGCAGGACAGACATAAATTTCATCCAGCGACTCAGATAGCATACAATTTAAAATTCATGAATTATGTATTTCTGGAATTTTCCATTTAACTATTTAATATTCTTTTTTTTTTTTTTTTTTTTTTTTTTTTTTGAGACAGAGTCTCACTCTGTCGCCCAAGCTGGAGTGCTGCGGCACGGTTGTGGCTCACTGCAACCTCCACCTCCCAGGTTCAAGCGATTCTCCTGCCTCAGCCTCCCAAGTAGCTGGGACTACAGTCCCAAGTCACCGTGCCCAGCTAATTTGTTTTTGTACTTTTAGTGGAGACAAGATTTCACTGTGTTAGCCAGGATGGTCTCAATCTCCTGACCTCGTGATCCGCCTGCCTCGGCCTCCCTGAGTTCTGGGATTACAAGCGTGAACCACCGTGCCCTGCCTCTATTTAATACTCTTAAACCACAGTTAACTGTGGGTCACTGAAACTGCACAAAGCGAGACCACAGATAAGGGGGGACTACTGACTGCTGTTAACATTAAATTGTCTTCTATTTTTCCATTCCATCAACATTTCATCTCCAGCATCTATTAAACTACTCTGTATGTGGGGATGGGGTATTTTGCTCTCTCTATACCCATCCCCAGATCTATTCTTTCTCTTATATAAGTAGGAATTTATCAATTACTTTTCAATGTTTTATTTACAGATCTGAAGCACTCCTAACCTGCCTCTTGTTCTTGATAGCATTGGGACTATAGAGCTGAGAAATGAAAACCTTCTGATGACTTCACTCTACTAAATATATTGAAGGAGTTATCTTGTGCTTTTCAGATATACCACAGTCTAAAGAAAAGAACACAGGCTGAGTTCTAGCTCTACCCCTCATTAGCAGTGTGATCTTGGGCCGGTCACTTCATCACCACTTTATTGCAGGGCTGTGAAGAGTAAAATGAGCTACTGTAGGTCAAGGGCATTGCGCAGGGCTCGATTAATACAAATAGCATTTTCACCTTCCAGGGTCATAGCCAGCTACCCAACCCTCACGTGCCTTCTTATGGCACAGATTCCGACTTTTATCTTCATATCAGCACTACATTTTGGCTTGCATTCAAACTGTAATTCAATTATATTTTCCCCTTTGTTATACTTATTTACAGAAAACATTTTTGCACAGCATTTGACAGGTTGTTTTCTCCAGTAGGGGCTCAGAAAACGGTAGCCCCAAATCGGGTGTTTTGACATGCTGGACTAAAGAAACGGCCCCAAGTGCTCTCTGACCTCCCTGCTACTCTCACTTTTTTTTTTTTTTTTTTTTGAGACGGAACCACACAGGCTGGAGTATAGTGGATTCTTGGCTCACTGCAACCTCCACCTCCCGGGTTCAAGCAGTTCTCCCACCTCAGCCTCCTGAGTAGCTGGGTTTATAGGCGCATGCCACCATACCCAGGTTATTTTTGTATTTTAATAGAGATGGGGTTTTCCCATGTTGGCCAGGCTGGTCTCGAACTCCTGACCTCAGGTGATCGGCCCACCTTGGCCTCCCAAAGTACTGTGATTACAGGCATGAGCCAGCACACTCCGCCCTTGCTACCCTCACTCTTGTCTCTCAATCGTGTGTCTCTCCAAAGCACAGGATGTGGACCTGGCTGTTTTCTGCAGTTTCTTTATCTGTACAGACACCAGACCAACCAAAGGGGAACACAATTGCCTTTGATCTTTGCCTGAAATTATATTAATCAGAGAAGATTAAAATTCATATCACAGAGGAAGAGACTGAAAATTAAACACCACACCTAGGGTCCAGAAACCTTTATCCCAAACCATTGCTTGTTATCCCTTCCCATTCAATTTCCAAAGAGAATCATTCACAAAATGATGTCTGCCCCCTGGGTTCATTCATTCTCCCCGAAAAGTTATTTACTCCTATACCACCATCTCCCTTTCTCTAGGAAGAAGGGTATATAAATATCTGAACCTCGCCTGGATGCTTCTGTGCTATGCACATTGAAATAAATCTGTACGTCTTTCTTCTCCCATTAATGTACCTTTTGTCAGTTCCTTTTCAGCAAACTTTCCGAAGGGAAAGGGGAAGCTCTCCTTTGGCCCCTACACTTCTCTAAGTGGCCATTTCACCCAGTCAGTACGCATTATCTCCCATTCGATTTTATTTATTTGTTTATTTATTGATTGATTGTAGAGATGAGGTCTTGCTATATTTCCCAGGCTGGTCTCGAATGTCTAGGCTCAAGCAATCTTCCCGCCTTGGCCTCCCAAAGTGCTGGGGTTACAGACCTGAGTCGCCCCACCTGGGACTGTAATCCCAGCATTTTAGAGGCCAAGGCAGGAGGATTGCTTGAGCCCAGTTCTAGACCAGCCTGGGTAACATAGTGAGACCTCATCTCTATTTAAAAAAAAAAAAAAAAAAAAAATTAGCAAGGCCTGGTGGTGCATTCCCATCATCCCAGCTACTCAGGAGGCTGAGGTGGAAGGATCAGTTCAGCCCGGGAGGTTCAGGCTACGGTGGGCTGTGATCGCACCAGTCCACTCCAACCTGGACACCAGCGTGATATCCTGTCTAAAAAAATAATTTTTTTCTTTGTCAGCAATGGATTAATTATAAAAAGTAAATCAATCGCAATCATTTCTTAGCTGCTACCTTTACTATACACTTCGCTTTGTATTTTTCTCCCAGTTTAGTAGTACCATAATCGTATGTCCATATGATCCCCTCTTGAGACATTTTTTTTTTCTTTGTTTTATAAAAGTTAGAAGCAGTGGTTCTCTCCAGGAGAAAGTTTTAGTGAAATCTTGATTTTCAAGCATTTCCAATTTAGTGTACACAACTTTATTTTCTTTTCCAGTGGGTGTTAATACCTTGGATTCAATCTTCTTGCCCTGAACTTTTATTGAGGTTTCAGCATTTTAAAGCCTTTTTTCCACTGCCACACATCTAGTTATTCTTGGCCCATAATCATTTCATTTGGAGTCTGGCTCTGTTAATTTTTTGTTAACCTCTGAAAATCCCTACAAACATCCCTGCTTGTACTTCCTACTCAACTGCTTTCGTTCTGTGAACCTGATTGTATTAAAAACAGTGGCTCCTTGCACTGCTGACTTTTTGTGTGTGTATGTGGCTGTGATAGGGAATCCTTTAAGAAGTTCTTGTTTATTTTAAAAGAATTTTATTTTGGATTTTGTTTCTTTATTTGACAAGGTGGACAAAGATCGCCTTTTCTGTGCAGCTTCTCCTCTATTCATTAAAAGCCACTTAAAACATCAGTCAGTCTTGAAATCATTTGGAAAGGAAAAATTGTCTCTGTCATTTGAGGCATCTCCATCCTTTGCTAGTAGAGTTGATAAGACCATTACAAAGACCACGTCCTGCTTCGAATCTTTAGCAAGGGCCATCTCCAAAACCACTGAATTCTATTCAGAAAACACAATACGATCTTCTGTACTTTATCAACATTTCTGTGATATTGCCTTGGACAAGTCTATGGCTTCATCATTTTCAGTTGCTAAGCAAATGAAGTAAATGCATCCATAGTATTCATATCCTGTGCTCATGAATTGTTTTGCTGTATATCCTGGGAAAAAAGCAACATGCCAGGCCTCTTCAACTGGGCTCAACACATATTTATTGAGTGCCTACTGTGTGCCTCTAACTGGATACATGAACTCCATCTAATTCCTAGAGGATATTTTAATATTGATGCAGAAAATAGGAAGCTGGGAGTGGTGGCTCAAGCCTATAATCCCAACACTTTGAGAGGCCGAGATGGGTGGATCACTTGGGGTCGGGAGTTCTAGACCAGCCTGGCCAACATTGCGAAACCCTAGCTCTACTAAATATACAAAAATTAGTTGGGCATGGTGGCGCGTGCTTATAATCCTAGCTACTCAGGAGGCTGAGGCACGCGAATCACTTGAACCTGGGAGGTGGAGGTTGCAGTGAGCTGAGATCACACCACTGCACTCCAGCCTAGGTGACAGAGCAAGACTCCATCTCAAAAAAAAAAAAAAAAAAAAGAATATAGGAAAAAGTCTGGACATGATTTTCCTTATCTTGAAAACATAGAAGCTATTGGAAACTTTCAAATCTTCAAATTTGACTGAAAAGTCAATGTTAATCTTGCTTGTGTCTTTCTATGCAACAAAGATAATTTCTAACATTTGGGGAGGGGGCACAGAAAGCCTAGCTCACAAAAGACATGAGCTACTTCAGACAACAAACTGAAGGAAGGTGAGAATGCTTCTGTTTCCTGAGCGCCTTCTCCCTGATTAACCTGAGTCATCGTGTTACAGGTTAATCAGGTTAGATAGGCTTGAGCGGGGGCAGAGCAGGAGAGGGCTCTTCTCCCATACCTGCTAGGAATGTCAGGTGATGGTTTGTCATTTATCACACTGCCTCTCTAAAAATGATAATTCAGCAGCCGGTGCCAGGATGCCAGGAAGAGACAATCTCCTGACGATCCACAGCTGTTAACATTAAATTGTTCATTCAGTGCAGGCACCAGGGGTAAACTACTTCCTGGGCATGTGCGTAAAGAGATAAAATGGTGAGGTATGACCTTCCAGAGACACTCTACCGGAAAAGGGAAGGAAGCCTCAGATGGGCATGTGTGCTACTTCCTAAATGCACTGCATATGTGGGCAGCCCACCCTAAGGGAATAAGCATGGGAAAGAGGAGAGCCTATAAACCCCTGGGATCACAGTTAAACAGGGCACTTGACCTTCAGGCCTTGGTCTCTTCTGCCTTATGCCCCCTCAGTCGAATTCTTTCTTCTGAGGTGGCAAGAATTGAAGTTGCTGCAGACCTGTATGGATTCGCCACTGGGAACTCAGATACTTTCTACTGGTAAAAACCCAACTGTAGACCAACGGGTGGAAGCTGTTCCCCTGCTGTGATGGAGGACCCATGAATTATCCCTCCATCCCAGTCTAGTTATTTGGAATAATCAAGCAATCAAAGAAATGGGTGGGAACTTCTCACAGGCATCTTGACCTCTCCTTCACCCTCCATTCCCATCTTCATCCACACCTACCCATGAGTACACATACATTTGTATGCTCACTTTTGCCCAAAATACACGGAATGGCTTCCAGTTGTACGTGCAGGGCTTTGGTTTTGCAATTGGTTGAGGAAAGACAAAGGTTTGATTGGGAGAGGGATTCTAGGGAGGACTATAGTGAAAGACCCAAAGGGCTGGAATGAGTTTCATCTACACTGGGTTCTTTGGCTGGCTTTTATGTTCCTACACGGAAAGGAAGCTAGAGGCAGAAGATGAGGAACAACATCTTTCACGTAGACAATGGCCTTATCATTATCATCTAGAACAGCGGTGAAGTCCCTGAAGGATATTTTAAGGGGAGAGGATATAGACAAATGGGAATAGGAGAAACATGCCACTCAGTGGGAGTAACCACTAGATTAGTTTACAGGCACATGTGAAGCACTCCTCTGGGGACTCTCAGAAATAACTGGGGAACATTTGCAGGTTGCCAGGCTGAGACTCGGCTTCTACACAATTGGAAGTTTGCGAGTCAATGAACAATTGGGTTACAGTTGGTAAAGCTTTTCCTCATACTAGCATGCAAAGCACAAGGTATAGAGAGCTACAACTCAACGTTTTGGCCTCAAAAAGAATTTACGCGTCTGACTAACCACAGGGCCAGAAATACAAAAGGAATGCTAACTCTGTAGTCATTCCTTCTGGAACCCGAACCCCACCCCACCCTCATCCCAACACATAGGTACACATAGCTAATCTTGATTAATCTAAAAACAGCTCCCAAGGGGGTGTTGTCTTTGTGCACACCCATACCCCTCCCAAACTCTCCCTATACTCCCATGCCCCGTCTCCCATCACAAAATGCACTTGCTCTTTTGAAACATTTGGTTTCTGCTACAAAGTTAGACTTTTTCTTCATAGCCTGCAAGAAGAAGAATCTTTCACCGTTCCGTTTCTCGGTTTGTTTTAGCACCCTCCAAAGCATCCTTTTCATCTCTTTCTGTCTTCTTTCTACACTCCACCCACCACCTTGCTGGGAAGTGCCTAGCAACTTAATTCCTCTAGGAATGAAAACTTTTGAGTTTAATCCTTTAAGGGATTTACGTTTGAATAAGGGACAATCTCCCAACCAAAAGAAATTAATTATGCCCGATGGAACTTGGGACTTCAGCAAAAGGTCCTACAGAGTGGAGACTTGCTGCCAAACCTACCACTTAAAAGTTGCATACGTTAGGGTTGAGGAGGCTTCTTTATTTGGTAAAGCCTTGGGACTTAGAATTCTCACACCCCACTTTTCCTTTGCACTTTTTCTTAAATTCCATCTCTTCACATATCTCTTCCATATTTTTCAGGGAGAGAAGCATTTTCCAGTGGTCACAGTAAAATCTGGATTCCGCTGATGCTAGCTATTGTTCAGGAAAAGGGAGTGAAAACACATCTCACATAAGATGAGAGTCAACTGATTTTCTTCTTGGCTAGAGAGTTGTTTTCCTTGTCACTTTCATGTACTCACTAATTTATATCTTCAGTAGCTATATAGTCTAGGGTTCCTTTCCTCTGAAGAGTTTGATATGCTCTTATTGCTCTAATTTTTGAAATAATAATAGAGTCTTTTGGTAATTACTGAAAAACTGTCTTAATATGATCTTGAACTAATGCCAAAACAGCCAGGAAAGGGCCGTCATTAGAAAAGAGACTGTTCTGGGTCTAGTTTGCAATAATGAGGGCAGGACCTTAGTGGGTGAGCCTAAATTACGCTGTTTTGTTATTCAGAAGCAGTGAGCTTGAGACTGATCCACAGGAATTTTACATTCGTAAATAGAAGTAGGTTAAAGTAATTAATCCTATGTCTTGCAGCTCCAACATTTTCTCCCTTAAGAGAAATTACCCAGGGTCCAAGACAGCTAACAACAAGGTGTAGTGATAAAGTGCTTGAGTTCTTTCTGATTTGGGACCTGTTATTTGTTCCAATGAATGTTAGTCTGTTGTATACAAAGCGTGGGTTTTAAGCCAAAGAGCAAGTATAAATTTGGTGTAACCTCGTATCCTTCCAAGTCATAGATATGGAAAATGCTTTTAGAAACAAAAAGTCACATTTTTAAAAGCAACTCACTAGAACTATTCACGAAGCAATTAGATGCCATCCTTGGGGAGGGAAATCTTCAATAAAATGAGTGGGTAATTTCTCTTAGCACTTTTTATATTTCTGTTTTCATGCTTAATGAAATGGAAGCATGAGAAGGAAGCTCTGCCCCTTACTGTTTTTTTCTGTGGTAATTTTCAAGCAGTTTTTGAAAACTGCAACATTATTTAAGGTTTTGGACAAATAACTGCATTTGGGAGTTCTATTAGTCCATTCTCACACTGCTGATAAGACATACCCGAGACTAGGTAATTCATAAAGAAGTTTAATTGACTCACAGTTCAACATGGCTGGGAAACTTACAATCAGGAAACTTAAAATCATGGCAAAAGGGGAAGCAAACTCGTCCTTCTTCACATGGCAGCAGCAAGGAGAAGTGCTGAGCAAAAAGGGGAAATGTCTCTTATAAAAAACCATCAGATCTCATGAGAACTCACTATCACGAGAATAGCATGAAAGTAACTGCTCCCATGATTAAATTACCTTCCACAGGGTCCTTCCCATGACATATGGGGATTATGGGAACTATAATTCAACATGAGATTTGGGTGGGAACACAGCCAAACCATACCATTTCACCCCTGACCCCTCCCAAATCTCATGTCCTCACATTTCAAAACATAATCATGCCCTTCCAACAGTCCCCTAAAGTCTTAACTCATTCCAGCGTTAACTCAAATGTCTAAGTCCAAAGGCTGATCTGAGACAAGGCAAGTCGCTTCCACCTATGAGCCTGTAAAATCAAAAGCAAGTTAGTTACTTCCTAGATACAATGGGGGTACAGGCATTGGGTAAATACACCCATTCCAGATGGGAGAATTGGCCCAAACAAAGGGGCTACAAGCCCCATGCAAGTTCAAAATCCAATAGGGTAGTCATTAAACCTTAAAGTTCCAAGGTGATGTCCTTTGACTCCGTGTCTTACATCCAAGTCATGCTGATGTAAGAGATGGGCTCCCACAGCCTTGCGAAGCTCTGCCCATGTGGCTTTGCAGGGTACAGCTTCCGTGCCCCCTGACTGCTTTCATGGCTGGCATTGAGTGTCTGTGGCTTTTCCAGGTGCACAGTGCAAGGTGTCAGTGGATCTATCATTCTGGGGTCTGGAGAACCGGTGGCCCTTTTCTCACAGCTCCACTACGCAATGTCCCAGTAGAGACTCTGTGTGGGGGCTCTGACCCCACGTTTCCCTTCTGCACTGCCTTACGCAAAGTTCTCCATGAGGGCTCCACCCCTACAGCATTTCCATACATCCTCTGAAATCTAAGTACAAGTTCTCAAACCTCTATTCTTGACTTCTGTGACCCCACAGGCTCAACCCCAAATGGAAACCACCAAGACTTGGGGCTTGCAACCTCTAAAGCAAAGGCCTGAGCTATACATTGGCCCCTTGTAACCACAGCTGGAGTTGAAGCAGCTGGGATGTAGAGCACCATGCTGTAAGGCTGCATAGAGCAGGGGGACCCTCCTAGTCTTCCAGGCCTGATAGGAGGGGCTCCTGTGAAGGTCTCTGACATGCCCTGGAGATCGTTTTCTCCATTGTTTTGGTGAATAATATTTGGCTCTTCGTTACTTATGCAAATTTATACAGCAGGCTTGAATTTCTCCCCAGAAAATGAGTTTCTTTTCTATCACATCATCAGGCTGCACATTTTCCAGACTTTCATACTCTGCTTCTTCTTGAACACTTTGCTGCTTAGAAATTGCTTCCGTCAGATACCCTAAGTCATCTCTCTCAAGTTCAAAGTTCCACAGATTTCTAGGGCAGGAGTAAAATTCTGCCAGTCTCTTTGCATAGCAAGAGTGACCTGTACTCCTGTTCCCAACAAGTCCCTCATCTTCATCTGAGACCATCTTAGTTTGGACTTCATTGTCCATATCACTATCAGCATTTTGGTCAAAGCTATTCAACAAGTCTCTAGGAAGTTCCAAACTTTCCCACATTTCCCTGTCTTCTTCTGAGCCCTCCTAACTGTTCCAACCTCTGCCTGTTATCCAATTCCAAAGTCACTTCCATATTTTCAGATATTTACCAATTTACTCCACTAGGCAATTCTCAGGTTTCTATGAAGAAAACAGGTTTAATTGAATCACAGTTCCATGTGGCTGGGGAGGCCTCAGGAGACATACAGTTATGACAGAATGGGAGGCAAACACATCCTTCTTCACATGATGGCAGCAAGGAGAAGTGCGGAGCAAAAGGGAGAAAAGCCCTTATAAAGCCATTAGATCTCATGAGAACTCACTCACTATCACAAGAACAGCATAAGGGTAAGTGCCCCCATGATTAAATTACCTCCCACTGGGTCCTTCCCATGGCATGTGGGGATTATGGGAACTACAATTCAAGATGATATTCGGGTCAGGACACAGCCAAACAACATCAGGAGTCTTTTTTTTTTTTTTTTTTTTTTTTTTTTTGAGATGGAGTTTTGCTCTTGTTGCCCAGGCTGGAATGCAATGTTGTGATCTCAACTCACTGCAACCTCCGCCTCCCGGGTTCAAGCAATTCCCCTTCCTAAGCCTCCCAAGTAGCTGGGATTACAGGCATCCACCACAATGCCCAGCTAATTTTTTTGTATTTTTAGTAGACACGGGGTTTCACTATGTTGGCCAGGCTGGCCTGGAACTCGTGACCTCAGGCGATCCATCTGCCTCGGCCCCCCCAAAGTACTGGGATCACAGGCATCAGTCACTGTGCCTGGCCCCACATTGGAAGTCTTACTCCTACCATGTTAATTCTGGAATTAAGTGCTTCATCCGTTTGTATGATAAAAAACACCAAAGCAACTTTTATAAATTGATTCACAGAAAAAAAGAAAAAAAAAAAGATATATCCACAATCTAATGCTTTGCCAGCACAGTAGAATGATATTCTTTCAGAGTAAATATAGAGTGCCTTTTCTGTGCCAAGCATGGTGTTAAGTGAACTCATTAAATACTACAAAATCCTCAAACACAGGAAGTAAGACATTCCCATTTTAAATATGAGGCAATTAAGGCTCAAATAGGTTAAGTGATTAGTCCCAGTAGAGCTTCTCCAAATTGGATCCAAGGCATATACAGTGTGTCCTGTATTCATCCACTCCCTGTACAAGCCTCCTCTGTATATACATGCTTCTAAGGCACATACGGAAAGACAGAGACCAGTTAACAGACATCAGAATTAAGACTCCTGGTCTGACACTGATTAGGAAAAGCCACAGGCAGGTGTGGAAAAGCAGAGCTGAAGTATACTGTTTCTAGAAAACACAGACAGATTCACTCACTGGCTCAGCAACCGATTGGAAACCCAGGGGCTGTTAGTTCTCTCCTTAAAGCTTTGTTTGAGAGCATATGTGACCCTGATCTTACTAGTGGACCATGCTGGCCTCAGTTTTCTCATCTGTGACTTGGTACTTGGAAACATAGCCAAGTGACAGGAAATTTCAAGCGCCCAGACTCTCATACTGGATGTATAACAACACATAGTTTTGTATAGAGTTAAGTATGTGCTTGTGAAATAATAACATATTAGTCTTTGTCCCTAGTTCCTGGCATATAGCTTCTAAAACTCTTATAATTTTCCAGGTGATAGGAGCATCTTTTATTCTAATGAGGTGTCTTGGTGGGCTCCTGTATGGGGGCTGGTCACCAGAGAGACCAAGGCATGATTAGGAGCTTGGAACTTTCAGCCCCACTCCCAGCCCCTTCTCCAGAGAGGGAGGTAAGAGGGGCTGGAAACTGAGTCAGTACTTGTTCATACCTATATGATGAAGGCTCCATAAAAATTCCAAAATATGTAGTTCTGGAGAGCTGCCAGCTGGGTGAGCTAGAGCACATTAACATGCTGGGAGGGTAGCTACACCCAACTCCACAGAGACAGAAGTTCCTGTGTTCTAGATCTTTCTGAACCTTACCCTATGTATCTGTTCATCTGGCTTTCCATTTACATTCTTTAAAATATCCTTTGTAATAAATCAGCAACACTAAGTGAACTCTTTTTCTGGAGTTGATGAAACCTGAAAATGGAGTCATGCAAACTTCTGATTTTTACCAAATTAGACAAAAGTTGTAGGTAACTTGAAAACTTACTACTTGTCATTGGCTTCTGAAGTTGGGTGAGGGAAGTCTTGTGGGACTGAACCCATAACCTGTGAGGTCTGCACTAAGTGATCAGTGTCAGTTTGAATTGTGAGCTACTTGGCTAGCGTCGGATTGCTTGCTGTGGGAGAAACACCCACATATTTGTTCATAGGAGTGTTCTGTGTTGAGCGTTGAAAATATAGAAGGAGAAAAAAAAATCTGTTTTTTTTTTCTATTCAATGATCTACGCAGAAACATAGACCAAAGACCTAAAAATAATATTCCCCTTTTAGGAAAAAAAAAAGTTATTTACCAAGTTTTTCCTCTTCTAAAAAATGTCACCTTGATGGATATGGCTAAATTAAGCATTGAAGGAATGAAAAGGTCTGTCATATTTAGGAGTAAACTTTTAAAAGTTCCTTTGTTTCCAAATGTAGTCAAAGTAATGTAGTTTTAATAAATATGAAGCTAATAAAATAGCATTATTTTGAGCTTATGAATTGTTAAGCTTATTTTTTGTAATGATTAATGATGAATCATTTTATAAAGCTTGGGTGATTCATCAACAGAGCAGCATGCCTTTAAAACAGGTGTTCTGGGAATTTCACAAACTCTGAATCACAAAGTTTTTTTAATTTTCTGTAATTTGGGAATTTCAAAGTCACCTGCAAATAGGAATAGAGAAAAAGTAGAAGCCATCTACCCTCAGCTCCTCACATTACTTCCATCTTCATGGGATCTTAATAAATTCAGCTATAACAAAATGTAAACTACAAGTAGAGTCCAATTTCAAAAGAGGTCTAGCAGCGTTATCTAAGAGAGATTGTGTCGTTTTTATAGCGGTATGTTTCTTTCAAATGTTTTGCCCCGCTGTGTTATCCTAAAGGATTAAAAAAAGAGAGAGAGAGTAGCTCAGATGTTTTTAAAAATGTGGACTGCTTCTCTGGAATTATTCTTTAGAAAGAAGGGTATAAACTTTATTTTGGTTAGAGAATACAAAGTGATGGGACAAAGATCAAGGAAGGGACGAGAAGCTGATAGTTGCCTGCTGGATCCCAGCCTCTGAACTCATCAAAATGGAAAGATAATGATCATGATCGTACTTCATTCTCATGATAGTTTCAGCTTATTCAAAAAGAAAAACTAAACATAAATGACCAACAATAAAGAAATGCTTATGTTATGGTATACCTATATGATAGAATTCACTGCAGCCATTATAATGAATGTTTTAGAAGCATATTTAATTAGAGAGAGAATGCTTATAATACAAATGAATAAAAATAGCAGAATACACTGTAAGAGGAGTATGAAATCCATTTAAAACATATGACCAAAAAAACCGAATGGTAATGTGAACAGTGTCTGAGCAGTGGTTATATTTTGTCTTTTATGCTTTTCTGTTTGTTTCAAATGTGCCTCAATGAGCATGTATTTGTTTTGCTATTAGAAAACAATAACACACACTTTTTAAAAGCCTTAAAAACTTCTGCTTATTTTCAGACAAGCAACAAAAATGTTGAGTTATCTTTATCATTTACTTTTATGTTTTGAGAGATGAAAGTTTCTCTGACATAAAGCCAAGAGTGACATAAGTTGACTTTTTGTTTTCTCTTTCTCTCTTTTTTCCTCTCTCTATTTGACAAGGTAGATGACCTTTATTGGTAGGAGTTCTCTAAACCCAAGCTTGAGATTCACACATTTCTCCTTATGTTTAGCTTTCCCCTGTTAAACCAAAAAAAAAAAAAAAATCCATCCTCAAATGTTGATGTTTGTATAACCATTTATTTGTTTATTTATTTATTCACCCAACATTCTTTGATTGAGGAATACAGGCATAATAATACCACAGTGAGGGGCAGAAAAACTAAAGGTGGAAAACCAGGTAAGCAAGGAACAGTGCAGAGGTAAAACAGGGTGGTGAGTTTGAGAATGCGAAGAAAGGAAGAGGGTCAAGAGGTATCCTTAGAGTAAAAAGAACAGAGTTTGATGGCTCTTTGTGTGTAGCTGTGACTAACAAGTACCAGATATCATGCTAATATAAGCTGTACAATGATAAACAAAAGATACCTTCTCCTTATTCTGGAAACTTCCAACCCATTGTCCCTTACTCCTCCTTGCTCTCAACTCATGGTCTTGCTTCTTATTTTCTGAGAAAACAGAAGCAATCAGAAAAGACATATATCTCAATTTAACCTCCAAATCTACTAACTTCCCTGAATTCTCTACTATATAATCTGTCTTTCCTCCTGTTAAAATGAAAGACCTGTCTACTGCTTCACATGTGTTCTGAATCCCATCTCAATACCTTATCAAGGACATCACTCATATAATTGTCCTACTACTCTGCATAATCAAAATTTCTCCCTCTAATGGGCCATTCTAAGCAGCATGCAAATATTCTGTCATTCTCTCATGTTAAGCAGACATTCCCTTGAGCTTAACACTCACTCTAGCCACCGTCCCATTTTATCTTGCTAAAAGATCCACATTTTTTAAGAAAAAAAAAAAAACTCAAGAGTGTTATCTATGTGTATACCTATACTTCTTCTCTTTCCATTATTTCCAGTGTTAAAAGAAAATCTTTAGCCAAATTCAATTTAACAGACTTTAATTGAGCAAAGAATGGTTCATGAATTGGATGGCCTGAGCCAGAGTAGGCGGAGAGAAACTCCAGCATAGCCACATAGTGGAAGAAGATTTATAGACAGTAAAAGGAAAGTACCCTACGGAAAATGGAAGTGTGATACACAAAGAGCCAGACTGGTTATAGCTTGGCATGTGCCTTATTTGAACACAGTTTGAACAGTTGCCCCCATTTGATTGCCCAAATCTCAGTGATTGGCACAAGAGTAGGTTATACTCTATTTACATCTCCATTTAAGTTATAGCATGCTATGTACAAAGAAATCTTTAGGCCAAATTTAGAATATGTCAGGAGGAAGATTTAGGCTAAACTTGATTTAACACTAAAAATGAATTCAATTAGCCATTTGCCCAGATAACCCTACCAAAACTGTTCTCGTAATTGTCACCAGTGGCCCCCAGGCTGTAAGGCCAAAAGGCAGGGCCAGTTTCCTGGTGTTCATGTAACCTGCACAGTCATATAGGACCCTATACCTACAAGAGCCTTGTGCTTGGTTGAATGCTCTGTTGTTGCCATCCTGAAGTTCTTAATAACTTCTGAATAAAGAGTCCCACAATTTCATTTTTCTCATTGGACCCAGCAAATTATACAGCTGGTTCTACCCAAAGTTCATTTCCGAATTCTCATTTCATTAGACTTAGCAACATTTGGCTCACTTGACCAGATACTCTTGAAAGCTTTTCTTCACATGGCTTCATGAACACTATGCTCTGGTTTTCCTTCTATCTCACTGGCTTTTCTTACTTGGTTAATCTTTGTCTCCCTGACCTCTAAAATGTTGAACACTTCAAAGCTCAGATCTCAGCATTCTTGTCTACTCTACATTCCTTCTCTGGATAATTAGATTTAGTTTCATGACATTAAATAGTACTTAAATATTAATGTCCCCCACTCAAAATTGAACCTTCAGGTCAAAACTCTCTCTTGAACTCTAACCTTCTGTAAGCAATTGCGTACTCAATATCTCCTCTTAGATGTTCAATAGGTAGAGTAACCATACATCTCAATTTGTCTGGAATGGTCCCAATTTATAACTGTTGTTTATGAAATAGTACTCCTTTTCACACTCAAAAGTGTAATGGTTTGGACAAGAAATTACATGCTCATCCTACCAATAGATATCTGAAATTGAACATGTTTAAAAATGATTCGTCGTGTTCTTTTTTAAGTTTCCCATACTTTTCTCCATCTTAGTAAAGGACATTACTATTGATGTAATTTCTCAGAACCACAGGTGGACTTAACTGTGTAGCTAATAAAGACTTTTTGGTTGCTTATTTTTATGGGCCCTTATAATTCTCTAAATGTGAGTCTTAGCAACGTATTCACATAGTCATATGGTTTTGTAGGATGTACTAATTAAGACACAAATTATTCTGATGTTGAAAAACAGACTTGTAAATATTCTTTGGAAAGTATTTTAGTCAGGGTTCTCCAGAGAATCAGAACCAATAAGATATATATAGATATATATGAGGAGATTTATTATGGAAATGAACTCACACAATTACAGAGATCAGTAAGTCCCATGATATGCCCTCTGCAAGTTAGAAAACCAGGAAAGCCAGTGGTGTGTAATGTACTTTTGAATCCAAAGGCCTGAGAACCAGGGGAGCTGATGGTGTAACACCCAGTCTGAGGTTGGAGGAGTGTCGTACATGTAATTCCTGAAGTCCAAAGATCTAAGAACCAGGAGCTCTGATATCTGAAGGCAGAGAAAAGTGAATGTCCAAGCTCAAGAAGAAAGAGAGAAAGTGCAGCCTTCCACTGTTGCTTTGTTCTGTTTAGGCCCTCAATGGATAGGATGATGTCCACCCACATTGGTGAGGGCAGATCTTCTTAACAGAGTCCACTGATTCAAATGCTAATCTCCCCCAGAAAAACTCTCACAGATACACTGAGAAATAATGTTTTAGCAGCTATCTGGGCATCCCCTAGCCCAGTCAAGTTGACACATAAAATTAGCCATCACAGAAAGTTTCAGTAAAACAAGGGAAAATTTACAGACTCCTGGTTTGGCTGAATATGAAAGGTACTTATTTTGTCATTTTTAAGTATATTTATTAAAGCACAGAGAAAATTTAGATTAAAAAATTAATTAAACATGAATAAAAGTGATAAAGATGAGTGATGAAATCAATAAAACTTATTCTGACATTGAGAAATGAAACATTTTTTCCAGATTATGCCAAAAGCAGTCATTCATTAAGAAGGGATAAATTTTGAATAGAAGTAATGAATAGACTCTTGGATTGTTTAAGAACCCAAATAGTGAAGAGAAGTGAATCATATGAATAAATTGGAAAAAGAGACAAATTTCTTACTGATTTGATGCAAAGTACTGTCACTGATGAAGATAATATAAAACTCTTAATAATGCCACTGCGACAAGCACATTGACTCAAAACTGGTTAATGAGTATTATCTATTCAAATAATATTTAATATTATTTAATTTATTTAATATTTAATATTAGTCACTTTACAAGAAAATTTGAAGTACTCTGAACTTGTACTTCACATGAATTAAATAAATTTGACAGAAGTTTTCCCAAATTTAACAAAAATGCTGAAACTGTACATGACATTACCAATAGCATGTTGTGAAGCTGAAAAAAAAAAAGTGTGAAACTAACAGTAATAAAAAACTGATTAACCATGCTAGAGAGAATATTGACTTTTTTTCAAAGAATATGCAGACAAAAACTATAGAGAAAAAGGATAGTGGTATGCTAGGCAGTTAATTAACAAAAGTATTATGTTCTTAGATTTGTATCAGCTTTTTAAAAAATAATTTATTTTGACATCATGTATCATTCTGTAACAATTTTCTATCAGAAATTAGTGGACCCATCTAAGTTTTCATCTTATATAACAAATTACTCTAAAATCTAGTGGTTTGACTTAATAAAACAGGTATTATTTTATGGTATCTGTGGATCAAGAATTTCAAAGAATCTTAAGTTGCTAGCTTTCATTCAGAGTCTCTCATGAGGCTGCAGTTAAGATATTGACCAGGAGGCTGGGCGCAGTGACTCATGCCTGTAATCCCAGCACATTGGGAGGCCGAGGCGGGCAGATCACCTGAGGTTGGGAGCTTGCGACCAGCCTGACCAACATGGAGAAACCCCATCTCTACTAAAAATACAAAATTAACCGGGCATGGTGGCACATGCCTGTGATCCCAGCTACTAAGGAGGCTGAGGCAGGAGAAGGGTTTGAAACTGGGAGACAGAGGTTGCAGTGAGCTGAGATTGTGCCACTGCACTCCAACCTGGGCAACAAGAGTGAAACTCTGTTAAAAAAAAAAAAAAAGAAAAAAAAAGAAAGAAAAAAGAAAAAAAGATGTTGGCCAGGGCTGCAGTTATCTGAAGACTTGACTGAAGCTGGAGGGTCCACTCCCACAATGGCTCATCACCATGACTGGGAAATTATGCTGGCTGTTGGTAGGAGGTCTTTAATTCTCCCCATGTGGAGCACTCAATAGTGTTATTTACAGCATGACAACTGACTTCCCCAAGAGTGAGAGATTCCAATAACAGCAAGGTTAAAATCACAATGTCTTCTATAATTTAACCTCAGCAGTCACATCCTGGCATTTCTGTACTAATGTACTGGTTACATAGACCAGTCCTATTCAGGGTGTGAAGGGACTGCATAGAGTATAAATACGAGGATAGAAGAATCACTGAAGATTAGTTTGGAGACCTCTACTGCTGTCCTCCCTCTGGCCACCACAGATTTATGCCCCTATCATATGAAAAATACACTCACTCTCTTCCAAGTCCCACGAAGTGTAATATCATTCCAACATTAGCTCAGAGCCTGGAATCACCTCATCTAAATCATGCCGTAATGTAGATGAGGCTCCTATATTACAGTTTCTTAAGTACAGACCCTCATAAACAGCTTTTCTTTGTCCAAAGTCCTGTCAACTAAAGAGAAAACATAGCTGCCTGTATTAGTCCATTTTCACACTGCTGTAAAGATTATTACCTGAGACTGAGTAATTATAAAGGAAAGAGGTTTAATTGACTCACTTTTCCACAAGAAACATGGCTAGGAGGCCTCAGGAAACTTACAATCATGGCAGAAGGCAAAGAGCAAGCAAACACCTTCTTTAC
Source organism: Saimiri boliviensis (assembly GCF_048565385.1). NCBI lineage: Eukaryota > Metazoa > Chordata > Mammalia > Primates > Cebidae > Saimiri > Saimiri boliviensis. The sequence goes on from NC_133470.1 coordinate 135,103,187, forward strand.
AAGGCAGAAGGAGAGAGAGAGAGAGAGAGAGTAAGGAGGGGAGATGCCAGACACTTATCAAACAACCAGATCTTATGATAACTCCCTCACTATCATGAGAACAGCGTGGGGGAAACTGCCCCCATGATCCAATCATCTACCACTGGGTCCCTCCCTCGACATGTGGGAATTATAATTTGAGATGAGATTTGAGTGGGGACATGGAGCCGAACCATATCACTGCCCTCCACATATCCAATATACAATAGTAGGAGAGGCATAGCTATTATGGCCACTATAGACACTCCTGCTTAAGAGGTAGGAAAACAGGAGGTACACTGGTCCAAAGAAATTCTGAAATTTAGCTGGGCAAATGCTATAAGTTCCTCGATTAGGCTTTGGTGCTATTCCTGCCCAGAAATTATTTGACACATCCCTTGGCTCTGCCTCCTGTGCTCTTGGTTCTATCTTGAGTCCAGGTTTTCAGTTGCACAGTTTTCTCAACCTGCTTCCCTGTCTGTGCTCCTCTCACTGACCACCAATGAAAGAGGTGCCCCTTCCTGAAGTGGGGCAGGGGCCGGATAAATGGCCTCAGGGGGCCGCATGCTGCCCGTGGGCCATAGTTTGGGGACCCCTGATTTAACTAAATGGATCTCTGAGGCACTATTTTGCATTTTTTTATGTCTTAACAAAGAATTTTACAGACATTCTGAGCTGCTGCTTTGTTTTCTGTGACCTGAAATTGATACTTGCCCCAAAGCAATTTATTTGTATTATTATTATTATTATTATTATTATTATTATTATTATTATTAAATAGAGTCTTGCTCTGTCTCCAGGCTGAAGTACAGTGATGTGATCTCGGCTCACTGCAACCTCCGCCTCCCGGGTTCAAGCAATTCTCCACCCTCAGCCTCCTACGTAGTCGGGACAACAGGCACGCGCCACCATGCCCAGCTAATTTTTGTATTTTTAATAGAGATGGGGTTTCACCATGTTGGCCAGGATGCTCTCGATCTCTTGACATCATTAATCGCCTGCCTCAGCCTCCCAAAGTGCTGGGATTACAGGCGTGAGCCACTACGCCTGGCCAGTAACTTCTTAATTTCAATAATGTCTGCCATCTGGAAAGGTTGAAAATTTTCAAAATCAGCAAGCCTGGATCCTTTTTGTTTTACAGTCCTTCCTGAAGCTTACCCCTCTTTTCTCATATTTTGTTGTAAATAGCAAGAAGAAACCAGGAGGAGCCCTCACCATTCTGCCTGAAAATCTCCATAGCTAGATCATGCAGTTCTTCAGGTACTATATTTTCTACTTTCCACATTACATAGGTGTCAGCGTTACTAAACTTTCAACACTTGTATAACAAGGATCCCCTTTCTTCCAGCTTTCAATAACATTTTCCTACTTTGCTTTAAGACCTCACCTTCAGCTTCCTTACGTCCATCAAGATTCTGCTAAGTCTCTTTCATGTTCCTTACATTTTTACTGACATCTCCTCAAAATCTTTCCAGCTTCTGCTTACTACTTAGCTCCAAAGCGTCTTCATATTGTTTTTTTTATCATGGTAGCGCTCCATTCCTGGCACCAAAAATGTTTACTAGATATCTTTTCTTGCATTAAAAAATATTGCTCCAAAAGGTAATATCTTAAAATATAAGCATTTACTATCTCACGCAGTTTTTGTGGGTCAGGAACTCGGGAATGATTAGCTAGGTGGCTTTGGCTCAGGATCTCTCATGGTATTGCAGTCAAGATATCATAGAATACAGTCAAGATCATCAAGGGCCACCTGGAAGCCAGGCCACCACACATTCAAAAGAAATATTTACTTTCATACCTTATTTTTATATGTAATTTTGTATTCTCAACTTGCATCATTTTCAGTTTCCACAACACCTGGATTTCCTCAAACTCACACCAAAACTCGTGACTTCTCTCATCTCATACTCCACAGTTTGCCTGTTAGTATATCCTACTAGGTCTACCTTCAAAATATATATCTCCAATTCAGTCACATGTCACAACCTCCACTGTTACCACATTCTAAATCATAATCCTTTCTCACTGATATTATTCTTTTTTTTTTTTTTGAGACAGAGTTTCACTCTTGTTGCCCAGGCTGGAGTGCAATGGCACTATCTTAGCTCACGGCAACCTCCGCCTCACAGGTTCAAGTGATTCTCCTGCCTTAGCCTCCTGAGTAGCTGGGATTATAGATGCCCACCATCATGCCTGGCTAATTTTTTGTATTTTTTTAGTAGAGGAGGGGTTTCATCATGTTGGCCAGGCTGGTCTCAAACTCCTGGCCTCAGGTGATCCACCTGCTTCAGCTCCCAAAGTGCTACAATTACAGATGTGAGCCACCACACCCAGCTCTCACTGACATTATTGTGACAGAATTGATCTTTCTGCTTCTACCTGTCTTCCTTCAGTCTGTTGGCAATATAGTAGACAAAGTCATTACTTAAAATAAAAGTCATGTTATATTTACTGCTTTGCTCAAATCTTCAATGACTTTCAATCTCACCCGAAGCAAAATCCAAACTCTTCATACGTTCTATAAAACCCTACACGATTTGGCCTCAGCTTACCTCTCTGGCCACTGACCCACCTCTCTCCTCCCACTCACTTTGCTCCAGCTGCAATGGCTTCCATGCTGTTTCTACCTTGGAAACTTTGTATTTGTAGTTCCTCTGCCTATTGGTCTTTCCCCAGAAACACTTCTTTTTTAATAACACATCATACGTTTTGCTCTTTGATATGGTTTGGCTATGTGCTCACCCAAATCTCATCTTGAATTTTTGCTTCCATACTTCCCACGTGTTGTGGGAGGGAACTGGTGGGAGATAACCGAATCAAGTCCCATGAGACCTGATGGTTTTCTAAGGGGGAACCTCCTTCACTTGGCTCTCATTCTCTCTTGTTTGCTGCCATGTAAGATGTGTCTTTTGCCTTCTGCCCTGATTGTGAGGCCTCCCCAGCTACGTGGAACCAGAAGTCCATTAAACCTCCTTTTCTTTATAAATTACCTAGTCTCAGGCATGTCTTTATCAGCAGCATGAAAACAGACTAATACACTCTTTTTAACAACTTTTGTTTATTGCCTCTCACCCTCCACTAAAATGTAAGTTCTCTGAGGGCAGAAACTTTGTCTTGTTCATGGTGGTATTCTTAGTACAGAGAACAAGGCCCAACACAAAATAAATATGTAATAAATACTTATTGAATGTGTTAAATGCTCTAGAAAGGAAAAAGTCTTCTCATAGGTTAAAAAGCAACAAATCACCAAAACTCCCATTCTTAATTCTGTGACTTCTTTGCTTACAAGCCAAGCAGAATAAGTTAGTGGAAGGAAGAGATTGAAGATACAGGAAATGCGGGAGTGAAATGGAAGTAGACAAAATAATTTTGCAGTTTTTGTATCTTTCTTACTAGGTTGTTGATAAATATGTCATAAACGGGTAGGTAAGTTATTGGGGATCAGACTGTATCAATAAACAACGTTTTCTACGCAATCATCATTGTTCCTTGATTAGGCTTTGGTGCTATTCCTGCCCAGAAATTATTGGACACATCCCTTGGCTCTGCCTCCTGTGCTCTTGGTTCTATCTTGAGTCCAGGTTTTCAGTTGCACAGTTTTCTCAACCTGCTTCCCTGTCTGTAGAAGTTTCCATAGTCCTGGATAGAGTGGAATTGAATGAGATGGGCTTCTTTCTTGCATTAAAGTAGGTAAGAAGGACAATTGAATGGGTGACTGTTAGAAATTTCAGAGACAAGGGAGATGTGCTTACTTTTATTTAATAAAACAGAAGGAATCAAGACACCTGCTGAGAGGATAAAAATGTGGGATTCAAAGCTGTACACTGCACTGCCTCTTTCTTTCAACTTTGCCTTTGCTTCAAAGGCTCAAATATTATTTCTGCTCAAATTTATCCCCTTATTCACTGTATTCCACAGTCTCCAGCACAATCAGATACTGTTTTATGCCTGTCTTTTCAAGTGAGAAAATACGGAAAGCACCTTTTTAAAAGATGATGCTCATAACCTGGTAGATTGGTTTGCTTGTTTTTAAATAACTCTCAAAATGTGAATTGTTCAGGTTGCATCTCAAAAATAATTTTGCAGTTTTTGTATCTTTCTTACTAGGTTGTTGATAAATATGTCATAAAGGGGTAGGTAAGTTATTGGGGATCAGACTGTATCAATAAACGATGATTGTGTAGAAAACGTTTTCTGCTTCTCAGATTGCTAACATCTCGTCTACCTAGTGTCCTGTTTTTGTTTGTTGTTTGTTGTAAGGGAAGGGGGTTTCCTCTGGATTGAGATTGGGAGAGGAACAAGATCGGCGGATACAGGGTAGGCTGCTCAAATCTTCTATAGTAGGGTAGTCAGACTGACATAATCACATTGAATAGAGCTGGCAATCTACCACTGAGGCAGTGAAGGGTGATTAAAAAAATGGCTTAACAACACTTTGTGCTTCCTCATGACATTACTTTACTCCAAGGTTGACTAGTTATTATTTGTAGCTTTGAATAAACTGTGGGAGGTAAGAGAGGGTGAAAGGGAGAAATGGTGGGTCAGCCCTTACGGCTGAAAATGTTTTTTGGTCTGATAAATGCAATCATCATCAACAAGAAGAAACATTTGTTGAGTACTTAGTACTTGGAGAGTAGTTCTAAGGTCAAAGGAATGATTTTAAATGTCACTGCTTTATGTTGGGAGATTTATCAAGAGAAAAAGAAGACGTCAGTTAAAAATTACTTGGACAGCTTTTTAAAAGAAAACTGGGTTATCTAAATCATTCCCTCATGTGTCTTCTGAATTCTAAAAGACATGAAAATATTGTTAATTAAATGTGGAATATGTAATGTATTTTTTCACAACTTTGAGATAGGATAGTGACAGCTGCATTTTTTACACATTAAATCCATGTTTTAGAAAACATTTGTAGGACAAAAATGTTTATCACATATCATTACTTAAAGCTATCATTTTTAAACTACTGAATCCTTAGTGAAATGGCTGAACCCAGTAACAATTGTTCCTATAAAAAATTTCATTCGGTTTACGATAGTTTTCAGAGACACTGCGCAGCAAATAATAAGAATCACATAGATTTTGCTTCTATTTGGAAATTTAATCTGTCCTTTAAACACACACCTTAATGTTATTTACCAGCCTGAGTGTCTTGACTGGAATCAGCCAAAGAACGATGTCCTCCTCACAGGCAAAGAGAAGATTCAAATCCTAGTGAAATACAGACTTGTTAAAGACTCAGGTGCTTAGACACTTACTTTGGAAATGTGTTACAGAGAGAATCTCAGGGAGAGAGGTGTGATGCAGCAAAGAATGAAAAAGGCTACAAGGAAGGTTATGTGCCAAAGAAATATCTCTTTAGAAGGAGGGGCACTTTAGAGTGTTCCAGAATGACTATTAAACCTTGAAGAAGCTGCTGGCCCTTCTGAGTTTCAATAGAGTGACAAGAAATCAAGTAATAATAATTTGGAGTCATAAGAGAACTTTTTGAGTGTCTTAAGATGCACTACTGAGCATGCTGTATAAGGTGAAGTGGGCTCAAGTATGCATGTTACAAGGTAACAGAAAATACAGTATTCAACTTGTACTTCAATTTTGCTTCCTTTTTCTTGGCTCTGTATTTACTAGTGTTTAATTTATTTATTTGGCATTCACAAGTCAATAAAAGAGAACCAGCATGATGAATTCACCAAAAGTTTCAGGAAAAAAATACTGGTCAGGCGTACAAATTGGTACAACGTGTCTGAAGGGAATCTGCCATTGAATTTTCAAGGAGCTTAAAAATGTGTGTAGCTTTCGACTCAGTAATTCCACTTCAAGAAATTTATGTTGAGAAAATAATTGAATGTGCATAAGATTTTATACACAAGATTAGAGAAGACTCAGTTTTCTCCCTCTGTCCCTGCCTTCCACTCTAGATGATAAAGAACATACAGAAAACCATCATTATGACAGTAAAAATCAATCATTCTACCACCCTGAGACAGTCTCTCTGATAACACTCTTCTTGGTGTTATTTTTTTCAAAGTGCTTTAGTTTTCTATTTGAGACCATAACAAATTACCACAAATTTAGTAACTTGGAACAACACAAATTTATTATCTTACAGTCACGTAGGTACAAAGTCTACTAGTCTTCCATGGATGGAGGGCTTACTGGGCTTAAATCAAGGTGTTGGCATAGCTGCATTCCTTTCTGGAAGTTTTAGGAGAGAATTCATTTCCTTGGCCTTTTTAAGCATTCCTTGGCTAATGGTCTCCTTTCTCTATCTTCAAAGCCAGCAATGCTGCAACTCTTCGTGCCTTTCTTCAATAGAAGCATCTCCGTCTGACCGCAGCCAAGTAAGATTCTCCACATGTGAGGACCAATGTAATTAGATTGAACCCACCAAGATAAGCCAGTAACATTTCTTCATCTCAAGGTCCTTAAACGTAATCATATCTGCAAAGTTCCTTTTGCCATGTAAGGTAATATACTGACAGGCTTTGGGAATCTGGGCATGGACATCTTTGGGAAGGGGGACATTATTGTGCCTACCACACAAATGTTTTCATGTAGATTCAAAAATGTATCTTTTCTAAAATTCATGTCACATTATAAACAATGTTGTGCCTTGCTTTTATTCTACTTGAGTTTCTCCTAGTCATTGAGTGACTTTTGAAAACCCTTTTTAATACTACATAATGTTTAACTTTAGGGCTCGACTGTAATTTATTTAACCATTTCTCTACCGTTGGACCTGTAGGTTATTTTCAATATTTCTAAATATTTAATTCAGCACTGTTTACACAGAATATCTTCTGCATAAATCTTTGTGAATAAGTCTCATTAACCTTAGGATAAATTCTTAGAAGTAGGATTATCCGGTGAACTGTTTTAGGAGGATATTGCTTGAGATAATCACATCCATTCTTTCAGTAAATATTTGGTGAATGCCTGATAATTTTACTTGTGTATGTTTTCTTTTCATCCTCACTAATACTGCCTGAGTTCATGTCACCATCATCTCTGGGCAGAATAATTACAATGTCTTCAAAACAAATTTTTCAGTCTCTACTTTACCCCACTCCACTCTGTCCTCCAGACAGCTACCATAGTGATCCTTCTGAAATACAGTATGATCTTGTCACTCTGCCCCCACCCTATCCCCACCACGTGAACTATTAAATGGTTTTCTGTTGCTTACAGGATTAACTCCAAGGTTCTTAGATTGGCATCCGACTTTTATATTTTGTTTCCTCCTATTTATCTACTTTCATAGCCTACCCTTCCTTCTTTTCTTCCTTCCTTCCTTCCTTTCTTCCTTCCTCACAATTCATGCTCCTAGCAAACTTGCTGTTTCTTGCCTTGATGCCTTGATCATGCTATCATCATTGGGTGGCAGGTTCTACTTTGCCTGACCACCTCCTTTATGATCTTTTGAGACTTAGCTCAGATATAACTTCCTCCAGAAAGGCTGACCCATCATTCTTCTTTTTTTTTTTTTTTAATTGCATTTTAGGTTTTGGGGTACATGTGAAGAACATGCAAGATTGTTGCATAGGTACACACATGGCAGTGTGGTTTGCTGCCTTCCGTCCCCTCACCTGTATCTGTCATTTCTCCCCATGCTATCTCTTCCCACCTCCCCACCCCCCGCCCCTCCCCCATTTCCCCCCAACGGACCCCAGTGTGTAGTGCTCCCCTCCCTGTGTCCATGTGTTCTCATTGTTCAACACCCGCCTATGAGTGAGAACATGCGGTGTTTGATTTTCTGCTCTTGTGTCAGTTTGCTGAGAGTGATGGTTTCCAGGTTCATCCATGTCCCTACAAAGGACGTGAACTCATCGTTTTTGATGGCTGCGTAATATTCCATGGTGTATATGTACCACATTTTCCCTATCCAGTCTATCATTGTTGGGCATTTCGGTTGGTTCCAGGTCTTTGCTATTGTTAACAGTGCTGCAATGAGTATTCGTGTGCATGTGTCCTTATAGTAGAATGATTTATAATCCTGTGGATATATACCCAGTAATGGGATTGCTGGGTCAAATGGGATTTCTATTTTTAGGTCCTTGAGGAATCGCCACACTGTCTTCCACAATGGTTGAACTAATTTACATTCCCACCAACAGTGTAGAAGTGTTCCTATTTCTCCACATCCTCTCCAGCATCTGTTGTTTCCAGATTTTTTAATGATCGCCATGCTAACTGGTGTGAGATGGTATCTCAATGTGGTTTTGATTTGCATTTCTCTAATGACCAGTGATGTTGAGCATTTTTTCCTATGTTTGTTGGCCTCCTGTATGTCTTCTTTTGTAAAGTGTCTGTTCATATCCTTCGCCCACTTTTGAATGGGCTTGTATGTTTTTTTCTTGTAGATCTGCTTTAGTTCTTTGTAAATTCTGGATATCAGCCTCTTGTCAGATGCGTAGACTGCAAAAATTTTTTCCCATTCTGTTGGTTGCCGATTCACTCTACTGACTGTTTCTTTTGCCGTGCAGAAGCTGCGGAGTTTGATTAGGTCCCATTTGTCTATTTTGGTTTTTGTTGCCATTGCTTTTGGCATTTTGGTGATGAAGTCCTTTCCTACGCCTATGTCCTGAATGGTTTTGCCTAGATTTTCTTCTAGGGTTTTTATGGTGTTAGGTCTGATGTTTAAGTCTTTAATCCATCTGGAGTTAATTTTGGTGTAAGGTGTCAGGAAGGGGTCCTGTTTCTGCTTTCTGCACATGGCTAGCCAGTTTTCCCAACACCATTTATTAAACAGGGAATCCTTTCCCCATTGCTTGTTTTTGTCAGGTTTGTCAAAGGTCAGATGGTTGTAGATATGTTGTGTTGCTTCTAAGGTCTCTGTTCTGTTCCATTGGTCTATATCTGTTTTGGTACCAGTACCATGCTGTTTTGATTACTGTAGCCTTGTAGTATAGTTTGAAGTCCGGTAGTGTGATGCCTCCTGCTTTGTTCTTTTTGCTTAGAATTGACTTGGCTATGCGGGCTCTCTTTTGGTTCCATATGAAGTTTAAGGTGTTTTTTTCCAGTTCTGTGAAGAAGGTCATTGGTAGCTTGATGGGAATAGCGTTGAATCTGTAAATTACTTTGGGCAGTATGGCCATTTTCACGATGTTGATTCTTCCTAACCATGAACATGGAATGTTTCTCCATCTGTTTGTGTCCTCTCTTATTTCGTTGAGCAATGGCTTGTAGTTCTCCTTGAAGAGGTCCTTTACGTTCCTTGTTAGTTGTATTCCTAGGTATTTTATTCTCTTTGTAGCAATTGTGAATGGCAGTTCGTTCTTGATTTGGCTCTCTTTATGTCTGTTACTGGTGTATAGGAATGCTTGTGATTTTTGCACGTGGATTTTGTATCCTGAGACTTTGCTGAAGTTGCTTATCAGTTTCAGGAGATTTTGGGCTGAGATGATGGAGTCTTCTAGATATACAATCATGTCATCTGCAAATAGAGACAATTTGATTTCCTCCTTTCTAATCTGGATACCCTCCATCATTGTTCTTTAACCATCCCTCATGTCCTGAACCTCTCTAGGCTCCCTTATATCCTCTGCACATCCCTATCATTGCACTTAGTAAATTTTCTCTGGCAATATGTCACTTCGTAATAATAAAAGGCTTAATCCACCAGGAAAATATGGCAAGTTTTTATATTAACTGCATAGTCTAGTAACATGGAATCAAAATACGTAAAGGAAACATTGTCATTTATCATTATGAAGCGGCCCTCTTTTAGCTTAAGTAATGGTTTCCTGCCCATACTGGCTTTCAGTTGTTTACATGGCATTGTTATATAATAATTATTATTTATTTTAAACTGTCAATGTTTATTTATATTTATCCAGGTTTTACTAACATCCTTGCTTTTTATTCCTTTCTTCCACTCTGACCTGCCATCTAGGATCATCTGTCTTCTGCATGAAAGTACACACCTCAGCGTTACCTTTACTGCAGCTCTCTGTGACAAACTCGCTGAGATTTTCATTTATCTCAGGCTGTTTTTTATACTGCCTTCATTCTTAAAGGAGATTTCTTTTTAGCCAGATATAGAATTCTATAATTGACAGTTATCTTTTTTTATCTCATGAAAGACTCTGTTACACAGACTTCTGACTTTGCTGCCTTCGAGTATTTAGACATCAACATATCTGTTGTTCCTTGAAGGTAAGGTATCCTTTCTCTGATTAATGACTGGATTTGGTATTCTACAATTTTATCATGTGTCTAGGCATGGATTTATTTTTCATTTATCCCACTTGGGACTTGTCTGGATTATTCAATCTGTGGTTTGATGTATTTAGTTAATTCTCAACAATTCCCTGGTAAGGTCTCCCCTAACATTCCCCTGTCCTTCTTTTTTCTCTGTAGACTTCAGGGACTTCAGTTAAATCTGTAATAGTTTCCTACTCTACCCTCTATGATTTTACCTCCTCCCACCACACTATTTTTGGTTTCTCCATGAACCTTTACATATAGTTAGTTCTCTCTTATCAGTTATAAGATAATCTGTCCATCAAGCTTCTAAATTGCTAAGTTCAGGTATCTCATTTTTCATTTGCATAATTTCTGTTTCTTTCTTCCTCAAATCTGTCTCAGATAAACATGGAAGCATAGTCAATCTACTCATAAGTTCTAAATTAACTTTGCATCAAACTATCATATACATACATAAGAGTGCAGAGATTATAAATGTACAGCTAGACAAATTCTCATAAACTCAACACACTTTACGTAATCAGCTTTCAGTCCAAGACAGAATATAACCAGTACCCCAGAAGCCCCCCGCATAACACTCTCTAGTCATTACCACCAAGATAATCACTATTCTGACATAGATTAGTTTTGACCGTTTTGTACTCTGTGTAAATGAAATTATACAGAATGTATGCATTTGTGTCTGGTTTCTTTTACGCAACACTATATTTAAAAGATTCATCCATATTGTTTTATATAATTGTAGATTGTTCTTTGAATACTGCTATATAGTATTCAATTGTGTAAGTATGTCACAATTTATGCATTCCACATTGAGTATTTTGCAAGAGTTTAAATTGGGGGACTGGGGAGTATATTTCATAGGGGAGGCATATTGGTAGCTTAATCAGATACTACCAAACCATTCCCCAAAGTGATTGTACCTATTTCACTCCCAACAGCAATGGGTGGAAGTACTATTTGCTTTATGACTTTGTTGATGCTCATTATTTTCTCGCTCAACATCATTGATCATCAGAGAAATGCAAATCAAAACTACAATGAGATGTCATCTCACCCTAGTTAAAATGGCTTATATCCAAAAGACAGGCAATAACAAATGCTGGTGAAGATGTGGAGAAAAGGAAATCCTTATGAACTTCTCATGAGGATGCAAATTAGGATGGAAATGTAACTTAGCACAACCAGAATGGAGTACAGTTTGGGGGTTCCTCAAAAAACTGAAAATGGACATACCATAAAATAAAAATGAGAAAAAATACTTATTATTTTCTATTTCATTTTAGATACTCTAGTGGGTAGACTCAAAAGTTTTTATATATACTGTGGTTCTATAGTCACAACTAGACATTTTCTCACTTGATTAAATAGTTATTTAGAAAGGGATTGGTAATGTCACTTTCTTTAAATTGTTGTTAAATTTTAGTTTTGTCACATTATGATTAATATGATTTTTATAATCTCTGCTTTTTGGAACTTACTTTCTTTTAGGATCTAATATGTAATCTAGTTTTGAAAATGTAAAATGGACATTTGAAAGTAATGTATAGTCTCTGTAGTGTGTTAAGTTTCTTATAGCACTCTAATTAATATTGAAATCATTTATTGTTTCTTCTATTTAATCTAAGCTAGAAAGAGCGGATTAAAACTTTCCGCTTCAGTTGTGTTTCTCTCATTTTCTTCAAGACAGCACAGGCAGTGGTTCTCAAATTTTACCATGCATAAGAATCAACTGGAATACTTGTTAAAATGCAAATTTCCAAGCTCTAGAATATATTTGAGGTAATGCCAGGAGTTCGCATTTTTAGTAAACACCTCAGGTAATTCCAGTGTCGGACTAATCTTTCAGATAACACTGGCGTATATCTTACAGGTTCTCCAGTCAGAAAGATCCTTGTTCAGATTCCAGTTATGTCCTTAGAACCTTGAGCCAATTATTTAACCTCTTTCTGTTTAGTTGTTTTATCTGTAATATGAGTATAATAATCACATCTACCACATAATATTATTCTGAACAGTAAATTGAGCAATGCAAATGATGTCACTTAATTATATAGTAGAATTACCTGGCCACATTGTTCATTATTATATAAAAGCCATGCCTCTTATTTTCACTGACCATATACAATTTTACCAATATAAAATGCTATCGTCTAATTTCTTGAATTCTACTTTATTTTTAATGACCACGATTTTTATTGTATCTTGTTATATTTTTGCCTATTTTTAACTTTTGCTTTATTTTAAAGGTCTCTCATAAGTTGCACATAGTTGTATTTTTCTTTTGTCAATTAAGTCTGAAACTATTTTATTAGAGGTATTGATTCATTTATATTTGCTTATTTGCTTTATCTCCTATAGCCTTTTGCTGTAATATATTTGGGAAAAAATAACCATGTTTTTAATTAACTCTTCTATTTAAAAACTTGTTGTTGTTTTTTTGTTTGTTTTTCTTTTTTTTGTCTTCTCAAAGTCAAGTATGAGACAGCTTTCCTTGGCCCCTCCTCTTCCCTTACCCTGTCCCTAGTGTAAATGGAGTAATGTTTAATATACCTACATGTTCGTAGGACTTATTTTTATGCTTTCAATTATAGAAATTTCACCAGGAAATGTCTGGTCTTACTTGCCTCATTTATTTTGCATTATATTGACTTTGTTCAGCTCAAAGTTTTCTTCTAAACTTTGGTTTTTGCTTTTACTTGATCTGTTCTTTACGTGATTGGAAAGTTAGATCTTATTACTTTTTTTTTCGTTCTGGAATAATTTTTCTATGAAATCTTTTAGGATTTGACTCTGACACCTAAACAGGGACCAGCATGAAGCCCTCCAATGATATTTTCATATCTTTTGCTATATTCAAAAACATTTGCTTGGCCCTAACATCTCTGATGTGAAATGTAGATAAAATGGAGCTAGTTAAACCACAAGAAGAAGCAGTGATAAATATATAGGGCTTAAACAGTGTTGTTTATAAGAATAAAGTTCAGCTGGGTGCAGTGGCTCATGCCTGTAATCCCAACACTTTGGGAGACTGAGGTGGGTGGATCACGAGGTCCAGAGTTCGAGACCAGCCTGGCCAACATAGTAAAACCTCGTCTCTACTAAAAAAAAACACAATAATTAGCCGGGCATGGTAGCACACGCCTGTAATCCCAGCTACGTGGAAGGCTGAGGCTGGAGAATCACTTGAACCCGGGAGGCAGAGGTTGCAGTGAGCAACTGGAGATTGCACTCCAGTCTGGGTGACAGAGTGAGACTCTGTCTCACAAAAAAAAAAAAAAAAAAAAAAAAAATCAACAGCTACTCAAATATTATTATGAAAAACCTCAGTTTCCTCCAGCTTTGTGCTAAGCTCTCCACGGTTTGGTTGCACATTCAAGCTGATTGGCCTCTGTAGCAAGATGATTGTTAATGGAAATGAGGGATACAAGCCTTTTTTTTTTTTAATCATATCCAGGAGGACAGAGAGAGGAGAATCTCTTCTCCTTGAATCATGGACTAGGTACTTTAAGTTTTTTTGTCTGTTTGTGTGTGTGATTTTTTTTTTTTTGACACAGTCTCGCTCTGTCACCTAGGCTGGAGTGCAGTGGTGCAATCTCAGCTCACTGCAAACTCCTCATCCCGTGTTCAAGCAATTCTCTGCCTCAGCCTCCCAAGTAGCTGAGATTACAGGTGGCTGCCACCATGCCCAGCTAACTTTTGTATTTTTAGTAGAGATGGAGTTTCACCCTCTTAGCCAGGCTGGTCTTGAACTCCTGACCTCGTGATCCACCCGCCTCAGCCTCACAACAGGTTTGAGCCACCACACCCAGCCCTCCTTTGAGTTTCATTGAGCTAACTTAGGTCAGGTGCCAACTGCTGGACAAATAACAGTTACCAAGGGAATGCTGTACATTTATTAGTCTAAACTGTCAGGATTCCCCTTTACATCCAAAGATGGGGTTGGATATCTGAATGAAATCGAAATCCCATGAAAAATAACAAAGGACAGGTGGATGTCCGGGAGGCAACAATGCCAAGGATGCTACCTCCTTTCTCAGATCCTGATCTTTGCATGCACTATTTCCTCTGCCTGGAATGCTCTTTGCCTGCCTCTTTACGTCACTTACTTTTGTTTATATTTTACCTCTCATCTTAAACATAATTTTCTGATCTACATAAGCGGCATTAGAAATGTTGCAGCCTATATAGATTTTGTAGATTAAATGCAATTTTGTGGATGGACTGAGGATAACTCAACACTTTTAAAAATCATTGTTCCAGGCCGGGCGCGGTGGCTCAAGCCTGTAATCCCAGCACTTTGGGAGGCCGAGGCGGGTGGATCACGAGGTCAGGAGATCGAGACCATTCTGATCAACATGGTGAAACCCCATCTCTACTAAAAATACAAAAAATTAGCTGGGCATGGTGGCGCCTGCCTGTAATCCCAGCTACTCAGGAGGCTGAGGCAGGAGAATTGCATGAACCCAGAGGGTGGAGGTTGCGGTGAGCTGAGATCGTGCCATTGCACTCCAGCCTGGGTAACAAGAGCGAAACTCCGTCTCAGAAAAAAAAAAAAAAAAAAAGAAAATCATTGTTCCTAGAACATACCTCAAACTTGAGACAGCACTGCTCTGCATAGCTTCACAGGTTCCATACTACTACTCATTGATGTCCCCCTGACTGGGACTAGGAGTAGAAAAACTATGGCTAATAGGCCAAATCCAGCCAATCACCCAATTTGGTAAGTTAACTTTCATTAGTGAATAAAGGCACTCATTCATTTACATATGGCCTACAGATCTGAAAATATTTACTGTTTCCTTTCATTTTAAAAAAAAATGTCATCCTCTGACTTAGACAACACAGAGGCCTTGTCTTGCTGAGAGTTGCCACACTTGGGAAATTTACCTGGAATTTCCTGCCCTCACTGTAAACAATCAGAATGTAATGAGATTTTTCCCCCACTTACTTGTACTTGGTCAGCATGAAGACAAGTAGTTATAGTCTCTGTAACAGTTGGTGGAAGAGAGAATGGATGAGACAAGAATACCTGGAAATACCCATGATATTAACAAAGAAGAGTGGCTTACACTCAGCAGACTCCTTATGCCATGTGTCATCAGCAGTTGTAAGTCACTATGGAAAACTCTGGGAGACCCGAGAAGTCAATACATCCATTCAGGTTCATGCAGTTTTGTCTTCTACTTTATGTAGTAGTCTTTGAATAGATTGGTTGTAATTAAATAAACTGAACATCCTTTAGCTCTAAATGCATATCCATCAATCACATTATTGGACTATATTGTAATAACAGCAGATTTTTAGATCTATATTGATGGGTAAGATTGTTATGTAGATATAAAGTATGAAAGTATTTAATTAGGAAGTTGCACCTGCTTTCTCTTCCCAAATAGTGAACTTGTTGAATACAGGGACCATATTTTACTCTACTTAGCATGCCCAATTCAGAAGAAGACTAAATGCTCAGCTCCTCAATAAATGCTTGTGAATGTAGAATAAATTTAACACAGTCTAGCTGGGCAATTGATCAGAATTGAATGTTCTGCTTAATTCTTTGAAGGGGAAAAATCAGAACATTTTTCTACTTCCTATAATTCATTTGTCCTCATCTATAAAAGATGTAAGTAAAATTTTAATAAACTCCAAATAAGTGAAACTAGAACAGCATCTTTGTTGTTAAAAGTACACATAAGGACTATTAAAGTAGACTATATCCTTGATCTGTAATCACAGCCGAATTCATAAGCGGCTCAGAGACTTAAGCATGCTTGAACTGTCCCAGACTATTCCAGAACTCTGAACGCTATTCCTTGAAAATGAGACTTTAGGAAAACTTAGAGTCAGTCAATATCAGAAAGATGCAGCCTTTTCATAAATTCAAAATTGCTTAGAACAAAAGGTGAATTGTGATTCCAGACTAGAAGACTGGTTCACGAAAGGTAGTAAAGCTAGCATGATGTCAAGTATATGATTGAATATTGAGCCCTAGCTCTACCTCGGTTTTGTAACAGATGGCTAAAAAATGAATTCAGTTATTCTTTCTTCCTACCATATACCAGCCATGATTTAAGGCACTGGAAATACAACATTGAGTAATATAAACAAAGTTTCTGCCCTCAAGGAGTTTATATTCTATTAGAATAAGACATAGAAGTAATCGGATTCATTGCAATTATAATTATCATATCAGTGACGGGCCAAAGTACTGGGATGCTAGGAAAACACGTACGAAAAACATTTAACCTAGACTGTGGAATCAAGCAAGGCCTCCTAAGAAATTGTTACAATATTCATGAGATGGGTGAAGTTGAACCACCAGCAAAGGAGGTGGAGGGGTGGTGAAGGTTGTGGGAAAGAACATTCCAGGGAAAGGGAACAAATGCAAAGACCCTGAGGTAGAAACATATGTAGAAAAAAATGAATTTTAGCTGGAATGGATGATTTTTCTAGGGAAATATGTATTTACCAAAATACTCCAAGAAGTAGAAAGCACACATGACATGAGATTATACTGAAGAGGTAGGCAGGGGTGACATCATGAAGCGCTTTGTTGATTGTGTTAAAGATGTTGAACCATGCTAAGGATTTGGGGGCAATAAGAAGTCACAAAAGGGCTTTGATAAACATAGTACAGGTTGACCATTCCTAATCTGAAAGTCAGATCTGAAATGCTCCAAATCTGAAACTTTTTGAGTGCCAACGTGATGCCACAGGTGAAAAATTCCACATATAAATAACCTGACCAAACTTTGTTTCATGCACGAAATTATTTCAAATGTTTTATGAAATTACATTCAAGCTTTGTATATAAGGCATATATGCAACATAAATGAATTTCATATTTAGACTTGGGTCCCATCCCCAAGACATTTCATTACATATATGCAAATATTCAAAAAAATCTGAAATCTAAGACACTTCTGGTCCCAAGCATTTTGAATAAAGGATATTCAACCTATATCCTAATCAGATTTGTGATTTCTAAGAACTATCACCAGTTATTGTACAAAAACCCAGGAGAAGAGCAAGAACAAAGGCAGTTTGCCCAGTTGGTGTGTAATTCACAACTTTTCTTCCCTGTGATTTCATTTGTAGGGAACACTGTGCAGTGCAGTAACTGCGCCCTATGATAATTGTGTTACTGATTTACTTGACCCTTAAAATTAGACAGGAAAGGCTAAATTGCATTGCAGTAACAAACAATAAACCTCCATGGCTTAAAACTACAGAAGTTTGTTTTTTGTTTGTGATACATGCTCATCTTGGGTCAACTGGTAGACTTTGCTACATGACATCTTCAGTCTAAGATGCAAGCGGACAGAGCAGCTGTGATCTGGAGTATTACCCATGGCTGGGGAATTAACTTGGGATCACCTAAATCAAACAGCATCCTACTTTTCAGAGCTTTCGCCTAAAAGTAATGCAGGTCCCTACTTCTCGCAGTAAGAAGTAAAGGAGAAGTACAGCCCTATAATATAACTGAAAAGATGAAAATCAAATTATTTATGATGAAAGACAACTTATATGAGAGAAAATATTTGCAAATCATATATCTGATAAAGATCTAGTATCTAGAATTTGTAAACAACTCTTAAAACTCAACAACAACAAAAAACAACCCAGTTTAAAAATGGGCAAATGATTTGAATAGATATTACTTTAAAGAGGATATTGAAATTTCCAATAAACATACAAAAAAAATGCTCAACATTATTAGTCCTTAGGGAAATCAAAAAAAGCAAGTCAAAAGCACAATGAGATACCATTTCACATCCATTAAGATGGCTAGAATTTAATAACAAAAACGAAAATGGAAAATAACAAGTTGTTGGTAAGAATGTGGATTACACTGGAACCCTTATATATTATTGATGAGCATGTAAAATTCAGCTACTGAAATTTCTCAATAAAATATAAATATAGAATTACCACATGACCCAACAATTCCATTCCTAGGTTTATACCCCAAATCATTAAAAACAAATACTGACATATGCACACATATTCATAGCAGCATTATTCACAGTAGCCAAAAGGTGAAAATAACCCAAATTTGTTTTATCCATTCATCAGCTGAAGAATGGATAAATTCTGATATATGCCTACAATGGAATATTATTTAGCCATAAAAAGAATAAAGTACTGATACATGCTATGATGCAGTTAAACCCCTGAAAATGTACTAAGTAAAAGAAGCCAGACACAAAAGGTCACATTATCATATTACTCCATTTATGTAAAATATCCAGAATAAGTAAATTCATAAGAGGGAGAAAACAGATTGGTGATGTCAGGAGTTGGGGGAATAGGGGAAGAACTGCTTAATGAGTATGAGATTTCTTATGGGAAGTGATGAAAATATTTCGGACCTAGTTAGAGGTCGTGGTTGCATTGGAATGTACTAAATGACACTGAATTATTCACTTTAAAATGATTAATTTTATGTTATATGAATTTCACCTTAATAGAAAAATTTACTCATGGCAAGACTTAACGACTACCACACCCCTCTCTAAAAAACAATCTGTCATGAGAGAGCTGGTAGGATATTCTGAAAATTGTGTTAAGGTAGACATGTATTTTAGAATATAATGTGGCCTTTTAAGAACTGTTTTCTTGTAACTATGATCCCCATCGTTCTTTGTAGTTCTTTTGCTTCATATGACAATATAACACACCTTTCTATAAATCTATATCATTTAGATTTCTCTCCAAAAAAGTCGTCATCAGCAAGAAATCTTACCAAATACCCACTCCCTGAAGATTAATAGGTCTTCCAAGACAATAGGAGCCTTATCCTTTTGTATAGAGGTCAGGCATGGTTACAATCTGAATATTTAAGAGCCAAAGTTAGCGGAATATTCGTTATAATTCTTCAGGAGGAATTAGACGTTAGTAGGGGTTAGAATTATCAGCATCTTTCAGATCTGGCCCAAAGTGCGTAAGTGCATGTTCTGGGTTGTTTTTCTTTTTTATGATATACTAGCCATCCCTGAAATGATGCCCTCAATGTAGCTAAGAAATAAAGAAGGTTAGGTATGCCTACTAAGGAAAAGAGACTGGCACCAGGTCAATTTTGGGCTACAGAATTTGTACTATCCATACCTTAATATGCCTGCTGATTATGAGCATATTGATAAAAGTCTAATCACTTAAGATCAATCAGGATTGCACTTTCTGCCCAGGGATGATTTGGTGGTATGGTCAAGTCATGAAATTCAAATTTTTTTATTTGCAAAATAAAATGAAAGATATTTAACTTGTTAGAGCGAGTCAAAACAATTTGCCTATGGTTCCCCAAACAGTCACTGTCCTTTTTAATCTAAGTTGACACTGCTGACAATGATGTTTTCTACATCAGACTTCTGCGTCTCAGAATCATTCAAGTGAAGTGGCCTAAACAATACCTACCTGATTTTTAATCTATTACCAGCCGCATGCAAAGCATTATGGGTGTTAGAGAGTAATGGGTCAAAAAGGGTGTAGAGAAAGTCATAGCTGTGATTTCTTTTTCGTGCAGGATACCAAAGGCATCAGGATGGATGGGAAGAGGCTACGATATGATCTGAAATGAAAAGGAAGTGAGAAGAAACACAGAAGGTTAGTGCTAAAATTTTTTTTTTAATTAAAAAAAAAATTTTTAATGGGATACAAATCCTGTTAACACTAGTTACTAGCTGGGTGATCCGGGACTTCACCTTTCTGTGCCTCGGTTTCTTCATCTGTAAAACAGAGATGATAATAGTACCTAACTCACAGGGTTGTTATGAAGAATAAATGAATTTGATTCATGTGAAATGCTTAGAATAGTGGTTCTTAAACTTTCTCACACATCCAATAGTCTGGAGGGGCTTACTACAACAGACTGCTGAGTCCCACTCCCAGGCGTTCTGGTTCAGCAAGTTCTGAGGTGGATCTCTAGAATGTATATTTCTAACAAGTTACCCGATGATGCTAATGCTACTGGGGGCCCACACTTTGTGAATCGTTAGGCTCCTATGATGTTTAGCATTTGCTAAATTAGGGATTACTATTTTGTAAAGTAAAACAAGTACAATTTATTAAGCACTTACTATATGCCAGGCACTGTTCAGATTATTCAATGTGTATTGTCTCACTTAAGCATCCCAATAATTCTCTGAAGAAGGTACTATCACCAGTACCTAATAACAGATGAAAAAATTAACACCCAAAGGGCTTGGAGAAATTGACCAAAGCCCCATGGCTTGTAAGTGGCAGACATGCAAATTAAATGTCTGTCTGACTCCAGAGATTATGCAGGTGACTGCTCAAATCTGCTACCGCCTTCTGTCTCTGTAATGCCTTGACCCTCCCCCCAAGTATCTTTGTGCTGTTCTCTTTGGCACCCAGGAATTCCTCTTTTTGCCAGGCTGTACTAGACCTTTGAAATTTTTATTTGTTTGTTCTTCCCTATTATCTCCACACTTATGTTCTCCACTTGCTAATCAAACAGAAGAGCATGTGTCCAGTGTACTGCCACCTATATCTGGAATGATCCTCTCCCCTCTCTAACACAGGTTTCTGTTTTCTATGTTTTCGTTAATACCTAGCTCAGATACCATTTTTAGAAGCCCTTCCCTGCTCACCTTCCTCTCTCTCTCCCTTTCTCTCTCTCTCTCTCTCTCAACCCACGAAAGTTCATCACACTTTTCTTCTGAGAATGTAGTATAGTGGCTAAGGGCACAGAACTGAATTTGAATTCTAGACCGACCTCTGCTACTTAACTAGAAATATGACCTTAAACATGTTACTTAACTTTTCTGGGTCTCAGTCTCTTCATCGGTAAACTGGTGATGATAATAATAGTGCCTACCTCAGGATTGCTGTGAGGAGTGAATGGGTTTATCCATGTAAAATACTTAACATACTATCAAGGTATATACTGTAATAACAAGAAAGTACTCCAAACCTTAGCTATTTCTTTCATACTATTTTTATAATATCATGAAAGTATAATAGCATGAAAGTCTATGCCTAAAGTATGCACCCAAAGCATCATCCTATTATTACACAGTATTGCAATCATCTGGTCCCCTACCTATGTCTGAGGAGCACTTTGCCTCCACAGTCTTTATACCAGTGGTTCTCAAAGTGTGGTCCCTTCTCATAACTTACTACTTCAGTTCATGGTCTAGGTCATGGGCCTGTGTTCATGGCACACTGGGACCCTGTTGCTTTGACTTTAGACCATATACCTCCATCAGCTCTCTCAGCATAGTGTGATTCTCAAGGTACCCTGTAAATAGTAAGTATTTTTTACATTTTTGTAAAATGAACTACATTAGTGATTTTCAAGGTGTGGTCTTTGGAACACCAGCATCAGCATCACCTGGGAACTTGTTAGATCTGAAACTGTATTAATAGGAAAACACACACACACACACACACACACAATTTTTAAAAATGGCAAAGGATCTGAAGAGGTATTTCTCAAAAGAAGCCATACAAATGCCCGACAGGTATATGAAAAAATGTTCGACATCACAAAATGAAAAGTTTTTTCAACTTTTATTTTGGATTTAGGGGATACATATACAGGTTTGTTACCTAGGTGTATTGTGTGATGCTAAGATTTGAATGATCCTGTCACCCAGTCCTTGCCCTCCTCCCTCCCTCCCACCTCTGGTAGTCCCCAGTGTCTATTGTTCCCATCTTGATGTCCATCAATGTCCACTTATAAGTGAGAACGTGCAGTATTTGGTTTTCTGTTCCTGCATTCATTTGCTTAGAATAATGACCTCTAGCTGCATCCATGTTGCTGCAAAGAACATGATTTAATTCTTTTCTTATAGCTGTGTAGTAGTCCATGGTGTATATGTACCACATTTTCTTTCTCCAGTCCACCACTGATGGACACCCAGGTTGATTCCACGTCTTGGCTATTGTGAATAGTGCTACAATGAATATATGAGTACATATGTCCTTTTGATAGAATTATGCATTTTTCTTTGGGTATATACCCAGTACTGGGGTTGCTGGGTTGACTGATATCTCTGTTTTAAGTTCTTTAAGAAATCTCCAAACCGCTTTCCACAGGGGCTGAACTAATTTACATTCCCACCAGCAATGTATAAGCATTCCCTTTTCTCTGCAACCTCGCCAGCATCTGTTGTTTTTTAACATTTTAATGACAGCCATGCTGACTGGTGTGAAATGGTATCTCACTATGGTTTTGATTTGAATTTCTCTGAAAAGTAGTGATGTGGAGTATTTCTTCATACGTTTATTGGCTGCTTGTATATCTTCTCTTGAGAAGTGTCTGTTCATGTCCTTTGCTCATTTTTAATAGGGTTATTTGTTTTTTGCTTTTTGAATTGTTTAAGTTCCTTATAGATTCTAGATATGAGACCCTCATCAGATGCATAGTTTACAGGTATTTTTCTCCTTTTCTGTCGGTTGTCTGTTTACTCTGTCGATAGTTTCTTTTGCTGTGTAGAAGATCTTTAGTTTAATTAGGTACCACTTGTCAGTTTTTGGTTTTGTTGCAATTACTTTTGAGGACTTAGTCATAAATTCTTTTCCAAGTTCAGAATGCTGTTTTCTAGGTGTTTGTCTAGGATTCTTACAGTTTGAGATCTTACATTTAAATCTTTAATACACCTTGAGATAATTTTTGTATATGGTGTAAAGTAGGGGTTCAGATATCCCAGCATCATTTATTGAATAGGAAGTCCTTTCCCCATTCCTTTTTTTTTTTTTTTTTTCAACTTTGTGAAACAGCAGATGACTACAGGTGTGTGGCTTCATTTCTGGGTTCTCTATTCTGCTCCATTGGTCTATGTGTCTGTTTTTGTACCAGTGCCATGTTCTTTTGGTTACTGTAGCCTTATAGTTTAAAGTTAGGTAATGTGATGCCACCAGCTTTATTCTTTTTGTTTAGTATTGCTTTGGCTATTTGGGCCCTTTTTTTTGGTTGCATGTGAAATTTAAAATGTTTTCTGTTTTTGTTTGTTTGTTTGCTGGGCACTGTGGCTCATGCCTGTAATCCTAGCACTTTGGGAGGCCAGGGCGGTCAGTTCACCTGAGGTCAGGAGTTCAAGACCAGCCTGGCCGATATGGTGAAACCCCATCTTTACTAAAAAATGCAAAATGTTAGCTGGGCATGGTGGCAGGTGCCTGTAATCCCAGCTATTTGGGAGACTGAGATGGGAGAATCACTTGAACATGGGAGGCGGAGGTTGCAGTGAGCAGTGAGCTGAGATCATGCCTCTGCACTTCAGCCTGGGCCCGACAGAGCGAGACTCTGTCTCAAAAAAAAAAAAAAAAAAGTTTTTTCTACTTCTGTTTAAAATGACAGTAGTTTGCATGAGCGTGGAATGTTTTTCCATTTGTTTGTGTCATCTCTGATTTCTTTCAGCAGTGTTTTGTAGTTTCCCTTATAAAGATCTTTCACCTCCTTGGTTAGATGTATTTCTAGGTATTTTATTTTGTGTGCGTGTATGGCTATTATAAATGAGATTGCATTCTTGATCTGGCTCTCAGCTCGAACCTTACCGGTGTATAGAAATACTACTGATTTTGTACATTAATTTTGTATCTTAAACTTTACTGAAGTAATTTATCAGTTCCAGGAGCCTTTTGGCAGAGTCTTTAGGGTTTTCCAGGGATAGGATCATATCATCTGTGAAGAGAGATAGCTTGACTTCTTCTTTTCCTACTTGGATGCCTTTTATTTCTTAGAGAAATGAAAATTAAAACCACAATGAGATATCATCTCACCTGTTCTGTTAAATGACTTTTATCAAAATGATGAAAGATAAGTGCTGGAAAGGATATGAAGCAAAGGAAACCCTTCTACACTGTTGATGGAAATGAAAATTAGTACAGCCATTATGGAGAACAATATGAAGATTCTGCAAAAAGCCAAAAATAGGCCAGGCACAGTGGCTCATGCCTGTAATCCCAGCACTTTAGGAGACCTAGGCAGGCAGATCACGAGGTCAGGAGATCGAGACCATCCTGGCCAACATGGTGAAACCCCGTCTCTGCTAAAATACAAAAAGTTCGCTGAGTGTGGTGGTGCATGCCTGTAGTCCCAGCTACTCGGGAGGCTGAGGCAGCAGAGTCACTTGAACCCAGGAGGCAGAAGTTGCAATGAGCTGAGATCACACCACTGACAGAGCAAGACTCCGTCTCAAAAAAAAAAAAAAAAAAAAAAAAAAACTAAAAATAGAACTACTATATGTGATAACAATCCCCCTACTAGGTATAAATCCAAAGGAAATGAAATCAGTATGTTGAAGAGATACCTGCACTCTCATGTTTATTGCAGCACTATTCACAATAGTAAAAGTATGAAATCAACCTGTGTTCATCAATAGATGGATAATGAAAATGTGGTATAGATTCAAAGTGGAACACTACTCAGCCTTAAAAAAAGAAAGCCCTGTCATTTGCAACACATGAATGAACTTGGAGGACATTGTGTTAAGTGAAGTAAGTCAAGCACAGAAAGCAAGTACTGCATGATCTCACCTATACGTAGAATCTAAAAAAGTTGAATTCATAAAAGTAGACAGTAAAGTGGTGGTTACTAGAGCTGAGAGTCGAAGGCTGGCGAGATGTTTGTCAGAGGAAACAACATTTCAGTTAGATTGGAGAGATAGTTCAAGAGATCGTTTGTACAATGTGGTGATGATACTTAATAACAATGTATAGTATACTTGAAAACTGATCAGAGAGAAGATTTTAAGTGATAAGTATGTGAATTAATGCATATGTTAATTAGCTCAATTTAGCCATTCCACAATGTTAACATATTTCAAAACATGTTGTACATGATAAGTATAAACAATTTTTAGCTGCGGATTAAACTAAATAAACAAATGATGTTAAAAAAAAAAAAAGAAGCTCTCGGGGCGGGGCCCAGTAATCTGAGTTTTTACAAGTGCTAGGTTTGAGTAAGAGAACCACTGCTCTACCACACCTGGTTTAATAAACGCCTCATTTCCTAAGGGCCTACTATCTATTAGCTTTCCTTTTTATCAGAAGGCATATAGTTTTTGAAATTTTTCTAAGGTCATATTTTGGTAACATCACAGTGAACAGGAGATTGCTGGACTCAGAATTCATATCAAGGTTAGGATGAGAAGAAAATGTGGCTCTCAATATCGTACCTAATATTATTAAACTCACTGACTGTTGAGCAAGCTGAAATTTTCTAAGACTATGTTATTCCTATGAGGAAAATATCATTTTTAACCATCCTTATCACAATTAATAAAGCATCAAAAGACCAAAAGAAAACAAGTCTCTCCCGACAACAACAAAAAACAGCCTTCTTTATGCTAAGCTAAGACAATTTCCCATTGATTGCAAGATATCTCTTAATCACATATTTAACTCCTCTATTGAATTGTACTGCCTATTTATGCACACGCACAATTACTGACAACTGTAGAGAATTTTAACTCCTTGAGAGAGTTGCAGAGGCAAATCCTCAGTGGAAAAACAAAGTGGCAACTTTGCCAAAATACTCTGGACTTCATTTCCACGCTGAAATGCCTTCAGTGCTCTCTCTAATTCCTCAAAACCATTAAAACATGCTGTGTTTGCACACAATCTAAGCAACAGTCTGGGCTGGTGAGGCTATGAAACTTCTTTTTGGGGGGACTTCAGAGAATGTTAAATAGGGAGTTACGGTACCTGGATTCTAGTGAAGGCCCTTCTGTGTTCCGGCTACGTGACCTTGAGCAAATCACTCTCCTCTTTGCTGCATTTCTCTATCTATAAAATAAAAGGATTTAGATTAACTGATATTTAAAACTAGTGGCTTCTCTGAAGTTTCTAGGGGAACCCAAAGGTCAAACTTTAGAGCTAAAGTGATAGTAAAACTTGAGAGTACCTTCTTGTAAATGGAGTGACTCTAAACGGGTCTTGGCTAAAGGCTAGGTGGCAACCACTGGAGATCAGTGTAGATGTTATGACTGATGATAGAGGTGGATCTTCCCTGAGTTTAGCCTACTTCCTGAGGGCAGGCTGGATAAACAGTGGGCCCAAGGCCTATAAGATTCAAGGGCCAAGGCCTCTCTGTTATGTACCATCTAGGAACATTTCAACAAATTCTGATTATCTGTAGATATCTAATATTCTTGGACATTTCTTTCCAATGACAGTAATTGCATAATCTGAGATCCTGAAAATAACATGACCCCCTGGGAGCCATCTGGAGCTTCCCATTCCTAAGAAGGCTCGAGGTTTGGCACACCAACTGTCTCCTCGCTGTTCATCAGGCCATTCTACCTTAGAACCTGTCTCCATCTCAAAGACCTATGCAGCTTAGGGATTCGTGAGTGTCACCTCTGCCACCGAAGCAGGTGCCAGAATGATGAGCTCTTTTTTTTTTTTTTTCTTTCATACTCCTTGGTGAACTGTAAAACATTCTCTAGGGTTTTTTGGGTATCTAAAAGAGATCTGGGCTGGTCTCAGTACCTCATGCCTGAAATCCCAGCACTTTGGAAAGCCAAGGCAGGAGGATTGCTTGAGGCCAAGAGCAGCCTAGGCAACAAAGCAAGACCCTGTATCTAGAAAAAATTAGAAAATTAGCTAGGCATGGTGGCACACAGACTATAGCCCCAGCTACGCAGATAGTTGATGCAGGAGGATCACTAGAGCCCAGGAGTTCAGGGTTGCAGTGAGTTAATATAGGATCTTGCTACTGCACTCCGTCCTGGGCAACAGAGCAAGACCCTGTACCAAAAATAAATAAAGAGAACCAGAAAAGATCTTTGAATCTTAAAAACTTATAGATCATTGAGTACTGAAAGTAAAGCTTTATACAGTAAAGGCATTAATTTATTCATCCTACTCATAACATCCATTCTTAATAAGTTTTTCCGAAGCAATGGCCAAAGTAAGGGAGAGCTTCTGATTCACGCCAAGTAAGGAAATAATGACACATTAACCCATTACCCATGAAACTCAACATTTAAAAGCGTAATACTGATATTGCTGATAAAACCATCCTAGAGATAGGTCAAAATTATAATTTGTTGTCCATGGCAACATTAATTGGCTCATCTATAATATTTTCTATTGCTACCTAAACTTACAAATATTTGTTTTGGTACACAGTTCTAAGTTTGATACTTCCTGATTCTGCATGCCTGATTTTGGATCACTACCCTCGTTTTACTGTTGGTTTTCATATTTAAATTCCAAGGATTTTTTTTAAGCTAGTAAATACTAAAACAGCTTCAAGATGAACATAAGCATCTGAGTGCCCCAGGATCTGGCAGTTAGACAAACAAATACAGTCTAAGCAGATGCTTTAACAGCCAGGGGAGGCCTGAGGCAGAACAGAGTACTCTGCCTACAGGAGATGCTGGCAGAGCTCAGAGACCATCATTTCCTAGCTTGTAAGCAGCCTAATCTCCCAGCGTTACGCCTTCAGCTTGGAGGGTTTTATTTCAGGCCTCAAAGTAGGTTCCGTAGTTTTGCCTCACTTCTCCCATATCTCTGCCTGAAATGCCCCATTCCCCAGAGACCTGTGCCAAGAAAACCGACTGGGGAAGCACAGATTCAAAGGCGAAATGAAATCCCAAAAGTCTAAATACACTTCCATGCATTTTAAAGTAAGAGTTGACATTTGTAGAGCACTTCTTATTTGCCAGGCACCCGGCCAAGTACTTTACACGGATTATCTAATGCAATGCCCACAGCAGTCTAGGAGGTAGTCACTCTCATATTTTCCTTCCATATTTTCAACAGGGAAACTCAGGCTGGGGGACGTCAAGTGACTTGTTCAACGTCGTTGAGTTAATAAGAGGCGGAATTAGAATTTGAGGTCAAATAGTCTGACACCAGAGCCCACGTTCCCAACCCGTACATGACGCGGCCTGGGTGTAGGGTATGGGGGATGCAGTCATGGGGCCCCTTTTGCAGGCCTGCTATGGTCCTCAAGGCCAAGCTATGGTCCTGCAGTCCAGTGCCCAAATGGCCATGTCACTATCTCTAGTGCATAGCTGTTCTGGGAGAGGTAATTCTGCCAAGCACAACTCAGCAGACAAAAAACAATGCAGCCAAAAATTGGCCTGACAGGACACCAGGTGGCAAGAAATAAGGGAAAAACAGCCAAGGCCTGGATGATTTGAGGTGAGACTGAAGGTCCATGGGAGGCAGAGAATAAATAGCTTCGACACATTATTTGCCAAATACACCTAGGGAAAGTCTCATAAAAAAAAAAAAAAAAAAATCCGGTCACCACACCAACGAGCAGGTGAAGAAGTGGCAGCTAGCAGGTGCACAGAAGCATTAAAAAAGATCCTGCTTTTCCTGCACAGTCCCATCGTTGATCGCTGTTCTTGCTGATTCAATCTTAGCATGCCAAAATTGCTTCAGCACCTGCCCATTGAAACATAATTATCCTCCTCAGAGGAGTCCAGCAGCTCTGGGTCAGGGAGAGATCCACAGGTCACCACGCCATTCTCCCCATGCCAAAGAAGCGGTGCAAATAGACATGCCTTCCAGAAGCTTGAGGAGACTTGACCAGGAGGG
This sequence comes from Saimiri boliviensis, assembly GCF_048565385.1. Lineage (NCBI taxonomy): Eukaryota > Metazoa > Chordata > Mammalia > Primates > Cebidae > Saimiri > Saimiri boliviensis. The sequence continues at coordinate 135,131,933 of NC_133470.1, forward strand.
AAGAGTAGGGCAAATGCTAAAGAAAAGAATGATTCAGAGAACCCAAGGTGACAGTGGCTCCCCAAGAAGGTGCATGTGCTTTTCTCATGTTCCCTATGACATATTAAACTTTGTCCCATGAACACTAAATCCAGTTTAATCATGAGCACATTTTTGTTGTTGTTTTTCGTTGTTGTTGTTGTTAGGTTCTGGGTACATGTGCAGAGCATGCAGGACTGTTGCATAGGTACCTACATGGCAGGTGGTTTGCTGCCTCCATCCCCCCGTCACCCATATCTGGTATTTCTCCCCATGTTATCCCTTCCCACCCTCCCCACCCCCCACCGTCCCTTCCCTAGCCCCCCCAACTGACCCCAGTGTGTAGTGCTCCCCTCCCTGTGTCCACGTGTTCTCATTGTTCAACACCCGCCTATGAGTGAGAACATCAGTGTTTGATTTTCTTTTCTTGTGTCAGTTGACTGAGAATGATGGTTTCCAGATTCATCTATGTCCCGACAAAGGACACAAGCTCATCGTTTTTTATGGCTGCGTAGTATTTCATGGTGTAGATGTGCCACATTTTCTTTATCCAGGCTATCGTTGATGGGCATTTGGGTTGGTTCCAAGTCTTCGCTATTGTAAACAGGAGCACTTATGTTAATAGGCAGTGCCATGTGCAACTGCATTTTAGTCTCCAGTTCAACCTGCTTTGACCCCTGCAGTATTTCCACAGCAGGCTTCCACCCCGCACTCCTCAGTTATGTCTTGGAGAAGACAGGGAATGCATCCCAATTCTGTCTCCTGGGAAATCAGGTCTTTCTGCCTGATATACTGTGCTTCATTCATTCCCTTGTTGAATGCCAGTCACTGTAGCAAGGCACTACCGGGTCTGTAGAGGGTGATTTGACACAGCCCCTGCCCTCAAGGAGGAGAGAAAGCCATAAAGTTAAGTTTCCTGGCTGGGCATGGTAGTTCACGCCTGTAATTCCAGCACTTTTGGAGGCCAAGGCGGGCGGATGGTGAGGTCAGAAGTTGGAGACCAGCCTGGCCAACATGGTGAAATCCCATCTCTACCAAAAATACAATAATTAGCAGGGCCTGGTGGCAGGCGCCTGTAATCCCAGCTACTAGGGAGGCTGAGGCAGGAGAATTGTTTGAACCCAGGAGGCTGAGGTTGCAGTGAGCCAAGATCTTGCGGTTGCACTCCAGCCTGAGCAACAGGGTGAGACTCTGTCTCAAAAAAAAAAAGAAAAGAAAAGGAAAAATAAAGTTTCCCATAATCAAATTTTCCAATGCCTCAGATACTGCAAGTACGTGCATATGAGGTCACTTAATTCCAATGGCCTATATCTCTGCTTCTTATTCCCACCTGCTTAAGGTAGGAATGCCATGTTCTGTGCCAATTACGTTAGAGTGTTTAGTAAAAATGTCATTTAGTATTTACTTATATCCTAACCCCTGCTCTCCATGACACTTAGAGAGGAACTAAATGGGGAGCTGAAATGGGAGTTAAATCCAAGTGGCACACAGTAGATCAGGGACATAAACCCAGGTCTATTTGAATTCAGGACCTGAATTCTTTTTTTTTTTTTTTTTTTTTAGGTGGAGTTTTGCTCTTGTTGCCCAGGCTGGAGTGCAGTGGCGCGATCTGAGCTCACCACAACCTCCACCTCCCGGGTTCAAGCGATTCTCCTGCCTCAGCCTCCCGAATAGCTGGGATTACAGGCACCACGACTGGCTAATTTTCGTATTTTTAGTAGAGACGGGGTTTTACCATGTTGGCCAGGCTGGTCTCAAACTCCTCGCCTCACGTGATTCCCCACCTCGGCCTCTCAAAGTGCTGGGATTACAGGCGTGAGCCACCACGTCCGGCCGGACCTGAAGTATCACTCTGTCGCCCAGGCTGGAGTGCAGTAGCACGATCTCGGCTCACCGCAACCTCCACCTCCCAGGTTCAGGCAATTCTCCTGCCTCAGCCTCCTGAGTAGCTGGGATTACAGACGTGTGCCACCACGCCCAGCTAATTTTTGTTTGGTTTGGTTTTGGTTTTTGTAGAGACGAGGTTTCACCATGTTGCTCAGGCTGGTCTCGAACTCCTGACCTCGTGATCTACCCGCCTCGGCCTCCCAAAGTGTTGGGATTACAGGCGTGAGCCACCAGGCCTGGCCCGGATCTGAACTCTTAACCACTGACTATCTCCACACATTTAGAGTTTTGCTTATTTGCTAATGTGAACTTTCCACTTATTCTATCCTTCCATTTACACATTATAAACTTGAGTTAGGAGTGTGGATACTAAAGGAGAAGGTTAAAAAAAAAAAAAAAAAAAAAAAAAAGATTAACATCAATGCCCTATCAGGCCAAGTTTACAATCTCTCTTACAGATTCAGCTGTGGAAACTTAGAATTGGCTCTTTGAAAAGCACTTCCCGATTCTGAGGGTAGAGAATTCCCAGAATTTGCAAGCAGAGACACTAGACGCTAAAAAGCCAGTCTGGAAGCTACTGAGTACAAAGTACTCTACAGCCTGTTCTCCACTTTTATTTTTAGAATCTTCTGTATAATAGTGGTAGCTGAGGCTGCCTGCAATCCCTCCTTGCCTGCAATCCCTTCTTGGAATACATTCTGTGCTATTTTTCTCCCCTAAGACTATGGTTTCAAATTCATCTAATTACTTCCCTGTGCAGTGTTAAATCAAGGTGGCTTCAAAATGAAGATGACCCAGTGAGTTTAATTATTCTCAATGTGCCCCGTTGCGGCAAAAGTGTGTTTGCTACACAAATAACCATTCTAGAGGACAGCAAGTGTTTTTGTTTGTTTTTCTTTGGTTTTGTTTTATAAAGCCTGACTGTAAGATTTATTTGGGTTTTCAACATTGAGTCGCCATATTTTCTAAGTAGTGGTACACTATTGCAAAATTGTTCACGCTAGCACACACACGATCTTTTCCCCCCATCTTTTAAAATAAAAAATGGAGGGAAATTGAATCAGCTACCACCCTTATCATTCTAGCTCACCCTAATGATTCTCCTTTTTTCACAAAAGTTATTGATTTGTTGGTAAACACTGATGCTACTTATTGTGGTTAAGTTAAACACAGCAATACATGGGTTAACATGAGGGCAAGACAAATTGAAGTACAGGGAAAAAAGCTAGTTGGCCTTTTATCTTTGGCCCTTGTCTATTTGAAAAATCAAAATTTTATTTCATTTTGAGTTCTTCTGCTCAATTTCTCATCCTTTTAATTTTTTTTTTCTGCTAAAGCAGAATACAGTAAAGCTTCAAAAAGAAGATTCCCCAATTCTAAAACAAAATGACCAACTCTTAGTTTTTAGGTATTATTTCTCCCCAACATCAGAAATGAATCTACAGCTGGAAACTTTTTTTTTTGAAACAGAATTTTGCTCTTGTTGCCCAGGCTGGAGTGCAATGGCGCTATCTCAGCTCACCACAACATCTGCCTCCCGGGTTCAAGTGCTTCTCCTGCCTCAGCCTCCCAAGTACCTGGAATTACAGGCGTGCCTGGCTAATTTTGTATTTTTAGTAGAGATGGGGTTTCTTCACGTTGGTCTGGCTGGTCTCGAACTCCTGACCTCAGGTGATCTGCCCTTGACCTACCAAAGTGCTGGAATTACAGGCAACTTTTTTTTTCTCCTTTCTGTTTTCTCTTAACAATACATAGACTTTTCTAGAAGGGCTTTGTATATCCACATCACAAAAAAGTGGACCCAGTTGCTCTGAGACTGCTTTGAATCATGAAGTAGCATCAAGACATTAGGACCCCACATTAGTTGGTTAACCCACTCAGCACCACACTAGAAAGAGCGTGGTGAAGGACTGGTGGTCTCCAGAAGGAGAGGCCTCATCATTCAAGAGGAATTTTCTCATTTAATTTTTCATCTTTTCAGTCTTTCATACTTGAGAAAATCTGTGATCTATTCATACCAAAATGAGTGCATAGCAAGGGAATTATGTTCAATGGAATCCATTTAAGGTAATTGGACTCACTGAGATCAAAAAGAGGACTGGAGTTAAGAAGGCAAGGCAGGGGGGAAGAAAAGGGTCCCCTAGTTGATGGTGGTCAGGAGCGTCAATGGTCAATGTGCTTGTATATCGGAGTCTCGCGCTGTAGGTATGTGTTCAAATAAATTATTTTGTAGTGAAATTAAAAAAAGAAAGCAGTATTCAGTAGGCTACATTCATTTATGCTGCACTCTCTGCCCCACATATTGCAAAGCCTGACTCCCTTTGCCATTTCACAACTCTTTCACTAAGATCTCAGAATCCCCCAGCCCTGACAAAGGTAGCAAAAGACACTATGAGACTGGGGGTTTCTATGTAGATTAAGATTTCTCACATGATCATTACTGCATGGAGCGGCACTGTCCTACTAATTAAGAGACCTGCATTCTAGGCCAAGATTTGTTCATGTTGGCCTGGTACAGTGGCTCACGCCTGTAATTCCAGCGCTTTGGGAGGTTGAGGCGGGTGGATCACCTGAGGTCAGGAGTTCGAGACCAGCCTGGCCAACATGACAAAACCCTATCTCTACTAAAAATACAAAAATTAGCCAGGTGAGGTGGCACACACCTATAATCCCAGCTACTTGGGAGGCTGAGGCAGGAGAATTGCTTAAACCCAGACGTGGAGGTTGCAGTGAGCCGAGATTGTGCCACTATACTCCAGCCTGAGTGACAGAGCAAGACTCTGTCTCAAAAAAAAAAGTTTTGCTCATCTCTAACACGATAACTTCTGAACCTCAGCTTCCTCATCCTTAAAATGAGAGAGACGGATAAAAGATGATCTCTGCAGTAGCTTTTTTGCTCTAGTGTTCATTTCTCTTCTTTTCTTTGTTTCGAAACAAAACCACTGAGTCCAGGGGAATGTCTAGTTAGTACCTCTGCCAAAAGGCGTCTGGGCTATACGAGGCAGTGGGGCTCTGCACACTTGACCTGTGCAGAAGCATTTCAGATCCACTTTTTTTCCCTAGGCGATGAACCCCATCGTAGCCAAAACCCTGCAAATATATCTATGCCCCCGAGCCCGTGACCATAAGCCATGTAAGGTCATTCTTTCAATCTGCTTTGTGACTTCTACTTTTTTGTTTGTTTTTAGCTTTACATATCCTAGGAAATGACGGTAGTCACACTTTCCTTTCCCATGTGCCTTCAATTCAACAAGTTTTAATTAAATACCTGCCATGTTCCCACTACTGGATTGGAAGTCATGGTGGATTAAAGATACATATATATATATATATATATATATGTGTGTGTGTGTGTGTGTGTGTGTGTGTATGTAATCATATATACATATATATATATATATATATATATATATATATGTATATGAGATGATTCCCCAATTATCTGTAAAATAAAGTGGCCATCTCTTAATTTTCAGGTATTACTTCTACCCAACATGCAGAAATGAATCCACAGATGGAAACTTTTAAAAATCTTTTTAAAATCTTATTTAATCTTTAATATGAGACTTTATATACATATAATATATACAGTATATAAGAAATTTTATCTATAAATATATATTATATATTAGAGATTTTTATATAAACATATATATTAGAGATTTCATATATATAAATGTACATATATATAAAACTTCAAGAAATATAAACACAGGCTTCTTGGGAAGAGATGAGATTTACACAGGAAATAATTGTACATTTACCAACATTTGTAAGTGAGCTATATCCAAGACAATTAAATGACTTAATACTTATCCATATTAAGTAATGGAGGCTATATGTAGCATGGGCAATCAACAAGGAAAGAGAGGGTTGTAATGACTTAAGGAAGACTTCATAAAGGAAATGAGATTATAATTGGCTCTTGAATGATGAATAAAATTCAAATAAAGTGGGTAGAGCCTTATAAGATAGGGTTGCAACCTGAGAAAAGGTACTATATTAATTAAGGTTCTTTTAGTTTCAACCAACAGAAACCATACAGAGCTTTGATACACTGATGTGACCTCTAGATCAGTGGAATCAACATCATCTGGGAAACTGTTGGACATCAAGCATCTTGGGCCCCACCACAGACCTACTGAATGAGAATCTGCATTTTTACAAGATCTTTAGGTAAGTCACATGTACATTACAGTTTGTGAATCACTGGGGTAGAGTAATGGTTCTCAGCCCTGGGTGCATATTGTGTTCTCCATGATGTTATTTGCCATATTTCCTCAATAAAATGTATTTCAGGGACCACCATGGATTTACTATGAGAAATCCCAATTGGTGACACCTTAACATGCGCAAAATATATATTAGTTAGAATTGATAAAATAAGGTAGTAATCTCTCTAACAGACTAACTGCTTTGACTAAAACTACAGGTTCCTTGATTTGCATAGAAAGGCCTGGAGCTAGCTAAAATAGTGAGCAGTGGAGAGTTGTGCTTGTTGAAATGTTATTAGAATCTTGAAACTATTGAAAAACCAACTCAAAGAGGCCAGGAACCAAGGTAACTACAGAGAGATCTTGGGCATTTCAGGAATCTTCTTTCTAGGCAGTGTTTCTTAATTTTAACACCTACTCCTAAACCAATCGACTATGAACAGAAGATAGGAATTACTGCTTTATATCTAGGGTTATTTTCAGAGAAGGGAAAATTATGAGGAGGGCAGCTGCACTACGAAGTGTCTACCAATAAGCACCAGGGCAAAAATGAGCATGGAGCATGCAGGAGATACCAAGCAGGCCAATCCAACTAGAAAAGAGACCAAGAGGCTGGGCACAGTGGCTCACACATGTAATCCCAGGACTTTGGGAGGCCCAGGTGGGTAAATCATGAAGTCAAGAGTTCAAGACCATCCTGGCCAAAATGGTGAAACCCCATCTCTACTAAACACACACACACACACACACACACACACACACACACACACACACACAAAATACAAAAAATTAGCCAGGCGTGATGGCAGCCCCTGTAATCCAAGCTACTTGGGAGGCTGAGGCAGAGAGTTGCTGAACGTAGGAGGCAGAGATTGCCCTAAGCTGAGATTGAGCCACTGAACTCAAGCCTGGGTGACAGAGTAAGACTCTGTCTCAAAAAAAAAGAAAAGAGAGCAAGAGTTGGTACCTCCTTTCATTTGAAAGTTTCTTGGCTTAAATGTCTATCATCATGCTCCTGCTCACAATTAATCTTATTGGTTCTTTGTTTCATTTGTTTCCCTTAAGATATAATGTAAATGGCTTTTTTTTTTTTTTTGAGCCGGAGTGTCACTCTTGTTGCCCAAGCTGGAATGCAATGGCGTGATCTCGGCTCACTCTCCAAACTCAGCCTCACAAGTAGCTGGGATTACAGGCATGTGCCACCATGCCTGGCTAATTTTGTATTTTTAGTAGAGGCGGGGGTTTCACCATGTTGGCCAGGGTGGTCTCGAACTCCTGACCTCAGTTGATCCACCCGTCTTAGCCTCCCAAAGTGCTGGAATTACAGGCGTGGATGACCGTGCCCAGGCCCGTTTGTCTTTTGCTCTTCTGTTGTCGTGTAAATGCAAGGCCCAACCAATAAAGGGTTAATTTTTAAAAGTCTCTAGCACTACAGATATCTATACAATGAGAAGTAAGTCTGCCTTCTACCTTGGATTATCCACACACCTGCCCCTCATCTTTCCAGGTTCCCTGCACCACAGTTAAATCTCTTCCACTTTGCAAAGACTAATGTCTCTAGCTCTGTGTTTGATGCAAGAAACTTAGAGCTAGAAACATTTGGAGAGTTTCCCTAACCAGATCATTATGGGAAGACTTTCCAGGAAATAAATTATATGTTAGCCATTGAAATGGAAATTTAAGTTGATCAAATAAACATACTAATACCACCTTACACTTGTATCACAGGACTTTAAATTTTGCAAAGCACTTTCATATGCACCATCTGATTTTATCTTCCTGTTGATTATGTTGATTCTGTGAATTTCTACAAGGCAGGTATTTTTTCTCAATTAAGCCATTTCTGAGGTTCACAGAGATTATGATTGCTTTCATAGTCATGTTTCTCACCAAAATAAAGGGCCCTCTAAGGGTGCTTTGCACATGTCATGCAGAAAATTGAAGTATAGTCAAATGTTTATTTTCAACACCACCTAGAAGTTGTTTTGCCCTTACTGCAAAATCCTACTTGGGTTACCCACTAGGGAAGTGTATCAAACCCCTTTCCTCAGTTAAAACATTCCCTGGGCTTTCCCAGGCCCAGTTTACTATGATTAACAAACCAAGATCAGGCAATGATGGCAGTATCTTGCAGGGTTGGAGGCTGGGAAGTCCAAAATTAAGGAGCCAGCAGATTTAATGTCTGGTAAAGGCTTGCTTTCGGCTTCCAAGAAGGTGCCATGTTGCTGCATCCTCTGGAGGAGATGAATGCTGTGTCTTCACATAGCAGAAGGGCCAGGATTTTCCAGTTCACCAAGAAGCTTTGTGTTCAGACAAGTATCAATTCATTCAACAAATATTCTATCCCATTATGTACCAGACACTGTTCAAGACTTTAGGGTAAGCAGTGGTAAACAACACAGGCTAGCTCCCTGCTCTCATGGAGCTTACATTCTACTGGGGAATGGGAGGCAAGCAAGAAACCAAGTGAATATTAATTTTAGATAATGATGAGGGTTAGAAAGAAAATAAGACAAAATCATAAGTGATATGACAGACAATGACTACTTTAGTTTAGGGGGTGCTATGGTTTGAATGTCTGTGTCTCTCTGAAATTCATACTGAAATTTAATTGCCATTGTGGTGGTATTAAGAGGCAGGGTTTTTTGAGAAGTGATTCAATCATGAGGGCTCCAGCCTCATGAATGGGATTAATGTCCACATAAAAGAGGCTTCAGAGAGCTACCTGGCCCTTTTTTGTCTTTCTGTCCCTTCTGCCGTGTGAAGACACAGCATGCATCCCCTCCAGAGGATGCAGAAATATGGCATCGTCTTGCAAGCAGAAAGCAAGCCCTTACCAGACACTAAATCTGCTGGCACCTTAATTTTGGACTTCCCAGCGTCCAGAACTGTAAGAAATAAATTTCTGTGCTTTATTAATTATCCAGTCTCAGGTATTCCACTATAGCAACACAAACTAAGAGGAGTCAAGAAAAGTCTCTTTGAGATGACGGCCTTTGAGCTAAGAATTGAATTCTAGACTTGGTGCTGTGCCATTCACTAGTTACGTGAACTCTGGGCAAGTTAGTCAACGTATGTATTTGTTTATCCCTATGTAAAATGTGGATTACATGTAATAGTATAATAATGCTATCTCCCTCAAGGTGTCATTTTGAGAATTTAAATGAGGTATTGCATGCAGAGAATTTTTTAAAATTATACTTTTAAGTTCTGGGGTACATGTTCAGAATGTGCAGGTTTGTTACATAGGTATACATGTGCCTTGGGGGTTTGCTGCACCCATCAACCCATCATCTACATTAGGTATTTCTCCTAAAGCTATCCCTCCCCCCGGCCCCCACACCCTCACAGGCCCCAGTGTGTGAGATTTCTCTCCCTGTGTCCATGTGTTCTCATTGTTCAACACCCACTTATGAGTGGCAACCTGCAGTGTTTGGTTTTCTGTTCCTGTGTTAGTTTGCTGAGAACGATGGTTTCCAGCCTTATCCATGTCCCTGCAAAGGGCATGAACTCATCCTTTTTTATGGCTGCATAATATTGCAGGTTGTATATGTACCACATTTTCTTTATCCAGTCTATCATTGATGGGCATTTGGGTTGGTTCCAAGCCTTTGCTATTGTGAACAGTGTGCATATGTCTTTATAAACATACGTGTGCATGTGTCTTTATAGTAGAGTGATTTGTAATCCTTTGAATATACATTGAGTAATGGGATTACTGGTTCAAATGGTATTTCTAGTTTTAGCTCCTTGAGAACTCACGACACTGTCTTCCACAATGGTTGAACTAATTTTTAACACTCCCACGAACAGTGTAAAAGCATTCCTTTTTCTCCACGTCTGCATGCAGAGAATTATTCATAAAGTTTAATATGTAAGTGCTCAGCAAGGAATAGTCTGTGGTTATCTGTGATTGTACAGTTGACCCTTGAACAACACGAGTTTGAACTGTATGGGTTCACTTATACAGAATTTTGTTTCTATATATATTTTGGAAAATGTTTTGAAAATTTGTTTCAATTTTTAAAACTTACAGACCAACTGCATAGCCCAGAAATACTGAAATAGAAGAGTTCCCTGGCTCCACTCGCAAGATGTATGACAGGGGTATGGCTCTCTGGCCACCGCAAGCTCAAACCCCTTACGGGATGGGGAGCACACAGACGGCAGGTGCAGGAACCAGGATAAGCTCTTTTGGGCTCCAGCCCCACAGCAGCATCAAGGGGTGAGTGTCTGCTACTCCCAAAGCCCAAGTGGGTGCGTGTTACAGTGCAGTCTTTTAGACTTGCTGTCTGAAGATGACTTAAGGGTTAATCAGTGGAGTCTGCCTTTAGCAAAGGCAGGGAGTGAGTATGGCAGCTTTCTTTATCCCAGGCTTTTGTCCAGCATCCTGCAAGAACTGGGTCACACACAGACTTGAAGGATGAATGCAGGGGTTTTATTGAATGGTGGTGGCGGCTCTCACCAGGATGAATGGGGAGCTGGACAAAGATGGAGTAGGAAGATGATATTGCCTTGGAGTTTGGCTGTCCAGTGGCTGATTCTCTGAGCATCCCCAGCTGATCTCCTCCTGATGTTCCTTCATTTCTCTCTTTCTCTGCCTCACTGGTCTGCCATTTCTCTGCTTGTCTCCTCTCCTCATCTGCTTCTGGAGCCTGGGGTTCAAAGTTTATATTGGTACAGGATAGGGGGCATGACGGGTCAAAAAGTCACTTTTTAGGTGTGAAAACAGAAATGCCAGTTCTCACTTAGGCTGTGGGTATCCAGGCTTGAGGGTGGGTCCTTTGCCAGGGAACCACCCTCTTCTACCCAGCATTTCCCTGTCCATATCAATATAGAAAAAGGTACATGATGAAAGCACAAAATATATATAGAAACTCATGTATTTCATCATCTACTTCCATAAAATATACTTTTATATTTTTATAACAAATCTGTTATAAAAATTAAAAAGATGTTTTAAAATATATGCACATAAACACAGATCATATATGGTGTCATTTTCAGTTGGGAAAAATGTAAACAAATGTACAGATGCAGTATTAAATCATAACTGTTTAACATTAACTCTACATACTACTGTAATAATTTCCAGTCCCCACCTGCAGCTATTGCAATGAGCTCAAGTGTTGCGCGAATCTGCCTACAAGGCCATGAGATAATCATCATCTCTGCGTGAGCAGTTTGTCTCGTCAGTAAATCGTGTATCACTGTAAGAAGTGATCTCAGTTTTTGTGTAGTTTTCATTGTGTTTAGGGCAATACTATAATCCTTGAATAACAATATGGGACCCATACAAAGTGCTCCCAAGAAGAAGAGAAAAGTCATGCCATTATAGGAAAAATTGAATTGCTTGATACGTACCATAGATGATTGAGATCTGCATTTGTGGTTGCCTGCCCTTTCAGAGGGACAATTCATTTTGTAAACAGGTGATGTAAATTTATGGTATTGATGAGCACAGTACAGTACTGTACATGTATCTCCTTTTCCTTACAATTTTCTTTCTTTGTCTTGCTCTGTTGCCAGGCTGGAGTGCAGTGGCATGATCTCGGCTCAGTGCAACCTCCACCTCCCGGGTTCAAATGATTCCCCTGCCTCAGCCTCCCGAGTAACTGGGACTACAGGTGCGTGCCACCACATCCGGCTCATCTTTTATATATTTGAGTAGAGACTGGCTCTCACCGTGTTGTCCAGGATGGTCTCGATCTCCTGACCTCATGATCCACCCACCTTTGCCTCCCAAAGTGCTGGGATTACAGGTGTGAGCCACAACACCCGGTTCCTTATGATTTTCTTAATAACAATTTCTTTTTTATAGCTAATCTTATTGTAATACAGTATATGATACATATACAAAGTGTGTTGATTGACTGTTTACGTTACCGGTATGACTTCCAGTCAACTGTAGGCTATTCGTAGTTAAGTTTTGGGGGAGTCAAAAGTTATTTCTGAATTCTTTGCTGTGCAGGGGTTGGCACCCCAACTCCTGCATTGTTCAAGGGTCAGCAGCACTTTGTCCTTCATAAACAAGCCGTTAAATTGTGCAAGGTGGGGGTTATCATGTCTATTTTTTAGTTAAGGAAATTGATGTTTAGAGAGCTGAGGTGATAATGAGTTACCTCATGATCATTAAGTGCTTTGAAACCCAGATTATCTATTTGCAATTAAATAGAGGGTTCTATTAGCAGTGCCATCCTTGAGACAACTTTGACAGGCTGAAAACCAGGGACATTTGAGGTTAGGCAACCATATCATGCTCTCCAAATCAGAATAGGACTTTCCATCCCATTCTCAGATTTCTAAGAGGTATAAAACCGTCATTTTAATGGTCTCTACAAAAAAAAGCATCATTATAGGGGATCAGTAATACTAAATGCAGTAGGTATAAAGCAACATCTTTAGGTTAGTTGAAAGTATGCACTATCACTTGCTCCTTAATAATAAGCAAATTCCTTCATTAAAACGAATATTCTCCTGTGAAACTCTAACCTATTTTTTGCTTAGCCCAGTGCCTTTTTATCTAATAGAGTTAGAAAAAATTAATTCACATGTGCTAAAATCATTACGTTTTTATATTCAGCAGCGTCTGATATATAGAATCTATAAAACTTGTGTTATTACAAACTGATAGGCTGTGATGGTGCATAATAAAGTTAAGCCAATGTTCATAGGGATGATTCACAACCCGACGGTACAAAAGCAAACTTCTTAGTGAAAGGATGCTCCAGAGGGGAAGGCACCTGTTAGGTGACCTAGAACAGGTGTCACCAAACTACGGCCCATGGGCCGCATGCGGCCCCCTGAGGCCATTTATGCGCCCCCCCCCCCACCTGCCGCACTTCAGGAAGGGGCACCTCTTTCATCGGTGGTCAGTGAGAGGAGCACAGTATGTGGCGGCCCTCCAACGGTCTGAGGGACAGTGAACTGGCCCCCTGTGTAAAAAGTTTGGGGATGCCTGGCCTAGAATCTGGAATTCCTTTTAAGGAAGCATCTGTGTCTACTTTTATGCGGGTCTTTACCAAAAAGAACAGAAAGAAGTCTGACTCCCAGTCACAAGTAAGGTCAGGGACCAATGATAGCTGTTGGCCTTAAGTTAAATTTTGTACAGCAAAGATATTCCCTTTTTGTTGTTCCATTGATGAACATAGTACTATGTGCCAGCCTACATTTCAGGCATTTTTTATGAATTGATTTAATTTTCATAGCAATCTTACACGGGTAAGTGCTATGTATTAGTTGCTAAGGCTGTCATAAAACACCACAGATTGGGTGGCTTAAACAACAGAAATTTATTTACTCACAGTTCTGGGGACTGAAAGTTGGTTTCCTCTGATGCTTCAATCCATGGTTTGCAAACGGCCACTCTCTTGCTGCCACTTCACATGGGCTTTCCACTGTGCCATCATACCCTTCCCAGCCCTGCTCAAGATTTCTTCCTCTCATAAGGGTAACAACAGTCATATTAGATTAGGGCCCCACCTTAATGGCCTAATTTTAATTTAATTATCTCTTTAAAGACTTTATCTCTAAATAGGTTTACATTCTGAGGTACTAAGTGTTAGAACTTCAACATATGACTTTGGTATGGGGAGTTACACACTTCAGCCCATATTATCTTTACTGTAGAAAGGAGGAAATGAGCCAGGCACAGTGGCTCATGCCTGTAATCCCAGCACTTTGGGAGGTCAACACGGGTGGATCACTTGAGGTTGGGAGTTCGAGACCAGCCTGACCAACATGGTGAAACCACATCTCTACTAAAAATACAAAAAATTAGCCGGACGTGGTGGCCTGTACCTGTAATCCCACCTACTCTAGAGGCTGAAGCAGGAGAACTGCTTGAACCCAGGAGGCGGAGGTTGCAGTGAGCAGAGATTGTACCACTGCACTCCAACCTGGGCAACAAAGTGAGACTCCATCTCAAAAAAACAGAAAAGAGGAAATGAAGGCACCAGTGGATTAAGTCACTTGTTCCAAGCAACACAATTGTAAAAGCAGAGCTCAGATTTGAACCCAACCAATTGACTCCTGACCTAATACACTTTTACCCACTATACCATAGTGCCTTGTATGCCAAGAAGGTGGGGATTCCCTGCCTCATCCATGAATGCCCCTTAAGAGACTGGTTTCTCTGCACAGTTTCTCATTCTATGGGAGATGGAGGGAAACCTATGACTGTTATTCCTAACTGAATTGTATTACTGTTTTGAATATGTGACGAAAAGGGGCGTGGTGGCTCACGCCTGGAATCCTAGCACTTTAGGAGGCCGAGGCAGGAGGATCACCTGAGCTCAGGAGTTCAAGACAAGCCTGGCCAACATGGTGAAATCCCATCTCTACTAAAAATACAAAAATGAGCTGGGCATGGCAGCACATGCCTGTAGTTCCAGCTACTCAGGAGGCTCAGGCAGGAGAATCGCTTGAAGCCCAGAGGCAGAGGTTGCAGTGAGCCGAGATCATGCCACTGCACTCCAGCCCGAGGAGCAGAGCAAGTCTCCGTCTAAAAAAAAGAGGCTATAAAGAGATTACAATCTGTTTAGGCAAACAATATTTTATAGTGAGTTGGCATTCCCTGAAACAGGATCTCTCTGAGGGACAGCCCCATCTACCTTGTATCATAATGCCTCCATCTGGAATGTAAGAAATTCAGGTCTCCTGAAGACCTCCCGGTGGCTGGTTATGTTCAGCACCTCTCTGACTTCCTGTTACCATCTAGAGAGAAGAAAAATGATGAGAATTATTATCTTTATCAGAGCAGAAAGTAAAGATGGCCTGAACCTTTGGAAAACTATACTTCTGGAAGAGATGACATCATGGAGATCTGACTTCTGAATAGGTCACATACTGTTTTGTTTGTTTGTTCAGTTACTTGAGCTGATTGTTATCAACCTGGCTGCCTTCATCCTTTCTAAAGAACTACTTTAAGCAAAATCTCCTTCCTTTCTTTTTCAAAATAGAAGCTGGAAGTTGAAGAACAATGTAGTTCCCAAAATGAAATTTGCATATGTTTTAACTACAAGAAGTTTGTTTTAAGCAGATGTTTCACCAATGACCAGATGATTTTGAGAATTATTTGTCAGTAGCTTCCAAGAGCTATATACTTACATGTTTGTGGGATAAACTCATGATCCTTAAGTGTTTTGAAACGATAAGATCCTGGCGTATCATTTGACATATAGATTTCTAAATGTCATACCTGAAAAAATTTCCCAACAAAGACTTTTTTTTTTTTTTTTGGAAGAAGACTTCAAGAAATTAAGAAATTACAATTAATAAAATCTAGCTTGTTGTTTAACCTCAGAACTGCCTTTTTCTGGGTTTTGCTGCTCCCTCTGCCATTGATGAAAAATGACCTTGCCAATTTATCTTAAATTTTCAAACTGAAGGAATATTAGTTATTATTCAGCCCAGCTCCTTCATAAAGCTGGACTTTAAATTCATATTCAATGTTGAAGGAAGCATTTAAGAAGCTTCAGGAGTATGGGGATATCTTGCTTGTTCACTGCTGTCTCTTCCGAGCCTAGCACAGTGTTTGGTCTATGGCAGATATTCAATAAGTCCTTTCAGATGGGTAAATGATTAGAAACTCCAATGACTGAAAAGACCTTAAAAGGACCACATGATTAATTTCCCCAACTTTTTCAAAACCATATTAAATCCTGTACAAAATACATATTTATCCTGTTGCCAAAGGGCTATCAAAGGACATTTCACAACCTCTGTGGTAAAGTATTCCAGGCACCAATGACCTCTACTGATCAGAAATCTCCCTTTGTCCCTCATTTGCCCTCTTCCTAAACCGAATGTTTCTTTGTCATCTTTTTCACCAGCATGAATAGTCATTTCCTTGTTTCTCCTTTGGGACCTCTACGTTTCTCTTAAGTATTAAAATTATTCTGAATGTATAGAGGTCAACTATGAAAGTGATGACAGAAATGCAAATGGCAATCAGATAAAAATGTATTTCAAATGCAAATACACACCAAAAAAAAAAAAAAAAAACAAAAACGATAAGGATAAGCCTTTTCTCTTTATGATAACAATACTTTTGAATGGAACACTGGATTTGGCAAGAAGGGGAGAGGGAAGAGTTTTTTTTGTTGTTTTTTTTTTAATGCTTTCCTCCATCTTCCCACATGAATTTTTTTTTCAGCCTCCCTTACGGTCTATGCTGACAATCCTCTAGGAGACTGCTATTTCAAATGCATCGTCGTGCCTGTTAGCTGAACTGCAAATTGTCACCTTTCTCTCTTGGGAGTCCTCTTGCCTACTAAGACTGAAGAAAAATCCAGAAAATCATTTCTAATTACTACAGTACTGAAGCTGACCAGAAACATCACAAATCCAACCTTATTTCTCACTGGAGTGGCAGAGCCTTAAGGTTGCTATCTGCTTTTTTGATTAGCAACAATAGTTGATTTTTTAAAATATGCTATGGTTTCCCTGAACAGAATTGTAGAGTGTGGGTAAGTGAGAGGAGATAATAAAGGAGGGTTCATACCTTAATGATAACCCGACATGGGGTTTTGTTTATTTATACAGCTTGAATCCTTCAGAAAATTGAATTTTTCTTGGTTTTGTACCTTTCATTCCTAAGCCTCGACCCATTCCTATGGGGAAAAAAATATTGTTTAAAAAACAGCTTGCTAGCTAATGCACACACAGAGATGGCAGGGTAGACACATGGTATACCAGTACTGGGGAGTTTCTTGGCATCTTGCTTCTTTTGAAAACATTATTTCTGATATTACTCTTCCTACAAAGGAAAACACCAAGTAAAAATGAAAATAGGAGTAATCTTGTGAAGCTGCAAGAATATTAAGAAATTGGTTTTCCGCTCGTTTCTTGTCTTTGTCAAAATTGTACATACACAAGATTAAGCAGTCAAGTAATAAAACATAGTTCTATAGTAATATAACAATAATTCTAATTTCAAAAGAGCTAGAATATTTAAAATGTTCCCAATGCAATGATAAATGTTTGAGGTGATAGATATCCTAAATACCCTGATTTGATCATTCCACATTGTAGGCAGTTGGGGACAATAAAAGAATAAGCCTTGTTTTCTACAGTGGGATATTGATTGATTATATATAAAACTAAAAAATAGCAAAGTTACAGTGTAATCATATTATGTAGACCTGCACTGCTCAGATCTAAATATATCAAAATATCACATGTACCCCATAAATATGTACAACTATTGTCTCAATAAAAAGAATTCTATTGTATCATAGAATATGATTCTATACTAATACGACAAACAGTGGCCCTTTGACCTGCTCCATGCCCTATATCTTGATCCCTGAAGTTAACTTTCATCTACTTTGGTGGTTATTTTGGTATTTAATGCTATAATGCTATTAGTCTAAATCGGCACTGTCTGGTAGAAACATAATGAGAATCACATATGTGAATTGTTAATGTTCTAGTAGCAACATTTTAAAAGTCAAAAGAGAAAGGGAAAAAAATATTTCATTTAGCCCAATATGCCCCAAATATTATCATATCAAGATATATTCAATGTAAAAAGTCAATAAGATCTTTAGCATCTTTTTTTCATACTGAGTTTCTGAAATCTGCTATGCAGTTTACATTTACAGCACATCTCAATTTAGATGGTAAATTTTCATCAAAAATGTTTGATCTGTGTTTAGAGTCCCTGTAATTTGGAAGATTCATATATGCAAGTCATTCCAAACACTAAAAGCTTTCCAATAACTGAATTGAATATAAGATATTTAAACTTTAATTGGCTAAAGTTGAATAAATTGAAAAACGAATTCTCCATTGCACTAGCCCCATTTCAGGTGTTCCATAGCCATATGCGGCAGTGACTATCGTATTGAGCAATGCAGGTCTAAATAATATGATTACATTGTTACTTTCCTATTTTTTGGTTTTAAAAATAATCACATTTCACTGTTGAAAACAAGACTTAGTATCTTATATTATCCCCAACTGTATACAAATATATATACATATTCCTTTCTTGTATTCCCATCCTTACTTTACATAATTATATTATTTTGATTAAACCAATGTAGATACTTAATAGTTGTCTTTATTTGTTCCCTTAGCTTTCTAGGAATGTATTCTTTCCCATGTAAAAAGTCATACTGGGGATTCCTTTGGTCCTTGTTCTAAGCTGGATCCCATGTGACTTTCATTACAAGCCTTCCGCGTTCTTGGTTTATACCTCTATTTGGGTGGAAGATATGTCTTAGTTATCGTCTGAAAAAGGGTGCTTGGGGAGAGGGAGAAATGTTTTGAAGTTTCTCAAATCTGAAAGTTTGTTTATTTTACCCTCATAATTGATTAATAGTTTGGCTGGGTATAGCATTCTAGGTTGAAAATAATTTTATCTTAACATTTTGAAAGTTTGTGCCATCACCTTCTAGCTTCCCATATTGCAGTAAGTTTTATGTCATTCTGAGTCCAGATCCTCCTCCTGAGTGTTTGTAGTGTCTCCTCTTTGTCCCAGACATCATGAAATTTCACAGTGATGTGCTTTAGCCATGGGCCTTTTCAATATGGAGATTTATGCCTTTTAGAAGTGGAAATTTTTCTTGAATTATTTCTTTGATCTTTCCTACAATTTCTGTCCTTTTTCTGAAACTCCTTAATATTACAATGTTGCATTTCCTGTATTAATCCTCCAATTTTCTATGTGTCTATCATTCTTTTTGCTCTACTTCCTAATTGATTTCCAATAACTTTATCTTTAAAACATTCTATTCTTTTGAGTGTATTTCTGCTATATTTTTAATTTCTAAGACATCTTATTTCCTGAATGTTTGCTTATGTGTACAAAATTTGTTATTATTTCAAGGATATATTCTAGTGTGACATAGCTTACTGCATAGTCTGTTCCCTCCCAGTTGCTTTTGTATGATTTTTACATATGTGCTTATTTGTTGTTATGGTCTCCGTCATTCATATCTGAGACTTTCCTCACTTATCTGGTTATCCTTGGCTGTCTGTTCGTATTGAAGAATGAGAAACTGAAAAGCCAATTATAAGCTCTGAGCTTGCATGTTTCCTTGGAGGGTATTCTGGCTGACTCATTTCTTTGGGGGATCACTGAATTCAGTATTTTTCGGTCTTTCCTGTTATGCGAGTTAGATTCACCAGAGAAAACACTCAGATTTCTTGCCTAGATAATGGTGTTCTGAGACAGGAGTTGGGAGAGACGGCTGGGGATCTCAATATTCAACTAATATTCCTGTTTTCATTACAGTACCCAGTGTACATTTTGACATAATACTTCTGTTTTGAGTACAGTACCCAACCTCAACTGTGACTGGTGTCCGCTTCCCAGAACCTCTATTTTACCTTCTACAGAAAAGAAATTCCCAATCTTCTGTCAAGGTGTAGGAAGTCTAGTTCTCCAATGGATTGAGAAGAGGAGGATATTTGTTAAATCTAATTGTTTTTCAGTTTGTTTGTGTTGAGACAGGGTCTCACTCTGTTGCCCAGACTGGAGTGCAGTGGCAGAATCACAGCTCACTGCAGCCATGACCTCTCAAGCTCAGGTGATCATCCTACCTCAACCTCCTGAGTAGGTGGGACTACAGGTGTGCACTACCACATCCAGCTAATTTTTTATTATTATTTGTAGAGATGGGGGTTTACCAGGTTGCCCAGGCTGTTAATTGTTTCTTAATATAAAATTTGCCAATGTAAATTGTTTCTCTTTTCCCATTGCCAGTTTAGGATTAGGCTTTTTGTTGTTGTTTTGGATTTTAAAATCAGGTTATTACTTGCCCATAAGCTTTCCAGCTCTAAAAATTTTATTAATGTTACTCTGTTCACCTCTCATATTTACTTTCTATTGTAGGCTTATGCCTTTTAAGATAGCCCTTTAATTTTGTTCAGTGTTTATGAAACCCTTTCTTTCCTGCATGCCTAACTCATTTTCTTCTTTTGCAAAAGGTCTCTGGACTTTTCAGCTGACGTGATAACATCTACCATCTCATTCTTACAGTGGTGGTGGACGGTGAGGAAATAATTCCTGGGTAAGAAACAGTGTCCAGGGCCAGGCGCGGTGGCTCATGCCTGTAATCCCAACACTTTGGGAGGCCGAGGTGTGCAGATCACCTGAAGTTGGGAGTTCGAGACCAGCCTGATCAACATGAAGAAACCGCATCTCCACTAAAAATATAAAATTAGCTGGGCATGGTGGTGCATGCCTGTAATCCCAGCTACTCAGGAGGCTGAGTCAAGAGAATCACTTGAACCCGGGAGGTGGAGGTTGCGGTGAATGAAGATTGTGCCATTGCACTCCAGCCTGAGCGACAAGAGTAAAACTGTCTCAAAATAAAAAAAGAAAGAAAGAAAAAGTGTCCAACCCCTCTGTGTGCATAAATATTATTACAAAAAACTAAGTGTTTCTCAATGTGCATTGAGTGAGTTTTTTCCTATATAAAAATAATGTTTGTTTTACGTTGGGAGGAGGAAGCAACCACAGATGCTAAAGTTGCACACTTTCCTGCAGTGTGATTGTCAGAACCCAAAAGACAAAGAACTCCAGTAACAACACCTAGACAACACTTGTCATCTAAATGACTTGTTCTGAAAGTTATGGACATCCTTTCATTATCTTCATAGTATCATCTCTTGCAGAAGTACCTTTGAAGGACAGATAAATGTCTTGGTGCCAAAAGACATTGCTTTGGGATAAATTATTTGTGTTCAGAACAGTACCAAAACCGAAATACCTCACACCATCATGCTAATTATTTCACTGTGGTACAGTGAGAAATGACCTTTGTAACAAATGCCGCATCAGGAAAAGGGGTTATTTTACTTAAATTGCTTATATGAGATAAGACACATAAAATGGCACGGTAAGAGTACAGATAAGCCAAGGCTCCAGAAATGTTTGATTCTCCCCAATTTCACAAAGCCAAATACAGAGTCCTGAATGTGCTGCTCTATGTTGCATCAAAGACTGTGACTCTTCAGATTCATTCTTGGGTGATCTTGATAACATCTGCTTTCTGTCATGGAAAGCTATAGTGAAAATACACTGTATGTGGGTTTGCAGCATAAAAAAGGTGTTGCCAGAGGGCTTGTGAATAGGATATCTTTGGTTGAATTCTAATATAACAGTAGGCAGCACCTAACACAGAGCCTGGGTAGTAGTAATTGCTCAAGAAATAACTGAATGGTGGATGACGACGATGATGATGATGATGACAATGATATGATGATATTAGTCTCACATAATCCAGACATAAGAGTTTGAGTCCAGCCTCAGTAAAAAAAATTAAAGAATAATTAGCTGGGGGAAAAAAAAAGAGTGGGACATATTATGTTATAACCAATACAAATTTTTCTGCCAATCTGTTTTTGATTCAGAATGTTCTGTTTTACGCATGGAATACTGGCCTTTTAAAAACTCAGTTTTGGAAAGATCTTTCTGGTCACTCTCTCAACTACATAGCTAAAAGAAATAGGTAGATCAGGGACCTTTCTATGCAAATCAAGGAACCTGTAGTTTTAGTCAAAGCAGTTAGTCTGTTAGAGAGATTACTACCTTATTTTATCAATTCTAACTAATATATATTTTGCGCATGTTAAGGTGTCACCAATTGGGATTTCTCATAGTAAATCCATGGTGGTCCCTGAAATACATTTTATTGAGGAAATATGGCAAATAACATCATGGAGAACACAAGCTATTGCTCTAAATAGCAAGGTGCTTTTCTTAACTTATTCCCTGGTTAGGTCTGGAGAAAAGAAGAAGGGCTTCTGTAAACTGAAAACTCAAAAAGGACTCATCTCAGACCAGTCAGGCAAGTTGAATTGGCCCCTCACTGAGAGATAAGTACCCTGGTCATTTTGATCTCCAGTATAAGTAGCAGGAAGTTGAGGCCCGACCTGCAGGGTGGATTCTTGACTACAACGTATAATTCAAAGTGGTATCACAAAATTAAAAATTAGTAAAACGGATACCAAATTGTACATAAGCATACATAAGACAAAAGTGAAACAAAATCTTAAAAGCTATCAACAAATCACCTCCTTATAGATTTCACCAAAACTTTTTCGTTGTAATAACTTTTAAAAAATAGAATATGGGAATCATGTGCTAATCCTCTAAGACACCGGTTTATACTATATGCCTAATTGCTTGGACGACATGGCTGTGCCAGAATACCACCACCTGGTGGCAGCATACTTAATTTGAGAATTTGCAAGTTTTTTTTTTTTTTCTTTTTCATTTTAACATTGTGAATACTCCCTTGAAGGTCAAAACAGCAGCCTAGAAATATGAAGGACGGAAAATATCACAATACTTATCCACGTACTTAGAACTCATTTGTGGGCATTTATTAGCCCACCTCCCTATGGAAATGAACTATCATGAACCCTTTCTGCCATTTACCCTTACATTTATTTTCTTGGTTGCTGAATTGAGATAAATTGGCCTTGGCATGCCTGGTCAATCTTTTTTTCTTCAAGTGCTATACAGATTGCCAAGTGTTAGAGATGAGCTTGTGGGTTTGTGCGTATGGCTCATGAATGCTTTGATTAACTTGTTAATGAGACAGGTGGAACCTCATTATAGAAAGTTTGTCCTGATGAAAAAATGTTAACTATATGATAACAAGGTTGCAAAAACAGTGCTTTTCCTGGGAAAAATTATTAAATATGTGAAGATTCTCTTCCATGCCCTGCCTTCTTTCCCCTTCCCTCATACCTACTTTAGCAGCCTTCTCTCCAAGGACCTGTTCTGGTTCTGTGCTTCCTGTCCAGGATAGAGCTTCCCACCCATACCTTTTTTTAGAGCCTGCCCGGAGCTTCTCTCACAACGTTTTCCTAGTCCCACAATCAAATAGAAATTAATTTGTCCTATACCTTTTCTCAAGCTCTTCAAGGTTCTTAATGCAGGGGTTTTTAAACTTGATTTCTGTGGTGATGCATGTGTCTCGTGACATTACATCTATGAGCCAGCTTTTAGCACATGCCAGGATTTATGCAATGCCTTGTGCACAATCTGTAATTTTTGTCCACTCAAGAAATCATATTGGCCAGGCATGGTGGCTCATGTAATTCCAGCACTTTGGGAGGCTGAGGTGGGAGGGTCATTTGAGGCCAGGACTTCAAGACCAAGTTAGGCAATGTAAGGAGACCCCCATCTCTACAAAAAGTAAAAACTAAGCTGGGCATGGTGGCACACGCCTGTAGTCTCAGCTACTCAGTAAGCTGAGGTGGGAGAATCACCTGAGCCCAGGAGTTGAGGCTGCAGTGAGCTATGATTGTACACTCCAGCCTGGGTGTCTCTGGAACAAACAAACAAAGCATAGAACTAGAAACTAGAAATGGTGATATTATAGGACTTGAATCTGCTTTAATTTGATTTTCTCTTAGAGGTAGATCTTTTAAACTCTAGAATGTTTGAATCCATCATATGGCTTGTGATATCTCACAACTGACCGTGAGACACACCATCAAGACACTTGAGTCCACTGTTCTTGTCATGGTCTGACATAATATGTCAACCAGTGTATCTGAGGATAAAACATTTGATTAAAAATAAAATGTTGAGCTGACTTGCTTTTATCCTCCAAAATAACTATGGGGACACGAGAAGGAAGAGAGTCACATTGAGAGAGATGTTTGGACCTGATAGGGCCTTTTACAAACTTTTAAAAAGTATCAAGTGGTCAGTTTCTTATTCTATGTACGTGGTCAATCCTTTGTATGTTTCCCAATCTTGGTCTAGTAGACACCTATTGGATTAATTCCTCAGCATGCCTTTTCTGAGGCTTGACCCCTCTTCAGAGCTACGCGATTACAGCTAAAGCCTTCATAGTCACATGCGGCCACTGCAGCCCTTCGCCACATTTGTTATTGACCCATGGGTCAGCTGAACCCATTTGGATATGGTGATAACAAAGAAGCTAGTTTCTCTCTAGTGGCTACGTAAATACATGGAATCCTGAGCACTAAGTCTGCCATGTTTTTTATGATGTGAATAAAAGCAGCAGCGAAAGCTGGACTGCAGAGAACAATAAAGAAATCTCGAAGCCGAGAAACATTTATGTCCTTGGGCTTTCTGAGATACCCTTCTATTCTTATTATGATCCCTTCTTTTTTTTTTTTTCCCTAAGCTACATTGAGTTAGTATTCCATTACTTTCAAACAAAGAATTCTTAAGTGAAGTATCTAGTAACATAAAACGCATTTCTATTCCTCTTTCTTAAAGGGCAGGGTCTTTTGGGGTGTTATTTTAAGAATGTAATAAGTTTATTTTATTGCTCTTTCCATTTTGTTTTATTTGACCAAAAAGGAGAGAATAAAATGTGTATTACTTATCTGTTTACATTCTTTTCATTTGAAAATCTCTCAGAGGGAAGAGACCATGATTTATTTATTTATTTTTTATTTTTTATTTTTTTTTTGTAGCAAGCCTGACATGTCTGGCACGGCACCATGTATATGACAGACCCT
Organism: Saimiri boliviensis; assembly: GCF_048565385.1. Classification (NCBI taxonomy): domain Eukaryota; kingdom Metazoa; phylum Chordata; class Mammalia; order Primates; family Cebidae; genus Saimiri; species Saimiri boliviensis. The sequence continues at coordinate 135,156,517 of NC_133470.1, forward strand.
AATAAAAACATAACCATGATGTTGCATTTGATTACAAAAAGCAAAAACCTCAACTAACCAGAAACTTAGAGGAGAGCAAAATAACAGAAAGCTGTGATCAAAGGAGATGCAACAAATTACATTTTCCAAAAATGGTTACAATAATGTCTTTCATCCCACATGCTCTCTAGAAAGTTGCCACTCCCCCTTCAAGATGCAGTTGGTCCCTCCCTCCCAACTCTGCCTCCAGCCACACCCCACCCCACCCCAGCCCCCACCTCGCCTTAGATCTCCCTAGGCTTGTGTCTTGCTTGCTTGCAATCAGTAATGAGGTAGAAGTAATGCAGGCAGATTTCTGAGGCTAGGTGTTAGGTGATAGAGCGTCTGCATTGTTTGCTGCAATAATCACCCTTTAAGGTTTCAGACAGCCCTGAGGCTGTCACGTTCTGAGGAAGTCCAAATTAGCCTGTGTGAAGAGACCACATGAAGAAGCGCCAAAATTGCGTGAACAGAGAAAGATGCCTTGCAAGCCTCTTCTGCTCCAGCTCACAACTGCCCAGCCCCAGCCACTGTTTGACTGGGACTGCAGGGGGATTCGAAGCCACAGCCTCCCAGATGAACCCTTCCCAACTTCCTGACCAACAGAAACCATGAGAGGTGATAAAATGACTGTTGGTTTCAACCTTTACATTTTGAAGTGATTTGTTCCTTAGCAATGGTAACTAGAATAGGAAGAATAACCTCAACATTTGTAGTAACAGAGTGTTCTTGATGCCATTCTACAAGTGATATCAGAGTTATTCAAAAACACACAAGCAAAGACAAATACTTGAGGATCAAAACTTCAAAGCAAAGAGGATGAGAGAATGCATTTTTCCACCTTTTGGCTTCAAGCAATTCTCGTGCCTCAGACTCCCCAGTAGCTAAGATTACAGGCATGCACCACCACTGCTGGCTAATTTTTGTGTTTTTAGTAGAGACGGGGTTTTGCCATGTTACCCAGGCTGGTCTTGAACTCCTGACCTCAAATGATCCACCCACCTCGGCCTTTCAAAGTGCTGGGATTACAGATGTGAGCCATCGCTCCCAGCCAAACCTAGCCTTTTTTAAAAAAGGAAATGTAACTTTAAAAAAAGGAAATGTAACTTTTCTTTAGACTAATACCATTTTATTTAGTGCTTTCTGAAGCCGTTGCTTCCATATGTGAAATGTGGTGGTAATGAGCCAGATGATGGATATGGTGGTGGAATTGTTTTGGTTCCTCAGTGATTGTCAGTCTGTAGTGATGTATAATTACAAACAATACATTTATAGACAATTGAAGGGAAGGGAAAGGAAGAAGAGAAAAATCAATTTCCATATAATGGCTCATCTTGCTAATTTACTAACTGATTTAACAGTTACTGTAAGTTCTTCTGATACTCATATACCCCTTACAAAATGATTGACTTAGATAGCAAATTACCCATGCAGTTAATTGCCCTCCTTCCTTCTAGGATGCTATCGCCATGTGCTCTATATAACCAGAGGAAGATGAAGGTCTGGAGAAGCATGTACAATGGGATTTGTGAATGAAAAATTGACTTTGCTGTAGGTGATGTTGAACAGTATTTAAAAGAATTTTCATGCAATCCTCCAACTTCAGGAAGAAAAACAGTTTCTTCCCGATTTTTCATAAAAGAAAACATGTTACCTACCCAAACCAAAGCACTCAGAGAACGTTACTTCATCCACTAATTTCCAGGATGGCAATCTACCTGTAGATGTTTGTCCCAGCATATCTTAATAGTACCTTCAAATTTTACTCATTAATTGATTTTCCCAACATGAGAAGAACTTTGACAGCCTGGGAAACAATATTAATCTCCTCTAGGGTCCCAGAACATGGAAGCTGAAATTTGCCAAATGGCACCCTCGTGGTTTGTATGTTGATGCAGTTTCTCCAAGTGTCTAACTTTCCTCCTAGGAGAAGTGGAAGCCCTTGGAGAATGTGGCTCATTAACAATGAAAGATATATGAGATTCACTCAAGGGCTGTGTAGCAGAAGTAAAATTTGCTTGTTTTGAAGGCAGTTGGAATTTTGTCTCTTTGATGATACCGCTTCATAGCTCCCTAATAGACTGTTGAATCCAGAAAGAAAACACCTTGGAGTGACAGTGAGTATGGAAAATATTAATGAATACTAACTTATTCCTACACTGCATGGAAATTTAAAATGCAATGGTTCTAGTTAAAATTGATTTCTTCCAGAAAATAAGAATTGGTTCCATCCAAAATAGTATGTAATGGTGAAAATGCCCTGATTCAACAACTGTATGTTTAGGTGATAAATACACTCATCCATGAAGCCTGATGTTGGTTGTCATTTCATTATAATTGCCATTATTTTACTTAATTAGCATGGTTTTTAGAACAATCTGGCAGAAAACACATGCCCTAACTCAGATAATGTACGGTTGCCATGGTTTAAGCTAACATGATTCTTTTTTCAGCTTCAGCTTCATTTATTTCTTTAGAACATCTTTTGAAACGAGTAACTCAGCCTTGAATGACAGAAACAAGGAAAAACATTATGTGTGCCCTCCCACCATCCTCTCACCTTCCGGAGTGCTCCAGGTAATTTTATTGAAGTGGAATTCACATGACATAAAACTGACCGTTTTAAAGTGTAACATTAAGTTGCATTAAGTACATTTATAATGTTACACAATCATCACTTCTATCCAGTTCCAAAACATTTTCATCCCTTGCAAAGGAGACCCCATACACGCTAGGCAGTTAGTCCCTGTTCCCCCTTCCTTTTGGCGCATAGCAACCACTTATCTGTTTTCGGTCTCTATGAATTTACCTATTCAAGATATTTCATACAAATGGATTCTTACTACATGTGGTATTTTGCATCAGGCTTCTGTCACTTAATGTTTTCAAGGTTCATACATGTTCATCGAGGTTCATACATGCTACACCATGTAACAGTACTTCATTTTTCATGGCTGAATAATATTCCATTGGTGTATATACCACAACCTGTTTATCCATTCATCTGCCAATGAAAACTTGGGTGGTTTCCACCTTTTAGCCATTGAGAACAGTGTTGCTTTGAGTATTTGTATACAAGTTTTTGTTTGACCACCTATTTTCAATTCTTTGAGGTGTATACCTAGATGTGGAATTGCTGGGTCATACAGTAGTTCTACATTTAACTTTTAGAAAGAGAGTCAACTGTTTCCATAGTAGCTGTACCATTTTGTATTCCTACCAGAGAAGCATGATATAATATTATGTAATTTGTTATCACACATCCTCACTAACACTTGTTATTTTCTGTTTTTTTTTGTTTTTTGTTTTGTTTTAATTCTAGCCATTCTAGTGGGTATGAAGTGGTAGCTTATTGTGTTTCCTAATGACTAATGATGTTGAGCATCTTTTCTTTCTTTTTCTTTTCTTTTCTTTTTTTTTTTTTTTTTTTTTTTTGGAGACAGAGTCTTACTCTGTCACCCAGGCTGGAGTGCAGTGGCTCGATCTCGGCTCACTGCAACCTCTGCTGTCCTGGTTAAAACAATTTCTCCTGCCTTAGCCTCCAGAGTAGCTGGGATTACAGGCTCCTGCCACGGTGTCCAGCTAATTTTTCTATTTTTAGTAAAGACAGGGGTTTGCCATCTTGGCCAGGCTAGTCTTAGACTCCTGACCTCATGATCCACCCACCTCAACCTCCCAAACTACTGGGATTACAGGCATGAGCCACCGTGCCCGGCCAATGTTGAGCATCTTTTCACGTGCTTCTTGGTCACTTGTGTATCTTCTTTGTAGAAATACCTGTTGTTTTTCAGTTGTATATATTCTGGATACTAGCTCCTTATCAGACATATGAGTTCCAGGTAATTTTGAAATGTACTGAGCTAGTTGTAATACTACACATTCCTAATGTCATACGGATGGGAGTAATAGTCCATGGAAATTCTTGAACTTTCCTCAAAAAATGGGGTCTCTACCAATGGTTTAACCTTATGTACAGAACGGCTTATGCAAAAAAGAGGGTGTAGCACTTATGTCTCATATACTAAGAAACGCCTGCAGTGGAAGGCAGATGGAATTCCATATTTGCCACTTCAGTTGAAAAGCAAATGTCAGACTCTCTTTTTGTCCTGAATACAATAGAATATGTTCGGGGCATGAGCTGAATCCTTCTTACCTTAGAAGATTAGTGCAGTATAACAAGCCAGAAGAAAGACTTTTTCCCACTTATAAGAGGAAAGGTTGTAGGAACTAAAAATGTCTAGCCTAGAGAAAACTCAGGGGATACAAGAGCTGTCCACAAATGTTTTAAGGGCTGTCATGTGGAAGAGCAATTAGAATTGTTTTATATAACCCCAAGGGGTGAAACCAACACCAATGGGTGGAAAAACTTCAGGGAGACAGATTTTTCAATTCTATAAAAGGACAAAACTTTCCAATAGTCAAGGTAATGCAAGGCTCGAATGGGCTGCCACAACAGAAAACGGGCTCTGCATCCCTGGACACAGGAATGCATAGCTCTTGAGTCAGCCAGACAGTTTAGAATCCCAGTTCTGTCACACATACTAGCTGTGTGAACTGAGGCAACACTTAACCTCTTTAAGCCTCAATTGACACATATATAAAATGGGGCGAATAGTGGCTACCTAATAAGAGTATGATACTAATTTAATGTTCAGTCAAGGACATATGCAAAGGTGAGTAAAATCAACTGCACTGTTTTAGTGGTGTTTCTCTTTCTCGCTCTCTCTCTCTTCCCTCTTTCTCTTTGTCTTTTCCTCTCCCTCCTCACATCTTTCTTTCCTCTTCCTTTTCCTCCTCGTTTCTGGTCTAAAGGTTTATAGCTAAGTTTGCCTCAGCTAAATATGTATACAGTGCAGCTCCTTCACCAGCTTACAAGATGCTGGAATCAAAGCAAGGTGAGGGCATCTACACATATGTATGACCCAGTAAGGGGTACCAGAGCAAAAATTTGGTGAAGAGGGTGACCTGTGGAGGGACAGCCAAGCAAGAGGTAGCCTAATGAAGGGTGTCAGAACTTGAGCCACACGGTGGGACAGGGTGGTAAGGTCTGTGGGGGCATAAGTGGAATTGGAATGAATCCATATGGCAGGCAGGGACAGCAGGCTGGCATGAGTTCACAGTCCAAGTAGGACAAGAAGCATATTTTCCCAGTATGGGGGTTGAGGCTACAGTGAGAAACTACTGCATGCGGGATGATTTATCAAGTCAGTAAATACATTAAGGATAATGGGGGCCTGGCACAGTGGCTCATACCTGTAATCCCAGCACTTTGGGAAGCCAAGGTGGGAGAATCACTTGAGGCCAGGAGTTCAAGACCAGCCTGGGCAACATAGGGAGATACTGTCTCACTAAAAGTAAAATAAAAATAAGCTGGGCATGATGGCACACCTGTAGTCCCAGCTACTCAGGAGGTTGAGGTGTGAGAATCACCCAAACCCAGGAGAGGCCAGGAGGTTGAGGCTTCAGTCAGCCATGATCATGCCACTGCACTCCAGCTTGGGTGACAGAGTGAGACCCTCTCTCCAAAAAAAATAAAAATAAAATGGGAGCAAGGTTCTCACTGTCTAAGTTAAAATATGGGAAAAGGGGGCAGATCCAAGACGGCTGAATAGGAACAGCTCTGGAGTGCAGATCCCAGTGAGAACAATGCAGAGGGTGAGTGATCACCGCATATCCACACGAGTTATTACTGCCCACAGGAGATTCCCAGGCTGAAGAGCTCCACAAGTTTCCAGTACGGCTGTTTCAGCCTGTGCAGCAGGTCTATGCACAAAACCTCACACAAATCTAGGTGGCCGTTTCAACTGGCGCCTGGAATGCCTGGGAGACAGAGCCACCCATTCAAATGAAAAAAAAGGGAGCTGAAACAGGGAGCCAGGCGATCTGGCTTGGCGGGTCCCACCCCTACAAAGACGAGCAATCTGAAATGCTCTAGATTGAGAGTTTCACAGCAAGCACGGCTGCACCCAGGATGGTCCAGCTCTGTGAGGGGAAGGGCATCCGCCATTACCGAAGCAGTCCACCACTACTGAGGTAGTCCACTGTTACCAAGGCAGTCCGCCATTACCGAAGCACTCTGCCATCACAGAGGCAGTCCACCATTATTGAGGCAGTCCACCGTTACTGAGGTAGACTGCCATTACAGAGACAGTTCTAACTATACCTCTATAAACAAAACTGCAAGGAAGTTCACACAACAGCTGGGCAGAGCCCACGACAGCTCAGCAATGCCTCTGATGGCAGATTGTGACTAGGCTACCTCCTCGCTGGGCAGGGCATCTCTGAAAAAAGGCAGCAGCATGTCAGGAATTCATAAATAAAGCCCCACCTTCCCAGGACAGAGCACCTGGAAAAAAAGGTGGTTATGAGTTCGGCTGCAGCAGAAACATACCTGCCCAGCAGCTCTGAACAAAACAACAGAGTTCACATTTCAGCACTTGAGCTCCTGTAAGGGTGAGACTGTCTCCTCAAGCAGCTCCCTAACCCCCGTATATCCAAAGAGACATTTCATAAAGGAGAACTCAGGCTGACATCTGGCAGGTAGCCTTCTGGGACAAAGATAACAGAAGAAGAAACTGCCAGAAACCCTTACTGTTCTGCAGCCACTGCATGTGATCCCCAAGCAAGCAGGGTCTGGAGTGGATCTGCAGCAGTCCTACAGCAGAGGGGCCTGACTGTTAGAAAGAAAACTAAAAAAACACACACACACAAAAAAAATAACTTCATCATCAATAAAAAGGATGTCCACTCAGAGACCACATCCGAAAGTCACCAGCTACAAAGACCACAAGTAGATAAATCCACAAAGATGGGAAGAAACCAGCACAAAAGGGATGAAAACACCCAAAACCAGAATGCCTCTCCTCCTCCAAGGGATCACAACTCCTCATCAGCAAGGGAACAAAGCTGGATCCAGAATGAGTCTGACGAATTGACAGAAACAGGCTTCAGAAGGTGAGTAATAACAAACTTCTCTCAGCTAAAAGAACATGTTCTAACCCAATGCAAAGAAACTAAGAACCTTGAAAAAATGTTTGATGAAATGCTGATGAGAATAAACAGCTTAGAGAAGAATATAAATGACCTGATGGAGCTAAAAAAAACACAACATGAGAACTTTGTGAAGCATACACAAGTTTCAATAGTTGAATCAACCAAGCAAAGGAAAGGATATCAGACATCGTAGATGAGCTCCATTAAATAAAATGAGAAGGCAAGATTAGAGAAAAAGGAGTGAAAAGAAATTAACAAAGCCTCCAAGAAATATGGGATTATGTGAAAAGACCTAATGTATGTTTGGTAGGTGCTTCCCCAACCTAGCAAGGCAGGCCAATATTCAAGTCCAGGTAATACAGACAACACCACAAAGATATTCCTCAAGAAGAGCAACCCCAAGGCACATAATCATCAGATTCACCAGGGTTGAAATGAAGGAAAAAATGCTAAGGGCAGCCAGAGAGAAAGGTCGGGTTACCCACAAAGGGAAACCCATCAGACTCACAGTGGATATCTCAGCAGAAACCCTACAAGCCAGAAGAGAATGGGGGTCAATATTCAATGTCCTTGAAGGAAAGAACTTCCAACCTAGAATTTCATATCCAGCCAAACTAAGCTTCATAAGAGAAGGTGAACTAAAATGCTTCATGAACAATTGCTGAGAGATTTCATCACCACAAGGCCTGCCTTACAAGAGCTCCAGAAAGAAGCACTAAACATAGAAAGGAACAATCAGTACCAACCACTCCAAAAACGTACCAAATGGTAAACAGCATCAACACAATGAAGAAACTACATCAACTAATGAGCAAAACAACCAGCTAGCATCAAAATGTCAGGATGAAATTCACACGTAACAATATTAACCCTAAATGTAAATGGGCTAAATGTCCCAGTCAAAAGACACAGACTGCCAAATTGGATAAAAAGTCAAAAACCATTGGTGTGCTATTTCCAGGAAACTCATCTCACATGCAAGGACACACATAGGCTCAAAATAAAGGGATGGAGGAAGATTTACCAAGCAAATGGAGAGAAAAAAAAAAAAAAAGCAGGAGCTGCAATCCTAGTCTCTGATAAAATAGACTTTTAACCAACGAAGATCAAAAGAGACAAAGAAGGGTATTACATAAGGGTAAAAGGATCAATACAACAAGAAGAGCGAACGATCCTAAATATATACACACCCAATACAGAAGCACCCAGATACATAAAGCAAGTTCTTAACGACCTATGAAGAGACTTAGACTCCCATACAATAATACTGGGAGACTTTAACACTCCACTGTCAATATTAGACAGATCAATGGACAGAAAATTAACAAGGATATCCAGGACTTGAACTCAGATCTGGAACAAGCAAACCTAATAGACATTTACAGAACTCTCCACCCCAAATCCACAGAATATACATTCTTCTCAGCACCACATCGCACCTACTCTAAAATTGAACACATAATTGGAAGTAAATCGCTCCTCAGCAAATGGAAAAAAATGGAAATCATAACAGTCTCTCAGACCACGGTGCAATCAAATTAGAACTCAGGATTAAGAAACTAACTCAGAGCTGCACAACTCCATGGAAATGGAACAACTGCCTCTTGAATGTTGACTGAATAAACAATGAAATGAAGGCAGAAATAAAGATGTTCTTCCAAACCAATGAGAACGAAGACATAACATACCAGAATTTCTGGGACACATTTAAAGCAGTGTCTAGAGGAAAATTTATAGCAATAAATGCCCACATGAGAACCAAGGAAAGATCCAAAATCGATACCCTATCATGAAAATTGAAAGAGCTAGAGGAGCAAGGTCAAAAACACTCAAAAGCTAGCAGAAGACAAGAAATAACTAAGATCAGAGCAGAACTGAAGGAGATGGAGACATAAAAATCCTTCAAAAAATCAATAAATCCAGGAGCTGGTTTTTTGAAAAGATCAATGAAATAGACCACTAGCCAGACTAATAACAAAGAAAAGAGGGAAGAATCAAATAGATGCAACAAAAAACGATAAAGGGGCTATCACCACAGATTCCACAGAAATGCAAACTACCATCAGAGATTACTACAAACAACTCTATGCACACAAACCAGTAAACCTGGAAGAAATGGATAAATTCTTGGACACTTGCGCCTTCCCAAGCCTAAACCAGGAAGAAGTTGAAACCCTGAATAGATCAATAACAAGGGCTGAAGTTGAGGCAGCAATTAATAGCCTACCAACCAAAAAAAAAAAAAAAAAAAAAAAAGCCCAGGTCCAGATGGGTTCACAGCCGACTTCTACAAATGCACAGAGAGGAGCTGGTACCACTCCTTCTGAAACTATTCCAAACAATACAAAAAGAGGGATTCCTTCCCAAATCATTTTATGAGACCAACATCATCCTGATAACAAAACCCAGCAGAGACTCAGCAAGACAAGAAAACTTCAGGCCAATATCCATGATGAATATAGATGTAAAAATCTTCAATAAAATACTGGCAAATTGATTGCAACAGCACATCAAAAAGCTTATCCGTCACGATCAAGTAGGCTTCATTCTGAGGTTGCAAGGCTGGTTCAACATACGCAAGTCTATAAACGTAATCCACCACATAAACAGAACCAAAGACAAAAACCACATGATTATTTCAATAGATGCAGAGAAGGCCTTCGACAAAATTCAACAGCACATTATGCTAAAAACTCTCTATAAACTAGGTATCAATGGAACATATCACAAAATAATAAAAGCTATTTATGACAAACCCACAGCCAGTATCATACTGAATGGGCAAAAACTGGAAGCATTCCCTTTGAAATATGGCACTAGACAAGGATGCCCTCTCTAACCACTCCTGTTCAATATAGTATTAGAAGTTCTAGCTAGAGCAATCAGGCAAGAAAAAGAAATAAAGGGTATTGAATTAGGAAAGGAGGAAGTCAAATTGTCTCTATTTGCAGATGACATGATTGTATATTTAGAAGACCCCATCGTCTCAGTCCAAAATCGCCTGAAACTGATAAGCAATTTGAGCAAAGTCTCAGTATGCAAATTCAATGTGCAGAAATCACAAGTGTTCCTATACACCAATAACAGACTTAAAGAGAGCCAAATCAAGAATGAACTGCCATTCGCAATTGCTGCAAAGAGAATACAATACCTAGGATTACAACCAACAAAGGATGTAATGGACCTCTTCAAGAAGAAATACAAACCACTGCTCAAGGAAATAAGAGAGGACACAAACGGATGGAAAAACATTCCATGCTCATGGATAGTAAGAAGCAATATTGTGAAAATGGTTATACTGCCCACTGTAATTGGGCCTCAAGCTACCAATGACCCTCTTCACAGAACTGGAAAAAACCATCTTGAACTTCATATGGAACCAAAAGAAAGCCTGCATAGCCAAGACAATTCTAAGCAAAAAGAACAAAGCTGGAGGCATCATACTGCCTAACTTCAAACTATACCATAAGGCTATGGTAATCAAAACAGCATAGTACTGGTACCAAAACAGAGATATAGGCCAATTGAACTGAACAGTAGCCTTGGAGGAAACACCACACATTTACAACCATCTGATCTTTGAAAACCTAACAAAAACTAGAAATGGGGAAAGGATTCCCTGTTTAATAAGTGGTGTTGGGAAAACTGGCTAGCTATCGACAGAAAGCAGAAACTGGACCCCTTCCTGACACCTTACACTAAAATTAACTCCAGTTGGGTTAAAGACTTAAACATAAGACCTAACACCATAAAAACCCTAGAAGAAAACCTAGGCAAAACCATTCAGGACACAGACATAGGCAAGGACTTCATGACTAAAACACCAAAAGCATTGGCAACAAAAGCCAAAATAGACAAATGGGATCTAATTAAACTCCAGAGCTTCTGTACAGCAAAAGAAACAATCATTAGCATGAACTGGCAACCTACAGAATGGGAAAAAATGTTTTCAATCAACCCGTCTGACAAAGGGCTAATATCCAGAATCTATGAAGAACTAAAACAGATTGACAAGAAACAAACCCATTCAAAAGTGGACAAAGGATATGAACAGACACTTTTCAAAAGAAGACATTTATGTGGCCAAAAAACATGAAAAAATGCTCATCATCATTGGTCATTAGAGAAATGCAAATCAAAACCACATTGAGATACCATGTCACACCAGTTAGCATGGCGATCATTAAAAAATCTGGAGACAACAGATGCTGGAGAGGATGTGGAGAAATAGGAACACTTTTACACTGTTGGTGGGAGTGTAAATTAGTTCAGCCATTGTGGAAGACAGTGTGGCGATTCCTCAAGGACCTAGAAATAGAAATCCCATTTGACCCAGCAATCCCATTACTGGGAATATATCCAAAGGATTATAAATCATTCTATTATAAAGATACATGCACACCTATGTTCATTGCTACACTGTTTACAATAGCAAAGACCTGGAACCAATCCAAACGCCCATCCATGATAGACTGGATAAAGAAAATATGGCACATATACACCATGGAACACTATGCAGCCATAAACAATGACGAGTTTGTGTCCTTTGTAGGGACATGGATGAATCTGGAAACCATCATTCTCAGTAAACTGACACAAGAACAGAAAATCAAACACCACATAAGTGTTCTCACTCATAAGTGGGTGTTGAACAATGAGATCACATGGACACAGGGAGGGAGCATCACACACTGAGATATGTTTGGGGGGAATAGGGGAGGGACAGTGTGGGGTAGGGAGGTTGGGGAGGGATAACATGGGGAGTAATGCCAGATATAGGTGACAGGGGGATGGAGGCAGCAAACCACATTGGCATGTATGTACCTATGCAACAATCCTGCATGTTTTTCACATGTACCCCAGAACCTAATGTGCAATTTTACATATATATATATATAATATGGGGGGAAAAAACGTAGAATGAACCCTGTGGTATTGGGATAGAAGTAGAGTTATTAGTGTAAACTCATGGTTATCAATAAATAGAAAAAATATACATAGATATTAGTTTATGTACATGTGTATATATATGTGTGTGTGTGTATGTGTATATATATATATATATATATATATACACACACTATATACACACACACACACAAATATTTCCTAGTTCAATTTATGGAGAGGCCATGGGATCACCTCAATAGCAGCACACATACCTACCACTCAGACCTTGGTTTCTCAATATCCTCTTCCACTAAAAGAAACCATGACTTTGTAGCGAAAGAGTTAATTCTGGAGCTTGGCCAGGGAGAATACAAAGTCATCATGGAGTATCGCATTATGCCAGAAAGCAAGGAGGTACCCAAAATGATGAGGGTGTATCTAAGGGACACAAGAGCCAGTTTGAAAGAGCATCCCACTGGCCAAATCTGGGACAATTTAAGTATCAAAATAAATACTGAATTTGCTAGTAACATGACCCTATATGTAGAAAATGCCAGTAAACCCACACGAAAAACCTGCTAGGGTTAATAAACGAATCAGCAATCCTGCAGTGTACAGGATCAACACAACAAAAACAGTTGTGTTTCTATACAAAAGCAATGAACAATCTAAAAAGAAATTTTTTTAAAACATTCTATTTATAATAGTATCCAAAAGACTAAAACATCTAGGAATAAGTTTAACCAAAGAGGCACAAATCTTATACACTGAAAACTATACAATGTTGTTGAAATAAATTAAAGAAGACATAAATAAATGAAAAGACATCTTGTGTTCATGAATTGGAAGATTGAATATTGTTAAGAAGGCAATACTCCCGAAAGCAATCTATAGATTCAATGAATTTCCTATCAAACTTCCAAAGACCTTTTATTGCAGAAATGGAAAAGCCTATTTATAATAGTATCTCTAATAAATGACACTGGGACAACTAGATATTCACATGCAAAATGATGAAGTTGGACCTTTGTCTCACACAAAATTTTAATAAAATAAAATTTATTCAAAATTTAATAAAATATATTTTAATAAAAACCCCAAATGGATCAACAAACCTAATAAACAACTAAAACTGCAAAACTCGTCAAAGAAAAACACAGGGGTTAATATTCATGACCTCATTTTTGATAGTCTATTCTTAGATATGAAACTAAAAGCACACACACAAGCATACACAAACCAAAAGAGAAATTGGACTTCATCAAAATAAAATGTGTTCATGCATCAAAGAATATTATCAAGAAAGTAAAAAGACAACTTACAGAAACGGATAAAATATTTGTAAATTATATATTTTCTATTACCTAGAATGTATTTTAAAACAAACTCTTACAAAGTTCTCTTATAGAAAATATAAAGAACTTCAGAAAGACCAAAAAAATCAATTTAAAAAGTTAGCAAAGAATTTGAATAGACATTTCTCTAAAGAAGATATCCAATTAACCAATAGGCATGTGAAAAGATGGTCAACATCATTAATCATTAAAGAAATACAAATGAAAACCCCAACGAGATACCACATCACACTCACTAGGATGTCTAGAATTAAAAAAAAGTTACAAAACCTAGAAAATAAAAAGCATTTGTGAGGATGTGGAGAAATTGGAACTCTCAAATATTGCTGATGGTAATATAGCTGTTGTGGAAATCAGTTTAGTAGTTGCTCAAAAAGTTAACTGTAGAACTACCATATGACCCAGCAATTCTACTCTTAGGTATGTACTCGAAAGAATGGAAAATAGGTGTTCAAACAAATACTCATACACAAATGTTCATAGCAGCACTGTTCACAATATCCAAGATATGGAAACAACCTAAGTGTCCATCAAGAGAGGAATGGATAAGCAAGTTGTAGTGTGTGCATGTAATGAAATATTCTTCAGCTATAAAAAGGAGTAAAATACTGATGCGTGCAATGACATGGATAAACCTTGAAAACACTATGCTAAATGAAAGAAGCCAGACATAAAAGGTCACATATTATTCCATTTACATGAATATCCAGAATGAGTAAGTGCACAGAGAAAAAAAGCAGATTAGTAGTTGTCATGAGCTAGGGAAGAAACTGTTTAGTGAATACAGGGTTTTATTTGAGGGTCATAAAAATGCTTTGGAACTAGATAGTGGCACAACATCATGAATGTACTAAGTGCTGCTGAATTATTCACTTTAAAATTGTTAGTTTTATGTTATGTGAATTCTACCTCTATACAAAGAAAGAAATTGTTATTTATGGTAACGGCTAATTACCTTTTGGAGAAAATAGGAAACCATGAGTGTATGGTGACATACACTTTTAAATGAGTATCCTGATAGCCTGATTAAGAACAAATTTCTACGTGGCTTTAATGTGCCTTCCCCCAAAATATTAATATGGTAATTGAAGATGCTTACTTTAGGGGAACTGAGTGATGGGTATAGAAGACTGTCTATACTATATATTTGCTATAAGTCTAAAATTATTTTAAAATAAAAAATTACAAAATGAGATAAATGGGGAAAGATTAAATTGACATCAGAGATGTCTGGCATACATTATCTTACTCAAGTCATCAAAGTGGACATCAACAACAATCGAAAAAATAGAAATTACGTGCCACGTGATAGAATGTAGTGAGAAAATGCAGCATCACTTCTGGGATGCTCCTGCCCAAGGCCCTTAATAGGAACCTAATTAGGATGAATAGACAACTCAAAATGAGGGACAAGCGACAAAACAACTGGCCCATAATCTTTGAAAGTGTCAAGATCAAGAAAATCAAAGTTAAATTAAGGAAACATCTTAAAGGAGGGTAAAGAGTCATGACCATCAAATGTTCCACCTGAGTTTGAACTGGATCCTTTTGCTACATAAAATATTACCGGAACAACTGGCAAAACCTGAATGGGATTTGAGGATGAGATAGTAATAAGGAATGTCCTGATTTAGGGGAGTAGCATTGTGGTTAGGTAGGACAGCGTTCTCGTTGGTAGGAAATATACACTAAACTAGTATTATGGAGTGATGAAGCATTAACTTACCCTTAAATGGTTCAGGTGGGGAAATTTCATTGGTACCATACTTGCAACCTTTCTATAAGCTTGAGATTGTTAAAAACAAAAAGCAAAAAACCTAAAGCCAATTTACTAAAGGTGCTGTTCTTCAAAGGTTTAAAATGTCATTCGACAGCACCGGACTTATGAGAACAGGATCCCAGCAACTGTTGTAGCTGTAAAGATGAGATGTATCATTAATCCTGATCTCTCTTTTCTTGGGATAAGTTATCCATGACATAGCTCATTACCAAGGTGGGGATGGGGGTCAAGGGAGGTGTCAGGGAAGCGCAATGCTGCCTAAGGAAGGAGCTATGTGGAAGCGGGCAGCTCAACCTCCGCTTTGAAGAGAGGTACAATTAGGAACTAGTGCCTACCACAGCTGCCCTCGTTGCCTTCGCCTCCCTTCCAGTGGCTGGGCAATGGCTCCATACTTTTGAGGACAGCTCTGCATAAGAGCAATTAATGTGTTGACTCAAGCGACACCTTGCTCTTTTACTGGCAAATCCATCCACTTTCAGGGCCCAAGCCCGTTCAAAGTAGACTCATTCTTTTTTTAGCTGAGAAAGTGAGAGCTTACCTTTGTAGTTACACTGTCAGAATCTTTTATTAGGACATGGGGTAGGAGCATGAAAGGTAAGAGAGCCTCATCTCTTAGCATAATGGCTGGGGAGCATAAAACAGTCCAGGAGCCACAACGTGAAAGTCATGTCTATCAAGTGTGCAGTTAAGCATTACCTAAATATAATAAACTGCAGGCAAAAGCATCCACCCAGCAACAGACGGTAAGATTACTCCCTTATCCTTTTATATTACAGTATGACAAAACCACTTTCAGAGAGAAATTGGGGCTTCTTCACAGCACTTGCGAAGTTATTACAAGCTTAGCCCAGCTACATGGGCTGCATCTACAAACACTGACTCTTTAAAATAAAACTACATTTAAAACTCTCTGCCTTCCTACTTGACAAACAATCAATGCAGTCAATGGTGACACACATTGGTTCCAGTTCCGATCCTTTTTCGAACCCTTATTTTATTTCTCATACTATATTAAGAGACTTTGGAAAGAGGGACCCTGTGAAATGATTGAGAGAACACAGCACCCACTAAAATATATGTCTTACTTAAGATCCCAATAGAGGGTTGGCAAGAGGTGGGGAGGGGTGGCAATGAATTATTTCCACGAAAACAGCCCTTTGTTCTTGGATAATTACACCACTTTAGCAATAGGTAGCATAATCACTCTCATTTAAGCTGCTCCAATATGTATAACCTGGTTCTTCAAGCACCCTCCTTATCATGTAGCAAAGTACTTCCATTCCCCGTTTAGCAGAATGTTCTACATCATAACAACAAGGTCACTGCAATTCACTAATGATTAAAGATGAGAAGAAATCAGTAAAAACAAGATATCATTGGTCCAGAGAACCTGAAGCCAGTTTGCTAGGAATACGGATAAGTGTTCTATTTACTCATGCGGACTTTGTCCTAGAACAAGGGTCTGAAAAGAACAAGCCTCAGGCCAAATCCAGCCATCTCTGTTTTTATATTGTTACATTGTTTTTGTAATCTTGTATTGGAACATCACCACACCTATTCTTTTACTTATTGTCTATGGCAGCTTTTGCACTGCAATCATGTCTGGCCTGCAAAACCTAAGGTATTTACCATCTGGCCCTTTACAGAAGTAGTGTGCTGCCTTCTGTCCTAGAAGCCTCTAGCATTTAGCATAGCTTTTTTTTTTTTTTTGAGATGGAGTCTTGCTGTGTCACCTACACTGGAGTGCAGTGGCACCATCTCGGCTCACTGCAACCTCAACCTCCCGGGCTCAAGCAATTCTCCTGCCTCAGCCTCCTGAATAGCAGGGACTACAGGTACATGCCACCATGCCTGGCTAATTTTTTTGTATTTTAAGTAGAGATGGGGTTTCACTGTGTTAGCCAGAATGGTCTTGATCTCCTGACCTCATGATCTACCCGCCTTGGCCTCCAAAAGTGCTGGGATTACAGGCGTGAGCATATCTCTTTTAACATGACTCTGGGTCTCTGGCCACCTGCCTAGCTTAGAGATGTCAGTCACATTCTCCTTGCCGACACAACCTCCTTAGGAAATCTGATCCATTCGCTGGCTCGAAGGGCGGCTCACACGACTCTGCCTACTGATCACAGCTAGCGAGGTCAGAGATAGAAACCTGGCCCCATTGCCAATGGAAATGGGCAGGGGAAACAGTGTTTTACCTGGTATCTGTGAAGCTGAAGGCAGGGTTACTATTTCAACAAACCAAATTAATGTGCAAGCTTATATGAAGAAAAAGGAGCTGTAAACTTTGCAGTGAAGCTTCTATCTGCAGAAAAGAAATTGGGAGCAGAGACGCAGCATGTATGAGAGACCTCATGGCCTCAAAGGGACAGACAGAAACAAATGATCTGTCTCAACACTTCCTAGTACCTGTGTAGCCTGGCTGCATTTCCTGTCACTTGGGGAGCCAGCAAGTTTTCCTGTATTCCTGGACCTAAATCCCCCTTTGCGTAACCGAGCTTGAGTGAGTTTGTTTGTAAATAATTGACTCCAGACAAAAACACTACTTCTTACAGGTAGGTTCAATTCTTATTGTGTTCCCATTATGTGCTAAACATTGTTTCTAGATGCACAAAATACGGTGTGAAAACAACAAACAAAAATCCTACACTCACAGAGTTCATATGTCAGTTGGATGTGTATTTGTTTACATTGTTTTGCCTTTCTTTATCCCATCATTCTCACTTGTGAAAAGATGACACAGCACCCATCTCATTCAGGTTCATTTAACAATGAAATATGTACATGTGTATGTAAAGCATATTACAGTCCCTGGCACAAAGTATACATGCAATAAGTGGTGGTGGTTGGTGTTGAGAAAAGAAGCTAGAAAAACATAAAACCAGGTTATAGCCAGAGAGAGGCTTGTGGAGGAGGGCAATCAGAGAGAGGTATTGGTGCAAGGACTGCAGAAGCATAGACTCCTTTATAACGTTGCCTTTTGTAATCCGGAATGTAACTATCATTCATTACTTCAGCATCTCCAGCAATGATCTGCCTTCCTAGCCTTGTGACTCATTTATAAGGTCCTGTGTTTTTTGTTTGTTTTTTGAGACAGAGTCTTGCTCTGTCACCCAGGCTGGAGTACAGTGGTGCAATCTCAGCTCACTGCGACCTCTGCCTCACTCTCCTGAGTAGCTGGGATTACAGGCTCGCACCATCCCACCTAGCTATTTTTTTTTTTTTTTTTTTTTTTTTTTTTTTTTTTTTTTTTTTACTGTAGACAGGGTTTCACCATATTGGCTAGTCTCCAACTCCTGACCTTAAATGAGATGAAGAAGGAGCTGGGTTTAGTAACCTTACTCAGCCTCTCTATGACTATGACTGTGGGTCATCACTGTGTTACATGGGCCCCAAATGACCTCTTAGTGATTTCTACCTGCCCTACCTGTCAAGCTTTAATTATAGCCAACTTCATAACAATTTACAGAAAGAAATCCCAGTCAGATGGGCCAAAACTAGTTCTAAAGAGAGCAAGCTTATTTTGACCAAATCTAAAAACAGTATCTGCTTTAAGAATTTTCTTCACAACAAAGTATTAATATTTTGCAGAATGGACCGAGGGTGTGGGCAACCACCTAGACCAATTTGGAATCACAAGGATGGGGAGAGTGTGCATATTAAAAGGTTTCTGAGCTCCAACCTCACCCATCCATTGACTCGGTCTTTGTTGGTGGGGTCCAGGAATCTGTGATTATAGCAGACTTCCTGGCAACTGTTAAGCTGGCTAAGCTTGAGGACCACTGACCGGAAGTGCCACCATCAGATATTCTTTGGTTTTACATTTTGGCCCTTTTAAAAAATGTACATATTTCTACAAAAGAGAATATACTAAGAGGCAAACTTTTTTTTTTTTTTTTTAAGATGGAGTCTCCTTTTGTTGCCCAGGCTACAGTGCAATGGTGTGATCTCGGCTCACTGCAACCTCTACCTCCCAGGTTCAAGTGATTCTCCTGTCTCAGCCTCCCGAGTAGCTGGGATTACAGGCACACGCCACCACACTCGGCTAATTTTTTGTATTTTTAGTAGAGATGGGGTTTCACCATGTCATCCAGGCTGGACTTGAACTCCTGGCCTCAACTGATCCACCCACCTTGGCCTCCCAAGGTGCTGGGATTACTGGCATGAGCCACTGCACCATGCCTAAAATGCAAACTTAATGAGTGTAAGTTCACTTGCAACCACCTAACCAACATCACAGCTCACATAAGACATGACTGGAATGGAAAGAGAATGATGGGATCTGGAAGGCTCTGGCCTCTGTTAGAGGCATCACAAGCAGAAGAAGGGGAAGAGGGCACTACTTTACAATTTTCCCACAAGACTTTTCTGCCTCCAAGTAGCAGGTATGCCCATGTTGAAGCTCTTGGGTATGCGGTGTCATTCCATCAGAAGTTGCAGTGAGCTTGACTTTGGTCATGCCTGTCTGAGGATGATCATGATCTTTGCTGTGTTTCTGTGTAGAAGTGGCCGTTCTAGGTAGGGCTAGTCTAGCATACCCTTGACAGCAACGCAGCCCTTCTCTCAGCAGAAAGAGGAGATGAATGGGAACCTTTAGGCTCTCCTTCACAGGCATTTTCCAGGGGATGGGGACAGGGATCCGCCGTACAGAGCTCAAAGCTGTTCCTTCCTTGGATGGGATAGTGACCATTAACTGGAGAATCCCCAAGCTATTTATTGTTTCTGTCTTTCTCATTGCTGAATTAAACAAAAATCATTACATTTGTGGGAAGCAAGCTTCCTTTCTTATTAAATGCTATAAAGCCAAGCCTTGTGGGCAGCTCCGGCTGATTATCAGGATTTTCAAATTGACTCTTCTACTGTGAAGAAGGAACTTAATTCCATATCTAATTTTATTCTGTATCCCATGGTCAGGCATGTTGTGTTAAAGCATTTGTTAACATTTAAAGAGGGGGGAGCTGATTATATTGATCCTTCTTGTGTAAATTGGCCAAGGTGATCAATTTTGGGTTGTAAACTTTTGATGTTTAAATGCATTACCTTAATACCATTTAAGCACAGTCAATTGTCAACCCCATTAACCCATAGCATACAGTCTGAATTTGGATGTTATTCAACATTTCCCGAATGGCAACATGAGGAGGGGAGTTTAGCAATTTGCAAGCAAAGTAGGTCTGCCTTTCTCCTACAGGTTATTTCTAGTGTGTGGTACTGAAACAAGCAATCATAGGGTCTTTGGCATAGCGATAGATTACATTGCCAAGATTCCACTCTTCCCATCTTGACTGCAATCATTAGAGAACACCTCGATTTGTATTAAATTAACATTCAGACAGTTAACATACAGGTAGAGAAGGATTAATAGTAGTATCTGGTATTAGGTCTGATGTTTAAGTCTTTAATCAATACCATAAAAACCTTAGAAGAAAATCTAGGCAAAACCATTCAGGACATAGGTGTAGGCAAGGACTTCATGACCAAAATGCCAAAAGCAATGGCAACAAAAGCCAAAATAGACAAATGGGACCTAATCAAACTCCACAGCTTCTGCACGGCAAAAGAAACAGTCAGTAGAGTGAATCGGCAACCAACAGAATGGGAAAAAATTTTTGCAGCCTACCCATCTGACAAGGGGCTGATATCCAGAATTTACAAAGAACTAAAGCAGATCTACAAGAAAAAAACAAACAAGCCCATTCAAAAATGGGCGAAGGATATGAACAGATACTTTACAAAAGAAGACATAGAGGAGGCCAACAAACATATGAAAAAATGCTCATCATCACTGGTCATCAGAGAAATGCAAATCAAAACCACATTGAGATACCATCTCACACCAGTTAGAATGGCGATCATTAAAAAATCGGGAAACAACAGATGCTGGAGAGGATGTGGAGAAATAGGAACACTTTTACACTGTTGGTGGGAATGTACATTAATTCAACCATTGTGGAAGACAGTGTGGCGATTCCTCAAGGACCTAAAAATAGAAATCCCATTTGACCCAGCAATCCCATTACTGGGTATATATCCAAAGGATTATAAATCATTCTACTACAAGGACACGTGCACACAAATGTTCATTGCAGCACTGTTTACAATAGCAAAGACCTGGAACCAACCCAAATGCCCAACGATGATAGACTGGATAGGGAAAATGTGGTACATATACACCATGGAATATTACGCAGCCATCAAAAACGATGAGTTCACGTCCTTTGTAGGGACATGGATGAACCTGGAAACCATCATTCTCAGCAAACTGACTCAAGAGCAGAAAATCAAACACCGTATATTCTCACTCATAGGCGGGTGTTGAACAATGAGAACACATGGACACAGGGAGGGGAGCACTACACACTGGGGTCTGTTGGGGGGAAATGGGGGAGGGGCGGGGGGGTGGGGAGGTGGGAAGAGATAGCATGGGGAGAAATGACAGATACAGGTGAGGGGACGGAAGGCAGCAAACCACACTGCCATGTGTGTACCTATGCAACAATCTTGCATGTTCATCACATGTACCCCAAAACCTAAAATGCAATAAAAAAAAAAAAATAGTCGTATCTGTTGTTGCAAACCTGCAAGAGGTATGCACAAAGGCAAAATGTTGTCAGTGTGAAGGTACTGACATAAAGAGGCTAAGTGCTGCAGTTATTTCCACAACCCATGATATGTTTCATAAACACAAGACCGCTTTGACCTGGTGGCAATAAAATCACCAAGAAATAATTCCCTTCCGAAGGGCCTTCACTGCCCTTTGTCCATGCAATAGATTCCTTCTATTAAGAAAGAACTCGATTAAATGCTGTATCCGTTAGGATTAGGTACAGCTGTGAGTGACAGAAACCCCAAATTAACAGTGGCTTAAACACACAAAGTTTAATCCTTCCACAACAGAAATCTAGAGGTTGACAATATAGGGATGGCTTGGCAGCTCCGTGTAGTAACCAGGTACATAGGCTCCATTATCCCTAGAGTGCGTCTCTCATGCTTATGACCCAAGATGATTGCTTTAACTCTGGCTATCATGGCATCTCTCCAGACAGTAGGAATAGAGAGGAAAGCACAGCGCATCAGTTTTCATTAAGGAAACTCTAGAAGTCACATATGAAACTTTAACTTATACACCAGTGACAGACATTAGCCATGTGACCATACTGAGAGGCACAGGGGAGGCTGGGAAATATAGTATTAAACATGCTTTCTGCTAAATTCAAGATTCTATTACAAATTGAGAGAACAGGTCTTGAGCATCAACTGGCTGTCTCTGGCCCAAGTACTGTGTATGTTGGAGGTGGGGAGAAAATAACCAAGTCAAGCTTTTTTTTAGTTTTCCCCTGCCATCATGCATCAAACACTCTCTGTTTCTCCTTGTCTCAATCCAGTTAAAATGTGTCTGACAACTGAAACGAAATAAAAAAGCACCTAGAAAAAGCTAAGGGAAGGGTAAGGGGGCATATGTAACAGCGTTTCTCCCCCAAATGGTTTCAAAGCATCTTTTCATTTGCTTGCTTTATATGGTAATGTCTGGGCATCAGTTCTGTCTCATCCTTACTCTGGTAAACTAAGAATGTGATTTTT
Source organism: Saimiri boliviensis (assembly GCF_048565385.1). Lineage (NCBI taxonomy): Eukaryota > Metazoa > Chordata > Mammalia > Primates > Cebidae > Saimiri > Saimiri boliviensis. The sequence goes on from NC_133470.1 coordinate 135,179,134, forward strand.
TTTTTCAATCCATTTGCAACTTTCATTAAAGCACATTACTTGACCCTGTAACATTTTTAAATAAAGATAACTTACCTGTGATTTTGGATACTCCAGAAGGCACCTACTTACCTGCCTATCTTATCTACCATTCCAGATGCCCCTGGTTCTCCATGAGGAATCTCATGGAGACCTGAAGCCTCAAAGTATCCCTAAACCATGTGCCCAGGACCCAAGACAGTACTAAGGTCACTGGGCTCTCCTGGGATTGAAGGTAGTCTTCCTTAGGAATCCTTTATTATGAACTAAGAATTCCCATTTGTTTGATGAGGTTTGTTGAACATATCCTAAGAAATGAAGAACTCTCTAATGAAGATGATTCTCAACCTGCGAATTAGCTATGTTTAATGACTCATCCCAGACCAGCTTTGCACAACTTTCTATTTTATGCTTCTTGACTGTTTCTTTGACTGCCCATCTATGTGTGCTGAGGGAATACAAATTTAAGTTTAGTAGGAGCCTGAGCAAAATGTAATTGAGAAGGTAACTTCCCTCCAAATAATATTAAAGGCAAAATAGAAATGATTTTAAAATTATTAGTGTCACATTCATTGATGTGGATAATCAAGAAATGACTATACAGTGCAGCCTCATTATTTTGGGCCTCAGTAATTCAGAATTTGTGATTAAATTTCTGCCCAGTTCCTGTTCAAATTACCATTGCACTATCTCTGAATGAATGGTTAGCTAAGCAAAGTAATAATGTAAACAAGATTGCAAAGGGGTATGTTTAACCTGGGAGGGATCGATCTCTTTTTAAAGGCTTTGATGCATTAATTATTTACACTGAAATTTTGTTTTTGTAGAACTGATCAGTCCAGTTACAAATTGTAGTAGTTAGGTATATTAAAACAACTGAAAACAACTAAATAACATTCTTAATACATTTAATATCAATGGCTTTTTATTAAGTACATCATGTAATTTCATGAACTGCTTTATTATTAAATTTCTAAGACTTAGTCCCCTGGCATACCAAACTGAATCTTGGTCTCTGGGCACATGGTTTAGAGATACCTTGAGGCTTCAGGTTTCCGTGAGCCTCCCCATGGAGAACCAGGGGCATCTGGAATGGTAGATAAGATATGTAGGTAATAGGTGCCTTCTGGACTATCCAAAATCACAGGTAAGTTATCTTTATTTAAAAACGTTAGGGTCTTGAGTGGTGTGCTTTAATGAAAGTTGCAAATGGATTGAAAAAAAAAATCACATTCTTACCAGAGTAAAGATGACACTGAGCTGATGCTCAGACTACCATATAAAATGAACAAATGACAAGGAAGGTCCACCGGGGAAGCAGTATTTCACTTTGGTTAAGAATATACGACAACACAGTTCAAATACGTTTTTTTACTTGTACCTTTAAGATTCTGTAATTCAGTCTCCTCATTTGTATAATAAAGAATATTCTTCCTACCTCCAAGAGTAAGAGCTTAGCAAGGTGCCTGGGCAATATTATCATCATTATAGCTGTCATTAATAGTGATAATATTTGCTGAATTTATGTAGCAATAGAACAAAACTCAATAACTTATAAAAGGACAAACAGTCCCATTGGTTGTAAGCTGTAACAAGCTTAGCCAATCAGGATCCCCAGTCATTGGCCTTTAGCCATTGCACAGTGTTTAAATCTCAGTTAACCTTTTTCTGCATTGACACTACTTGAAAACCCATTATGAACTGTGTGTGAGTGTAACTGAAAAGGTCACTATGGGATCAATAGTACCTTCCAAACTAAGCAATGTGAAGTCTGTCTTCTGATTAGTGAGTGTGGCCACTATCCAAATTGCCTGCCACCTAGACTCTCCATATGCCACAACATATTGTATACATGTAAGAAATTCCCAGGCTCGAGGCATTTCAGTGATTTTAAAGACATACTCATAGATCACAATTGCCAAACAGAAAAGTTAGAAAAACATACAGTAACAGTGGAATAGAACAAAATAACAGATCAGTAAAAATCTGTCTAGAGTCAGTCAACAAAGCACATTCTTTGTTGTCTCTTATGAAAGGGCAAACTTTTCAGAAAACAGAATTTATTCCTCCTCAGCATCTTAGTCTAAGAATGCTGTATCAACTGTTTGCCAATCTCTCTTCAGAAGTATTTATCATTGCATAAATTCAGAAGTATTTATCATTGCACCAGACCCAAGGGTATGTGAGAAATTAGAAGAATAAGTCACTTCTTATTCAAACTCTAGCCATAAAAATTAAGGTGTAGAATTTGAGGGATGACAGAGTGAACCAGAAGCTGCACTAACTGGTATGTATAAGTTGTTAGGGATGTCACAAGGAATTTGATAAAAATACTTAAAGTGCTGATATTTGGGTATTATCTTCATCTATTTTGTGTTGCCGTAAGGGACTACCTGAGGCTGGGTGATTTATAACAAAAAGAGGTTTATTTAGATCACAGTTCCGCAGGTTGTACAAGAAGCATGGCACCAGCATATGTATCTGGTGAGGGCCTCAGGGCTGCTTCCACTCATGGCAGAAGGCGAGGGGAAGCTGGCATATGCAGGGATCACATGGCAAGAGTGAAGGAGAGAGAGAGAGAGAGAAGAGGGAGGTTCCAGGCTCTTTTTAGCAACCAGCTCTCACGGGAACTAAGAGCAAGAACTCACTCACCATTCCAGGAGGGCACCAAGCCATTCATGGGGGATCCCCCCATGATGACCCAAACACCACCCATTAGGTCCCACCTCCAACATCAGAGGTCATTTCCGCATGAGATTTGGAGAAAACACACATCCAAACTACAGCAGTTACAATTTAATTTTTTGAAAGAGAGCATGAAATCAAAGCTATCCTTCTAAGGGCATTATCTTCATTTACTCACATTGCAGTCATGCTTTCTTGGATGATAAAGAAAGGGGCAGAGTTACACACAGGAAACAGAGTATTGCATATAATTCTGGGGATATTCAAAGATGTGAGATTAGACTTCAACATCCTCCTTTTTGTACGTTGCAACTGGAAAAAGAAAAGCTGCTAACCACTAACTTAGAGTGCATGCAGGGCACCTGCTGCCACCAGGCTTTGCCTTGCTTGGAGCTCCTCATTTCACTCTGCTTTCTCATCCTCCCTCTCATTGCTACCCCTAACTCCTTCATATCCAGAGACCCCATATCTGAGACTTTTTCTTAGGATGTATTTATTACTAATCAGAGTATTAAAAATACCATTCTTTTTTTCATTCCTCTTTTCTGTGGGACCACATGCTTTTGGAATGCTCATGGCCCCATGATGAGATATGTAAATAAATTCACATTTGCCCAACAACTTATATCACGTTGAGGGAAGAAACATTTTGGACAAAAAAAATCTAAAAATTTGTCTTAGGTAAAGGGTGAAGTCCAAGTACAGAAATATAGAGTGACATCCCCACCTATCCCCCAAGGTCACGTTATCACTGTGTAATAAGGAGGAAGTTTGCCTACAGGAGTTTAAGTTGCTCCAAGATAGGTTAGGTAATAGTAACCTTCCTCTTTATTGATGATTTCTGGGGCTACTAAATTAATGCATTTTAAAGGGGATTAAATAAATGTTAAGTAGTCGTGTAAATTAATTTCACTTTAAAAAATCCATAATGAAATCTGTACTTCATTTATCATTTACGGCAATGCAAGTCTGTCAGAGGAAACCAGTTATTTTTTTCAGCTTTCATGGTAAATTTGCAATTGGGTTTTTTATGCCTCCCTGCCTCATTAACTGTTGAGATTGGTTTTGTGTCCATTCCCCTGCAATCTGTTGAGAAAAAATTGTAAATAAAAGAATACGCTGATGAAACAGTGTGGGCCTGAGGTTGAGAAAAAAGGTTAGGGTGGAATAGGTGAAGAAATACATGCTGTGAATTCAGTCTGGAAATGCAATTAGGAGGCCTACCATGGACACTCATAGGTCTGAATAAACCCAATGTAATATTTGTCCCACTCTCCACAATATACATTTAGCCTTCTGTGTATGCTTGTCTAAGGCTCTGGTTTTTCCCTTGGATAGAAGATCCAGTCAAGAGGGGTGATGTATTCTCCATGTGTGAATACTATGACTAGATGATCGCATCGTAGGATAAGGAAGCACTCTTACATGAAGGAATAGATCCGCATCACGAATGCCTTTTCAAAATATTTTGGCACACGGAGTTTGGGTTGGATCTCTCTGTAGTAACCAATGTTACTTCACACCTTTAAAATATATATACTCAATATTAAGGTACAAAATAATATTTATAAAATATTAACACATTTATAGAAAATAAGGACACAGTGAACACGTGTCTCTACCACCACCTAGTTTTAAATATAGGTGACAGTAGAGACACATGTCTCCATCAACTTCAGTGTCTCCTGAGGGCCCTTCTTTGATCCTATTTCTGTCTGTCCTCCTGAGAGGTAATCACGATTTTGAATCACGTATTTAGCATTCTCTTGCATTTCTTCATAGTTTTTTCACATAAATTTATACCTCTATATAACATTTTGTTTAGTTTTGTATGATTTGGTGGATAGTTTTTTGTTTTGTTTTGTATTTTTTGAGACCGAGCCTCGCTCTGTTGCCCAGGCTAGAGTGCAGTGGCACAGTCTCAGCTCACTGCAACCTCCACCTCCTGGATTCAAGCAATTCTCCTGTCTCAGCCTCCCAAGTAGCTGGGACTACAGGTGCCCACCACCACGCCTGGCTAATCTTTGTATTTTTAGTAGAGATGGGGTTTCACCATATTGGTCAGGCTGGTTTCAAACAACTGACCTCAGGTGATCCACCCACCTCGGCCTCCCAAAGTGCTGGGATTACAGGCGTGAGCCGCCATGCCCAGCCAATTTGTGGCAGTTTTTAAAAAAGAAAAGCATGTTATTCTTCCACTTGTTTTCTTCATGCAGTATCTTGAGAATCATCTGAGTGGTGGCGTGAAGATATACTTTGCTAACTTTCACTGCTATGTAGTATCCAAGATATAACACAATCTATAATCCATTCCACTATTAATAAACCTTTGGTTTGTACCAGTTCAGGGCTGATATTTGGGTACTGTCTTTGTCCATCTTGTGTTGTCATAAAGGAATACCTGAGGCTGCGTAATTTATAACAAAAAGAGGTTTAAAGACAGCAATTTTATAATCATTCTCATCCATGTCTCCAGCTGTGTGTGTTGTACTCATTTTGCTATGATTTTAACTCTTATTGATTTAAAGGATACATAAGAATGTGTATGTGTGTCTGCGTATACATGTAAACCTTGGATACTAATCCTCTGTTCATCATATGTGTTGCAAAAATCTTCCAAATTATAGTTTGTCATTTTACTTTATGACTTTTCATGAACAGAAATTCTTGCTTGGTTTTAATGATGCTGAATTGACGTGAATCTGAAGCATGAAATTCAGCAAAAGTTGTCATGGCTTCCTTAATATTGTAGTTGCAGTACATTGATTTGGTTTGGTTTTTGCATTGTTATTATTAGAGAAAGTGAGATTTCTGTAGCTCAGGTCTGAAGAACACGCTCAGCCCATCTAGGTGGATAGTGAATCACCAATGAATTGTTACTATCTTGTTGACTTTACAAATAGCCTTCTGTTAATATTTTAATGGAGGTAATATTTTAATGGAGTAGCATTTCTTCCACTGCATATGTTCTCCAATCATTATTGCCAGGTAGATATGAAGATTGGAGCCTTGGGAAAGAGAAAAATAGATGAGAATTTATGGCAATTTTAAAGAGTGGTATTTTGTTTTATGTTTTTGTTTGTTTTGTGTGTTTGTTTTACTTGGGGACATTTTTGTGTGTCCTAAAAGTAAAACCATTCAATTGTATCCTTCAAAGAAACTTTTATTAGCAATTACAGTTTTAAAACACAACTCTGCACCTTCTCCCATGCCTGAGCCTGGGATGAAGTGACACAATATAATAGTCAAGAGTGATCTTTCGGAAGTTACTTCCCAGCTCCACCATTTCCTAGATACATAAATTTTGCCAAGTCACATAATCCCTCAAGCTTAGTTACCTCATCTGCAAATGGAGGTAAATGAATATCAAATGAGATAACCCATGTCAAGTATAACTTACTAAGATGACTATTTGGCCTGTTAGATGAAAAAAATTGCACCAGAATAGCTATGGCAAACTTCCTGCATCTTTCGGTAAGGACCGTAACAGCCCTTCACCTCTCAAAAGGAAATGGTCTATTCATTATATGAATAATGTTCATGAACAGGAAAAGTTTCAGTTAATCTGACTTTTCTTTCAACCATGACTGTATTCTACCTACGGAGTTGAACAGCAATGTCTACAGCAGGGCAAGGCAATAGTAACTGAGCCCAGTGTGTTTAAGATTGTTTGTTGTATTTGTTAGCTTATCAAAAAAGTGTTAACTGAGCTGGCTTCTTCAGTATGCAATTGCACATACAGTTTATTTATTAATGATCACCAATGGCCTCCACAATTTGGATGTAACAGTTAAACAATTACCTATTGCATTTGAACTGAAAAAAGAAGAAAGAAAGTCATTTAATTGCTAGTAATTTTGCTCATTATATGAAAGCCCTTCCTTACTGCTTGGTAACATAATAATAACAGCCAGATAAAACAGTGATTTGGAACTCAATAACTCATTTCCCTCCTTAATAGCCAAACTATAAATCCCAAACGGCCTCATATCGCATATAAGCCATAGGGCTGAAAGAGTATATTTTCTTTTTCTTTCATGAAAAAAGCAAAGAGATCTTGGTAAGAGGATAAGGGAGCTCTTTCTTCTCAATCATTGTGTCTGTAATAACGTGATCTACCAGACCGTCACACAACTATGCTACAAGATAGCCCTCTTCCCCTCATCTTCCTCCTTTTGTCAATACTTGTACACACATCCACATACATGATCTCCTTGCTGTATTCTTAGAAATGACTTGAAGTAATTACAGATATAGGTGAATAATTCTGAGTAAGAAAGAACATGGTATGTTTTCATCTTGTTCTGTGGTTTGATTCCCAGATGCCCCAAAGCCACTCATAGAAGACTAACATGGGTCTGACAGAAAAATTGGGAGTACCAGGAAAATCACCCATTTTGGGGCAGTTTGCTTATAAGTTAATCAAAATAATTTATTCATGATGGTACCTATTTCAATCAGAGAGAGACAGAGTGAAAGAAAATGTAGTCCGAACAGTGATTTGGAAAACAGAAATCCTTGAGCTTTGCTCCCACCTTAATGTCAACTGCCTTTATAGCCTGGGAACATCACAGAAGGGTACTCTAAGGATTAATTAGCTCTTTAAATACTTTGAATGTGAAAATGGGCTAAATAAACATATGACAGTTTGAACTCACCAGAGAAAAAAAGAGACCTGAATTTGGAAGGGAGGGGTTGGAGAATGGTTATAGAATGATAAATTATTTAATGTTTGTTCATTCTTACTTTGGAATAATAGAAAGAAAATGTCTGATATATGCTTGTGGAGGGGAAAAAGAAGGTTAAAAATGATCAGATGCTAATGGGATACTGTGATCCATAACCAGTGACTAGAGGTGGGAGGCTGAGTGAAGATGAGGATGAACCATATAAAGAATGTAGTGTAAGGCTGTGTGGCTAGAAAAAAACAAGCTAATCTGTCAACAAAGGAACCAGGACACTGATCTTAGGAAGCAGAGAGCGTAGTGGCACAGAAAACAAGAGAGAAGACTGTATAATTAGATGAACTTGTCCCAGATGAATTAAGTCAGGAGGAAGAGGAGGTGGGTAATATTAATGTTCTAGGTAGATGGACACTGTAATACCAAACCAGTGTTGCTGAACCAAAACAGAAGAGCTGAGACGTGATGTAGTCAAAACCGTGGGGAATGATTGAAAATAATATAGAAAACGTACAGCTGTAAGATAAGCTGGTCATAAAGTGCTGCTTATCAGGCTGAAAAAAGAAAGAAACAGTAAAATGCAGAGGAGGTGGACAGTGAGAGAACGTAATGTGGTCCAATATGCAGTTAGGTATTCGAATGTGAAGGAAGAGAGAAATGAAACCTTAATACAAAGAAAGGAAGAGGTACAGAAAATGAGATGATACTGAGGCTGAGGGGCAGGACATTACTGGAAGAGATTTGTGGTGTAATAAGCATGCATGCTATCTAGGACTTCAATAAAGAAAGAATTCAAAGGCAGGAATAGAGCTATTTTTACATGTGGTTTACTCACTGAATCAAGTATCTCTTCTCTATAATTACTTTGCATGTTCAGTTTACATTTGCTTCTGCAGAGTGAATGTGTACACACCTCATATCACTCTGTTATCATATTAGCCTGTCCGCCAAAAAAAAACACAGAGCTACATTCCCAGTTAAGAGGTTTGAATGCCATTATTCCCCATTTTTTTCTTTGAAGGTAATTATTTCATTCAGCAAGTTTGCTGGTAGTCACCAGTCCAGACCTTTGGAAAATCCCATTGACCATTTAAGTCTGGAGCTTTAAAGTTTTGATAGAATTTTTAAAGTTCAAAACTTGTTATGAGCTTTTCTTTGCTTATCTTTATTTTGTACAAAGTTGCACCCTAAAATGCTTACAGAGCATTTCTTGAAACTGAGATTACAAAATTATTGGTGATTTAGCTAGTTACTGCTTCTGAATTGGTCAGATAAAAGCTATAACCCTTGATTAATAAAGTTGTCTCCTAAATATCAAAATCCCTAAGAGAACAATCATTTGCAGTATCCAGACCAAGACTTTGTGTACAAGATCACCAAGTATTTCACGTGGATTTAGGGCCCGGACTGTTGCTGATTCATGGCTGCACTGCCAGCTCATCTTCATTTGCTTAATCCCCTGCTTGCCCTGTTTTATGTCACTTGAGCGAATTGATCCACAAAAGGTAGAGGTGCCTTGGATTAGAATCAAATTGCCTTTGTATGTGTTCTTGAATTGTTTCATTCTAACTAAGGACAGTGGCCCCACCCATAAGTTATCCCAATGAACCCCCGGAGATTGGCCCATTTACCTACTGCAACGACTTGCTTGATACATTGATTTTTTATTCTTGTTTCTAATAATTTCTTGAATACAAAAATAATAAGTGCTTATTATGAAAAAATATATATACCAAACACACATACACATACAGAGAGCCAAAGAACTTGAATAGACATTTTTCCATAGAAGATATGCAAATAGCCAAAAGCATATGAAAAAATGCTCAGCATCACTAATAATTAGAAATGAAAATCAAAACTACAATGAGATATCACCTCACACCCAGTAGGATAGCCACTAATGGGCCACTAATTTCTCATTAAAAAAAAAAAAAACATAAAATAACAAGTGTTGACAAGAATATGGATCAATTGGAACCCTTGTGCATTGCTGGTGGGAGTGTAAAATGGTGCAGCCACTATAGAAAACAGTATAGAGGTTCCTCAAAAATTTAATAATAAAAATACCATGTAATAAAGCAATCCTACCTCTGGGTATATATCCAAAACAACTGAAAGCAGGCTCTCAAAGAGATATTTGCACACCCATGTTCATTACACCTTTATTCACAATAGTCAAGAGATGAAAGCAACCCAAATGTCCATAAATGGATGCATGGATAAAGAAAATGTGATACATACATGCAATGGAATATTATTCAGCCTTTAAAATAAAGGAAATCCTACCATATGCCACACGGAAGAACTTTGAGGACATTATACTAAGTGAAATAAGCCAGTAACAGAAAGACAATTACTTTATGATTCCACTTACATGAGGTATTTAAATGAGTCAAACTCATAAAATCAGATCATAGAGTGATGGTTGTCAGGGACTGGGGGGAGGGAAAAAGGGAGATGTTGTTCAATGGGTATAGAGTTTCAGTTTTGCAAGATGACACAGCTCTAGAGATCTGTTACACAACAATGTCAATACGGTTGACAATACTAAACTGGACATTTAAAATGAGTATGGTAGTAAAATTTATTTTACATGTTTTATTTTTTAAACCACAATTACATTTTTTTTTTTCAATAGAAAAAAAGGCAGATTGAAAAGCATTTGTGCATTGAGGCTTACTGGAGTGCTGGGCCTGGAACATCACCATGGTGTGAATGAGCCCAAGGCAGTCTACTGGAAGACACAAGACCACATCTCCGCAAATAGCTAACCAGCCACCAGCCAACCCAGCAGCTAATCATAGACACATGCAAAAGTCATAGCAAAATCCCAAGCCTGACCCAGATCTGCAGCAACACCCAGCTGAACACAGCCCAAATAGTTGACCTACATATTTTTTAGCTAAGTAAATTGTTGTTTTTTGATGAGATGAATAGGAAAAGGAAAACAGAAATCACTCATTACTCAAAATCCTTCCACTCAGAGAAAGCCAATGGTGAATTTATATAAGTTGTGTGTTATATGGGTAAACGTGTGCATGCACAGGTGTGCGCATGCACACACACACAGACACACACACACACACACACACACATTGAAAGTACATGAGTGTACCAATTTTAAGCTTCTTTCCTGGTCAGAAAATGTATTTGTCTGGTTTCTTTTGTACTGTTTTCATAATAGTATTCTGTGGTATGTTTGCACCCTTATTTTTTTGACACAATGTCTTCCTGTGAGGCATTTAGGATGTTTTCAATACTGTGATATTGAAAACAGCAGTGAGATGAGTACTTTGTGCATGCATATTGTGCACAACCATTATTATTTTCTTGGGATGATTTCTGAGACATGGACTGTCTCACTGAATGTTATATGAAATATATTACTCAGATGTCTTAAAAGTATTAACTAAATCCTCTTTAAAAATGGGGGTGGAGAGTGAATTTTCTTTTCACATCCAATCACTAAGTTATACCTTTTTTAATCTATCATTGCTTTGCTGTAAAAATCATTTGATTAACCACCTTGGTCAGCAGACAAAGAGAGAAATCCACTTGCAATGATAACAGGTACTAATGGGTAGACTCTTATTATAGATGAATTACACACAAGTGCAACCTAAATAGAAGAATATTTATTGCTGCAGTTCCAATGTCTGCCTGGTCTATAAAATGTAACAGATTTTTCAGTGCCTGTGCTGAAATGCAGCACACATTCGGGAGAGAAAACAGGCACTAAGAGCTTTAGATGTTAATCATGCTGTGAGAACCACTCAATTGTGTGTGCATAAAGGCCTCCAAATATTTAGTTTTATCCACACCCTTGAAGAAATAATATTAAAGTCTACTTATTGTCCATCTTCATCTATTTTAAATGCCAGACAATCTATGAATGGTACATGTCAGCTGGAGGCTATCATTAAAATGGCATGAACCCACATTCCTTTTATTATGTAAGGCTTCATCATAGCTAAATCTTTTGGACTTCAAGCAAAGAAGCCCCTTGGTCTTTTTGACTAAGGAGTAAATAGATGTCTAGTCCCCTCTTACTCCTTGCAATGCAAGTATGATCTGGGTATGCCCATGGATGGGGAAGAAGAGAAATATTTCCTTAAGGAGACTAGAGCACTTAGCTTATGCCCAACATAATGATTATAGACCAGGCCATTTGGCTAATGTTCAATAACCAGTGACTTACTGGGTGACTAATGTCTTTGGGGCATCTCCTGTAAGCATAGAGAGTTTAGTTACCATTAATAACATATTTAATGGAGTTTTGACAGTTCTTGGCAATTTGCTCTAAAGATTCCTTCAAGAATTAGCAGAACTTTGAATCAGTATGTATGCAACCAATAACTAGTCCCTAGGTTGCTCTCTAGGCCTCAAATCTTACAGGGGCTGCTTAAGAAGTAGCTATTTCTATAAAGTTAGAGAAGGTTGGCAGAAAACTACACCATCCTTAACACACAAAGCTTCCCTTTTCACTTCCTAGAGTGTGGACGGGTGTTGGAGGAGATGTCAGCGTGTGCGACGAGTAGAGCATCTGCAATAATATCACAGCCGGGTGAACCAGTCCCACTGCACATCAAAAAAACCTGTCTCTACTGCTGCTCCCTGAACTTCACATAGAAAGCAAATGGTGGAAATTAATCTTATAAAGTTCTAACAATGAAGCCAAGTCACTGTGAAATTGAGCATTGAGAACAAATTTTAAAAGATGCAGTCACTGTATTTTGATAATTGTTAAAAATAATCTTATTTCTATTGGTAATGGCCACAGGGATCAGGAACCCTATTTTTCCCACCTCCACCGCCATCACCCCTACTCCTTGTAGTGCAAAGACTTGTTAATATAGCACTAGGAGTAGTGGTTTGAATGTTGCAATCATAGGAGCATTATTATTTTTCTTTCATTGGTAGAGCACTGTATGAGTTTTACAGATAGCAGATGAGAGAAATGGTTCAAGTCTCCGGTTGGTCTGACCCTGACATATGCTTATGTGCACACGCACACACACACACACACACACACACACACACACATCCTTTTACTGGCAAAAGGTCAAGTAAACATGATTTCTTGCCACATTCTATTTTAGAAAAACAATTTTCAAGAGATTTCTGTGGTTTTACAACTTACGTCTTAAATATGCCATTTAGCAAGACACAACCCACCCCCCCCTTCTCTCTCTCTCTCTCTCTCTGCTTCTCTTTTCCACACCCCACTTCCGCATCTCCCTCTCTCTCTTTTTGGAAAGAAGAAAAACCTATGAAATTTAAGTTTCTCTGGTTTATAACCTAGATGTGGGAGATTTAGGGTATTCTAAATCTAAGATCTATGATTGATTTCCATCTCTCTCAGCCCCAAAATATGGATTAAGTATTTTCTTTTTAACCAAAACTCTCTTTTATCTTTGAATTTCTCACTTGAAGAATATAGGGCCTGGACATCCCTGAGATATCTTATTTGTAGATACAGAAAATACAATGCAATGGTGGGCAAGCAAATCTTTGAAGCACATAAATGGAAATGAAAGTAAGAGAGCACAGTAATTAACACAGATGAAAATAGTGTTCTTCCCCAGAATTCCTGTGGGTGATAAATTGCCTTTGCTGGAAACTGTATTTTCAAGTTGTAAATCTTCCTATGACTAACGACTTCCCTGTAACTTGCAATGAAATTAGAAAACAAATATTAAGATGCCATCTTTATTTATCTGTAAAATAATAATACTGGAGCAACAGCATGAACGTGCACATGAAATGAGGGCCACAAGTTATTACTTGATGGCCAGTTTACCCATTAAAATACATGCGTAGCTGTAGGTAGACAGGACAGTTAAAGTACATAGTCCTACATCTTGCCAAGTGGTTAAAGGATTTTCATTGAAGGGGCTAATTCATGCTGAAAATACTTATTTTCATTTGAATCTTAAAATTCAGTTGACCAAAAAGGAAGATCAGAGCCGAGCCATCTTGCAAATATCTTTGAAAACTGCATTTGCCACACGTAAATTAATATGTTTACTGGAGAATGTTTTGTAAGTGGATATCTCCGGTTTCCCACATGTCACAGGTACTCCAGCCCAATATTAAACCGGAGCACAATACATCAGAAAAACAGTGCATCTGTTGCCTTCTCTGGGCATCCAATGTGAGCTGCTTCCTCAGTGCAAAGATTGCCTAGAGGGATTTAGCTCAGAACTTAGAACAGCCCTCAAACATTGCCATGAATTCCTGGGTACCATTCACATTTCTTTTAAAAATGAGACTCTCCATTCTGAGCCAGAGCTGCCTCCATAGTCCAAGGGCAAAAAGTAAACCAATTTCAGTAGAGACGGAAGACAACTGGCTTTGACCACAGCTCAGCAGTTCCTAAATCTTGAGTCTAGTTATATCAGCCATCTCATGTTGTAGAAGATACATTTTGAATCAAAGGGCATCGATGTATTATATATGTATATATAAAACCATATATATTTTATATATGTATACATAAAACCTGTGAAGCTTTTATTTCCTAGAATTTAATAAGAGTCTGAAAGCCCACCCATCAGAGAGGCTGTAAAGAGAATTTCTATATTGAGTATATCCTCTGAGGTCTATACCAGCTTTCCGATTCTATAATTTTGAGGCAGAGTTTTAAAATATGAATATTTGGAGCATAGCCTTATCCCGACAATTTTGGCAGTTTTCTTCCACAGATACATGTGCAAATTAAAAGATGTTTTCTTACGTCAAGTGAAGAAATGTAGCCCCAAACTCTACACTAAAACACCTGGGTGAATAAACTGAGTACAAACCATTAATTGATTTCCCCATTTTATGACCCCCTTTATACTAATTTATATTTGACTTAATTAAAAGTGAGTCTGGCAAGTTCTGGAATAGAACAGTGGCTTGTATCTCAAAACTCCCACTGGTAACAATTATAAACTCCGGGAAAAATATAAACATAACTGCTACTTGAAAGAACTGAAGATATAACAAATACTATCAAAAAATAGAAGGTGCCTTGATCCTTGAAAGAAGGAAATCATGCTGGTTGAGGATCACATTTATACACCTTTATCCCTGACACCAATTCCTAGTCTGAGCACCACAGGGGTAGACGGGAGTTTGCAAGCAGATTTACAAGCTCCCTCCACCTATGGCTCCCTCTTTTCTAGGATTTCTCCCTTCAAATTCCAGTCACGATAGCAGCCCCAAACACCATTTTCTAACAGAGGAGACAGCAAAGTTTTTGTGTAAAGGGTCAGATAATAAATATTTCAGGTTTTGGAGACCACATAAAGTCTCTACTGCACATTCTTGTTTTCCTTTTTGTTGTTTTTTATGATCTTTTAAAAATGTACAAACCATTCTTAGCTTGAGAGCCCTACAAAAACAAGCCAGATTTGGCCTGCAGGCAATAGTTTGCCTACCCCTGATCTATACCTCATGCAAATATGACTGTGCATCTGACATACATGTATCTGGATTCCCAGAAGGAGAGGGGAGAGACAATGGAGCACAAAAGCATTTGAAGATATAATGGCAGAAAAATTCTCAAATTTGGTGAAATGCATCAATGTACAGTTTTAAGAATTTCACAAACTCCAGTATAAATACATGAAACGAACGAACAAACAACAGGCACCTCATAATCAAATTTCTGAAAAAGATAAATTAAAAACCTTAAAGAATAATCTTGTTTTACAGTATTAACTCTCTTCTAAGTCAACCGTCAAATGTTAAGAATGCATATCATAATCCCTAGAGCAAACACTAGCAAATAATACAAAGAAGACAAGTTTAAAAGTCATTAGAGAAATTTAAATGGAATACTTTATATTTTATTGTATTTATATATTTATTTTTGAGACGGAGTCTTGGTCTATCACCAGGCTGGAGTGCACTGGCACAACCTCAGCTTACTGCAATCTCTGCCTCCCAGGTTCAAGAGATTCTCCTGCCTCAGCCATCCGAGTAGCTGGGACTACAGGTGTGTGCCACCTCGCCCAGCTAATTTTTGTATTTTTAGTAAAGACGGGGTTTCGCCATATTGGCCAGGATAGTCTCAATCTCCTGACCCCGTGATCCACCTGCCTCAGCCTCCCAAAGTGCTGGGATTACCGGCATGAGTCACCGCACCTGACCTTAAATGTAATACTTTAAAAAATTAGTTAGGCTGAGCTGGCCACAGGTGGCTCACACCTGTAATCCCAGCACTTTGGAAGGCTGAGGCAGGTGGATCACCTAAAGTCAGAAGTTTGAGTCCAGCATGGCCAACATGGTAAAAACCCATCTCTACTAAAAATACAAAAAGTCAGCTGAGCATGGTAGTGGTTGGCTATAATCCCAGCTACATGGGAGGCTGAGGCAGAAGAATCACTTGAACCTGGGAGGCGGAGGTTGCAGTGAGCCAAAACTGTGTCACTGCACTTCAGCCTGAAAAAGAAGAGTGAAACTCATCTAGAAAATAATAATAATTAGGTTGGGTATGGTGCCCCACTCTTGTAATCCCAACAGTTTGGGAAGCCGAGACAAGAGGATCACATGAGGCCCAGAGTTCAATACCAGCTTGGGGTACATAGCAAGACCCAGTCTTTACCAGAAAAAAAAGAAAAATTAGCCAGGTGTGGTGGTGCAAAACTACTCCCAGATATTCAGTAGGCTGAGGAGGGAGGATCACTTGAACCCAGGACTTCAAGGCTGCAGTGAGCTATAACTGCACCACTGCACTCCAACCTGGGCGACAGAGTGAACTCTAAAAAATAATAATAATAATTAACTAAACCCAAAGAAGACAAGAAAAGAGGAGCACAAAAACAAAATATCAAATGGAACTAATAGAACATAAATTGAAAAGCAAAATGGCAGACTTAAATCCAAACATGTCAATAATTATTTTACATGGGTTAGACTAATCTCTCTAATTAAAAGACAGGGATTTATAGACAGGCTTTAAAAAATGATCTTACTCTATGCTACAACAAACAATGTGTTTTGACACAACAACAAACAGGTTGAAAATAAAAGTACAGAAAAAGTTATAGCAAGCTTGTGTGTCTATTTCATTATTAGACAAAGTAAACTTCAAGACAGGGAGTGCTGCCTGAAATTAAGAGGAACACTTCATACTATTAAATGGTTAATATATCAGGAAAATATAACGATCCTATCTGTTTAGCTAATAAGACTATCTCAGCAAAAGCTGCTGAAACAAAGAATAGACAAATCCACAGTTATAGTTGAATATTTTAATACTGCCTCTGTATAACTGATAAACTGATAAACTGAATAACTGATAAAAACACGAGAAAAAATTTGTAAGGGCATAGAGTATTTTAACAACATTATCAGCCAACTTGACTTAATTGATAATTTTAGAACAATAAAGAATATGTATTCTCAAATGCATGTATAATATGTTCACCAAGATAAGCTGAGTACTGGACCATAAAATGTCAATAAATTTCAAAAATTTTAACTGTATATAGTATATTCTTTAACCCAATGGAACCAAATTTAAAAACTTGAGGTCATTATGCTAAATGAAATAAGTCAGGGAAAGACAAATATTGCATGATCTCATTTGTATGCAAAATAGAAAACGTTGAACTCATGAGAAAAAAAATTAGAATCTCAATGATGGTTACCAGGGGCTATAGGAGGGGAAAACGGGTAGATGTTGGTTAAGGGTACAAACTTTCAGTTATAAGATCCATAAGTTATTGGGATGTATACAGCATGATGACCATAGTTAACAATATTGTATTGTATGCTTAGTATTTGTTAAGAAAGTGTATCTTAAGTGTTTTCACCAGAAATAAATGAAAGAAATTATGCGAGGTGATGAATAGGTTAATTCTATGGTTTTTTAGTAAGCATTTCACAATGTGCACATATATCAAAACATCACATTGTATATGGTAAATATATTCAATTTTTAATTGTCAATTGTACTTCAATACATCTGTAAAGGAAAGAACATGTAATAGGTTTCATAAAATATAATTCAGGAAAAATAGAAAAAATGCTCAAATATTTGGAAGTTTAAAAGCATACTCAAGTCTAGGGCATTTAGGTCATGTGTCAAAAAGAGGAAGTCAGAAAACACTTCACACTGTGTTGTAATGAATATACAATCACATAAACCTTTGTAAGATGAAGCTAAGACAATACTTAGAGGGAACTTTAAGGACTCAAAAACTTATATTAGAAAGAGAAGTTTAAAAGCCATAATCTAAGCTTCCACTTATTAAAAAGCTAGAAAAAGAAGGGCCAAATAAACTCGAAATCAGCAGAAGGAAGAAAACAAAATTTGGTTCTCTGTAAAGATTAGCACAATTTTTAAAGCCCTAACAATATCAACAGAAAATAAAACACAAATTATCAATATCAAGGATACAAGAGGGGATGATCACTACAGAGACTTCACTGGCCACACACAACAAAAAATATAGACTTTACAAAATTAGTCCAGGAAAGGCCCTAATAAACAACTATTACAATAAGCAGTAACAACATTTCCTGGGTAGGGACAGAATCTAATTTCCATAGTTGCCACATAATTTTCAAAATGTCCAGTTTTCAACAAAAATATTATGAAGCATAAAAAGAAACAAGAAAATATGGCCAATACATGGGGGAGGGACTTTAAGTCAGCTCTTTTAAATATGCTAATAGAGCTAAAGGAAACTTTGTCCAGAACTTTTAAGAAAACCATGAGAACTATATAAAGACTATCAGTCAATAGACATAGATCAAAGAAAAAGCAAACAGAGAGATTCTGGAGTTAAAAAAATATAATAAATTAAATGAAAAATTCAACCAGAGACACTCACTAGCAGATTTAACCTGGCACATAAAAAAATCTACAAACTTGAAGATAGATGAACTGAGATTTTCTAGTCTGAGGAACCAAAAAAAAAAAAAAAAAAAAAAATGAGGAAAAATCAAATGGAGAGGGCCTACGAGATTTGTTGGGACACCACCCATCATACCAAATACACATAATGGGAGTCCCAGAAAGAAAGGAACAGAAAGAACATATGTGGAAATAATGACTGTAAACTTCCCAAATTTGATTTTTAAAATTTAATCTGCCGAGTCAAAAGCTAAATGGAGTCCAAGTACAATAAACTCAAAGAGATCCACACCAAGGCACATTATGAAATTGTCAAAAGCCAAAGACTAAGAGAAAATCTTGAAAGCAGCAAAAGTAAACCAACTGATTGTACAAGGTATCCTGAAGGTGTGCTTAATAAATTCTCATCTGAAACTATGGAGGCCAGAAACAGTGGGATGCTATTTTGAAGTGCTGAAAGAAATAACAATTGTCAACCAAATATTCTCATCCAGCAAAACTACCTTTGAAAATTGAAGGAGAAATTAACACATTCCCAGATAAAACCAAAATAATTGACAGAATTTGTCACTAGTAGATGTACACTAGAAGAAATGCCAAAGGGAGTCCTTCAGTGTGAAATAAATGGACACTAGAGAGTAAGTTGAATCCACACAAAGAAATAAAGAACACCTATAACGGTAACTACATAGATTAATATAAAAGTCAGTGTTAATGGTATTTTTTATTTGTAACTCCTATTTTTTCCTGTCTCATTTAAAAGACAGTTGTGTAAAATGATAATTATAAATCTATGTTGATGGACTCAATGTATAAAGATGTAATTTGTGATAATAACAACAAGAAGAGGAAGATAAAACTATATAGGAGCAAAGTTTTTATATACTATTGAAATTAAGTTGGCAATAATTAAAACTAGATCTTTATAATTAAGATACTAATTGTAATTCCCAGGAAAACCCCTAAGAAAATAACTCAAAACCATATAGTAAAATGAGAAGGGAATTAAAATGTGTACACTAAAATATCTATCAGCATAAAAGAAGGCAGTAATAGAGAAATTGAGGCAGAAAAAAATATGACCTAGAAACCAATGGCAAAATTATAGAAGTAAATCCTCATTATCAGTAATTACTTTAAAAGTAGATGGATTAAAGTATCCAATTAAAAAGCAGAATTTGGCAGACTCTAAAAGAACACAATACAACTATATATCTCTGTCTACAAGAGACACTTCGGATACAAAGATACAAATAGGTTGAAAACAAAATGAAAAAAGATACCCCATACAACAATAACAAAAAAAGAGCTGAAGTGGCTACAATAGTATCAGACAAAACAAACTTTAAGACAAAAAATGTTACTAGAAACATAGGCCAGGCATGGTGGCTCATGCCTATAATTCTGGCACTTTGGGAGGCTGAGGGGGGAGGACTGCTTGAGCCCAGGAGTTTGAGACCAGCCTGGACAACATAGTGAGACCCTACCTCTATAAAACAAACAAAGAACATGTTTTAAATGTTACTAGAAACAAAGGAAGACAGTTTATAATGCTAAAAGCATCAATCCATATAGAAGACAGAGCAATTATAACTATATATGCAACTAATAAAAGCACCCCAAAACACAAGAAGCAAAAAAGTGACAGAATTGAGAAGAGAAATAGACAGTTTTACAATAGTTGGAGACTTTAACATCCCATTTTCAATAATGGGTAGAACAACCAGACATATGAGCACGAAAGAAATAGACTTAAACAACACTATATAAACTGACTAGACCTCAGAGACTGCTATAGAATGCTTTTTACCTAGCAGCAGCAGAATACACGTTCTTTTCAAGTTCACACAGAACATTCTCCAGGCTATACCATATGATTGGCCATAATATAAATATCAATGAATTTTTAACATTGAAATAGAAAGTATATTCTCAAAACACAATGAAAAGAGATTAAAAGTCAAAAGCAAATAAAATTTAGAAAATTCACAAATATGTGGAAATTAAACAACACACTTTAATAGCTAATGAGTCAAAGAAGATTAAGCGAGAAATAAGAAAATACTTTGAGATAAATGGCTACAAAACACAACATACAGCTGGGCATGGTAAGCCATGCCTATAATCCCAGCACTTTGGGAGGCTGAGGCAGGAGGATGACTTGAGCCTAGGAGTTCAAGCGCAGCCTGAACAACATAGCAAAACCTAATTTTAACCAAAAATGAAAAAAATTAGCCAGGCATGGCGGCTCATGCCTGTAGTCCAAGCTACCTGGGAGGCTAAGTGGGGAGGATTGCTTGAACCCAGGAATTTGAGATTGCAGTGAGCTATAATGACACCTCTACACTCCAGCTTGGGCAACAGAGTAAGACCCTCCCACCCTCCCTGTCTCAAAACAAAACAAACAAACAAAAACCCAAAACTTATAGGATGCAGCTTTCAGAGGGAAATTTATAGCTATAAACATCTACATTGAAAAAAGCAGCAAGCTCTCAATCAGTAACCTAACCTTTCACCTTAAGAAAGTAGAGGAAAAAGAGCAAACTAAACCAAAATCAAATAGAAAGAAGGAAATATTTAAGATTAGAGTGCAGACTAATTAAATAGTGGATAGAAAAACAGTAGAGAGAATCAAGAATATCAAAAGTTCGTTCTGTGAAAGATCTGATTGACAAACCTACAGCTAAACTAAGAAAAAGAAAAGATTCAAATTACTAAAACCAGAAAGGAACGTGAAGGTCTTAATACAGATCTTACAAAACTACAAAGAATTATAAGAGGCAAATAATCAACAACACAGAGTAACAACTGTCTATTTTTTTGTTTCTTTTATCTGTCCTGTTGAGGTTTTAGGCATAAATTATAAACTATAAACAATAGTATATTAACAAAATAGATAAATCCAGGATGAAATAGACAAATTTCTAGAAACACATAAAAGAGTAAATATTACTCATAAGGAAATAGAAAATCTGAATAAACCTATACCAACTAAAGAGATTGAACCAGTAATCATTATAATAATAAATTACATGACAGAAAATTTCAAAACAAGGTAACATCACTGGTGAATTAAATCAAACTTTTAGATTTTTTTTTTTTTTTTTTTTTTGAGACGGAGTTTCGCTCTTGTTACCCAGGCTGGAGTGCAATGGCGCGATCTCAGCTCACCGCAACCTCCGCCTCCTGGGTTCAGGCAATTCTCCTGCCTCAGCCTCCTGAGTAGCTGGGATTACTGGCACGCGCCACCATGCCCAGCTGATTTTTTGCATTTTTTTTTTAGTAGAGACGGGGTTTCACCATGTTGACCAGGATGGTCTCGATCTCTTGACTTCGTGATCCACCCGCCTCAGCCTCCCAAAGTGCTGGGAGGAAGCAATTGACAAACAAAAAGCCTGACCCACAGAATGGGAGAAATATTTGCAAACCATGTATCTGATAAGGAGTTAATAGCCACAATATATAAGGAACTCATACAATGATAGCCAAAATCCAAATAACACTATTGAAAAATTGGCAAGGGACATGAATAGACTTTTTTTTTCAAAGAAGACATACAAATGGCCAACAGATAAACTCTTAACATCAACAATCATCAGAGGAATGCTAATCAAAACCATAATAAGATATCATCTGACACCTGTTAAAATGGCCATTATCAAAAAGTGAAAAGATAGCAGGGGCTGGGAAGAATGTGAAGAAATTGGAACCCTAATACAGCATTCGTGGGAATGTAGATTGACACTATGATTACAGAAAATAGTATGGAGTTTCCTCAAAAAGTTAAAAATAGAACTATCATATGATCCTGGAATCTAACTTCTAGGTATACATCCAGAGGAATAAAACCAGTATCTCAAACAGATGTCTGAACTTCTGTGTTCATCACAGCATTATTCACCATAGCCAAGATATGTAACCAAGCTAAGTGTTTATCAACAGAGGAATTGATAAAGAAAACGAAGTATTATTGAGCCTTGTAAAAGAAGACAGTCCGCCATATTTAACAGCATGAATGAACCTGAAAAGTATTATGCTAATGAAATAAGCTAGATACAGAAAAACAAATACCACATTACTTCACTTATATGTGGAATCTGAAAAAGTCAAACTCATAAAAACAGAGCACAAGGGATCAGGGGTGGGGATATAGGGAGAAGCTGGTCAAAGGGCACAAACTTTATATTATGAGATAAATAAGTTCTAGAGACCCAAAGTATAGCACGGTGACTATAGTTAGTAATACTGTACAGTATACCTGATATTTGCTAAGAGTAGACCTTAAGTCATCAGACACACACACACACAAACACATACAGAGAGGTAACTATGTGAAGTGATGGATATGTAAACTAAGTTGATTGTGGTAACAATTTCACAATGTATATCAAAGTATTTTGTTGTACACCTTAGATATATACAATTTTTAGTCATCAATTATACCTCAATAAAGCTAGAAGTTAAGGGAGATTGTCTTTCAGGAAAGAGGGTTCTGTTGTTAGACCAGAGCTACTTACAGGGACTCTCCCTTCAACCTCTCATTCAACATGCCTTAATTAAGAAACTACTCTTCATTAGGTGCTGGGGATATAGCAGCGATTGAGATGTTGCCCTGGCCCCTATAAGCAGACAATCAACAACACAGAGTGACAATTGTCTATTTCTGGTTTTGTTACCCATGCTTTTGAGGTTTAAGTCATTAAATATTTGCCTAAGCAGATGTCCAGAAGAGTATTTCCTAGGTTTTCTTCTGGGATTTTTATAGTTTGAGACCTTACAATTTAAATCTTTAATCCATCTTCACTTAATTTTTGCATATGGTGAAAGGTAGAGGTCCAGTTTCATTCTTCTGCATATGGCTAGCCAGTTTTCCAAGCACCATTTTTTCAATAGGGAGTCTGTCCCCTATTGCTTTTCTCAATTTCGTGAAAGATCAGTTGGTTGCAGGTATGTGGCTTTATTTCTGCATTCTCTATTCTGTTTCATTATTCTGTTTAATTATTATACATGTCTATTTTTATAGCAGTACCATGCTGTTTTGGTTACTGTAGCCTTGCAGTATAATTTGAAGTCAGGTAATGTGATGCCTCCAGCTTTGTTCTTTTTGTTTAGGATTGCAACTTAAGTCTTATTCTTGATAAGTTATTCTAATGCTTTAAGACTAATGTATTAAGGACATAAGACACTGAGTAGGTACATTCTCATTTGGGAGCAGGGAGCAGCGAGCTCTGGAACATGGAATGATGCCCACAGAGGGTATGCCATACAAGGGTGTAGTCTAACCTGCTTGAGTGTACCAGATGCTTAGTTATGTATTGAAGTTGCAGGAAGTTGGAGGAAGGTTAACAAGAAAATGTGTGGTGACTGAATACATTTCTTAATTAATTTATTTAATTAAGTCTTAATTAATTTATTTAACAAGTATTGTTGACTGTCTATTATGTACCAGGCACTGTGCTAGGACCTAGAGGTACAAAAACAGTGTCTAATTTTGTGAAATTTGTATTCTAGCGGGGAACACAGATGACATCTATATTTTCATAAGAATAACCATATATCAACAAAATGTAGTAACTAATAAAAATCAAAGACACAAAGGATAGCATGTGCAAATGACCTGTGCTGAGAATGAGCATGAAACTGTCTGCACCCTAAGTTATGGCCACAATGAGCAGGAACTAAAATCTTACATGTGGCTGATGCTCGGAGAGTGAGGAAAATCACAGTTCATGATGGCATTTGGGAGGCACGTAGGCAGAGGACAGACCCTGCTGAGCACTGAAAGTCATAGTAAGAAGTTTTGTCCTTGAGGCTGGACGCAATGGCTCAGGCCTATAATCCCAGCACTTTGGGAAGCTGAGGTGGATGGATCACAAAGTCAGGAGTTCGAGACAAGCCTGACCAACATGGTGAAACCTCATCTCTACTAAAAATACAAAAAAATTAGCCAGGTATGGTGGCATGTGCCTGTAATCTCAGCTACTCAGGAAGCTGAGGCAGAAGAATTGCTTGAACCTGGGAGGCGGAGGTTGCAGTGAGCTGAGATCGTACCACTGCACTCCAGCCTGGGCAACAGAGCAAGACTGTCTCAAAAAAATAAAAGTTTTGTCCTTGAAAACTATAGGAACCTTTTAAACCTTTTAGCACAGCATCTGGAAGGAGGAAAAGTAGGTTGACGTGATCAGATCTGCATTTAGAAAAGATGACTTTGCCTGGAATGTGAATATCAGATTTGGGGAGGGTGCATAAGTGCATGTGAAGTGACCAGTTGGGTGGCTATTGTAGTTGGGATGAGAGATGATGGCTTATACTAGGGTAATGGTGATGAAGATGGAAAGATCTGGAAGCTGTGGTGTCCCTTAATGCATGAAATGATTTTGACACAACCGACTATAATGGAAACCTTGAGTCTCAGAACACATGTACCTTCAAATGTTAACACTCACATGTAAAATAAAATGGATTTTCCTGGTAGTTCAGCTGTTCAAGCTAGGATTAGATATCTATGACATGGTGAAAGCCAGATTAGTGGCCAAGTTAGGACTTGAGCAAAGACTGGAGCTCAGGTTGTGTAATTAATTCTGTAAACAGTTAATCAGATGGACCTATATAGTCTTAGCCTCAGTCAATCAGCATGAGTTATTGACTATGCACTGTGCAGAAAACATAAGTATCCCACAAAATAGCCTCTAGTGTACAAAGAAATAAGCACCATCTCAATATGCACGATCCATTCAATGAATACCTTCTAAATATTGAATAGATACTATTGAACCTAGCACTTGGCTCTGCAGAATTGTCAAGGGCAATTCACAGTGTGGATATGCCGAGGAGTCTGAATTTCATAGGGCAATTTCTATCTGTTGGAATGGGAATTGGGGAAAGTCAATTGTCTTAGGTGTAAGTAAAGGGAGCTTAACGATTCTTTCTCCTAAACCAAAAAAAAAAAAAAAAAAAAGGAACTCTATTGATTTCCTTCATGATTCATCTTCGGCAGTGGTGTTTTTTCTCTCTGTATTAGGACCTACATAGGACCAGCATTAAAAAAGGAGCAGTAGCCCTTTAAGGCTAGGCTGGCTGGCTGAATGGGAGGATCCAAAAATGTCATCCTTATAATAGCCTTTAGTTTCTGGAGGAAGTATGTACACAATTTATCTCATGAGCCTCAGTTTACAGGCACCCACCACCATGGCCAGCCTTTTTTGTATTTTTAGTAGAGACAGGGTTTCACCATATTGGCCAGGCTGGTCTGGACCTCCTGACCTCAGGTGATCCACCCGCCTAGGCCTCCCAAAGTGCTGGGATTACAGGCGAGAGCCACTACACCTGGCCAGAAGCTTTCTAAAAAATAAATATTCCTGGGACCTGCCTCCAGACGATCTAACACAAAATTAGACCAAAAAATGTCCATTTGTAAGAAGTTTCACTAAGTGCTTCTAACAAAAGTAGTCTGAGCAAATACCCACTGGTTGAGGGTGTTTCTTCCAGGATTTCCAAAGATGTAGTATGGAGGACAGTAGGCCATGGTAAGAAACCTGTTTTCCATCCCTATCTTTCCCAGAACCTTGCCAGCCTCCCACCCACTGTCTGCCGTCAGTACTACTGCCCACTTCTAGCATCTCATCAAGTTTCTTACCATGGCCTACTGTCCTCCATACTACATCTTTGGAAATCCTGGAAGAAACACCCTCAACCAGTGGGTATTTGCTCAGACTACTTTTGTTAGAAGCACTTAGTGAAACTTCTTACAAATGGACATTTTTTGGTCTAATTTTGTGTTAGATCGTCTGGAGGCAGGTCCCAGGAATATTTATTTTTTAGAAAGCTTCTGGCCAGGTGTAGTGGCTCTCGCCTGTAATCCCAGCACTTTGGGAGGCCTAGGCGGGTGGATCACCTGAGGTCAGGAGGTCCAGACCAGCCTGGCCAATATGGTGAAACCCTGTCTCTACTAAAAATACAAAAAAGGCTGGCCATGGTGGTGGGTGCCTGTAATCCTAGCTACTTAGAACACTGAGGCAGGACAATTGCTTGAACCCAGGAGACAGAGGTTGCAGTGAGCTGAGATCACACCACTGCACTCCAGTCCTCCAGCCTGGGCAATGGAGCAAGACTCTGTCTCAACCAAAAAAAAAAAAAAAAAAAAAAAAGACAGCTTCCCAGGTGTTCTGAAAACAGTGGACCAGTGTTATGGAATCCCTGCAAACTATTTCACTTTATGTTCCAGTTAGAGCTTTCAGACTCCCAGTAAAGACAGGTCAGCATATTGCCCTTTATGCTACTCTCAAAAAAACTTCCTGTTTACTAGAGCAAGATATTGAATTAGAGTAATACTGCTTACCCCAGTTGATACAGGGGATACATAATTTTCGTTCATAATAAAAAAAAAAAACAACTACCCATTTGTTGGGCAATTAGTATGTGTTAGTATGTTAATTGTTTTTCATGATTTTTTAGTTTAATCCTAACAATCCCAGAGTGATTTACATTGATTTATATTAATGACAAAAGTGATACTTAGATTAAGCAGCTTGCCCAAGAGGAAGCATTCAAGGTAAGATTTGAACCCAGGTCTGGCCGATGACAGAATTCATGTTCTTGGTCACATGATCAGCAATTCATAATAAACACATGGTAAAGCTAACAGCCAAATGAAATTCTCCCTTCTCTGCTGTATTCTTTGGGGTTCACTCGAAGGTGCTCCACAGGGTTGGCCAGACATCCCCCACCTAAGACTACTGGGAGAATTACAGCTCATAAGACCTGTACCAGCTGCACACAAAGAAAGATCTGAATCTCTGCCGGGCACAGTGGCTCACGCCTGTAATCCCAGCACTTTGGGAGGCCGAGGCGGGTGGATCACCTGAGGTCAGGAGTTTGAGACCAGCCTGGCCAACATGGTGAAACGCCGTCTCTGCTAAAAATACAAAAATTAGCTGGGCATGGTGGCGCAGGCAGGTAATCCCAGCTACTCAGGATGGTGAAGCAGGAGAATTGCTTGAACCCAGGAGGCGGAGGATGCGGTGAGCTGAGATCATTCATGCCACTGCACTCCAGCCTAGGCAATAAGAGTGAGACTCCGGCTCAAAAAAAAAAAAAAAAAAAGAAAGAAAGAAAGAAAGAAAGAAAGATCTGAATCTCACTGGTGAGTCTCATGAAAATGGATGTGATAACAAACCTGAGGCAAAATCATAAGTGTTTTGTATATACTGGCTGTTTTTAGGTTATTTCAGCCCTACGATTCCAGCTGAAGTCTCAGCCACTTCCTCTCTTCTGCCCTCCTGCCATTACTCACTGTGAAACCGACAGCTGACCTGAGATTGCCAATACTGCATGTGAATCTGTAGGCAGCAGCAGCAGAGGTCTCTGATGCCATTGTCTTCGGGACCACTGTAACTCCCTCGGGCTCCTCCCTCTCTGTAAGCAGCACTCTCTGTTCACTAGCACAGCCAGGTGCTTTTGTTCAGGCCCAGAAGGGGTGGAATAAACACAAAAAGATACCCTCTCCTTCACTGCTGTTAAACTACTGTAATGACAGTAAAGTGCTCTGCTACTTACAAGAAGTTGATGGGTCTATGGCAGAGTTCTAAGAAGTGGACAAGAAACAAAGGGATTTTGTAACAGATGGGATGCCTGTTGAGTTATTAACATTTGTATCACAGATTCTATTTCTACTACATTCACTAGGGACAAATAACACACTAGCTTTGATCCCACTATTCAAAAGGAAGCTATAAGGTGACATAGTACAAAGGCTGCTCATTATAAAAATCCTGTCGGAAAGCAATACACTATTAATTGTTCTAACATTCCCCATTATTAAAATAAAATACCTGCTAATGTTCTTTTTTTTTTTCAAGCAAAGTCGCATTTTTAAAATAACCTGTATACAATGTTTGCACCAAATACAGTAGCATTTGTTTTGGATTTTTTTTTGTGTGCATATTTCATTTTAAATTATGTTACGCAGTATTATAACTCTGATAAAGCACATAATGAATACTTACCAGTTAGTACAAAAGGTTTACCTACTTCTAACTATCTATGGAAATCAAATTATAGTGCAGTGCTGCCTGAACGTTCACATATTAATGTAAGGGGTAAAGTTACATTCAGACAATGTAGGTTGTTAGCTAGATGAACCATTCAGCTGTAGAATGGACTCATGCAAAGATTAGAGGCCTTTCTTTTGCTGCCTTCTGAAATGCCTCCTTGATCTACTTTGCACAAGTAGTACGATACTGAAAATAATCTGACATTGGCAACGTGTCTGTCAACTGTCTACAGTGACAAATAAGGCATAAGTGAGTTTTCTTTGTCACATCTAGAGACACAAAAGTGAAATGGGAAGGGCGACTTTCTAGTTAATCTTTCAGGAGAGTCCAGATGCACAGGCTGATACACTCAAAGCTGTTTTTCTTCTCAAGGGTCAGCAGGGAAAGATGTAATTTTCTATGTATTTGCCCCCCTCAAGAAATATGGGTCTCCTGTTGCCCTCTTCCTGCTCCCTCAGTGTGCAGACGGACTTTATTTTATAAACGAAGTTAAGTTT